>NW_028270149.1:54851411-55488911 GCF_037043375.1 Chiloscyllium plagiosum | reverse complement strand
TTAGTTTATATGAATGACTTGGATGAAGGTCGCTAAATTTGTTGATGACAAAAAATTGGTATGACAAATTGTGATGAATGTAAGAAGGGTAAAACAAGGCAGATAAGTTGTGAGTGTGTAAAAATCTGTCAAATGGGAGTATAACATGAGAAATTGTGAAATTGTACATTTTGCAGGAATAAAAAGGAATGGTGAGAGATTGCAGAGCTATGAGAGGCAGAAAGATCGAGGTGTCCTCGTGTGTGAATTGCATAAGTTTAGTATGCAGATACAGCAATTAATAAGGAAAGTCAATGGAATATTATCATTCAGTGTGGGAGGAACTGAATACAAAATTAGGAAAGTTATGCTTCAGTTTTACAGGGCTTTGATGAGACTACATATGGAGTACTGTTTACAGTGCTGGTGTCCTTACTCGAGGAAGAATGTAAATGCATCAGAAGCATTCAAAGAAAGTTCTCTAGATTAATACCAGTAATAGATGGGTTACCTTATGAGGAAAGTTTAGACAGGCTAAGCTTGTTTCTGTTGGAGTTTAGAAGAGCAAGAAGTGACCTGATTGGAACATATAAGATCCTATGTGGTCCTGATAGGGTAGATGGGGAGAGTATGTTTCCTGCTGTGGAAGAATCTAGAATTAGGAGTCATTGTTTAAAACTAAAACAGTTTCCTATTTGACACAGAGATGGGGTGATTCCTTTTCTCTCAGAGTTTTGTACACCTTTGGAAGTTCCTTCCTCAAAAATGTGACAAAAGCAGAGACTGAAAATATTAAGGACAACGTGGATAATTTCCTGATAAGGGGGTGCTCAACTTCAGCAAACCTGGACAACGTTCTACATAGAACTGATAAGTGGCAAATAACATTTATGTCACACAACTGCCAGCTAATTATCATCTCCAATAAGACAGAATCTAACCATCACCCATTGACATTTGATGGCATTATTACCACTGAGTTCTCCAGTGTCAACATCCTTAAAATTACCATTGACCACAAACTAAACTGAACCAGTCATATAAATATTGTGGCTAGAAGAAGTCAGAGGCTGGGAATTCTGTAGTGAGTAATTCACCTTCTGACTCCTGAAAGCTTGTCCATCATCCTCAAAATACAAGGCAGGAATGTGATAAAGCACTGTCCACTGGCCCTGATGAGTTCAACACCCAAGCAGCTTGATACCACCCAGAACAAAGCAGTCTGTTTGATTGGCATCATATCTGCCACCTTCAATATCCTCTTTAAACCACTGGGAGCAGTGTTTAGAAGACACACTGCAAAAACTCACCCAGTCTCTTTCAACAGTATCTTCCAAACCCATGACCCCTACCACCTGGCAGCACAATGGAAGCAGATACATAAGAACACCACAGCCTTCAAGTTCCCCTCCAAGCCACACACCATCTTGAACTATATCACTATTCAGTTTTACTGGGTAAAAATTCTGGAACTCCTTCCCTAACAGCACTGTAGGCATTCTTACACCTTAAGGACTGCAGCAGTTCAAGAAGGTAGCTCATCATCACCTTATCCATGGCAATTAGGAACCAGCGATAAATGTTGAGTCGAAAAGTGTGGTGCTGGAAAAGCACAGCAGGTCAGGCAGCAACCAAGGAGCAGGAGAATCCACATTTTGGGCATAAGCCCTTCATCAGCCCAGCCAGTGACACAGATCATGCAAGCAAATAAAGAAATGCTAGATTAAGGAACGAATGCTTTACATTGCCTGGAAAATACAGAATAATATTGGGTAACACTGGATTTGAGGTCAGAGGTAGATGTAATGAAATCAGTATTAATAACCAACTGCTGAGACAGGTATGTGAAACCAAGTGTTAATGCAGATATTGAAGGGTATATTCCAAAAAAAAGTAAATATTTTCTGTGACTGAATTGAAATAATTGTTGCTGAGGCCAAGATGTTCAATATGAAGACTGGTTCCTGGAGATGAAACCCTTGGACTCTGTGTTAATAAACAGTAGAAAGATCAAGATCCATCTTTTCTCCAAGTGTCAAAGCAGTACATCAAAAGTAGTCATTGAAACTACCAGTTGTGTCCCAATAGAGGAGCAGCCTGAGACTGTGAAGCAATTTCTTCAATGTCTCTGCTGCTTGATCTACAGTAGAAATAATGAATTTGAAATTGACTGGAGCTGTGAGATGGATCAATGTCAATGTCAATATCATTATTGTTAACTTCAGTCACTATTTTGGTTGAAATGATTAATACATAGCAGCATATCAGCCAGAGGATGAGTCTACTCTAACAAGTTCTAATAGCGAAGATTATCTGATTCAACAGCCCAGTCCCCAGTGCTGTGGGATTCCAGGGCTCCCTTTATTCAAATCAGTTTCAGCAGAAAAGACACAGTAAACAGCCTTAGTGTGATATTAGGAGAATATCTACAAGTTGCTGTTGCTGTGGTATTTATATACTGCTTTTTAACTTAATAAAACATTCCAATATGCTTCACAAGTGCTATCAAATAAAAGATTAGTATTGAACCAAGTGGAAAGATATGAAATCAGGCAAAGATGGTAATTTGGAGCTTCTTAAAAGTGAGCACACAGGTAGAGATGCAAAGAAATATTGGGAGGGATTTACAGAGTTCAACACTTGGACAGCTGAAGACATGGTGGCCAGCACTGAAGAAACAATCTTGAAGGATGGTAGGGCTAGAGAGGCCAAGGAGGATATAAAAACACATTGAAAATTTCAAAATAATGGTGTCACACACAAATAAACTGAACTCCTGTATTACTTTATAATAGTTGAAAATATAGGAGTTGTATTAGAGAAGAGGCCATTGAGTCTGTCAATCAATGCCAGCAATTTCAGTGTAGCTTCTTTAAAAATGATTAGTAAAACTCATCACACCTTTATTCCAACCTACAAGATTTCTCAGAATGTTCCAACAAAGCCAAACATTGGACAACATTCGTCTTATACAACACAGCTACAAACCATTGCAAATTAAATAAACATGAAGATTCTCTCCAGACATAAGCCAGAAAATTCCTTTGAAGATTTTTTTTTAAAGACTTCAGTTTAAGCAGTTAATTGGTAATGTCTTATTTCTGAAATAGCGATCTAATCTCAAAAACCATTTACTCGTTTAAAAATAGTCTTTGACTCTCATGTTCATACACAATCAGAGGCAAGGGTACACACAGATCTGATTAACAAATTGCAGTCTTACCCCAAATGACTGATTATTTACACGGATAAACTCCAATACTGTTGGAAAAAAAGTAACAGAAAATACTGGCAATAAAAAAATGACTGAAACTGTGCCAATAACTGACATTCACATATACGTTTTCTCTACGTGCGGAGTTTATTTACTACAATAATAGGATTCTTTGACATTTTAAACACTATTAGCAAAATAAATCAGTTTTAAGTTTTAATCGTTACATTATTTTATACTATAATCGTTATTCCACAAAAGATCTGTTATCTTAAAATTCAGCAACACCTAATCATCCGTCACTTCAAGTGATGGATATTACACATGACTTGTTTAGAGTTATTATGTCACACCTCTGGAGCAGGTGGGACTTAAAACAGGGGACACTACACTGCACCACAAAGTCCCTCAACTGTCACTTCAATGAGAAAAGGGTCAAAGAATCGCACATGACAACAATGTCGAAAACGTGGAGCGGCCGCGGCGATTATATCATGCACTCTGTGAGTTGGAGTCCTTTCATGTCGGTCCCCGGAACCAATGAAAAGCGAGGTTGCTCCTCATGAACTTCAACCCCCAGAGGGCTGTGCGCGGCGGGCCGTTCCAAACGTCGCCGCCCACCTCTTCACCATTCCGAGCCATTCAGAGACACTGTTGTTCAGCGAGAGTGATTCTGATTGGTTGTAGTAACAGAGGGGGGCCGTGCCCCGCCCCCTCCGGTTTCGGTTGCACGGTGAGGCGCCGTCGCCATGTTGACGCACGACCGTGAGATGGGACGCTGCCTTCAGAAATAATAATAATAATGGCGTTAATAACAAGGAAAGGACGAGGCTGTGCGACCTGCAGCGCTGTTTAAGAAAGGGGATTTTTGTTTTGGATTTGTTCTTGTGTTTTTGAGAGTGATTCGATCTCGCCGCTCTCTTGAATGCATTAACGGCTGGAGTGTCGTTAGCCATGAGCCGACCATCGTCAGCCGGCGGCGGGAAAGCGGGCAAACACACGGCGGCGGCGGCTGTGGCGGCGGCAGCGGCTGGATCAGGATCAGGATCAGGATCAGGAGGTGGTGGTGGTGGTGCTGGAGGAGGAGGAGGTGGTGGTGGAGGAGGAGGGAGCGGCAATCCAGCCATAGCAGCAGCGGCCGTGGCGGCTGCAGCGGCAGCGGCGGCAGCGGCAGCAGCAGCGGGAGGATCCAGCCCGCCTCAGCCCGAACTCACTTCCCTCTTCGAGTGCCCGGTGTGTTTTGATTATGTGTTGCCGCCCATCCTGCAGTGCCAGGCCGGACACCTGGTATGTAACCAGTGCCGGCAGAAACTTTCCTGCTGCCCGACTTGCAGGGGCCCTCTCACCCCCAGCATCAGAAACTTGGCCATGGAGAAAGTGGCTTCCACTATCCCTTTCCCATGTAAGGTGAGTCCTTGAAAGCGTACAGAAACATCCGGCAACTTTCAAATCGAGTTGTGCTAAACTTAGGCACTGCACGCTGCCTTGCATCAGGTGTGTTTTGGAGGATCCTGTCACTTGCTAATACCCCTAAATGTTTTTATGCTGTACTTTCTAGCCAGCTGTGAATACTTAACAATTTATATGTAGTGCTTAAGTTGTAACTTTAATGTATTGAGAGTTTAGAGTTAATTATATTTAATCAGTTATATTGACTGTCTTGGATCTAATGATTGTCCCAGAATTACTTTGCAGCTGGATTTTTACAGTGATTTCATAGGTGTTGTGACTTTATTAGGATATTGCAACTGCACTAAATTTATTATTATCAATGTGTAAACCTTTGTCGCAACTTGTGATATGCATGGTTATTGTTATTGTTATTTTTGTCCGACTCACCCTGATTCCACTGTTCATTTCTTGGTTTATGCCTTTTGCTCTTTTATTATTAATTTGTTACTCATGTCTTGCTGATCAAAATTTTCAACTAGTGTTCCCAACCCAGGCTGTTGTGTCTCCCAGGAATTGAGTTGACTTGTTGATCTGCATCAGTGTCTTTGCATCACATGGAGTAAGTTTTCTCATTTTGTTTGACTTGGCTTCCCAACTTTCCTCAATCAGTCAGATGGAGTTTAATTCAGATAAATGTGAGGTGCTGCATTTTGGGAAAGCAAATCTTAGACTTATACACTTAATGGTAAGGTCCTAGGGTGTGTTGCTGAACAAAGAGACCTTGGAGTGCAGGTTCATAGCTCCTTGAAAGTGGAGTCGCAGGTAGATAGGATAGTGAAGAAGGTGTTTGGTATGCTTTCCTTTATTGGTCAGAGCATTGAGTACAGGAGGTGGGAGGTCATGTTGCGACTCTACAGGACATTGGTCAGGCCACTGTTGGAATATTGCGTGCAATTCTGGTCTTCTGCCTATCGGAAAGATGTTGTGAAACTTGAAACGGTTCAGAAAAGATTTACAAGGATGTTGCCAAGGTTGGGGATTTGAGTTATAGGGAGAGGCTGAACAGGCTGGGGCCGTTTTCCCTGGAGCGTTGGAGGCTGAGGGGGTGACCTTATAGAGGTTTATAAAATTATGAGGGGCGTGGATAGGATAAATAGACCAAGTCTTTTCCCTGGGGTCGGGGAGTCCAGAACTAGAGGGCATAGGTTTAGGGTGAGAGGGGAAAGATATAAAAGAGACCTAAGGGGCAACATTTTCATGCAGAGGGTGGTAGGTGTATGGAATGAACTGCCAGAGGAAGTGGTGGAGGCTGGTACAATTGCAACATTTAAAAGGCATTTGGATGGGTATATGAATAGGAAGGGTTTGGAGGGATATGGGCTGGGTGCTGGCAGCTGGGACTAGATTAGGTTGGGATATCTGGTCGGCATGGATGGGTTGGACCGAAGGGTCTGTTTCCATGCTGTACATCTCTATGACTATAACTCTTTCCCTTGCTCTGCAAAACATCTTGCAAGAATGACATTTCCCAAGCATAGTCTCATTGTATGTGAACTGAGTATTGTTTGCTCTAATAGTACTGGAAATAGAGGTTGAGATTGGATTGTTATTAAAGAATGCTATGAGTGTACTAGAAAGTAAGGAAAGTGCGAGGGATGAAATCTGCTTATGGATAGAGTTAAGCATAGGAGTATACATTTTACATCTTATTTTGCATTTTAAAAAAAACACCAAAGTGAAGATGAGGGCAAACTGCAAATAGTTTAGGGAGATCAAAGAATAAATGGACAACAGTGGATGATTTTAATCTATCCTAAGAGAGACTGGAATAATGACAATGCAATTGGGGAATACTTTCCCAAATGGCTTTTGGTTTCTGCTTAGCTCAGCATGTTTCAAGTTCAATTGATTTCTTTTCAAGGGACCAAAGTAGGGAGAATAACTGATGATTGTAGGAGAACAATTTCAGAAAAAAAGGTTACTAAGTAAAAACTGAGCCCTCTTGACTGAAAAAGGAATGTGGCCCAAATTAACTCAAATAGAAAGTTGGTAAACAAAATTAGGACACTAGTAAATGGATAGAATATAAAATAATAGTTTATGGTTTTCAGCAAGGCCTTTGACAATGTCTCATGTGGGAAGCTGATAAAGAAGGTAATAGCTTATGGGGAGTCAAAGATAACTTGCCAAATTGGATCCAAAATTGGCTCAGTGGCATAGGACAGAGTGGTGGTAGAAGTCTGTTTGTGTGACTGAAGCCCATTGTGCAGTGGCGTACCATGCAGATCAGTGCTGGGTCTCTTATTATTTGTGATATTGATAAATGATGTAGATGAAAATGTTGGGTGGGGGGAATGATAAGTAAGCTTGCAGATGACGCACAAATTGGCTGGTGATTGACAATGAAGAAGAAGGTGTTAGGTTGCAGTAAGATATAAACAGATTGGGCAGATCATTGCCAGATGGAATTTAACCGTGATAAATGTGAGGTGATGCACTTTGGAAAAAAGAATAAACAAGGAGTACTCAGAGTAGCAGACTACTAGGAAATTCAGACAACATGGTATTGGGATCCTTGTCCATAGGTTAATATGATAGTTAAGAAGCCATTGGGGCACTAGCCTTTATCAATCGAGGCATACGTTTTAGGAACAAGGCGATATTGGAGCTGTACAGAAATTTGATTAGGCTAGAGCTGCAGTATGTCTGCAGTTCTGAACACCACTCCATAAGACTGGTCAGCAACAAGGAATTCATAATTTTAAATTGAAAGCCAGGAGCTTCAGACGGAATTTGAGGAAAAGGTATACACCCAGAGAGTGGTGAGATTCTGGAATATACTGCCTGGGAGGGTAGTTGAGTCATGTAACCTCAACTTTTAAAATTTATTTGGCTGAATATCCGAAGTGCCATCACATTCAAGATTATGGGATTATTGTTGGTAGTAGTGTATTTTTGATGGTACAGACTCAATGGGCTAAAAGGGTCTCTTTTGTACTCTTGGATTCTGTGAATATTCCAGTGAAGTGAAAATTGGCAATATTCAAGAATTGAGTTTTGTCGATAAGTAGTGATGCAAACAGCAATGCGATCAACTTATGGCAAACAAATAATCATAAGAAATATACAAAGTATAATGTGGATGAGAAACATGAGATAAGAAAATATTCAGTTCTTGCAGATAATGGTAATATGAGAGCTTCAAAATGACAGTCCGATGAGAACTTCAATAAACATGTCCAAAATAACTGACAGTAGAAATGAGAAGGCTTTGAGCAGTATTTGGGACAATTGTTAGAGACAACTATTTTTTTAAAAAATGGAAGTAATCAACAGAACAAAAGATGGATAAGCTTAAATAACATGTTGACATAGAGTTTGAAAGTCATGTGGGCATTGGTTGGATTTTTTTTATTGGATATACAAATTGTGATATGAAACTGGGAGCAAATTCTTAGAATCTAAATTCAAGATAAAGTTAGTGAATATTTAAAAATGTAATGGAAAGCAGTATAGATTTGCTCATGTTGAGATTTTTATTGAGTTGTTTGGTTTAAAAAAAACACAGATAAGGTTGTAGTGTAAATGGATATTCAGAAGGCATTTGTTAATGTGTCAAGACTTCTGCAAAAAGTTCAGTCCCATATATGAGGAGATGTAGCAGCATGGATCAAAAGTTGGTTTATAGTATTTGGATATTACATGGTTATGAGAGTTGGAAGTAGTGTACGATGGAAGTCAGCTGAATCTATGCTTGTTCTTGATGTGTGCAAGTGATTTGAGCTTAGAGAGTGTGGTTTTTAAAAGTTTACTAATGTGTAATTAAGGAGTTTAGATAAATAGAGGAGGGCTTTTAAGGATGACAAATGGCAATTTAATGTGAGCACGTGTGGTATTGCATTTTGTGGAAGAACAAAGGATGGGAGTGTGCATTCAACAGCAAAACCAAAGGATATGATTAATACAGAGACTTAGGAGCTATGTCTGTGAGAGTGCAAGTAGATAAAATCATTTTAAAGGTCAACAAATGTTGGATTTTACAAATTGGAGGCTCCAGGATGTGCAAATTATGAAAGTATGTACTGGGTATATAAATGTTGAACATTTGTTAGAGTAGAGCATACAATTTTAGGTACTTCGTTATTAAAAAAATTATCAATGCTATGGGGATGTAGTTTGTGGCGATCGCTTTAATGTCTTCATTGTGATGGGGGAGACAACACATGAGACATCGTATGCAGAAAGTTGTTACAGCCTAAATTGCTTTGTCATTAAAAATGGTGAAGGTAGAGTTTATAACATAATTTGTGAGGAAAATAGATAATATTTTTGAAATTGAAATACAAAACTGGACAGAGTGCTGGGATGTGGGATTGCTCTTAGGAGAATATATGTAGTGGAACCATTGCTTCTGTTAGTCTGCAATTTGCATTTGACCATGTTATTTGGATGCATTTTTGATTGTCACAATTTTCTTGACTCTGTTGTTCAACTAATTTCCCCATAATTTCCCAATTCTTAATGATGCGATTGGTGTCTAATTTTGCATTATTTTAATTCCAACCTCAATTAAGGTTTTGGTATTGTTATCTGACTTTTCCTCAACAGAGCATGCTGATGAAACTGCAGATCTGGGAACATCTGTGGAGGGAGAAGCAAAGTTCACATTTCGAGTCCAGGATGGGACTTTTCAGAACTGGAAGGAGTTGGAAACTTTTTTTATACTAGTGACAGAGGGAAAGAAAGAACAAATGTGACAGATGGTGATCATGCTCAAAATAACAATGACAGAGGTGACAATGGTAAAGGAGTGATAGGTATGTAGAGTAGTTCCATGTGTTAACTATGAAAAGGAGAAAATAAGTCCACCATGATGAGAATGAAAACCAACAAGACATGGGGTGGTGGGGTTGAAAGAAAAGAATTGGAGTACAGAGGTTACACTCTGAAGGTGGGGAACTCTAATTTTGAGTTATTGAGGCTGTAAAATGCCTTAGTGGAAAATGAGTTGTTGTGCCTCAAGCTAATATTGAGCTTTGTTGGAATGCTGTAGCCAGCCAAGAATGGAAATGTTAGCATATGACCAAGGTGGTTATTGAAATGACAAGCAACTAGAAAGTCGGGTTATCGCCTGCAGAAAGAAAACACAAATACAGCAGCAAATGCAGTACACTAGATTGAAAGAAGTACAAGTAAAAAGCTGCTTCACTTGGAAGGTGTATTTTGGGTCTTGGATGGTGAAGACATGAATGGGCAGATGTTGTAACTTCTGCAATTTCATCGGCAGATAGCATGCGGCTATTAGGGGGTGTTAGGAGTGATGGAAGAGTGGTGTCATTGGAGGGAATGATTCCTGCAGGATGCTGGCAGTGAAGGGAAGGCGAAGATTCATTTTTATTTGATGGCTGGAGGTGGCAGAAATGGTGCAAGATGAACTTTTGAATGCAGAAACTGTGGACTGGAAAATGACGTGAAAGCCTATTATTTTGGGAGAGGTGAGAGATGTCAAACATGGTGGAGTGTCCTGTTGACCATGCTGAGGGGTAATTCACACTTGAATTAAGAGGAGGACATGCCACAGGTACCCCATTGAAAGGTGGCATCATTGGAACTGATATGACAAAGATGGGAAAACTGAGTAAATGGAATGGAATCCTTGCCAGAAATAGCTTGTGAGTCAAGGTAACAGTAGGAGTTGGTGAGTTTGTGGTGCATATTAGTGGATAGGCAATCTCCAGAAATGGAAACAATGATGTCAAGGAAGGGAAGAGTTGGAGATGGACCAGGTGAAGGTGAGAAAGATGGAAATTGGAAGCAAAATTAATGAACATTCCAAATCTGGATGAGAGGAGGAAGATGGATTTAACCCATGTAAAGTGTCAGAAGAATCACAAATGTAAATGGAAAGAGACTGGATGGGACTAGGGACATGGTGGGGCTTGAAATTTGAATCACGTTTGGGAGAAATAAGTTCACGTGGGGCCAGAACAGATTGAAATAATGTGTTTGCCAGACCAGTCCTTTTTGGATTTTGCGATGGAGGTAGTCAAGAGCTGTGAGATGTTGGGGGATTATGAGGTGGGAATTGGGGCCAGTGACAGTCCTAGAAATAACCATTTGGTGTTCTGAAGTGGGCTGAAGATGCAGGGAAGATCAGAGGAAGTACAGTATTTGAGAACTACCTGTAAGGTAATGGTCAGCATACCAGACAACAACAGTCTGGACCGAGTTTGATAACAAAGTCAGGCTTAGACTCGAGAGAACGTGCAGCAGTTCAGAGAGAGAGAGTGAAAGAGCATGGTGGCTCAGTGGTTAGCACTGCTTCCTCACAGCACCAGGCTCCCAGGTTTGATTCCAGCCTTGGGCGACTGTCTGTGTGGATTCTCTCCGTGCACATTCTCTCCGTGTCTGTGTGGGTTTCCTCTGGGTGCTCCGATTTCCTCCCACAGTCCAAAGATGTGCAGATCAGGTGAATCGGCCATGTTAAATTGCCTATAACGTTAGGTGCATTAGTCAAAGGGAAATGGGTCTGGGTGGGTTACTCTTCAAAGGGTCGGTGTGGACTTTTGGGCCGAAGGCCCTGTTTCCACACTGTAGTGAATCTAATATTAGAGTGGGTGAGGTGACCACAGAAATTAAGGCAGTTGGTGTAACATTGGCAGTTCTTGAAGACATAAAGTGCAACTCAAAGACTTGAAAGCAGGAGTCCAGGTGAAGAGGGGAGTAATGAAGATGGGCGGGAGAGGACTCCTGCCCAAAGAAATGGACATGGAGGGTACTGGCGGTGAAAGGAAAGTTCCGCGTCATGTAGTATCTGAAATTTATTGAGGTGGAAATATAGAGCAAAAAAAAACCAAGTCCTTTTCTGGCGCATCATTCAGCATCAAAGAATCGCTATAATTTTCCAACTCCTTTCAGTTACAATAAAAAGTCATACTGGACTCATTGGTAACTGTTTCTTGGTCCAAAGATGTTACCAAATTTGCCGAACTTCTCCATACTTTGTTTTTATTTCAGATTTTCAGCACTGCAAGTATTTCATTTTTATTTGTCTTACTTTTTTGACTTTTCTTTGGCTGCTGCTGTGATTCCTGTGGACAGTAATAACTTTTTTTCATAAAAAGGTGTATTTTCCCAGCAGCAGACAGAAAGGACTGATGGACAGAATTTCACACTTTCAAAGCCTCATTGTAACGACATAGACCAAACATAACATGCAGCTAATACACTGAAGTAACGAGCAGTTATTTTGCATTAACTAATGCAGTCAAGATGTATCTCACAAATCCCATTTGTTTGTTGATCATTCCTTCATGCCATCCTTTTTTGTATTTGGCACATAATTTCACAGCTGGATGCCCTTTCCTGCCATTAATCTTTTCATTTATCTGAACTGGGGGCTGGTATTGGTACATACTGACCTGCTTGTATCAGCAACCGTGTTCTTTAGGACCTTCTGGCCCAGAGGCTGGAGAATTATCCACTAAGTCCCATCTACTCCAGCTATGCCCAACTTGGCATCTCCCTGTTGTTAAATTCTCTAAGAGTCCGATCCATTCTTCTGTTTTAGACAGACAGGAGATCTTTCAAGCATCCTGTTTGGTTATTAACACAGCAGTCGTTTTCTCCTTCTCAACTGCAGGATCATCTTTCTCTTTGTCTTTCATAAAGCAAATGTTATTTTTCTGAGGTGGTGGTTTCTAAACTAGACTGCTTATCCAGACGTCTAGGTCACCATATTCTTATCCCAACATTTCGCTGAGTGTAGCTTAGGTATCCAAGTACTTTGTTGTACAAAAACTTGCCTTCGTTCATCTGTTGATTTTTGTTTCATTTATGACCCTGCCTCCCCCCCCAAACAAAATCATTCCACGTGCACAGAAACTGCTTGACCATCTTATGTATGACATGAAGGTCCCTGAGATTCCTCTTTGGATTTTTTTCTGATTGTTTCTTCATCTCCTTTCTGCTTTTATGGTGTACTTTTGTGCCAGATGAAAGTATAATTCTCACTGACTTATAGTCCATCATCTTTGGCGCTATGTTGAGGTCAGGCCATGGGCTGTTATCAGCTGCTAACCTATCACATTTTAGCAATTGATAGAAGTCCTGAAGAAAAAAATCAATCTGTGAAACAGTTCGAGTTAAGTATTAATATTGTAAGGGTACAAGCAGGGTCAGAGCAAGCATTGTTAAGGGTTCACAAAATAGGTAGGTAGCCATATGGTTAAACAGTCTTAGATAATCAAATCCTATGGAAGAGTATTGAAAATAATAGAATAAAACACATCACTAGCAATTCAGTACAGTTTGTGGCCACTGTTTATTTGAAATTCAGATTGAAGCTTGAGTCGATATTTTGAGAATGCAAGTGATGGAGAAGCGACACTGAGATAGTAGTTGGACAGTATAATTCAATTTGTTGAGTTTCTGTTGGGTGTTTCCATTTTAAAGATGGACTTGGAAATTTATATTTTCAAAAGTTGATTAAAAATTGTGTAGAAAATTAGCAAGCTAACAGGATCTCTGTATAGAGATTGACCTTTTAATAATTCAGAATTTAGATTCAGATCTTTTTTTCTTGAAATCATTAACGTGTATGCTTGCCCATTGCTAATTATCAGAAGTTAGTTTGAGCAATAAGCACAACTATCTGGATTTTTTTATTTAAACCCTCAGGATTTCAGAGTTGGTGATTTATTATTTGTGTAGGGAACAGACAACTTGGTACCCAAGTTTGTGCACAGCATAGACCCACAAAACTGCAAAGATAGATGATCAGTCTAATTTTGCTACTACTTGGTGGATAAATGTTGCTTAGGAGGTGGAGGAGAACTTCCTTAGTTGCTTTCACATAATACCTTGAAATCTCTAAATGTTTACAAGCAGCTGAAACCTTGGTTTAACATCTCACTCAAAGCACCACCTTACTCATGCAGTATAAACTGCTAATAAAGAAAAAACCTGTGGCTGCTTGAAATCTGAAACAAAAACAGAAATTTTTGGAACAACCCAGCAGATCTGGAAGCAGCTGTGGAGAGAGAAACAAAGTTAGCATTTGACTGTTTTTCTCTCCACAGATGCTGCCAAACTTGCTGAGTTGTTCCAGCAATTTCTGTTTTCCTTTCATTATAAATTGCTTTCAAATTTAATATTCCTGGATCTGGTCTGATAAGTGAAAGATGAAAAATATTTTTATGATGCCTCTTTTCAACACTACTCAAGTTCTGTGCTGCTGAATGACCATTATCCATGTGTTTTCTTCATTTGCAGTTTGATTTTGTGATTGCAAAGGGAATATTTAGATTGAGCATGTTAATAACATTGTGATCTGATGTTCTTATCATTCCACCATACTGTGAGTTTTGCCATGAATGTGCCACTAACAAATTACAATGATATTTATTTCTGCTTTTGTAGGAGTTCTTCATGATACAAATATAATTATCAAGCCACTGTTGTAAAACTGAGTCTCGCAGGCCAGGAAAATTTCCAATTTTATGCCCAGTTTTGAGTCAATTGATTTTAGGAATGCTGCTGTAACTAACTACAACATTCTTGAGCTTGAGAACAGAAATAGGCCAGATTCCTTCTTCTGATTGCTGTATACTGTAGCTTCTAGTTGAATGTGCATGGGTAGGACGTGACTTGCATTTAATTATGATATTTAATGGTCGAATAGCCACCTGGCATTGACTGTCTCAGTTGATGTGAAGAATGTGTTACACTTTTTATGTTAGCACGGGCTGGATTATGCAAAAATATTTTGGCAAGCATTGTTCTAGAGTTAATTGGATCACATATACATTTGAAAAACTGCTAAAGTTATTGTAAAGGAATACCACATTTCTCGACGCTATGTTAAAATCAAAGTATTCTAAAATGAGTTAAGTAGTGTTTATTTCGAGTGTTTTGTAAGTTTTGAATTTTTTCTAAGACAACTGTTAAATTTGTCATTTGAAAATAATGTAAATATTTTTGGAGTTGTTCTTTTTTTCCACTTATCCACAAAGTGCGTTTATGATGAAAAGAAGCAGACTTGGAAAACAGTCATCCAAGAAAGAACATCATTATACCAGTGATAATTTTATAACTCTCTCTCTTTTGCTCATCTCATTAATTTTTTCTCAGATTTCTGGTTATTAAACAAAACCAGCCAGTTTTTAGAGAATATGCTTTGTTTTTTGATTTTAAGTTGTAATTATTGATAACATTTTCAATGAATTTGTGAATGGGTACTTTGTGCTTGAGAACGTATGATGTAAGGCTGTTCAAAGTGTCTTCAAGTAATTAATTCAACTAAACCTGTCTTGATTTGAATAGCGTGATGTGTTGGGATTCATGACTCATGGGCAATTGTGGAAATTCCTGTAGGTTTATACAGCAAACTTTGTTTTAACTAACACTTTATCAACCAGTACTCTTGATCAACTGGCAAAAGAAAACTTGAAATACTGCGATTTACTGTGATGTCCGAGTATTTATGCTGTAAATAAAGTGTAAATGTGTATAACCCCATATTACATTTTTATTACTTACTGTGTGTTTTTGTTTGGTAACTGGGAGAGTTGATTTTTTTAATATAGATCTTTTGAAGGATGTTGATGTCTCGAAGCTTTGCTTGGTTAGGGTTTACTGGAGTCATATGTACGTCTTGATTATCTACAATATTTGGTCAACTGCCACACCCGTAGGTGCCAGTTAATAAAAAGTGGGCTGTACGATTATCTTTGTTTTAATTCGCATTGTCTTGTTTCATACTGCAGTACAGAAGCAATCCCTGTACTGTTTCATTTTTAAAAAGTGTGCTTCTTTTTAGCAATATAAAAAAAAATATAAGAATTTGTTTACCAAACTTGTCCTTATGTTTCAATGCCATTGAATAATGATGATAAAACTGTGCCTTTAGAAAGTCTACAGATTTCTTGCTTTGCCATCTAGAGCTGTAATTTTCCTCAGTGACAAGCATGTTCAGCAGCAAGTGTATTTATGCCATTTGTACTTCCACAAATATTCATGGAACCTGATGCGAAATAGGAAAACATGACCTATGTCCCACTACCAACTGTTTCTTAAAGGTGCTTTGAATATTCATTCATTTGATTTAAGAACATAATGCTTAATTTTAGCACTTAAAATTTTGACTCGATGAAATGAGGTTATTCAGTTAAGAAACTAGTAAGTGATCCTGAGGTAAAGGCTATTCAGACAAGCTTGGAATTCATTATAGTGAAAAGCAAATAGGTATATACAGTGGAAACTCAATTATCCGAACGTGATGGGCGAGCAGTATTTTGTTCGGATAATCGATTATTCGGAAAATCGATTAAATGCCTTTCCTCTGGGGCTCGGAGTTTTTAAAGCCTGCTCCAGGTTCAGGAGACTGCAGCAGCACACAGTGTGCGTGATCCCCCGCCCCCAACACAGCCACCCTCCGGCCCCACTCCGGGGCATCCGGACTGCACACCAACAATAAGACTGCTGCTGCTGCTGCACCTGCCTCTGTGGGGTAAGTCTCCAAATAGCGTGCAGACACAGCCACAGCCACAGTCTTCCCCCCCACAACTTTTTAACTGCAAATTTTAGACAGGTTCCACGTTTGCCCTGTTGGAGAGATTATTCCTGGGAAGTGGGAGGGGGGGAGGTGTTAGGGTACACCCCTCTATAGAACTCCAGGGAAAGTGTGGGGAGAGAGAGAGGGCGGGCAGTGAGTCATTTAGAGACAGTGCCTGTTTAATCACTGTAAACAAAAGATGTGATCACTGTTGGAAACACATCTTTGCTCTAATGTTTCTGTCGGGACCTCGAGATCTCCTTCGGATAATCCGATTTTCGGATAATTGGTATTCGGATAATCGAGGTTCCCCTGTATTTTCAAGGCCAGAGTTGATCATGAGAAGTTGCTTTGAAAATGGAGATGCTTCCTTTCTAAACCACTGGGTAGAGCTGGAGTGTCTATATTGTTGTTTCTGCAAAGGAAGCTAAAAGCTAGCAATTGTAAACTCCGTTACAAATACAAATTAATCATCTGGATAACAGAATCAAATGTGTTGAAGATAAAATTAATATCCATTTGATTGAATCAGTGTATCATGTCGCCAAATCAATAGTGATTAGGATGCAAATTTTAGTATCATTTACCTCTGTATTTACAGATGGAAGCAAGCAGGTCCATTTGAAATTAGTAAGGAAAAGGTAGCTGCAAGTCTGTTCTGATTTGCTGCTAATGGAGCATATTTATAGTTGTCCTCGTAGAACTTTAGCAGAATAGACTTAGCTTGGCAGCCATGGGAAGACAGCCGAATATCTGCTGGCATCCAGGATCTGAGGATTCCACAGTCATTAGGTTGATAAAGAAGAGATTAATGGTTGTGTAGCTAAAAGCGAATGGAAGGGCCCTATGGAATCTTATCTGAGAGATTGGCTGGAGTACGAAAGTAATTTATGAAGGCCCATGGCTTACTTCCCATAAAATTGAATGAACCTTAAAAATTTTGGAGGATGTGGGAACTTTTTCAGTTTATAGAGCATACAGATGAAAGTAAAATGTTTAAAAGAGATGATAACAATTTAGCTTGTAAGGATTTTTGCTGAATTATTGGTTTTCCTTTTTATTTCAAGAATTAAACAATTAGTTTAAAAGCAATGAAACCTGGTTCTGTTGATTAATTATTGGATGTTCAGATTTCTTCTTAAACATTAACAGTTCTGAGCAGAACTTTGACAGCGATTGTTCATGTAATATAATTGTGATTGGAAACACCTGTGAGAATTTCTTTTGTGGTGAGCCTGATACTTGTAAAGCCATAAATGATGCATGTATTGCCTCAGCAGCTCTCTTACCATTGGAGATGACCCTGTAAGTTAATGCATCCCTGAGTGTATGAAAGAAGAGTTCAGATTTCGGTGATAGCATTATATTTAAATACCTCTGTTCTGAATAGTAGAAACTTTCACCTCAAAACACAGGATAGTGGTTTTAATAGAAGTGCTGGGGGAATCGTCTAGAATTTGTAATAGAGAAATGGATTATTTGTGCCAATTAGTCCGTATTGTATCCCAGATGTTAATGAGATGTGACCTTTAGATATGGTCGTGAAATTACTTATCCAAAAATCCTTCTTCTGGCATATTATTCTTGTTCCAATGGCAGGGAAAGAGAAACAGCAGTCAGGAAAACTTAGTACTTGTGTGTTTTTGATCAACCTCTTAAGAACATTAGGAATTCCTAAAAATTTGCCTGAAGGGCAATATTTCAGTTCTCTCAGGAGGTAGTATTACGAAAAGACAATGGAAAAAGAGATTCAAATTCCAAACATCAAAAAAGTGTAGATTTACAAATAACATTCAAATGAGTGAACTAGTTTGTTACCTTTCTTTCTTGTCACTATATTCAGCGCTGACTTAGTGAGCTGTCTGGTGTTGATTTTCCTTGTACCTGTTAGTATCTGCCTGTGCGCCCAATGTAGTGAGGCAGAACGTTTGCACGTTAAGAGAGACAGCAAGAGTCGGAGGTGTAGGTTTTAGGTGAATATATGTCCCACTCTTAATGAGAATTCAATTGTACATGTGATGAATGCCATCTGTTAGAAAATCTTTTCTAATTTAAAAATCTGAAACAAAAATGAGTATTCACTGGTTTGTTGCTTTGACATTATGTTAATAATGGAATGGATGGAAGGCTTTGGCTGGACTGGACTGTGGCTTGATGGATGTACTTACATTATTGTAATCAGCCTGCTCAGACATATTCAAGGCATGTGGGACTTGAACCTGAATCTTGTGATCTAAAGACAAGAATACTTCTACCACACTACAGACCCTTGGCATGAGGGCTGTATGCAAGACGATCACACTATAAATACAGATTTATGATTGACCATCTCCCATGGGCAGTTTCAGCATGTAATTGGACAATGTAGCCACTGTGTGGCAGTACCATCCACATCATTCAACATGCTTTCTGAAAATGTCTCAGGAAATTTTTTCTAAATTCCAAAGTAAAAGTTGATTGAAGATTCATATTTTGCAATAATATTTTGCCACTGTGCACCTTGCATTGACTGATGAACATATTTTAAACTTAAAATTTCTTCTTAGAGATTGTTTGCAGTATTGGACTCCACACTTCTGGAAAGTATTGGCGCTTAAGAAAACATTCCCTACGATGCTGCCCGATATAACAAATTACAAATATGAAGAAATAATTAAAAATTAGGTCTTTTTCATTGCGACAATTGCCATCATGAGGTTATACGAGAGAAATGTTTTATAATTTTGAAAGTATAGGCTGTTTTAAATCATTGTCAAGGGTTGGATCAAAAATAATAGACTAATAAGAATTGCATGTAAGAAATTTAGAATAATGTAGTAGAAACTTTCTAAAGTAAGGATGTGGAAATTATTTCAGGGTTAGTTGAGGCAAGCAGTAAAGATGTCCCACTTCTGTCTCAGGGCAACAACAGGCAAAAATTTATCTTGCTGAATTTGTTTGAAAGCCTATATTCAAAGAATGATGGGAAGCAACCAAAATCCTGCATTATTATCCCTGTGTCATCAATAAACAAAAGTCATTTTATTCTCTCTTCCAAGCAACTAGCAAATTCTCCTCTTCACAATCATTCTATAATCAGTTAAAAATCACACAACACCAGGTTATAGTCCAACAGGTTTAGTTGGAAGCACACTAGCTTTCGGAGTGACGTTCCTTCATCAAGTGATTGTCACCTGATGAAGGAGCGATCACCTGATGAAGGAGCGTCGCTCCGAAAGCTAGTGTGAAACCTGTTGGACTATAACCTGGTGTTGTGTGATTTTTAACTTTGTATACCCCAGTCCAACACCGGCATCTCCAAATCATTCTATAATCAGTTTAGATTAGATTACTTACAGTGTGGAAACAGGCCTTTCGGCCCAACAAGTCCACACCGCCCCGCCGAAGCGCAACCCACCCATACCCCTACATTTACCCCTTACCTAACACTATGGGCAATTTAGCATGGCCAATTCACCTGACCTGCACATCTTTTGGATTGTGGGAGGAAACCGGAGCACCCGGAGGAAACCCACGCAGACACGGGGAGAATGTGCAAACTCCACACAGTCAGTCGCCTGAGGCGGGAATTGAACCCGGGTCTCTGACGCTGTGAGGCAGCAGTGCTAACCACTGTGCCACCATGCCGCCCAGTTATCCAGACTTGACACAACAATAGCTTAAGATTCTGTGCAATTAAAACATAATATCTCTTGATTGCTAAATGTTCCCTATATATGTGCACCAAGGCTGTATTGCCTTTTTCTACACTGTTTAAAATGTTGCCATTTTTTCCCTGCTGCTACCTTTTGAGAAATAATGTCTTTTAAGTTTTTTGAATTTTGTGTTTCACCTGTTGACTAGCTAATTGGTTCCGACGCTTAGTCACAGCCTTCGTAATGGTTCCCAAAGTGTGTTTAGCAAACCTGGATATTTATCCTGGTGCAGAAATTGCAGGAACATTTATGTGCATATGAGCATTCAGTTTTGCTCAATGGAAGCACTCATGATTAAGTCAGAGGTTGCAAGTTCAAGCCACACATATAGGACTGAGAACATAATTTGGATTGATGTGACTAGAGCTGAAGGAGTGCTGCATTTTCAGTAGTGTCACCTTTCTTATAACCAGATGAGAGGCCATTGTTGATGGTTTGTTTAACATTCTTTCCTTGGCCACATCTAATGAAAAAATAACTCCTGGCCATTAATTTACGTGCTGCTTTAACCTCAGCTGTTTGGACAATGCCGATACCAAAGAAAGGCAGGCTTGCATTAATGGGGTAGAATTACAAATGACTGACTTGCTAGAAAATATTTTGCAGCAGAACTTGAAACGTGATATGAATGCTTTCTTTCTGTTCTCTCCATGTTTTCTATCACTTATGCTTTCATGTATACTCTGGATACCAATTTGGAACATAAGAGAAACCTTGACTGGGAAAATTGGAACAGAATATCACTTTCTTATGCGTTTGTACTAATAAGTAGAATATTAAATTTGAGAAGGAGTATTAATGGCAAAAAGCTTGGTTTTATAGTTTTTGGCAGTTTTCTTGCAAGCTAACTCATAACATCATTTAATCCTAATAGTTAAGTAGTTAACTGCAATGTAGTTGGCTTAATAGTTTGTAATGTAACAAATCTAGATGCATGCAACACAAACATTTGTATTTTCTTCAGGATTTTTAGTATAAATAATTGGGGTAGTTGCTTAAAGTTTTGCCTGCATCACTTCCCATTGTTTAGATTTGTCTGTTTTAAAAATAATATGCAAGGATTCGGTATTGCTATAAAATGTTTTTGCTATTTACAAGTTCATATTAGTGTTCGTGTTTTGTTATCGTTATAGCTTCTGAAACCGGTTGAGTGCATTAAGGCAAAGCACAAAACATAATCAGATTATAAATATGCCATTGGCCAGTTGCCACATATACAAAATATATGCTAAAATGAACTTTGAACAGCTCTACATATTTGAAGATGCTGTTATTCAGCTGCCTATGCTGAACGTAAATGTCCATATTAAGATTTTCGTGTGTTGTATGGTTTCACACCTATTCCTGGATCAGGAAGCCTGTGCTTAAGACCCACCTACTCCAAACGTGTGTAAGGACATCTCTGAACAGGTTGATTGGAAAAAGTAGGTTAAATTTTTAAAAAAACTTATTGGCAACAATAATACTTTATATCTCTAGCCTAAGATATTAATAGGCTTAAGAATGGACAATAAATAGCAGTTTCGTCAATGATTTCAATCTGTGAATTTATAATTTTAGAAAATGTCACGCAAAAAAACAGGCCTGAGAAAGTCGGTTTTAACTGAGGTGAAGCATGTTTCTCTCTCTTATAGCTGGGTTGTTCCGTGTGCAATGTGGGTTGTTGATCATACTTTTATTCCTGTAATAGGCTGGGAAACTCAACAGACCATATGGTATGGCTTGTGAGTCAAATCAATACTGGGTGCTTTACTTTCTTATTTAGCAGGAGTAGTGGTGTGAATGGGTTCTAGTGGTCTGGTCAGATATGCACAGTGTAGCCTTCCTGGTACAGTTTTTGAGAAGTTGAATTTGGCTTTAAGTATGGTTTTTAAGCAAAGTTTCTTAAAGTTTTTAACCTAAAGGTTTAATCTCAAATGAGCAAGGGAAGGTTGAAGGATATAATGAGTAAAATTCCATGAAGAATAAATAAACATAGCAACAGATTAAATTGTGTGAAGAACACAATGTTTTAATGTAACAGGGTGGGAGGTAGAAGAGGAAACAAAGGAGTGAGCAGATTTAAGTAATGCTAACTATAGTTATTTGAACTTGTGTACAATTTTTTTTGTGTATCTCTTGGATATACCATTTGATTCCACACTGTGCAAGGTTTAAGTGAACGTTTGCATTAGTTTGCCGAAATTTCAAATTTCTGATCTAAACAGTTGGCAATATGATAAGGATTTATGTTCTAATGGAGCAGTGGGAGCTTAAGAGCTACCTTTTCTCGACCTTCAAGGCTGTGAATTCCAATGGATCAAAATTAAAACAATATTGTAAACTTCAGTTTTCGTGAAATTTAATGGTAAAAATGGATTTGTTTCCATTGTAACAAATGATGAAATTGAAAGTAACTTTACAAAATGAAATGCATGGCACTACAGATAAAGAAGTATTTAGAGATTTCGGGGCACTGATTGAAGGACATGGGTCTTCAACTCCTTAATGATCAACAAACCTTTAAGGAGAGTAGACAACCTGAACAGCAGTTCATGATTTCATTGTTCAACTTTTGCAGATGCTGAAAGTTATCCAATTTATTCTTTGGTAATATTTTGAGTAGATACTCTTACCTTATTCTGTGCAATTCATTGTAAGGATGCTCATAACCCAGCCAAATGCAGTTGTCTGAAATCAACTGTGATTTATTAAATTCCATTTCTGACCAAAGCTGTGGTATGATCTGTGAATTGCATCACAGAAGACTGAACTTAATTACTTGGTATCTCTTTTTGCATGCAGAGCTAAGTAATTGAAACTTCTGAATTCACTGCTTCGTTGAGCAGTGAAGAAAAGGTCACTTAGTAGTAATATCTCTTACTCAAATTGCCAGAGGGTATACGTGATTGCTATAGTTCTTTGTATCCACTGGTATTTCATCAAACTTACCTATCTTTTCTTACATTTTAATCTAATTACCATTTGGATAGAATAGGGCAACTTAGTGGTGAGCACTGCTGCTTCACAGTATGAAGGACCCAGGTTCTGTCTCGGGTAACTGTCTGTGTGGAGTTTGCATATTCTCCCTGTCCCTGCGTGGGTTTCTTCTGGATGCTCCAGTTTCCTCCCACACTCCAGCGATATGCAGGTTAGGTGGGTTGGTCATGCCAAGTTACCCATAATGTCTAGGATGTGTAGGCTCAGTGGATTAGCATGGGAAATGCAGGGTGACAGAGATAGTGTAGGGGATGGGATGCTCTTGGGAGGGTTGATGTGGACTTGATGGATCAAATAGAGTCATAGAGATGTACAGCATGGAAACAGACCCTTCGGTCCAACCCGTCCATGCCGACCAGATATCCCAACCCAATCTAGTCCCACCCTTCCTATTCATGTACACATCTAAATGCCTCTTAAATGTTGCAATTGTACGAGCCTCCACCACATCCTCTGGCAGCTCATTCCATACACGTACCATCCTCTGCATGAAAAAGTTGCCCCTTAGGTCTCGTTTATATCTTTCCCCTCTCACCCTAAACCTATGCCCTCTAGTTCTGGACTCCCTGACCCCAGGGAAAAGACTTTGTCTATTTATCCTATCCATGCCCCTCATAATTTTGTAAACCTCTATAAGGTCACCCCTCAGCCTCCGACGCTCCAGGGAAAACAGCCCCATCCTGTTCAGCATCTCCCTGCAGCTCAGATCCTCCAACCCTGGCAATATGCTTGTAAATCTCTTCTGAACCCTTTCAAGTTTCACAACATCTTTCTGATAGGAAGGAGACCAGAATTGCATGCAATATTCCAACAGTGGCCGAACCAGTGTCCTGTACAGCCTTGGCTTGCTTCCACAATCTGGATTCTACGATTCTATGACACGTTATTTAGCAAACTTGTTCAGTTGTGAGATGTCAAAGCTTCTTTATTTTAGTAATGTTGTCAGGTACACATTTGTGGAATCTTAGTTCTGATCATTTAATTGAGGACTTGTCTGATTTCTCTTGTGGCAGTGCTATTTCGGTTTCGTTATTTTGTTGCCTTGTAGATTGGGCTTAGTTTTATGCAGTTTTAAATTTAGTTCTTTGGGCAGATTTTCAAAATGGGATGATGCTTGATCTGTTTGGAGGAGAAAGTGAGGTCTGCAGATGCTGGAGATCAGAGCTGGAAATGTGTTGCTGGAAAAGCGCAGCAGGTCAGGCAGCATCCAGGGAACAGGAGAATCGACGTTTCGGGCATAAGCCCTTCTTCAGGAAGCTTTCGGGCTTATGCCCGAAACGTCGATTCTCCTGTTCCCTGGATGCTGCCTGACCTGCTGCGCTTTTCCAGCAACACATTTCCAGCTCTGATGCTTGATCTAGCAGTTTGTGGAAGGAAAGCAAAATACAGTTGAGCATACTCAAAATGTTGAACAAAAAAGTGGGTACTAAGATAAATATCTGACTAACTTGCATTTTAGTTTGCAGCAGATGAAGCTAGTCATGAAAGTGAGCAAAGAAAACCACATCTGGAGCATTTCTTTCTTCCACCCCATTCCCAACTAGTTCACTTTATTTATTTTGGCGGCAGAGAGGGTAAAAGCTGAATTTGCAGTGTTTTCTTTTTGCATTGAAAATAAGTTTCATTATAATTGTGCCACAGAAATGTTTAAACATGTTGGCTTGGTTGCCTTGAAATAATTAACTGTTGTTCCATTTGGCAATTTTCTTTTCTCCCTTTCTGGCTAGTGGGGCTCCACCTGCCCTACATATAAGTGACCTGAATTTACAGTTTCAATGCTGATTAGTAGGGGCTCTTGTGCAGTGCTAGAGTCCGTACCTCTACACCAGGAGTCTGGGTTCAAAGGTGCCACTTCAGAGGTGGTGTGATAAAATCTTAGAACAGATTGATAAAGAAATGTCACTGCTGATTAGTTAATTCTGCTGCTGAGATTCAAGAAAGAGAGAATGAGACTGTGGCATCAGGAAGCTACCAGGGTCTCCCAAGAAATGGATTAATTCGGACATTTATCCCTCTATTCTTTTTTGCTATTCAGTTAGATTATAGCTGATCAGTAGTTTTAGACAAACCTATCTATTGCATTGGATCACCAATTGGGATAGAACTTGTAAAGGGTAAATTTTGAACTATCTAGGGCAGAGTTACATTGCACTTTGCTCAAAAACTGCATACATTCATGTAGAACTCTGAGCTCAAAAGCTGCATGAATTTATGTAAAACTCGGTTATCTCACCTTTTTTTAGATTAGAATCAATCTAAACATCAGGTCATAGACAGAGAACACAGGGGCCTAACACCTTCAACATATTGTCTAGCTATCACCATTGTTAACAGCTAACCCGAGAATGCAACATTTTTTAAAGAAAAGGGTTTTGTGATTTACACATGAAAGAAGTGAAACTATCACTGTATTCTAACAGATGAAAGGCTTAACAGACAATCAATTTTTCAATGTATAATTTCAGTTACATCACACTGCAAATTTTTGCTATAAATTCTGTGCTACGATCGAGCCCTCCACAATCACCTGATGAAGGAGTGTCGCTCCGAAAGCTAGTGTGCTTCCAATTAAACCTGTTGGACTATAACCTGATGTTGTGATTTTTAACTTCTCAAGTGTTGCTAGATTTGCATTCATCCATTGTCCTGTCTTGTTCCTTAAGATGATGATAGCCTTTTGAGAGTCACTGCAGGATTCTGAGTCTCTGACCTGCGTTTGTAGCCATGATGTTTATACATCTAGCCAAACTCAGTTTCTGATTAATGGTAACCTCCAGGATGTTGTTGGGGGATTCAGTGATGGTATTGCAATTGAATGTCAAGGAGTGATGGCTAGACTCTGAGATAATCATTGCCTGGCCCTTTTGTGATGTGAATGTTACGTACCGCTGATCAGTGCAAGCTTGAATATTGTCCAAACATTTCTGTTTAGACATGGACTGCTTCAGTATCTGAGGAATCACATGGTGCTAAGTATTGTGAAATCATCAAACATTTCCACTTTTAAGCTGATATTGGAAAGAAGGCCATTGATGAAGTGGTTGAAACAAACCTGGACACGATCCTAACCGACTCTTGTAGTGATATCCTGGAGCTAAGATGATTGATATTTAACACCCACAGCCATCTTCCCATGTGCAAGGTGTAATCAAACATGGTAAGTTTTTCTCCAGATTCCTATTGACTAGTTCTGCAGAGGCTCTTTGGTATCATACTTGGTCAAATGCAACTAGATGTCAAGGGCAATCATTCTTGCTTCCCTTCTGGAATTCAGGTCTTTTGTCCATGTTTGCACCAATGCTGTAATAAGGTCAGGAGTTGACCTAAGCTAAATATCAGTGAGCACGTTACCACTTAGTAAGTGGTGCTTTACTCGGATGGGTATATGAATAGGAAGGGTTTGGAGGGATATGGGCCAGGTGCTGGAAGGTGGGATTAGATTGTGTTGGGATATCTGATCGGCATGGACAGGTTGGACCGAAGGATCTGTTTCCATGCTGTACATTTCTATGACTCTACTGTGATTACCTTTTCCATCACTTTGTGATGATGCTGAGATTAGACCGAGGGATCGGAAATTTACCGGGTTGGATCTAGCCTGCTCTTTGTGGACAAAATAGGCCTGGGTTTCCCCCATCATTGAGAATAAATAACTGCCTCCTCCAGTGAGTGATAGTCACAGAGATGTACAGCACAGAAACAGACCTTTCGGTCCAACTTGTCCATGCCGTTGGGATATCCCAACCCAATGTAGTCCCACCTGCCAGCACCTGGCCCATATCCCTCCAAACCTTTCCGATTCATATACCCATTCAGATGCCTTTTAAATGTTGCAATTATACTAGCCTCCACCACTTCCTCTGGCAGCTCATTCCATACATGTACCACCCTCTGCATGAAAATGTTGCCCATTAGGTCTCTTTTATATCTTTTCCCTCTCACCCTAAACCTATGCCCTCTAGTTCTGGACTCCCCCAGCCCAATCAAGAGACTTTGTCTATTTATCCTATCCATGCCCCTCATGATTTTGTAAACCTCTATAAGGTCACCCCTCAGCCTCCGACGCTCCAGGGAAAACAACCCCAGCCTATTCAACCTCTCCCTATAGCTTAAACCTCCCAACCCTGGCAACATCCTTGTAAATCTTTTCTGAACCCTTTCAAGTTTCACAACATCTTTCCGATAGAAAGGAGACCAGAACTGCACGTAATATTCCAACAGTGGCCTAATTCATGTCCTGTACAGCTGCAACATGACCTCCCAGTACTCTGATCAAAAAAGGAAAGCATACCAAACGCCACCTTCATTATCCTATCTACTTGCGACTTCACTTTCAAGGAGCTATGGACCTGCACTCCAAGGTCCCTAGGACCTTACCATTAAGTATATAGGTCCTGCTAAGACTTGCTTTCCCAAAATGCAGCACCTTGCATTTATCTAAATTAAACACCAACTGCCACTTCTCAGCCCATTGGCCCATCTGATCAAGATCCAGTTGTAATCTGAGGTAACTTTCTTTGCTGCCCACTACACCTCCAAGTTTGGTGTTATCTGTGGACTTACTCACTGTATCTCTTATGCTCACATCCAGATCATTTATATAAATGATGAAAAGTAGTGGACCCAGCACCGATCCTTGTGGCACTCTACTGGTCACAGGCCTCCAGTCTGAAAAACAACCCTCCACCACCACCCTCTGTCTTCTACCTTTGAGCAAGTTCTGTATCCAAATAGCTAATTCTCCCTGTATTCCATGAGATCTAACCTTGCTTATCAGTCTCCCATGGGGAACCTTGTCGAACACCTTACTGAAGTCCATATAGATCACTTCCTCATGCCCTCATTGCTCTCCCCTCATTACACCTCTTTGTTACTTCTTCATAAAACACTATCACGTTAGTGAGAGATGATTTCCCATACACAAAGCCATGTTGATTATCCCTAATCAGTCCTTACCTTTCCAGATACATGTACATCCTGTGCCACAGGATTCCCTTCAACAATTTGCCCACCATCGACGTCAGGCTCACTGGTTTATAGTTCCCTGGCTTGTCCTTACCACCCTTCTTAAACAGTGGCACCAGGTTAGCTAACCTCCAGTCTTTTGGCACCTCACTTGTCACTATCGATGATACAAATATCTCAGCAAGGGGCCTAGCAATCATTCCCTAGCTTCCCACAAAGTTCTCAGGTTCACCTGATGAGGTCCTAAGGATGTATCCACATTTATGCATTTCAAGACCTCCAGCACTTCCTCCTCTGTAATATGAAAATTTTTAAAGATGTCACCATCTGTTTCCCTACGTTCTATACCTTGCATGTCGTCTTCCACAGTAAACACTGATGCAAAATACTTGATTAATATCTTTCCCCCATCTCCTGCGGCTCCATGCAAAGGCCACTTGCTAATCTTTGAGGGGCCCTATTCTCTCCCTAGTTACCCTTTTGTCCTTAGTGTATTTGTAAAAGCCCTTTGAATTCTCCTTTAACTCTATTTGCCAAAGCTATCTCATGTCCTCTTTTTGCCCTCCTGATTTCCCTCTTAAGTATACTCCTACTGCCTTTATACTCTTCTAAGGATTCAATCGATCTATCTTGTCTATACCTGACATATACTTTCTTCTTTTTCTTAACCAAACCTTCAATTTCTTTAGTCATTCAGCATTCCCTACCCTACTAGCCTTTCCCTTCACCCCACAGGAATATACTGTCTCTGGATTCTCGTTATCTCATTTCAGAAGGCTTCCCATTTTCCAGCCATCCCTTTCCCTGTGAACATTTGCCCCAATCAGCTGTTGAAAGTTCTTGCCTACTATTGTCAAAATTGGTCTTTCTCCAATTTAGAGCTTCAGCCTTTAGATCTGGTCTATCCTTTCCATCACTATTTTAAAACTAATAGAATTAAGTCTCTGGCCCCAAAGTGCCCCCCCACTGACACCCCAGTCACTTGACCTGTCTTATTTCCCAAGAGTAGGTCAAGTTTTGCACCTTCTCTAGTAGGTCCATCCATATACTGAATTAGAAAATTATCTTGTACGCACTTAACAAATTCCTCTCCATCTAAATCCTTAACACTCTGGCAGTCCCAGTCTATGTTTGGAAAGTTTAAAATATCCTACCATAATCACCCTATTATTTTTACAGGTAACTGAGATCTCCTTACAAAATTGTTT
This sequence comes from Chiloscyllium plagiosum, assembly GCF_037043375.1. Classification (NCBI taxonomy): domain Eukaryota; kingdom Metazoa; phylum Chordata; class Chondrichthyes; order Orectolobiformes; family Hemiscylliidae; genus Chiloscyllium; species Chiloscyllium plagiosum. Next base: position 55,459,925 of record NW_028270149.1, on the reverse strand, counting down.
CTCAATTTCCCGCTGACTAGTAGTGGGTCTATAATACAATCCCAATAAGGTGATCATCCCTTTCTTATTTCTCAATTCCACCCAAATAACTTCCCTGGATGTATTTCTGGGAATATTCTCCCTCCGTACAGCTGTAATGCTATCTCTTATCAAAAACGCCACTCCCCCTCCTCTCTTTTGCCTTCCCTTCTGTCCTTCCTGTAGCATTTGTATCCTAGAACATTAAGCTGCTAGTCCTGTCCATCCCTGAGCCACATTTCTGTAATTGCTGTGATATCCCAGTCCCATGTTTGTAAGCATGCCCTGAGTTCAGCTGCCTTCCCTGTTAGACCTCTTGCATTGAAATAAATGCAGTTTAATTTATCAGTCCTGTCTTGGTCTCTGCTTTGTTCCTGCCTGCCCTGACTGTTTGACTCGCTTCTGTTCTCAACTGTACCAGTCTCGGAAAGATCTCTTTCCTCACTATCTCCCTGGGTCCCATTCCCCCCCCCCCCCCCCCACCTTACTCATTTAAATCCTCCTGAGCAGCTCAAGCAAATCTTCCTGCCAGTATATTAGTCCCCTTCCAATTCATGTGCAATTCGTCCTCCTTATACAGGTCACTTCGAGCCCAGAAGAGATTCCAACTATCCAAACATGTGAATCTTTCTCCCGTACACCAGCTCTTCAGCCACACATTCATCTGCTCTATCCTCCTATTCCTACCCTCGCTAGCTCGTAGCATTGGGAGTAATCCAGATATTATATTCTCCAGTATCTCCTTTTTTTAATTCCGGCCTAACTCTCTATATTCTCCCTTCAGAACCTCATCCTTTTCCCTTCCTATGTCAATGATTCCAAAGTGTACAATGACCAACTGCTGGTCACTCTCCCCCTTAAGAACAACTTTTCTCCCTTCCTATAACTGCCATCCATCCAATCCCCTTGCTCATGTAAATTCCTCATTGCTTCTAACTTGATCCTGGTACCAGGGAATCAACACACCATTCTGATTTTTCACTGCTGGCCACAGAAATGTCTGTCTGTACCTCGGACTAGAGAGTCCCCGAACACAATTGATCTTTTAGAACCCAACGTACCCCTCATTGCATTAGATCCAGTCTCGATACCAGAAGCTTGGCTGTTCGCGATACATTCCCCTGAGAATCCATCACTCCCTACATTTTCCAAAACAGCACACTTGCTTGAAATGGGGATAGCCACAGAAGACTCCTCCACTACCTGCCTACCTTACCTTTCCTATGTAACTGTATCTGCAACTTTTCTCCCTTCCTATATCTGCCATTCATCACATCCCCTTGCTCATGCAACTATCTCTCCAGCTGCTCCATTCGATCTGATAGGATTCGCAACCAACGGCATTCACTGCAGATATAATCCTCAGTAACCCATAAACCCTCCCTAAACTCCCACATCTGTCAAGAAGAACATATCACTCTCCTAAAGGTCATTTTTGCTTCTTCCAATCTGCAGACCCAGAAAATAGCACTGTCTTATTCCTCTACAAAACACTGCTTAATACTTAGCTTATATTTTTAAGTTTAATCAAGAGACATATCTCAATATAATATATAATCAAGAAAGAACCTACTCTACTCACTGCTGCAGACTTACTGTAAGGCCACACTTAAAAATATTCACCTATCTGTTTCTGTGCTATGACCTCTCCCAAACAGATTCCTCCAAGATTAGTTGTGAATTTCACTGCTAATTTTCCCAGATGCATTGCGATGTCCAGCTCTACATGAATTCAAACAGCAAAGGCAGTAACTGTGCAGGTTCACTGCTGTGTCAGTTAGCAGTGTGGGTTTCTTTCTGTCTTGTGCTTCCTTTATCTGATCCTCTTCCTTTTTTTTATAGATATTTTTATTAGAAATTTAACATTTTTACAAGTTTACAAAAATAAACAAAACTCTCAGATATAAACATTGATATACAATTAGCTCAAATATACAATAGCCAAAATTTAACAAAAAAAAACACAACAACAAAAAAAACCCGAAAAAAACAAATAAACAAAACTCAACGACCTACTAATCTAACCTACAACTAACCAGAGTGTATATTTTAAGTCTCTTACATGCTCGGGATGTGTTAGCATCAGATATAATAAAACCCGTATTCGTGCGGGATTCCTCCCCCGAGAGGCCCCGGACCAGCCAGGTTTGTAATCTCAATTAAATAAAAGCCCTTGTTAGGATAGCCGAAATATCTGTATTTATGTAATTCAAAAAGGGCTGCCGTATTTTATAAAATAATTTGGTCTTTCGGTGCACCATATTTGTTAGGAAGTCAAGGGGAATACATTCCATAATTAGTCTGTGCCAATTTATAAGTCCAGGGGGGCCCTCAGCCGCCCAGTTCACCAAAATATTTTTCCTTGCACAGAAAGAAAGAATAGAAAATAGTCTCTTCCCGTACGTGTCCAGGGAGGGAAAGTTCGAAAAGCCCAAGAGGAGAGATACAGGGTCCACTTTAATTTCCGTTCCTAAAATTTCTGTCAGGGTACTTGCTACTTTAGTCCAATATCTACGGATCTTATGACAAGTCCATAAGCAATGTACAAGAGTGCCCACCTCTATTTTGCATTTAGGACACATTGGAGATGCTCCTGCCTTAAATTTTGCCAATCGAACCGGTGCTATATGGGCCCTATGAAATATTTTCAGCTGGATAGCCTGGGTTCTGTTACAAATAGTAATTCTTCTAGCATTTTCCCAAATATCATTCCACGTTTCTGTGGAGATTTCTAGTCCCAGATCTTGATCCCATGTTTTAAGCAGATTATCCATATCTCCCGATTCTTCATCATGTAGTAAATGATAAATAGTACTGACGGAAGATACCCCCACTGGTCGTAGTTCACTACATTCTCTATCGGATTTATAAAGACTATCTAATAACGTAGTCTTCTTCTGTATATAATCTCGAATTTGGAAGTATCGAAAGAGGTCTCCATTGGGTAATCCGAATTTCTGACGCAGCTGTTCGAAAGACATCAGGACCCCGTCTTTAAATAGATCCCCGAGACATGAGATACCCCTGGATCTCCAGAGTTTAAAAGTGGCATCTGTTAACCCCGGTTGGAATCCCCATGCTCCCACTATCGGTGCATAGGGGGATGTTTTATGTGAATTGCCCTCATTTTGCTGCATTATATTCCAAGCCTTGATTGTATTTAGTATTATAGGGTTTTTACAGTGATCTGTAATGATTTTCCTCTTGTCTGAGAATAAAAGGTTAATAAGTGGGTATTTTACTTGAGAAGCCTCGATGTCCAACCAGATTGGTTGTGGATCAGACAAGACCAAATCAGCTATGTAACTTAATAGGGAACTTAACTGATATTTCCTAAAGTCTGGGAAGTCCAATCCACCCCTTGCCTGTGGAAGCTGTAGCTTCTTCAGCTTAATGAGGGGCTGCCTATGATTCCAGATAAAAGGAACCCAGCCAGCCATTTAATTTACATAAAGCCGTCCTCAGCAGCATCACCGGAAGCATTCTCATAGGATATAGGAGACGGGGCCGGACATTCATTTTGATTAGTGCTATTCTACCCAACCAGGAAATTGGTAGGTCTCCCCATCGCTGGAGGTCCTGCCTTATCCTTTCCAATAAATACACAAAATTAGCCTTATACAACTGACCAAATACTGCAGTAATAAAAATGCCTAAATATAAGAAGCCCTCCAGGGACCAGCGAAAGGGAAAAAGGGATCCGTCCGCTAAGCGGGGTATCATAGCAAGGCCACCCATTGGCATAGCCTCCGATTTTGAAAAATTAATTTTATAGCCTGAGAATGCACTAAATATATTAATAACTTGGATTAAGCGAGGTATGGACATCAAAGGGTTACTGAGGAATAGAAGAACATCGTCTGCATAAAGGGTAATTTTATGTTTACCTGTACCAATCCTTGGGGCCACTATATTAGGATCAGCTCGTATAGCTTCTGCTAGTGGTTCAATTATTAGCGTGAATAACAATGGCGAGAGGGGACATCCCTGACGGCAGCCGCTATCCGAACCTAATCCATTGGTAACCACAACTGCTTTGGGATCACTATACAATGTTGAGACCCATTTGGTAAACACCTGTCCAACGCCAAACCTCTCCAATGTGTAAAACAAATATGACCATTCGACCCTATCAAATGCCTTTTCCGCGTCTAATGAAACCACTTTTCCTGGTATCTTTCACCGATGACAAGCTTGAATCATATTCAGAGCCCTTCTAACATTATTGGATGATCTACGGCCCTTAATAAACCCCGTCTGATCCTCCTTTATAATATGTGGCAGTATCCTTTCTAGTCTCAGTGCTAACGTTTTAGAGAGGATTTTAAAATCTACATTTAGCAAGGATATTGGTCTGTATGATGTACAATCTTCTGGGTCCTTTCCTTTTTTAAGGATAAGAGAGATATTTGCCTCTTTCAGCGAAGGCGGGAGACAGCCCTGACTATATGCATAGTTGTACATGTCCATAAGTGGACCAGCCAGTATTTCTGTAAATTCTTTATAGAATTCAGCTTGAAAACCATCTGGGCCCGGCGCCTTACCATTTTGAAGTTGCCTAATTGCATCAACTATTTCTTGGGGTGTAAGAGGAGCATTTAGGACCGATACTTGTTCCGGAGTTAGGCCTGGAAAAGTCAAATTTTTAAAAAATGACTGCATCCTCTTCATCCTATCTTCACACTCTTGTGATTTATATAACTCAGAATAAAATTCTCTAAAGATCGCATTAATCTTTTTGTGATCATGAGTCAAAATACCCGTACTTTCCTTCCTAGACGTAATAGTCTGGGGGCCTTTTTTTTTCTTTGCAAGAAATGCTAAGTATCTACCCGGTTTGTCGCCATATTCATATAACCTTTGCTTTGCAAATAATATTTCCCTCTTAGCCGTTTGAGTAAGCGTAGTGTTTAGAGCTGTCCTACGAGCTGTAATTCTTTGCAATTTAATAATAGAAGGTTTATCAGTGTATGCTGTTTCAGCCGCTTTTAAGCGGGCTTCAAGCAGACGCTGTTGTTCTCCCTTTAATTTCTTCTGGGTCGCTGAGTAGGAGATGATCAAGCCTCGCGTGTAAGCTTTGATGGTCTCCCACATCATTGACGGGTTGCTAGCTGTACCTGAATTAATTTCTAAAAAAGTTTTTAATTCTTGAAAGATAGTAAATTTGTAAAGTACTTCTCTCATTAGGAAGGGGTCCATACGCCAATGCCGAGGGGATGTCCCATTGTTCCTCGCCTTAGTTTCCATATATACAGCAGCGTGGTCAGAGATTGCTATACTACCTATTTTACAGGATGATATGGAATTTTAAAAAATCGAGGGGGCAAAAAACATATCAATTCTGGTATGACATTTATGTGGATTAGAGTAGAAAGAAAAATCTCTACCCTGTGGATGAAGACATCTCCATACATCTACTAATCCTCATTCTTTGTTCAGATCCATCAATTGTCTAGATCTGGGAGATACTCCTGCAGTACTCTTGGGAATCCTATCTATTTCTGGATCCATAATACAATTAGTCTCCCCCTATAATTATATGACGGGCATCAAAAGCCATCAATTTTGAAAAGGCTTCCGTTATAAATTTAAAGGGGTGTGCCGGGGGGCAGTACAAATTTAAAATCCCATATTCCTCTCCATTTATGAGGGCTTTTATCAAGATATATCGTCCAGATTCGTCTTTTATCTGCTTTAGGATTTTGAAGGGGAAATTCTTCCGAACAAGAATAACAACTCCCCTGCTTTTTGAGCTAAAAGAAGAAAAAAAGGCCTGATCAAATCCGCCCTGTCGTAATTTCAAGTGTTCTTTATCTGACAGGTGTGTCTCCTGTAGGAGAGCTATATCAACTCTTTCCTTCTTAAGATTTGATAATATTTTCTTCCTTTTGACTGGCGAATTACTCCCCTTGACATTCCAGGTGCACCACTTAACCGACTGATCAACCATAATCCTCTGGGCCAATCCGAGACCCCGCGGGAGGGGGAACCCTATCCAGAGCATCCCGAGCGTAGAACATGTAAAATTTACAAAAATAAAGCCTCTTTAATACACCCACAACAATACAGTAAAAAACTATTTCTAAATTTAAAAAATATAAAACGTATCTAAGTGGAGACTTTCCCCCTTGTTCCCAGGGGGCATCACTTCCTCTCCAAAAGTCCCTCATATCCTCTCCCAACCAATGCCCCACCCTTGACCCAGGCACTCCTCAATAAAATGAGGAGAATTCAAATATAATACAAAGCTAGAGTTAACAGTGAGCACCCTACCCCCACCCATACCAACACCTGGGTATATTTGGTAATGTTAATACCATATATAAACATATAACTATAAAATTACCACCTCAACAAATAATAATTAAATATAATAATACAAAATAACAAGGGGAAAACAACCCCGCTCCTAGAGACAGAGGTAAAATTGAATAAGGTAACCACCTCCTCCCACCAACATTAACCATACCCCCAGCTTTTATATATATATATATATATTATATACATAAAATAATAACAGAAAACAACCCCAAGGGGGGGGGGGAGAAAATCAAATCCCTCTCCCCACCCCCCCATGATAATATTAAACAGTAAGGTAAGAGAAAAGAGAAAAAAAAAGGGGGGGGATATAAACCAAAGCGGGGGGGGAAAGGCAGACCAACATCCATTATGTCTTACAGTTTATCTAAGAGAGTCCAAGAATTCCTTAGCCTTTTTTGGTGATCCAAAGTTATTAGATTAGATTAGATTACTTACAGTGTGGAAACAGGCCCTTCGGCCCAACAAGTCCGCACCGACCCGCCGAAGCGCAACCCACCCATTCCCCTACATTTACCCCTTACCTAACATTACGGGCAATTTAGCATGGCCAATTCACCTGACGTGCACAACTTTTGGACTGTGGGAGGAAACCGGAGCACCCGGAGGAAACCCACGCAGACACAGGGAGAATGTGCAAACTCCACACAGTCAGTCGCCTGAGTCGGGAATTGAACCCGGGTCTCTGGCGCTGTGAGGCAGCAGTGCTAACCACTGTGCCACCGTGCCGCCCACTAGTATACGGATCCTTCATGGTTAAAGCGTAACGTCGCTGGGTAGCGTAAGGAGTACTGAATATTTAAGTCCCTTAACCGCTTCTTCGCCTCGTCGAATGCCTTCCTCTTTTGAACCAGAGCTGGGGAAAAGTCCTGAAATAGCATGATCTTGGATCCTTTGTAGATCATGGCTTGGGGGTCTTTTCCGAGATTTCTAGAGGCTTCCAGGAGTATCTGCCTCTCCTTGTAGCTCTGCAGCCGGAACAGGACCGGGCGTGGGCGCTGGTTCGAGCCGGGCCCGCGTATTGCGACCCGGTAGGTCCATTCCACCCTTACCTGGCCTGATCCAGCTTGCAGATTTAAAAGTTGTGGCAGCCACTGCTCCAGGAATGCTGTAAGCTGGCCTTCCTCTTCCCGTTCGGGAAGGCCCAGCAAACGAATATTTTTTCGGCGACCTCGATTATCGAGGTCGTCAATATGATTTTCCAAGGTCCGGACTCGCTGCTCAATTGAGCGGTATTTTCGGAGGTCGCGGCCTTTAGCTCCGCCCCTCCAACTCGGCGTTCAATTTCTTGGATTTCTCGGTTGTGCTTCTGCAGCGCGGCCAAGAGCGACTCCCAACGATTTCTGGATTCTGCAATAAAGGCATCGATCTTCGAGTCAAGCTTGGAAATCATTTCTGCAAGGCTTGTTGCTGTTGGTAAGTCCCCCGGGGCGGCTGTGGACGCCTCTGCTGCAGCTGGAGAGGGTGGGGGACGGGTTCCTGCTTGCTGAGAGCTGCGGGCTCCCTTCCATTTAGTCATTTTAACTTAGGATTAAATTGTTTAAATGTAATATTACACAACTAATTAAATTACACAACTATTATAAATGATTTGGTGAGCGTGGTAGGGGGTGGGTGACCCACTGTACCCAAGTCTTGGGAGGAGCACTATAGACCCAGTCTTGCTGGGTCGCCGCCATCTTGGATCCCCTCGATCCTCTTCCTTTTAACAGTGCTGTTGTTTTGACTTTTTTCTCCAAAATTCCAAAATAATGCAACAGCATATAAAACAGTAATTGCTGTTTCTGGAATTCAAGGAAATTGCCTCCAACACCTAAAATACCTCAGTTATTTTCAGCTACCATTCCGAACTGGATGTGGTAGAAACGCAATCTTTGATCTGATTGTTAGTTGCTCCACTGTATCACCTGCTGGTTATGCTGTTTGGCATGTAAGTAGTCCTGTTTTTAGCTTCACCAGGTTGAAACCTTAATTTTAGATATGCTTAGTGCTGTTGTTGGCATTGCTTCATACACTGTTCTTTGAACCAGGATTGATCTCTTCACTTGATGGTAACTGTAGAGAGTGGGATATTTTGGGCCATGAGATCTCAAATTGTGGTTGAATATCGTTCTGCTGCTGATTGCCCACAGCATCTCATAAATATCTGGTTTCAGATTATTAGATCTGTTTGAAATCTGGCCAATTTGTAGCTGGGTGGTAGTGTCATGGAACACAGAAGGTATTCTTAGTATGAAAGTGGGACTTTGTTTCCACAATGACTCTGCAGTGGTCACTTTTGCTGATATTGTCACAAGTGTTCTGGATTATTCTGACCATATGTGTGTGAACCAGGAAACATCTTAAACATCGATGTGAACTAGGAAACATCATTATAGTTATACTTATTTAGATTAGATTAGATTACTTACAGTATGGAAACAGGCCCTTCAGCCCAACAAGTCCACACCGACCCGCCGAAGCGCAACCCCTACATTTACCCCTTCTTACCTAACACTACGGGCAATTTAGTATGGCCAATTCACCTGACCTGCACATCTTTGGACTGTGGGAGGAAACCGGAGCACCCGGAGGAAACCCACGCAGACACTGGGAGAATGTGCAAACTCCACACAGTCAATCGCCTGAGTCGGGAATTGAACCCAGGTCTCTGGCGCTGTGAGGCAGCAGTGCTAGCCACTGTGCCACCCAACCTTTTGAAATGTTATCGATGTGAACTAGAAAACATCATTATAGTTATACTTATTTACCTGAAGCATAAGACAGGGATAAAATATCCTGAAGCATAATAAAAATTGCTTTGTGTCCTCCTTCCGTGTTTGCACTCGGAACCAAAGGGAGAAAACATGAGAGAGACACACTATAAAATTAGATACCTGTCTGTTTTTCTAACCTTGTGCTGCATTTTTCTGTACGTTTTTCACTTTCGAACCACGTCCAAAGATTGGTTGGCCTCCTAACTTCTCTATTTGTTGCAATGCCCTAAACAGTCAAGTGGCAATGCAGAGAGTCCATGAATTTGCTCAAAACTTTTTGGATTTTGAATTTCTGAAGTGGATAGGTTATAGCATAAGGACACTGCCTTTTACCAAATTTTCAACAAACTAATTTTGTATCTGGAATGTAGGATCTATGGAAACAATTAGAATGCTGTTGTATTTTAATTAATTTACTCAAAATGAAACCTTGATCTTAAGACACTTGTATCTAATCAGACTGTGGATAAAATAAGTTTTTTTGTTTTGGTCACTGGAAGGATGAGAAAAACACAAACACAGAAAATGCTGGAGAAACTCAGCAGGTCTGGCAGCATCTGTGGAGGGGAGTTAGTGTTTTGAGTCTAGTTTTAATCCTTTTCAGAGCCTCTGACAGGGAAGAACAGTGAATAAACATGAGTGCACCAGAAAAAAAGAGTACCATAAGAGGAAAAGTAGTAAAATCATAGAATTTGAGACACTTTATCTGAATGGACACAATTTGTACCAAAAATGGTAGCACCATAAAATCAACTCCAAAGGTGACCATTGCTGACAATGAAAATTCAAAGCCATTGCTATTTCTGAAGGGTAGGAAGAAAGTGAAAGGAAGTAGAGAATACTGTTAATAAAAGGTGAGGTCAGTCTGGTAGTAAGAAGTGAGACTTGGCTTGGAAGTTCCAGACTTAAAATCAGTTTACATGGAGATGAGAAATAGCAAAGGAGCAAAGTCACTGAGAATAGTAAATAAAAGGCTACACTTTAGAAACCAGTATAAGTTAATAAATAATTGAGGATTGGCAGGAAGTTACTGCAATGATTGCGGAAGACAAAAGTAGAGATGAGAATGAACACTGTATTTAGGGCAGTTTCTTAAAAGAATATGTTGGAGCTAACCAGGAAAGTGATTATTTTAGAGCTGGTAATGTATACTGTGATGGGATTAATTAACATGGTTGAAAGTGTCCTCCTTAAATAACATCACATAATCCGAAATTTGTTTCTTGACCTTCCAGGTAGTTAAAAGAGCAAGAAGATTTTAGGCTACAGTTGACTAAGAAAATAGGTTAAAAGGTAAGAATACAGAATAAATAGCAGACAATCAAGCATACATTTCATACCTCAAAATTTTAGGTTGTATTCCATTTGAGAAAGCAAAACATTACAAGGAGAAAGTCACATGAGACCAGGTTATTGTCTAACAGGCTATTTTGAAATCACTAAGCTTTTGGAATGCTTTTCCTTCCTCGGGTGAAATGGACGGAAGCACACAGGCAGAGAGACCATTGCCAGATAATTCTAGGTAGTTGAGTGTCAAAAGATGGTGTGAGTGGAGTGTGGACAGGCTGAATAACCAGTCTTTTCAAGTGATCAAAATTGTCAGTTTGGAGTGAATTAAGTGTCAACAGCTAAATTACAAAATGACCTATGATCTGATTAATTGTCTCTCTGCCATAATCACAAAAATTGACTAAGGAGCAGTGTTCCAAAAATTTGATTTCAGATAAACCCTGTTGGACTATAATCTGGTGCCATATGACTTCTGACTTTGTCTACCCCAGTCCAACACTGACGCCTCCACATTATAAAAATGACATGAGTGGTGATCATTGGTCCAGGATGAAGTAGGGATAAATGAGAAGCAAGAAAATGGCAGAAACTTTGAACAACTATTTTGTGTCTGAACTCTTTGGTAAAAGACAGAAATGGCTTCACCAGAATTGTGGGTGATGAGGAACAGAAGGGACAGAGCAATTTAAAACCATCATGATCACTGGAGAAAAAGTACTAAGGAAATTATCTGATGTCCTGCTTCCTTGATCTTTAAAAGAAGAGCCTACGGATATGATAGATACATTTTGTCTTCTTCCAAAATTCCTGAGATTCTGAAAAGATTTCATTGGATTGGCAAGCTGAAAGCAGGAAATGGTAGGCCAAAGCCTAATTCTGTGATTGGGAAATACTACGGAACTCCTCACCCCACCCCATTAATAAGGAAGTAGTAGCAGAACACTTGAGAGAATTTGATGCAGCCAAACAGATTCTGTATGGTTTTATGAAAGGGGAATATTATTTGACCAATGAGAAAAGAGCTCATAATGTTGTGGGATGCTTTGTTAACATGTATAGAAGATAGCTAATAAATAGGAAAGAGTCCAGCTTCGACAACCCTCAATAATGAAAAATTCCACAGGTTCACACTCTTCAGAAGAAATTTCTCCTCACTATTCTCTTAAATGTGTAATTTGCTCACATGCTGAACCTATCAGTATCCCTATGTAGATTCATTGTTTCATCTTCACCACCTGCCTTCTCATCTATTTTTGTCATCTTCAGCATTGGCTACTGTACATTCACTTTCCTCATCTAAATGATGAATATATAGTAAATAATTGTCCCTACACTAAGTCCTGTGGCATTCAAATAATTATAGGTCGACATCTTGAAAATGTCTCCCCTCATGTTAATTCTCATCTTTTAGATAACCAGTCCTCTACCAATGCTAGTAGATTGTCTCCAACACCATATGCTCTTATTTTATTCAGGACCCTAATGTGTGGCACTTGATCACATGCCTTCTGGAATTCCAAATGTATTACATCACTTCTTTCCCATAATGCCTATGCTACTTCAAAAAGTTCCAGTAAATTTGTCAGCATGACTTACCCCTCATGAAGCTGTGCTGATTGTACTTGATTGTATCATACATTTCTGAATGCTGTACTATTATATCCTGTATAATAGACTCTTAGTGTTTTCCCAATGTTAAGTTCACTGGTCTTCAGGTACATATTTTTGTCTCCTTCCCTTTTCAATAAAGGTGTTACATTGGCAGCTTTCCAATCAGCTGAAACGTTTCCAGAATCTAAGGATTCTTGAAAGATTACTACTCATACATCCACTATCTCTCTAACTACTTCCTTTAATAACCTAGGATGCATTCCAGTAGGTCAAGGGAACCTTTGGTCTTCAGTTCCATTGAGAAACTTTTCTCGAGTGATATTTACTATTTATGTCCTCTCCATCTTTTGCCCCTAGATTATTTAGTGTTTTCTATTATGAGGACTGAAGGAAAATATTTATTCCTCTACCATTTCCTTGTTACCCACTTTTATTACTCAGCCTCATTTTCTAACAGACCTATGTTTATTTTGGCTTCTCTTCCTTTTCAATATATTTTTTAAAAAGCTCTTGCTGCCTGTCTTGCTATTACTTGCAAGTTTACCCTCAAAGTTTATTTTCTCCCTTTATCTGGTCATCTTTTATTGATTTTTAAAACTATCCCAATCTTCTGCCTTACCACTAATCTCTGTTGCATGGAGTTTTATTTCTATCAATTGATGCTATCCTTATCTTCCTAGATTAATTGTGATTGGATTATCGCCTTTCTAAAATCCTTTTACCTCACTGGAGAATATCTTTGCTGAGCCATGAACCATGAGCTGCTACACGCCTTTTCTCAGTCCACTTTGAGCCTTACCCCTATTTATTTTGTTATTGTCCCTATTTAACTTAGTACACTTGTTTCCAATCCAAGTTTCTCCCCCTTGTTGGATTCACAGTATTTTGTTCCAGGAAACTGTTCCATATACACTGACTTTTTCTTAATGGCTTCCCATGTCTTGATTAATGTACTGCATTTGTTATGTGCCCTCATGATTTCTTTTGTTGTCCCACTGTATAGCTACTGTTAGACCAATAGACTACACCTACTCATACCTTCGTTGTCTTTTTTATTCTTTACCTAGCACCCATGTGAATTCTGCTTCTTCTGTTCCAAAACCTTTTCTTGCTGTTGTACTTTTTTCCATCCCATACCAACAATGCTACCCCACCGCCCTTTCTTCCCTGTCTGCCCTTTTCAAAAGCGTCCTGAATATTTCGTTCCCAGTTTTGATTTTTTTGTAACCACGTGTCATACCTGTATTTGTGCCATTAATTCACTTATTTTGTTCCTAATAATGCATGCATTCAAGTAAAGAGCCATTGATTTTGCCTTTTGACCCTATTTACTGCTGTTTTTCTATGTTTGTATGCTCTGTCACTTGCCGTCCCACACTGAGTATAGTTATCTAAATAGCTGCCCCACAGAATTGTATTGGAGTCCTCTTTATTGCCCAAGGTATTTGATTTGACAGGATGCTGGTCCTAGCACAGTTCAGGTGAAGCACTTGAATAGCTCTTTTCTGTCACAGTACTGGTGCCAGTTCCCCACAAACTGAAACCCATTCCACCCACCAGCCTTTGAGCATTTGATTCCTTGACTCTAATTATGCTATTGCCAGTTTGCAAAGAGACCTCAGTAGGTGTTAGTATTCAATCAAAGCTACATAGCATGGTAGCCATTGCTTTCTCGGAGTTCTTAAACCCAAATTCCCAATCCACAGAAACTCCTAAATCATTGCTGCAGTCCTCACAGCCTTTCCTTTTGAGGAAGAAAGCCTGAGCTGCTACATCTGATCCTCTTTGCCAGCTTGACTTGATCTTGATCTTGTATCTCTGTTCACAGTTGCGAAAAGATCAAAGGCTTTCCAATTCATCATTTGATGTGTTTTTGGTGAAGGCTAGATTAAAAATTGCTTCCTGTTTCTAGGAAGCTATATCAAAGCTAGATCATTAGCAACTTTGACTGTTGTCCCAGTTTTATTTTCCAAATTTAAAATATTTGCCTGATTACACTGTGCATTTAATATTGCACCAATAATAGATTTATTTTCCCCAGATCCCTTCAGTAGAAACATTGTTCAAACATACCAAATATGACACTGGAAAAATTAGATGTTCTTAGCTTCAAACTTTCTGGCATAGTTGCTATGTTGATTGTGCAGAGTAGATGAGAGGGAAGGTCATGGTCATAAATATACAATTCAAGTACACAGTTCTGGCATTCATTATACGGATAAATGGGGGCTCTTGGAACATGGGAATAAGCTATTCAGCATGTCAAACTTACTCCATCGTTTAGTTCGATCATGTTGATATTCCATTTATTTGCTTGAAATATTATATTCAGTTTTTGAAGGATGCACTCTGGTATTGCACTCAGATAGAAAAAGTAAAAACATAATGAGAGAAACAGATTTGGGTTTACCTGGAATTTCTAAAGGTTATGTTATGGACAGGTTCACAATCATTGTTGGCCTCAAAACAGAAATAACAGCTCCATTGCAATTTTTTTTTCTCTATTATGTTGGGTGGAACTAAACAGCTTGTACTTTAGTTCTGTTGAAAAACCTATGACCTGAAATGTTACCCTTCTTTCTCCACAGATACAGTCTGATATGCTGAACTTCTCCAGCATTTTGCGTTCAAATTATGTTTAACTGTAGCTTGTTTCTTTGGTCCCACTTTGAATCTTGCATATTAAATTGTCAGAATGTGTTTCCTAATACTTCAGCAAGATGAATTGAAGTCTGCAATTTGGATTCCTACCCATTTGCATGAAAGTAGTTTTCTATTATCAATTCTGGTGAATGCATTTAATGTTTGCCCTGTAATGGCTGGGTAGTTTTATAAAATAGTAAAGTCATCAGTCCTATTTTCCATGGTTGTCAGCTCAGTTAACTTAATGATTTGAGAAGTATATTTTGGATTTTTCTTTGCTGTTTCAACAGCTTTATCTTCGTGTATTTGCCTCACTTGCAGCCGATCTTGAATGTTCCTTCATTGTTTCCCTATAACTTGGATTTCTGGTCTATAAGTGCCCAAGTTGAAGTTCCACTTGCTTCAGAGAGATGTAAAATGTCTCTGAACAGGTTAATTAGAAAAATAGATTAAATGAAAGTAACATGAATTTTAAAATCCATATTTGTAATGCTTCAGAAAGAAATCTAGTCCCAGTTTTGTTACCAGTGACCAGATATAAATCCTTAAACAATTGGAGCTTATCTTCTTCAATTTATCGATCACCAATTCCATCTTAAAAGTGTCAAATTTAGACCAAGGGTTAACATTATTTGAAAAGTCTATTTTCAGGGCATCAGCTTAGCCTGTGAACTGTGTACAGTCTGGACGAGTACTCCAAATTCCCACAATTGAATAAATTATGAATATGACAACACAGAGTAATAAATTTATTTAATAGTCTGTACTGTTGTATGAGTGGTATAAAAGCATAGTTGTAGGCAGTAAAACATTGTAACAGCTAGTTCTTTCCTCACGTCAGCAGAGTAGTAATGTATATGACCTGCTGTTGATAAATTAAAGTTAAAAGGCTTTCAGAAGATGTGCAATGCAAAATTTATAAGTTAATGGAATTTATAATCTATCATATTTGCCATAGGGAAAGGTGATACTAATGTTCAAAATAATTTCAGAACAGTCTGTCTTCCTTACTATGGTTTATTGTAAAATTAACTCTAAATGTCTTTAATACAGTGGCAGTCGAGATTATTTCTATGCCAGAGCTGTACATTACTAACAGAATATTCTACTGGAGAGAGAAGCCTGCTATGCATAGTTGTTGACAGCATTCTCAATTCTACGACATAATCTAATCTACATTTCTTTTAAAAAAGTAGTAGTTCTGTAGTGTGAGAATAACTGATATAGTGGGTTGACTATCACTGAGGCATAAAACTGTCATCATGAAATAAAATATAAAAGGAACCTCAATGGCACTTTGACACCATATTTTCCAAAAATTGTTCAATTAACAATGGTGTTTACAGAGCATGTCTGAAAAACAGCTTACCAGCAAGGCTAAGTCCAGCATAGTTTTTATAAAATAGGTTTTTGCCCTGACATTACTGAGAGTTAACCATTCATTCCTGATGAGTGTTAGATGTAATTATGATAACCATCATGGGCAGAAATGCTGTTGTTTTAACATCACTTCGTTTTGAATCATCACCCCCTATATTTACTTACTATTTCCACAGATCCTCCTCCTCTAAAATTCTACCACTGATCTCTTTCCCAAGTAGAATTTTTTTTAAAACCTCTTAACATTTCCAAAACATTGCCCTTCTTTCCCTTGAGTTAGTGCTTGCATTTATAGCATTTTTGAACTATTTGTATATCTTGAGTTAACAGGATTCCAAACAACCTCTTTGCAATTTAGGAAGTCACATCCTGTTTGCTTTTCAGTGCTAAACTAATCTAATATATATATATATATATATTTAATTCCAAACTATGCTGGTGGTTGCTGATGAGAAGACTTTCCAAAATTTTTTTTAACATGGATTTTGTTAAAACTAATTTCTTCCAAAATGCATATTAGGCATAGTTTACCAATTAATGCACAAGTGTTCTGCCTTTTCTTTATCTTTATTCCAAGGCAGATGATATGTGAAGTCAGATACATGTCTTCCTGCTTTCAGCAAAATTTAAATTAGTATGTTTGAGAAGATGTGTAGCTCAGATTGAGGTTCTGGATGTAAGCTTGCTCGCTGAGCTGGAAGGTTCTTTTTCAGACATTTCATCACCACACTAAGTAATGTCATCAGTGAGCCCCCGGTGAAGCACTCTTGTTAGTGACCCACTTTCTATTTGTGTGTTTAGGTTTCCTTTGGTTGGTGATGTCATTTCCTGTTCTTTTTCTCTTGGGGGTGATAAATGTGATCTAAGTCAATGTATTTTCTGACAGTTCAGGTTGGAATGCCATGCTTCTAGGAATTCGTGCGTGTCTCTTTTTGGCTTGTCCAGGATGGATGTGTTATCCCAGTTGAAGTAGTGTCCTTCCTCACGAAACACGAATGGGAATTCCGAGAAGCGTGGCATTCCAACCGGAATTCTGTCAACAAACGCATTGATGTGGACCCCATTTACCACCTTCTGCGAAAAAGAACAGGAAATGACATCACCTACTCAAGGAAACCTAAACTCAAAGGTTTGCAGTCCTGCAACTTTCAGAGAATGATGTTAGACAATTGGGCGGCACGGTGGCTCAGTGGTTAGCACTGCTGCCTCACAGCACCAGGGTCCCAAGTTCTATTATAGCCTCAGATGACTGTCTGTGTGGAGTTTGCACGTTCTCCCCATGTCTGCGTGGGTTTCCTCCGGGTGCTCCGGTTTCCTCCCACAGTCCAAAGATGTGCCGGTCAGGTGAATTGGCCGTGCTAAATTGCCCATAGTGTTAGGTGCATTAGTCGGAGGGAAATGATTCTGGGCGGGTTTATCTTCAGACAGTCAGTGTGGACTGGTTGGGCCAAAGGGCCTGTTCCACACTGTAGGGAATCTAATCTAATCTAATTAAACATAAGTGGAGGAAGCTCCATCAACATTCCCATTTGCAGTGACAGTCCAGCCCAAGATAAGGCTGCAAATACCTTTAGCCTGGAGTACCAAATGAATGATGTGTTTTTGTCCCGTCCCAAGGTTATCATTATCGTTATCACAGAAACTAATATTAAATCAATTTAGTTCACTTTACTTGAAATCGAGGTGGCTAGTACAGATCAGTTTTGAACTTCAGCAGAATCCCAGCTTTAGTGCTGAAGGTTTGTAGTGCAGAAAGAGTTGTGCCTTTAGCCAAGCAATACAACTACATTACTGATATCTACAAGAGAAGGTGGAGTATGTCCAGGTATATCCTGTTCACAAAAGGGGAAGCAAATCCAATTTAACTAATTCCTACTTTCAATCATCAGACAAATTGGTGGGAAGTTGTTGACAGTCCTGTCAAGTGACATTTACTCCCCAGTTAGTTACTAACTAATGCTCAGCTTAGATTCTGCTGGCATCATTATCATCTAAGTCTCATTGTTACTTAAATTCCAGAAGAAAGGTAAGTGTGAACAGTCTTGCAATCAAGCCAGCAATTGATAGAATCAAGGAACCTGAGTAAAATTGAAATTCATGGCAATTGGGCAAGTCTCCACTAGTTAGTTATACCTGAGACAAAGGAAGATTTAAGCTAACAAATAGACGAAGATGGTTGTAGTTGTTCCAGGCCAATCATCACAACCAACAATACAAGAAATCCTCAGGGTTGAGTAGGTTTTACTACCAGCTGTCTCCAGCTGCTAAATGAGTAGCTTAATGCAACACAAACGCTAAGTAATGAGATGGTGGTGGAGACGGTCTTCAGTGTCCAGCACCAAGAATGTATTGAACTAGGGCCAAAGTCAGCATGCAGAAGTCGATCCAGGCATGTGTAAAAATGAGATGCCAACCTACTGAAGCTACAACACAGTACTATTTGCATGCCTAACAGTTTAAGCAGCTTAGAAGTGAGGGAAAGAACTCTTCATTTTGTAGTCATTGTTGGAGGTCAGTCATCTGAGTCTCAGGTCTTCACTTCACTGCACTGCACAAGTTCATCAGGGTGATGTTGTAAGTCCAGCCATCTTCAGCTGCTTCATCAATGGCCTCCTCCACTATCAAAACCTGCGGGTTACAATTGACTGAAAACCAAGCTCGAGAAGTATGGAAATAGTGTGACTACAAAAGCATGTCAACCTCTGTTACAAGTAACTCTCCTCCAGACTCCACACAACCTGTTCACCATCAGTGTGTCACTGAATACTCTTCCCCGGATATGAGAATGCAGCTCTTAACAAAATTCAGGATCTTGACGTTATCTAAGGCAAAGCAGTCCACTTCATTGACTTCCCATTCGCTCCCTCCACCTCCAACACACAATGGCAGCAGTGTGTACGATCTACAAGATTTACTGCAATAACTCTTTAAGGTTTCCTACCCAGTATCTTCAGAACATGCAGTCTCTACTACCTGGAAGAACAAGGGCAGCAGGTACATGGCAACAGGGCCACCAACAATTTCACAGTCCTGGTTTGGAACTACATTGCTATTCCTTCAGTACTACTTAATAGAAATCCTGAAAATATTTAATGACAGTTTAAGTAAGTAGCTAACCATCACCTTATCAACTGCAGTTGGCAGTGGTCCTCCCTCCATTCCTTTTTGTTGCATCTTTTGTGTTGACTGTCTCCGTGAAAATACTTTGTTGTATTCAAGCCAGTTTTCAAGCTGATTACTGAGAGAATTTGATCCTTCTTACACACACTCTTTCATGAGTGTCTGACATCTGACAAGTGACAAACTATGAAGGTTTTTGACAGATGGGACTATTTGTGCAATTCTCTTCCTTCCCCCGTGTTATCTCTTGGCTTTCAATCATAAAATCCCTGCAGTACAGAAGTAGGCCACTCAGACCCTTGTGTCCACACTGACTCTCTGAAGAACATCCCACCCAGACCCACCCCTTAACCTAGCCCTGTAACCCTACAATTCCTATGGCCAATGCACCTAGTCTGCACATCTTTGGACTGAGAGGAAACTGGAGCACACAGAGGAAGCCCATGCAGATATCGGGAGAATATGTGGAGCTTGCACAGTCACCCAGGGTTGCAATCGAACCCTGTTCCCTGGTGATGTGAGGCAGCAGTGCCAATGACTGAACCACTGGGCTGTTCTTTTTCTTCCTGATACTGTTTAGTTAGATGTGAAATATCCTCACTCAGAATTGTCCCTGAAGGCAAAAAAAATATTCTGCCAAGAATTTTCATCAAATTCTAATTAATATGAAGTTCAAATCCAACTACTAAGTATCACAATTTGGCATGGCTTTTGTCCGTCGTATCTTTTATCTTTAAGTCATTGCTGATTCTCCATTTTCCTGCTGTAGATTTGAGATCTGACCTCCAGATGCTGATTCAACCATGAATGAATGAGTTATTGTCAAACATAGATACAGTGATAAGTGTTCTGTTACCGCAATCTGGCACCATTTTAAGGTACAGGAGAATAAAGGAAGTACTTTATTTTCGAGGAAGAATAAAATATATGCCAGGGCCAATATTTTATTAGGCTACTGCTATGCTCAAGTAGATGTCCAGGCCGTATATATAAGGAGATTTGGGAAGGTAGTATTGGAAACAGTTTTTTTCCCCCCGTTTGATTTGGAGAGTGTTGCAGGCTAATTCCTGATTGAAAGGAGACCTCAAAAATCTTTGTTTTGGTCGTTGGTTGCTAATGTGATGCGGCTATTTCAGAATGTAGTAAGTTATCTGCTATCCTCACCATAAAAGGATGGCTTCATCCAAGAAATTCAGCACCATTACGTTTTTCAGTGAACAATTTGTGGTGGTTCTAATTCTCCTTGGCAGCAACACTTTCACACTTCACACTTTCACTTGAATTTAAAAAAAAGGAATAGATATACTATAAATTAGAGTCAGAGTATTTTTTTTTTGTAAACTTAGAAGTTGTCTTTTGTAATGGACAGTTATGTCTTTTATATAATATGTTTCTTTTGCCAATCTTGAATTGCTACTTTTATTTCTCTCTTGTGATTTCCTTAATCCCTGGAGTAGTGACAATTAGGGAGCAGTGATGATGCAAAAATTGAACATTGAGCTGCATTACTCAATCTGGAGAGTAAGCAGACAATTTTGTCTCATAATATACATTTTTCTTGCTTTTTGTTTTTGTTTGCTTAGCTAAAAGTCACAATTGCCATTTTCCAGTGGAAATCTGTTGTTAAAGCTTTGGGATCGCTTTCATTTGTTTTATGTTTAGATCTTTAGCCATTAATTTCAAGTAAAAGAAGAATTTTCTCCTCTTAAAGGTAAGACTAAAATTCAAGGTTGTCATATGTTGAGTAATAATGCAGCACTTCATAAGTTTTGATGTACAAGTATATCATGGGTGCTTTTGATTTAGTTACTTGAGCAAGAGTAGTGGTGTTTTTTTCATCTTTCCCGAACTTCCTATCCCCTATGTAAAGGAAAATTAAGCCACATTCTCAGGCATGTGACACATCTCAGTGGCCATCATATCCTCGGGTGGGACTGGAACCTAGACCCCATGCTCCACGAAATCCCTAATAACCCTAAGCATATGCTGTTCTTCATTGTATATGTGTGTTTGTGCCCATGTAAGCATTTTGAAATGATTTGTGCGATAATCTCTTGTGACTGTATTTACTTTTGGTACACTGTACTTTCATTATATTCGAAAATGTATTTCAATTAACCCTATTCATTTGGATGTTGTATGCCGTTAAAATGCAGTGTGCAATTATGTTGTAAATGTTCACTGATCAGCATGCATCTACACTGTTGAGCTGCTTTTTTAATCCAAAGAACCTTTGAGTACAGATTCAGTCGGGCTTTTTTAATTGTCTTTATCATAGTAAATGAATTTTGCCTTTAGGTTAACTCGCATTAAAACAATAGCTTTAACCAAGGTATATTGCATATGCTTGACATCTTGCATTTTGTAGATGAAAAGCACTTCAGTATTTCTAGCCATTGAAAGTTATCTGTGACCTTAGTCCTTTTGTAACGGTGATGGCATATCTGTAAAGATTCACGTGAATTGGAACTGGTTCACTTGTGTGCTTAGTCCCAGAAGTCAAGATTCAACAGTGAATTCTCCAGGGTATTCTGAATATCGCATTTAAGATGGGAGGTCTAATTAGATGGCTTTTCTCGTGAAGGTATGATCACATGACTGCATCATATTGTACTCCCGATTGATTGCTTTACTGCTGCAGATATATTCCAACCTCTAACTACAGGGCGAGAAAGCAAAAGTACGAGAATGATATCAGGAAAATAAATGTTAATTTTTTTTTTTACTTGTGAATTGAGATAGCTTTTCTTTTTTTTAAGCTTTATGAACTTAGATGGTTGTGATGTTTTGCTTTGCTCAATGTTTTAATCTTGTGCTGGATCTTATGCATTTGCAATGTCAATTCAACAAAACAAAACGATTGCTGTCGTCCTCGGCACGACACGTATGTAGAGTGCATCCGGAGCACAGGCATATGGTAAGTTGTTGGCAAACTAGCAACTGAATCATTGTGCTTTTTGTTTGTTCCATGACAATATTGAACTCTAGTTAAACTGGTGCCACTATTTTTTGGCAATGAGATGTAGTTCTGTCTTTAGCTGCAATAGAACTGAAATCAACTGAACTAATAAATACTGCTAAGCTAACCTTGTGTGCACAACTGAGTTGCTTTGGGGGAGGTGCCAAGTTAACCATTTTTCAGTGTACAGTAAATAGTGGAGCAGTAATCTTATGTTGGCAAGCTTTTTAAAAAGGGGAATTTAATATAATCACTAGCTTCATTTTTGTCTCTACGTATTAGCAACACTGGTTAATGCAGTTGAAGCAGTGGCTGAATAAGACTAATGTAGTCAGCTTGTTGAAAAGAGCTGGCAGGTAGACTGCGAGTAAACATAATTTTGAAAAGCATTGCTTTTCCTCCAGAGACCTGTTCATCTTGCAGAATCACTTAGGAATACATTTCTAGGGAATTTTTAATGTAATCCAGTACACCAGATAGTAAGCAAACAAGAAAAATAGACACTTTTTTTTTCTCCTTTTGTATTTAAGTATAATATAGTCATTGGAACTGTTGTGATTTTTATAACAAAGTAAATCTTCAAACAGTAACATTTTCCAGGCAACATAATGTGCTATATTTAGAATTGCCAGGAGAACTGTTGTAGAATTCAAGTGACATTTTCATGAAGCCTTTTTTTTTGAACTATGAATGAAATACTCATAGCAATTTGTCTTCGTTTGTATATTTCCTTCTAAGTTTGCTTTGGTCGAAACAATCCATTTTCTTCTTGCGTGGTTCTTTGAGACGAAATATTGGATATAGAGAATATGTTGTTTCTGTCCTCTTGTAGGTAGCAAGATTTGTGGAGTTGCTTTTGTGTGAAGCTGATACAAAAAAAAATTATCTCAATATCTCAGTAAAAATAGTATTGGCTTGCATGCTATGCCTCAGGAATGCTCTTGGTGTCCTTGCTCTATTAGTAAGAGTGGCATGTGGAAATTATCATCTAATATACCACTTCATTTAAGCGTAATTGATCAAAACAATTTGTTCTTAACAGCACTCTTTTACTGTTTTCAATTTAGAAAGTTGTTGAAATAATTATAACTGCCATGTTGACTAAAAGTTGCATGTGGGTGAAGCTACATATGATATAATGCTGTTGCAATATATGCTTAAAAATAAACAAGATCTGTAGCAACATTTGGATTTGTTATGGTGAGCATTTCATTCATCTCAGGCTGACTTTTTAATGTTGTCAAGCATACTGTGACAAAACTCGCATTTTCTCCAAGAAAGATTAGATTACTCTAAGCCAACTTGTCTAGGTTTCTGTATTTTCAACATTCTCAATGGTCTTAAGATGATGGTGCTAGCCAACGAATCCTCGAAAGACAACAGAATAGGTTCTGTTCTTAAGACTAATGTGCACAAAAGTAATCCAATTGAGAAATGTCCCTACTGGTAGTTCAACCCTTTTTAGTTACGTTTGGGTCCTTAATTCTTGTTAGTGATGCAGCCAGCAATTGAATCTTCTCAGGCATCTGGAATTTCGTGTTTGAAAAATTACAAGGATAGCCTCCAAATAGATTACATAATATGGCACATTGACAATTATTGATTCAAAGAATTATACAAAATGGTGATGAATAGCTTCAGTAGTGATCATTTGTATTAATAGTATATCTTTTGAAGGATGGTCTTAAAATTGAGGTTTTAACTTGGATGTCCTGCTTCATTTGCAACAAGACATTGTTGCCATATTGTTTTAACTGCCCCTCTTAAGTCAGAAATAAAACAGACGTTTCAAAATTGGTACTTTTGTCTTTTTCTCAGGTTTAAATATGCATCGGATTGTTGTTATAAAGCAGTGATTCACCAAGTACCTGGTTGAATGCACTGTCGCCACTTACAGGACTGAAGCTTTCTAGAATTAATTCTCAGCACCAGTCCAAATATATTCCAGTTGCTGTCTTATGCAAGGCAAACATATGAAGCAAAACTCAGGTTTGCTATCTAGATATAGCTGCAGCCTAAAACACCAACATTTGGTGTATGGCCATGAGGCTGACATTACAGCATCCAAGCAGAGGCTTTCCATTTCCAAGCTTAGTGTTATGCTTATGTGGAGTATGTAAGATGAAGAATAACATTCAGTAGAGCTGTTCGTAAGATTATAATTCAACGAACTAAATTGCTCCATAAGACAGATATATAGACTGATGTCTGGAATTGTGATTTTCATGTGTCCGCTTAACTTACAGCTTCACTATTAACGGTAGTTTATATAGAATGTAAAGTAGGTAGTTTTGTGCATACTAATTTATTATTAAAATATTTTCTCTTGTACCAAGAAGTACCTCTCTCATCAGATTTTTAACCAGACCAAAGGATATATTTGATGTTCCCTCCATTTATATTGTTCTTCATAACAGCTTCTTATTTCTGTTAATGCTAATTTTTAAACTGGAACAAATCCAGGCCTTCCTAGAAAGAATTCACTGAATCACTGTTCATTGTGAAATATAGTAACCAATATTAGAGATCCACTATTTGCTTTTAAAAGAGCCTTTTAATATTTAGTCTAGATCAGGCCTTAAACAACTTAAAATTGTGACCTTGATCTTCTGTAACCTATTTAGTTGAAATAAATTGCCATCATGAAGAGAATATGAGCATTTGCCATCCCAGATCTGTAGTATCACATTTAAGATGAATGTAATTTGCCTATTATGAGCCTAATCTTCTTACATATTAAGATCCATCTAAAGCATACAAGCAGATGTATTTTACAAACCCATCAATATGGCTAAATATAGCATAAATCTGTTTTGACTTAAAGAAATTAATCCTATTGAATTGGAACACCAGAAATTCCATAATCAACCAATCACAACTTTTTCCTTGTTCGATAAATTAAGAAGACACTATTTAGACGAAGACTAAGGATGTTCCCCATCCCTCTACCAGTATGCACTGGTCAATATTTATCTATCTCTGAACCAATATCAGTAAAATAGTACAAAGTATAATTTCCATGTTTCATATGTTTTAAACAGTGACCATACATTGTGAAATATGCCACATGAATGCAAGTTTTGAACAAGATTTGGATTGGATCCCTAGTCTGTAGGAGTAGTGTTGGAGAATAGACAACATCTGCAATTCATGTTTAATACAATTGACTTCTGTTGTACGTCAGTGTATATGGGAGCTACACGCTGGTTGGCATATGTTGTCTGCCATGTTACAGGTGTTAGTATATTTTGCAGTATGTTTTAAAAATGTGTTTTTCAGATGTGAGACCAATAAATTTGTCCAGCTTTAAATGCTCTTAAAGGTGGTGGTTGGCCAGCTTCTTGTATTGCTACAGTCTGTATGGAGTAGATATACATTAGGACGAGCTCCAGATCTTTGACTCTGCAACAGTGAAGGAATGAAGATTTGATTCCAAGTCAGAATGACATGATGCTTGGAGGGGAGCTTGCAATTGGTGATGTTGCCAGGCATTTGTTGCTCTTCCACCTTTTAGACCTTTGTATCTTGATGCTATGTGCATTCTGTACATGCTTCCACTTCTCCAACTACAGATCTCTCAGAAGTCTTGCATCACCCAGCACCTGAACTGAAACTTCACCCTCAACTGAACACTGCCACCCACCAATGCCTACCCTGAAGAATCAATCACTTCCCCTGGCCACTACCTTCTCTGATACCCTACCCCTACATATTTGGCACCTTTATCCAACTGGCACCCTAGCCTCGCACTAACCTTGTGTATTTACCCTTTCGTAAGAGCTGTCAGCGCAGCTGTGTGTGATGCTGCAGCTTCGATATAGTATAAGGCAACTGACTGCTGTGAAAAAGAGGACATGGATTGCCTTCCCTCAACAACTATTCTACACTTCGAGCAATCTGTCAGAATGAAAATACAATCTGCATTTTTGAGAGAATCCTGAGTGGAATCTCCTATGCAAAGATCTTTCATTATCTAAAGAATAGAGAGCAGAGTGACAGTCTGCATGTGATTATCGCTTCTTGGGAAATCTGGCCCTTTGTATCTCTCTGTGTTACCAGTTTGCCAGATTGAATACGTTTTCAGTTCTCCGTTTTGATTTTAGCTGATTTTGGCAGTATGTATTGTAAGTTGAACTGTCAATTTCATTTTTAAGGCCCCATTCTATTGATTTTCATTTGTACATGAGTGGTGAATAAGGAAGCATGAAGGTTTACCAAATGTAGATATTAGGTTATTGACTGCAAATTTTACTTCTCCTCCTGTTTTGAATTTAGTAAAGCCTTTGGTTATTAATGCATCTTGCCTTCTTTATCATGGACATTTTTGACTGTTTAAAATTTTGGAAGCTGCTTTTTCTTTCAGATTTTCCCTATTTATACTGTCTGATACAACTAAAAAGTGGCATAAAATTACGCCCCTGTATATATTGGCAATGACTGGAACTTCAAAATGCAACAAGAAACTTGGGTGCTTTCAGCTTTTTGTTGCCAAAGTACTTGAATGTAGATAGTGTTTGCATCTGATTACATAATTTGACTACTTGATAGTCTCTAGCTGTTAACCATTTGGGAGAAATTGAATTAAAAATGTTGAATACTTGACTTTACTAAGATATTTCATTTTTATTCATATATTTCCTTGAAGACTTTGACCAGTATACTAGCATTTATATGAAGATTGTAGACTTTGTTTTTCTGTAGTGCATCTTTAATTATTTTTGTTGCACTAATTGAGTTTTGCTTCTTTTCTCCTTCTTCCCGTCTTTTGTCCCCCCCTCCCCACCATCTCCTTTCCCAAATACAGTATGCTTCAGCTGGCTGTCTCTTGTCGCTGCACCACACAGAAAAGCCAGAACATGAAGAGGTGTGTGAGTTTCGGCCGTACATGTGCCCTTGTCCAGGAGCATCCTGCAAATGGCAAGGATCGTTGGAAGCAGTCATGCCTCACCTCATGCATACACACAAAAGCATTACAACTCTGCAAGGGGAGGACATAGTATTTCTGGCAACTGATATCAATCTTCCTGGTGCGGTGGATTGGGTTATGATGCAGTCCTGCTTTGGTCACCACTTCATGCTGGTGCTTGAGAAACAAGAGAAGTATGAAGGCCATCAACAGTTCTTTGCCATTGTTCTTCTAATAGGCACACGTAAGCAAGCTGAAAACTTTGCCTACAGATTGGAACTGAATGGAAACCGCAGACGCCTCACGTGGGAGGCCACACCGAGGTCTATCCATGATGGAGTTGCAGCAGCAATCATGAATAGTGATTGCTTAGTCTTTGATACCTCCATAGCTCATCTTTTTGCAGATCATGGGAACTTGGGCATTAATGTTACGATCTCAATGTGCTGAATTGCATTGTTGTAATACAGCAGTGTACACGTAACAATTGAATGTTTTCAATTCAGTGGATGCAGTAGGCAAAAGAATGCAGTTCTATATACTTTTCAGCACCTTGCCTGTGTAATTGGTGCTAGCCCATTTGACTGCTCCATGCGTGCATGTGTTGGAATGTAACGAAGGCATGCTCAGCACGTGGTTCCAAGCCTGACTAAAAGAAGATGGAAACAAAAACACCAAAACAAATCCAAGTTATTGCAGCTGTTTTATAAAGGAAAAGTGATACAATCTTTTTTGTAAAGAATAATCTTTTCCTTCTGTGTGAAATGCAAGTTCAAATTATTTGAGGCAAATTATTCAAGATGTATTTGTATACGGGTCCAGTGTATAGAACTACATTATGCGCCACATCAGTACTTAAAAATGCAAAGCCAGTAGATGCTTGTGCCTATCTTAAATATGCTTCAGGAGAACAGTATCTGAATAGTTATTTATGAAGATCAATAATGGTGAAGGACCATGGCATGAAGTTATTCTTTGTTGCCATGACAGATGGGTTTTGTTGCAATTTTTTTTTAGGTAAAATGTTGGGAACAAAGTTGCAGAGTAGAAATGTGGGTTCCCTTATACTTAAAGCAGTCATGGATAAATCTAGTATCAGCATCGTCCACTGTTATAATCCCTAATATATCTGTATGCACCTATTTGTATTGGATTAAGTTCTATTCAAATTCTTTGCTACTAAATTGTCTAATCAAATGTGTAAATGTTGACAGCAGGCTCATATTTTGAGTCATCTGTTTATTATTTGTATCCTGAACAAGAGAAGTTGCTTTACTCCAGAAAGTGTACAATGGGTACATTGGCTAGCTTTGTATTGAACTGCACAGCTAGGTTCACTGATTCAATAATAACATTAATTTCTTTAAAACATGAAATGCTAGAATAATTGTGTAGAGCCAGTCAGTATTTATTAATGAATTACAACTGTTAGCTATAATGAGCTTGCTGACTTCTAAATGATATTGAACAAAACGTTGTTTAAAAGAAATTTTCAAGTTAGATTAGAATTTAACCAATGTGCTAGCAGAATACTAAAGAACTAAGGACATCATAAGATTCGCAAACATATAATTTATCGAAGTGTTTGGTCATTTTCAATTATTTTTGTGAAAGTAAGCAAGGCATGGAGTGGCAGTAAAGGAAATTGTCTTTCCAGTCCTGTCCCTCCACCCTACCTATCATTGATTTAAAAACAGCGTTTCATAATATGCAGCATCCAGTGGGATGATTGTATACTTCTAAAAATTTCAATCTGGAACACACATGACTTCAGTTTGTTTTATCTGCTATCGTTTTCCTCTTTGCTCTCTTCCTGTCTCCCATATAGTTGTGCTTTTTATTATCTCATACAGATTATTAAAAAGCTTGTGGATCCAACTCCGTTACATGCCCCAAGTCACTATGGGTGCAGTTTTTATAGACAGTGGATCCAGTTACATCAGTTTTCACAAATACCTGTTGCTATTCATAGTTCATCACCTAAATTTCAGAAAACCCTTAATTCAGATTTAAAAGCAATTACTGATTCCTATTACTGTTCGTTTTAAGGTGTTGGCTACCTGCTCGCCAGAGCAGCGTGTTTACATTTTTCTTTTAAAAGTAAGACTTTCTTTGCTATATTATGAGTAGTGTATCCAATGATGAATTGCCATCTCCCAATTAAAGAATTTAGACTTATCTAGGGTATGCCTTTATCTGGTGACTATTTCAACAGCAGATAGTTTGCAAGTCTGATTTAAGATTAGTTTTAAAAATTTAACACCTTTCCATGCTGACACTTTACATTTAATACAGGTAGGAACTTCATACTGACCAATCCCTCTCTCACAGAATATAAATTAATGTGAAAATGCAATTAGAATCTGAAATTTAAGGCATTTTGGTTCAGACAAATTTCATGGTTCAACATCATTGATGTAAACCTCTGAGACTTTGTCATCCTTGCACTATGGTAACTTGGAATATTGAAAATATTTCAGTAGAAGACCTAGCAGCATTCCTGCCTTTTGCATCCCTGCAGTAAAGGGATGGTAAATCGCTTAAGCAAGTATTTCTAGGTGAGTGCTTGGAAATGTCCTGTGGCTTTTGAAGTAAGTGACAGATGTTTGGACCAATTCAAGATTTTTTTTTGTGAAACTAATAATACACAAATATACCCAGAAGCATCTTCACTTAGCTTACTTTAACAACCATATTAATCCTACCATAAATAGCTGCATGAATATACCATAATCATGCAAATTTCATTTAATATTTTTACAGTTAATCTTTGAATTTCCTGCCTGATTCCCTATCCTTTGTTTCTCATCGATTTTAATTGAGTCCATCTTCAGATACATATACAACATTTGACAGAAATAGTAGAAAGCAGCATCCATTTTGAGATATTCTTTGCGTAGGTCCCCACATCTTGTAAGAACAAAATTCCAGCGTCTAGTTAATAATGAAGGCCTTGCTTTTGTAGACATATATGTAGTGTCTGCATTGAAGCCAGTCCAGCTACCAAGAATGACAGTTCTGCAAGAAAATTCAAAAATGTGATTTATAGTTAAAGCATTAAAATTTATGTACTCTTGTAAGTGTTCCTGTTATGTCATCAATATCTACTTATAACTTGTATTCTTCCTTCAGAAGTTTGATATTAATTTTAAGGAAAGATCTAAGTATCTGGTCTTGTCAGCGATCCATAAACAGAGCAGCAAAATTTATAGTTCTTTAGCCTTTTTTGCAATTATGGCTGATGTACCAATTTTGCTTTGAATATTGCTGCAGTCATTTTCCAGTTTGATGTGGGAGTTTGCAAAGAGAAAGATTGGATGTGCAATTGAATAATGGGTGGGCTGAGGTTGATGTGATGGTGAAAGTACAATCACCAAAGAGAAGTCTGTGCAGTATTTGCTGCGAGACCTGTTTAAGATATCCGAGGTATCTCCAGGACAGCAAATAGCAATAATTCATACATCTTCAAATTTTGTTTCTTAATAATAGCATAACTGCATTTTGTTAGAGGTGTTCTGCGCCATGCCTGGTCTGTTCTTTAACCCTTTTCACGTATAATGAGTTTTTTTTTTACATAATGATATGAAAATTTTTTTTGATTGAAAAATACTATGTTTTTCATTCTCCACTTGGTGCCTCGTAATGTGAATTTCCCACTCTTCATTTTTGGAGCATGTTTTTCTGTATGCAGTTTTGCAGAATGCAACCTGCACAGGCATGATTATTTTTAATAGATTTTTTCCAGAGGTTTCAATAAACTGCTTTTAGGGCAATTTTTAAAAAATCCATTCTTCCTATGAATTTTCAATGTTAAAATATTAATGTAGTTTGTTATCTGACAGTTGATTAATTTCCAAGGTAATCAAAGGGATGTTTATCTTAGTTCTTCAACTTTCCATCTAGCATATTTCTGAATAGCACATCATGACATAATGATATATCATCTGTTAATAACAACCTACCCAAGAAATAGTCTTCAAGGACAAAAAGAACAAGTGTGTTTCAGACAGAACACTCTATCTCTAATTTACCCCTTTCCACAGCTCCTAACCAGTTGTATGATTTAACTTGACTCAATACTTGAAATACACCTTCATTTAAAGAATGGTGTCCTTTTAAAGTTAAGTGAATCTACCCTTCTGGCACTGATCAAGAAGAATCCAGCTAAGCTTTGAATGGATCTGTTATACCTTTTAATTAATCTTCCTTACTAAAACAAACCAGATTAAATATTTAATAGTAAGTATAGCCTCTTGCTTGATCCAAGAGACCAGTTGGTAAATCAGTGCTCAATTTTGGTGTACTAACATGCTGAGACATATGGGTGACCTGTATAGTTCAGCCATTTTTAGAAAGCTGCAGCTGAACTTAATCAAAGTAAAAGCATAGAAATGAGTGTGTGCTTAATGCAGTCATCTTTTATACTCTTTCAGCAGTGCATTCAATAAATTTAATCAAATAAAAACCCAATAGGGTGACTGTTGCTTTGAATTTTGTCAAACATGGTAGTTTATACTGTATGAGTTTTTTTAAAAATTACTTTTGGTAATTATGCTAATGTGCATTTTTGAATTCAAATTTGGATACTGTGGATTTCCTGTTGAGCAGGTGTTAACATTTGTATTGTACAAGATTTTCTGTTTTGTTTTATATATTTGTGTTTCTGTGCTGTGTTTTCTTTGTGTATGTTTTGTTGTACTGAAAGAACAAATATTTCTCTGTTTAAAAAATTGTTTAATTCTTATCACAAATGGCTGTTAAAATGCAGTAAAACTTTAGTTTTGAAGTGACCACTCTTTTTAATCAGGAAAATTATTCTGTATTAGTATAAATAACCTATTTCCTTTTTGCTCTGTATCCAAATTGCAATAAATTAAAACAACTTACAATGATATTGTGTTTTTATTTCTTCATTGTACTCAGTTTTAACATAAATCCTTAGTTTCTTATTGAAAATTTCTACTTTTTCTTAATATGTTGACAATTTTTAAGGGGATAAAGTTAGTTCAGGAGAGTTTGCAGGTTGCTTAGCAAATTTATCCATACAGTAACCAAGTCATATTAACCAAGCAATATTAACCAAAGGAACTTGTATTAGAGTCATAGAGTCATCTTTTAACTTTTTTATAATCTTTTTGGTAAAGGTGCAACAGTTTGCCTTGATGCTTGAGAAAAAGGGCATAATTTCTCTGGGGACCTATTTCTGGTTGCTATTCAGTTGACTGTGCAGAAAATATATTAATTTACAAGGTAGGATAATACTTGCTGTGATGCTGAAGTACATGTTGAGTTGAAATTAAGATTAATTGATATTTCAAAAATATTTACATACTTGGTCAGCTATCTAAATTTACTGGTATTAAGCTGGAACAAGAGGGTCCACAGTAGCACAGGCGATTCAGGAAGCAAGGCTAATAGTATGCTGTATGATTTTTTTTAAAGAAAGAATCTGAGTCTGTAAATCTTGAAACAAAAACAGCAAAGGGTGAAACACTCATCATTGAGCAGAATCTGTAAAGGAAAATATTGATTTTCTGATAGAATATACCTGAAATATTCTTTTTCTGTTTGTAGATGCTACCAAGGGCTGCCAACTGTCTCCCAGTTGTCAGTGATTCCCAGAACGGAAAACTGATCTTTCATAACTACTAGCAACCTGGAAAAAGCATCTGCACACACTGTTTATAAGAGCTGTTCACACTGAAGTTGAAGCCCTTTCTATTGCCCAGTTGTTCATACCCAGAACCTGTCTTCCTGTACTCAAGCCTTCACTTGCAGTTATCATAGGACTCCAATCATTCATTGTCTGGAAGTTATAAAATACTCTGTTATTTCCTGGAGGTTGATCTCACCCTTCTGCCATAACTTTGTTGGAAGCATGTTAGCAAACTAGCTGGCCTTAGGAAAATGGGAGAAAGTGAGGACTGCAGATGCTGGAGACCAGAGTTGAAAAATGTGGTGCTGGAAAAACACAGCAGGCCAGGCAGCATTTGAGGTGCAGGAGAATCTTTTCCTGAAGAAGGGCTTATGCCCGAAATGTCAATTCTCCTGGGCCTTAGGAAAATGCTGAGTACGTTCAAGCTCTGGAACCAAATTACTAAGTAAAATTCATGGACTCATTATCTTTTAAACTACATAATGTTTGCTGTTCATAGATTATATATTGCTTGCTTATTATGAAATTTAGTTACAATTTAACTTTTTAAATATTTGACGTAACGATGCCAGCATTTTCTTGAGCTTAATGAAAAGATAGTAAGAACGAATGAATTAGTCTTCCACTGACAATATGGTATTTGAATTAAAAAAAAGAGTATGTTGTACTCTTCCATAAACTACCTTGAAGGATAATAATGAAATGGATAATTACATACTTTTGCAAAGGGAGTATTAACAGATACTGTCTGGTTTTAAAGCCAGATTCCACAGACACAGTAGAATTGATATCTTAAAACAGTTGTAGATTAATGATTTATTTAAATTTTTTTGCCATGACTGATTTAATTTTAAATTCTGCATTATTTGCTTCTAAGATGGTATTTAATATAAACCTAGGCATTCCAATCATTATTTATTAAGTTTTAGTCATTCTGATTAATTCCCTTCATTTGATAGATTTGCATAATTCTGGCCTTTGAATTTATATCACTGATGTGCCATACTAGAATTCTAAGCTTGGTGCATTATTTGAGAAAACAATAAACTTTTATCTTCCTATACTTATAGCAGCTTCAGAATTTAAAATTCTCCTTCTCCTTTGATGCTGCCTGACCTGCTGCGCTTTTCCAGCAACACATTTTTAAGCTCAGAATTTAAAATACCAAGCATTCAGTAATAAATCTACTTTGTCTGCATACAATATTTAATTTGGAAGTGAATTATTTTCTTTGTACAGCAAATTGATTTGCAATTTTACAATTACTATTTTTCCCCTCTTGAATTCATTTTGATGAAGCTTTTTGATTTGTTAAATGAAAACAGTACTGCTAGAAACCTTAAGATTTATTTTCAATAGGGTTCCATTAATATTGCCGGTATGATTTCACTTTACCACTTGAAGTTTAGACCAGAAATCTGGAACACTATGCTACTACAGAATATTGCACATCATATAGAGTTTGTAACACAGGTTGTTTGGCACATATGGCCTCTGTCAATACTTAGCCTCCCCATAAACCTTCTTCCTCACTATTTAACTGACCCTATTAGCATAATCTATTCATTTATCATTAACCTCCTTAAATATATTTGTTTCATCTATGGTACTCCATGTAATATGAAATTCCACATTCTGACCACTTTCTAGGTCAGCATCATATTTCTGAAATCCCAATTGGAGTTCCTGGTGCCTCTTTAAATTTTAGATGCCCCTTTAAGTGGAAATGTTGTTTAATGTCACCCCTGGACCTGTTTTCCAAAGAAAAGAGCTTCTGCCTATCCAATCTTGCAATTCCGGATACAACTGTAGCTTCGAGGTTATGCTTATTAAAATATCCCAACAACACTCCAGCATGGCTCTGGTACCCATCTTGGAAATTGGAACAGAAGTAGGTCATCTTGCTCCTTGAGCCTGTTCAGCCATTCAATAACACCGTGGCTGATATTTTGGAAAAGGTCAGCAGGTAAGCAGTATCCGTGGAGAGAAATCAGTTAATGTTTCAAGTGACGTGACCCTTCAGTTCTGAATTTCTCCAGCAATTTATTTGTTTCAGATTTCCAGCGTCTGTGGTTGTTTGCTTGTATTGTCGCTGATGTGTTTGTTTTGAACTCCACATTCTTCTTATCCACTCTCTAACTTTTAATTCCCTTGCCTAACAGCAATCTATGTACCTTTTGCTTTTAAAAAACACAATCCAGCCACCACCAGACTCTGAGGCAAGGTTGCACAACACAAAAAAATGCTCACCTGCCCTAATGGGTAATTCCTAATTTTATAACAGTGCCCTCTAGTGCTGACTCACCCACATGAGAAACATCCTTTTTGCATCCAAAACTAATGCTACTCCAATGCTGTCTCCCAGAAGCCTTGTATCTTTTGCTGCTTCCAAAATAGTCTGTCTTGAACTACAAGTAATTGCAAAGCATGCGTTGTGTGGCAGTAGCATCTTGCCATCTGGGATAGATTTGACTAGCATTAGCAACTTAATCCATGAAGTACCATTAGCCTCAGCGGCAGCAGGATTGTTTTCAAACATAAACTGTAACCTCATGATTTGATACATTTTCTGCTCCATCATGATCAAGGGATCAACACTGGTTCACTGAAGAGAATGTGATATAGCACCAGGAGCAGCAGCAAGCATCTGTGTAAATGTAGCTCCAACTTGGGAAAGCTACAAAGCATCACTACTGGTAAGCTAGATAGTGGAAGCATCGTACAATAGACATGTGATCCCACAACCGGTGAATCAGAGCTAAACCCTAGTGTATGATGGACAGTTGAACAACCTATTGATATAGGAGGGTCTAGCACATCAGTGCAAAGGACAATGCTAAACAATTTGCAACAATCTTCAGTCAAAGTACAGAGTGGATGATTAGTCTCAGCCCTTCCTGAGGTTCCAGCATAACACTGCCAGTCTTCAGGCAATTTGATTCATTCCATATGATGTCAAGAAACAGCTATGGACATAGATATTGGTAAGAACAATGCTGATAATTTAGGAATGGCACTGAAGAACTGTCTCAGGAACCAGCTGTTCCTCAAGCTAAGCTGTTGTACTACGGTGGCACAATGGTTAGCACTGCTGCCTCACAGCGCCAGAGACCCGGGTTCAATTCCCGCCTCAGGCTGTGTGGAGTTCAATTCCCGCCTCAGACTGTGTGGAGTTTGCATGTTCTCCCCGTGTCTGCGTGGGTTTCCTCCGGGTGCTCCGGTTTCCTCCCACCATCCAAAGATGTGCAGGGTCAGGTGAATTGGCCATACTAAATTGCCCGTAGTGTTAGGTAAGGGGTAAATGTAGGGGTATGGGTGGGTTGCGCTTCGGTGGGTCGGTGTGGACTTGTTGGGCCGAAGGGCCTGTTTCCACACTGTAATCTAATCTAATCTAATCTAATCTAATCTAACAACAACACTGGCATTACCCAACAATACAGAACATTGTCCACAGATTTTTTAAAAAAGACCAAATCCAACCCAGCCAATTAATGTCTCTTCAATCTACTCTCAATGATCAGCAAAGTGTTGGATTGTGTTATCATCAATAGTGCTGTCAGATGGAACTTACATAGCAATAACGTGCTCATTAACATGCAGCTTTGCTTCTCTGAGAGTCACTCAACTCCTGATCTCACTACAGCTTTGGGCTGAATAAAGGAGCTTAACGTGAGGTGAGAGTGACTGACCTTGACATCAATGCAACATTTGTGGCATCAAAGTGCCATAGCAAAATTGGAGTCAATGGAAATTGGGAGGGGTCGGGATGGTGACTCTCCATTACGTGGAATCATACATAAACATTAGAGTGAAGGGTATGTCTGATAAGATTAAGGAATAATGAATGAGAAATGATAGAGTTTCTAGTCAAGAATAAAAATGAATCTTATTTTAGATATAGCAAACTTGATTCAATTGAATCTCTTAATATAAAGAATGTAGGGGCATTCTTGATGAAATCAGGGAGGCAAAGAGGGGATATGAGAACATATGCAGATAAGGTTAAGGATAATCCAAAGAGATTCTACAAATACATTAAGAACAAGAGGGTAACTAAAGAGAGGGTAGGCCCTTTTAAAGATCAAAGAGATTATCTTTGTGTAAAAACCAGGAGATGGGAGAGCTACTAAGTGTTTCACGTCAGTTTTTACTGTGGAGAAAGAAATGGAATCTAGTGAATGCATAGAAATAAGCTTTGATGTTTTAAAAGCAGTTCACATTACTGAAGAGTAGATTCGGAAGGTCTAAAAGAATAGAAAGGAGATAATTCTCCAGGACCTGATCTATTGTATCCCAGAATATCGTGGGATATAGGGGAGGAAATTGTGAGATCCCTTGCAGAAATATTAGCACTATCTATAACTATGGGTGAGGTGCCTGACAATTGAGGGTGGCTAATGTACTTTTGTTTAAAAAAAGGTTGTAAGGAGAAAGCAGGGAACTATAGACCTATGAGCCTGACTTTTGTTTTGTGTAAATTGTTGGAGTTGATTATAAGAAATAAGATATATGGACATTTTGGCAAAAATTGGTTAGGGATAGCATGGTTTTATGTGAGGAAAATCAACTCAAACTTGATTGAGTTTTTTGAGGACGTTCCCAAAACTATTGTCTATGGCAATGGAGTTTTTCCCCTGATTGAGATTGAAGACTCAGGAGGCAGGCAGAACTCTGGCAAGTGGAAGACTCTTATTAAAGTAGAAACTGGTTGATGCAGGGAGAAGGCCAAGACATCTCCTCCGAATCTGGCCTCGATGTGAGAAAGCAATTTTTCCCTTAATCTTTCGATCAGATTTGAAGAAAGATCTATGACACACTCTCTGATTTTACAATAAAAGGCAGTATTTTTAATACACTTTGTTAATAATCATACATAACCTGATCACTATGTCCCTCCCTCTTTCTTTGTATATCCAATCCCAAGTGATACCTAACCAATGATGGGCATCCCTATGGACAACCCCAGGATCCCATGGTGTTTAAACAGATGCTATAATCTCTTGGGATCTTTCTATGCATCCTATTCATTCGCTTTCCAAAGTTATGAGCCATACTCCTTTGGTTCTGTCTCAGGCAGGGTTATCTCTAAGGACAATTTGAATTCTGTTATTCATTGTGTCCCATGTGCTGCCTTAATCAACTTCAGTTATTCTACTTATATTTCCCAATGTCCTAAATATATATGTGAAAATATAAAAGACAGTTTTAACTAGTTGCTATAAGATTTGTAATTATTGATTTATGTTATAAAGTCAGTTACAAAGTGTAACATTATACAGCTACTTCTACTGTTAAGACTTTGTGATTAATGGGTTGTGAACAATGTATTTTGTTCGGGGCATAAAAGAAGTTGTTTCCTAAAGCTAATTAACTTTGCAGCTAGGTCAAAATATTTTTCCTTTAACACTTTTGTTAAGCTTTGATTATATGCATCTATCTTTATGTCGAAAACAGTCCCTATGAACCTTTGAAGAATCTTTAACTAGAATCTTTTTTTTAGTATTCTGAACTATTGATAAGAACTAATGACTACAAAGTAAGTCTAACTGTAGTTCTGGTAGCTGCTTAGGGAGGTAGTCAGCCGTATCTTGCCCCTGGTGTTCATCCTTTTACTGAGATAATTATTCTTTCATTAATGGGCCAGAGATCAGTCACTTGTCTGTATTAGGCATGCTCGAATCAAAATTAGGCATAACATACAAAAAGCCTAATTCGCTGGCCTTGGAGAAGCTCAGTTCAAAGATGCTGTTGTTATCTTTACTTAAAGGCTGGAACAGACTCTTCATTTTGTTTATCTCCTGTCATCCATGTTGTGTTTTAATGGTAGGGCAGACTGCCTTTGTTTGTTGGCCATTTTGTTTTATGTAGGTACAGTGCACCCCTACCATGGCAGTGCAGTAGACATTTTACTTGGATTTTAATAAATCCTTTGACAAGGTTCCGCATGGTAGACTAATTAGTAAAGTTAGGTCATATGGGATTCAGGGTGAGCTTGCCAATTGGATACATAATTGGCTTAATGGCAGGAGATAGAGAGTAAAAGTGGAAGGTTGATTTTTGGATTGGAGGCTGGTGTTCCACAGCGATCAGTTCTGGGTCCTCTTTTGTTTGTCATTTATGTAAATGCTTTGGATGAGAATATAGAAGGCATGGTTATTAAGTTTGTGAAAATTGGTGGTATAGTAGACAGTGAATAAGGTTTTTTAAGATTGCAAAGGGATCTTCATCAAATGGGTCAATGGGCTGAAAGATGGCAGATGGAGTTCAATCTAGATAAATGCAAGGTATTGCATTTTGGCACAACAAACAAGGCTAGGGCTTATAGAATTAATGGTTGGGCCTTGGTTATGTTTTAGAATGGAGTGACCTCGACGTGCTGGTACATAATTCTTTAAGTTTGTACCTCATAGACAGGGTGATTAAAAAGGCATTTGGCACGCTTGCCTTCATTGCTCAGTCCTTTGAGTACAGGAGTTAGGAAGTCATGTTGAGGTTGTACAGGACATTGGTGAAGCCTCTTCTGGAATACTGTGTCCAGTTCTGGTCACCCAGTTATAGGAAGAATATTATCAAGCTGAGGAGGGTTCAGGAGAGATTTACCAGAATGTTGCCAGGTATGGAAAGTTTGAGTTCTAAAGAAAGGCTGGATAGGCTGGGACGTTTTTCACTGGCACATGGGAGATTGAGAGGTGACCTAATAGAAATTTATAAAATAATTAGTGGTATAGATAGAGTTAGTGGTAGTTGTCTTTTCCCTTGAATGGGAGATTTCAAGATGAGGGGGCACATCTCAGTCATACCATTACGATTATTGTGGAGAGGTTAATTATTTTAGCTGGAATCTATTCCCCTTCTTTCCTTCAGGGTTCGTAATTTCTTTTCACTTTCTATATTTTAGAATCATAGTTCAATACATTAAATAACCTACCTATCCATCAATTTTGCTTTTCTCTGAACTTTATTCATAGCTTCAATCTTTTTGAATGTGTGTCGATAAAATTGCATTGAGTACTCTAAATGTGTTGTTATGATAGTGATTAAAAATGGACTATCAATTTTTGAATTCCATCATCTGATTTCTAATTCCTACAACCCTTTATGGACTATTTTTTTTTTGAGAAAATAGAAATACTGACTTAAGTTACTACCATCTTCACCAAATCACAGTCTGAACCAATTCATGAAACCATTAATAAACCAAACCCAGTCTAAATTAAAGTTAAAATATGAATATGGTTGGAAAAAGTCATTCAGATTTGTTTGATTTACTACTTTCAGGGAGTTGCACTTTTTAGAATTAAAGCTGAGGTGACGGAATCCAGAACTAGAAGGCATAGGTTTAGGGTGAGATGGGAAAAATGCAAAAGGGATCTAAACAGCAACTTTTTCACGTAGACGATGGTGCATGTATGGAATGAGCTATTAGAGGAAGTGGTGGAGGCTGGTACATTTACAGCATTTAAAAAGGCATTTGGCTGAGTATATGAATAGGAAGAGTTTAGAGGGATATGGGCCAAGTGCTGGCTAGATTAGGTTAGGATATCTGGTCAGTATGGACAAGTTGGACAGAAGGGTCTGTTTCCTTGCTGTACGTCTCTAAGCATAGGTCACAGAGTCATTATTTTTCTTGGGATTAGTAAGTAACAAAATTCCTATTTATTTCATGCAAGGAAATCTTGCAGTCCTTAATTTTGAGAAGAGAGACATAATAATTCATGTGAAATAATTGTACGCTAAAGAGACTTGAAAATCTTATTGCATCGAATGGGTGGTTTAAAAAGAGGAAAACCAATTTGCCCCTCCTCAGTTAGACTAAAAAGTATTCTTATCAATGAAAGTTTAAATTACCCGTTTGAACATGCAATCAA
Organism: Chiloscyllium plagiosum; assembly: GCF_037043375.1. Lineage (NCBI taxonomy): Eukaryota > Metazoa > Chordata > Chondrichthyes > Orectolobiformes > Hemiscylliidae > Chiloscyllium > Chiloscyllium plagiosum. The sequence goes on along the minus strand of NW_028270149.1, from coordinate 55,419,400 downwards.
ATGTTCTAGAGTACAAGACTTGATACTGTATGCCTGTCATTATTTGTAGATAGATATTTATGTGAATGCCGAGCTAGACTTTTGCCAGGAATCATGACTGATTTTATTTCCCATATCTAGGTCTCAAATGGTATGTTAAAAACAAAACACTATACCTATACTTAATATTCAAGCTCAAAAATAAAGTGAAACAGATGTATTGTTGTTAGATTATTTCCACTTTAATAATTGATTGAAAGTTTTATTAGTTCTTCCTCTCGCTTCTAATACTTATATAAAATTAAAGCTTTGCAAGTACATGTGGAACTATTTCTAATCGAGGAACATTTTCACCTCAAGAACTACTTAAAATTTTCCAAAATTCCTTTCTTGAAAAAAACTCTTGGAATCGATAGAGACCTGGTCGACACCAATTGTTATTTTTTTCTTTGCGTAAAATGATGACTTCATTAATATCAAGATTGGTCACGCAGAAACCAATAATTTTTTTTTAAGTTTTTAAAATCTCCAGCATTTTTCAATTTAGAGTGAGAAGCGGAACCATTGGAGCACATTTTAATGGAAGTACATTTGGAGAACGATGATCACCATTTCATCAGCTTTAAATGTTTATGCAAAAGGGCACAATGTAATTAGCTTAAAAAGTGCCCAGCAGGAGGAGGGTTAGTCTCAGTGCGTTAGAAACAGAACTGGCCCAGGTGGATTGGAATTAAAAATTGGTAGATGAAACAGCAATTTGGGACTTGAAAGACATGGTTCAACTATAGGATAATCTGCTCCCAAAATGGGCTAATGATTTTTTTTTAATTCGGACAGGAGATTTGGGCAACTGAGATTGGAGAGTACCCTGTTATTATCCAGTTGCACACTCCACTGGACCTAACAAAAATTTAAAAGCTTTAACAAGTTACCAATATGGCTATTAAGTACCTAACCAATATTAGGCTAGATTTTTTAAAAATCAGTTACTAGATTTCTTTGATAAACAACAGAATTATTGATTTCTTTATTGTCAGGACAGGATTTATTCAGCAACGGTATAAAGCTGATTGACAACGCAATTGGAAGTAGGAAAGTATAAATATTTATCCTTTTAAATACTCCCTTCAAAAAAACACACTAAATAATGGAGGAAAAGGAATTTTCTCTGCAGAGATACATTTTGAAAATAACCTTTCAGACAACAACGATTTGTTCTTGAAAGAAAGAAGAATAAGGTATGAAATATTCCGGAGAGAGCATTCAATCTACACCCTGGCGCACATAAATGCGTAACTAAACACTACAGCTGTAATTGGAATTTTCAAATGCAGTTCGTTCAAAGAATCATTGCAAATAACGCCTTTAGTGGATTTTCAGGAGTGTTTCAGTTATCACATTATCCAGGAGGGTATTTTTTCAGAAAAGCAGAGGAAGACCTGGGTAGATCTTCTCTTTCAGAAAGCTGTACCTGAACTGGCAGGGTGTGGGAACCAGAGCTACATAAATGAAAAGAGGATAGTTGTAGATGGGGCAGTGACAGGATGTAGTGAATCTAGTGGGAAGGTTTTTCACGTGGTGAAACAAAAGGATCAGTTAAAGTCTGTCTGCTTTTAACGCAAGAAGTCTCAGAAATAAGAGTGATGAACGTAGAGCATGGATCAGTACTTGGGACTATGATGTGGCCATAATGAAGAAATGAGTTTCACAGGGGCAGGAATGGTTGCTCGATGTTCCAGGGTTTAGAACGTTTTAAAAAGAGGAGGGGGAGGGGGGGGGGGGGGGGGCGGGAGAAGAGGAGGGGATGTATCATTGCTAATCAAAGGGTGCATCACAGCTACAGAAATGAAGGTTGTTGAGGAAGGTTTGTCTACTGAGTCAGTATAGGTAGAAGTTAGGAACAGCAAGGGAGCAGCCGCCTCATTGGGGGGTCTGTAGAAAACCCCCAATAGCAGTAGAGAGATTGAAAAAATGATAGACTGGCAGATTTTGGAAAAATACAGATGTAGCAGGATTGTTGTTATGGGTGGCTTCAACATTCCTAATATTGACTGGAACCTCCTAAGTGCAGATGGTTTGGATGGAGCCGTTTTTGTCAGGTGTGATCAGGAGGGTGTCCTTATTCAGTATGTAGACAGGCCACTGAGGGGATAGGCCATTTTGGATTTGGTGCTCAGCAATGGACCAGGACAGGTGTCAGATCTTGTGGTGGGAGAACACTTTGGTGACAGTGACCACAACTGCCTCACATTTACCATAGCCTTGGAGAGGGAAAGGAACAGTTTACCAAGGGAAGGTGTTTAATTGGGGAAAAGGACATTATGACACTATCAGACAGGAGTTGGGAAGTACAGACTGGGAGCAACTGTTCCACAGAAAGGGCAGAACATACATGTGGAGATGATTTAAGGAGCAATTGTTATGAGTGATGCACAAATTTGTTCCTCTGAGACAGGCAAGAAGGGGTAAGATTAATGAGCCTTGGATGACAAGAACAGAGGAGCTTCTCGTCAAAAGGAAGAAGGCAGCCTATGTAAGATGAAGGAAGCAAGGATGTAGTACAGCTTTAGAGAATTACAGGCTTACTAGAAAGGAGCTCAGAAATGACTGAGGAGAGCCAGGAGGGGGCATGAAAAAGTCTGTCAGGAAGGATTAGACAGAACCCAAAGGCATTTTACTCATGTGAGGAATAAAAGCCATGATCAGGGAGAAAGTAGGCCCAGTCAGGGATAGGATAGGGAACTTGTCTATGATTAGATTCCCTACAGTGTGGAAACAGGCCCTTCAGCCCATCCAGTCCACACCGACCCTCCGAAGAGTAACCCACCCAGACCCATTTCCCTCTGACTAATGCTAACACTATGGGCAATTTAGCATGGCCAATTCACCTGACCTGCACATCTTTGGATTGTGGGAGGAAACCGGAGCACCCAGACGAAACCCATACAGACACGGTGAGAATGTGCAAATTCCACACAGACAGTTGCCCAAGGCTGGAATTGAACTTGGGACCCTGGAGCTGTGAGGCATGGAACTTGTGCATGGAGTTTGAGCAGATAGGGGAAGCTCTAAATAAGTTTTTTGCTTCAGTTTTCACTAAGGAAAGGGACCTTGTTGTGAATGAGAACTTTGAGGAGCTGGGAAACAGGCTTCAATATTTCAAGATTGATGAAGTTGATGTGCTGGAAATTTTGGCAAACATTAACATTGATAGGTCCCCAGAACAGACCAGATTTATCCTAGGTTGCTCCGGGAAGTGAGAAAGGAGATTGCTAAGTCGCTGGCGAAGATCTTTGCTTCCTCAGTCTCCATTGGAGTCATACCGGAGAATTGGAAGGAGGCAAATGTTGTTCCTCTTTTCACGAAGGGGAATAGGGAAATCCCTGGCAATTACAGACCAGTCAGTCAACACTGAAGGATAGGATTTCTGACTATTTGGAAAAGCATAGAGTGATTAAAGGCAGTCAGCATGGTTTTGTGAGGGGCAGTTTGTGCCTCACAAATCTTATTGAGTTCTTTGAGAAGGTGACAAGACAGGTCAACGAAGGTCGAGCAGTGGATGTGTTGTAAATGGACTTCAGCAAGGCATTTGATAAGTTCTCCATAGTAAGCTTATTCATAAAGTCAGGTACGGGATACAGGGAGATTTGGCAGTCTGGATTCAGAATTGGTTGACTGACAGAAGTCAGAGAGTGGTTGTAGATGGAAAGTATTCTGCCTGGAGTCAGTGGTGAGTGGTGTCCCACAGGGCTCTGTTCTTGGGCCTCTGCTGTTTGTAGTTTTTATAAATGACTTGGATGAGGAGGTTGAGGGATGGGTTAATAAATTTGCCGATGACACAAAGGTTGGAGGTGCCATCGATAGTATCGAGGGTTATTGCAACCTGCAGCGCGACATAGACAGGATGCAGAGCTGGGCTGAGAAATGGCAGATGGAGTTCAACATGGATAAATGCAAAGTGATGCATTTTGGAAGGTCGAATGTGAATGCTGAATACAGGATTAAAGACAGGATTCTTGGCAGTGTGGAGAAACAGAGGGATCTGGGTGTGCAAGTGTATGCATCCCTCAAAGTTGCCACCCAAGTGGATAGGGTTGTTAAGAAATCTTATGGTGTTTTGGCATTCATTAACAGGGGGGATTGAGTTTAAGAGCCACGAGGTTTTGCTACAGCTCTACAAGTCCCTGGTGGGACTACACTTGGAATATTATGTCCAGTTCTGGTCGCCCTAATATAAAAAAGATACGGAGGCTTTGTAGAGTGTGAAAAGAAGGTTTATCAGGATGCTGTCTGGATTGGAGGGCTTGTCTTACAAAGAGATTGACTACGCTCGGAGTTTTCTCTCTGGAGAGAAGAAGGAAGAGGGGTGACCTGATCGAGGTATACAGGGTAATGAGAGGCTTGGATAGAGACGATAGCCAGAGACCTTTCCCCAGGGCAGGACTGACTGGCATGTGGGGTCATTGTTTTAAGATATTAGGAGGAAAGTGAAGAGGAGACATCAGAGGTGTGTTCTTTATGCAGAAAGTTGTGAATGCATGGAATGTTTTGCCAGTGGTGGTGGTGGAAGCAGAGTCATTTGGGACATTTAAGCGACTGCTGGAGATGCACATGGACAGCAATGACTTGAGGGATGCGTAGGTTAGGTTATTTTATTTTAGATTAGGAATAATTCTCGGCATAACATCGTGGGCTGAAAGGCCTGTTCTGTGCTGTTCTTTTCTATGTTCTATGTCTAACTCAACCGCAATTAATATTCAACACAATGCAGTAAACCTTGGCATATTTTTTCCAAACAGATAACTGAAGACATGCAACTTCCAGCAAATCACAGCAGTTCCAAAAGCTTGACTGTTTGCTCAAACCATGTGTTTTCTGTTAGGTGTTTTTGAAAAAAAAGTTCCACTATCCTTGCCATAACCTGTTAGATAAAACTGGTTGAGGCACCTTCTCAGCACACCAAATGAATCAATCATTTAGACCTGAGTCTACAAAAAATGTCAACATTTAAAGTGCCCTCATAATACTGGAGAAAAGGATACTAACAGTACATCAGTGAAGGAGGAGACAATAGCAAAATTAGACAGGATCTAAATAGATAAAAAGGGTTGACTTAAAAGGCTGACATTCCTCAGATTAGAAAAGTCGACCAGTCTGAGTGAGATGCATCCTGGATTGCTGAGGAAAGTAGGGATTGCAATTCCAAAGATTCTGGCCACAATGTTCCAATCCTATTAATTTAGGCATATATTACCAGAAGACTGAAGGGTGGGACATGTAATAGTTAGCCTGGTGGCTTGAGTGTGGTTCAGAATTAACCTAATCTTGCTCACCCCCTACATTGGCTGTGATATTCATGGAGATCTACCTTTTTACTGTAACCCACACTTTCATCTACAGACTAGTAAAGCAATAAAACATTTTTGAGTCAATAATTCAGAGCGGAAGGAATTGGCAACAAAAACAAATTGCTGCAAAAGCTCAGCAGGTCTGGCAGCAACTGCTAGATGAATTGGCAATTGGAAAAGTATAGTCTTAAAAATGAAATCCAGTGTGGATTTGTTAAAGGCAAATTGTGTTTGAGTGGGTTGATTGAAATGGTGATAAAGTAGTGGAAATTGTTGATGAGGGTGGTAACGTTGACTTTCAAAAAGTACCACATAATAGATTAGATAACAAAATTAAACCCATTGGAATAAAAGGACCAAGGCAGCGTGGATACAAAGCTGACTAAGAGGTAGAGAGCAAAAATAATGGTGAATGGTGGTTTTTCGGCTGGAAGTGAGTATGCAGAAGCTGAACTAGACTAATCATATAAATGCAGTGACTATAAAAGCAAGTAAGAGAGTAGGAATTCTGTGGCAGGTAACTGACCTCCTAACTCCCTATGTGTACACCATCTTCAAGAAAGTCAGGAATGTGATGAAATCCTCACCACTTGCTTGGTTGGGTGCAGCTCCAAATACACTCAAGAAGCATGATGCCGTCCACTTTATAGTATCAGAGTACAATAGATTAAAGTATTTATATGATCCACCAAATACACAAGAGTTTACATTCAAATTTAAGTAGCCTCATTGATAACAATGTCCTTTTTAGGATAACATTTGCCTGCTCCTTGTTCTTGGCTGTTTAACACCCTGTTTGTCAGAGTTTTGCCACTCCCTGTGCATCCCTGGACACATTTGTACCATAGCAACACTTTACATTAATTAGAACGCTATCCAGCATCTTGAACCCTTACCATTCATTCCCTTCACTACTCATACACAATGGCAGTAGTGTGTACCATCTACAAGATGCACTGCAGTAACATAACCAGGCTCCTTCAACAGCAACCTCCAATTCCACAACCATTACCATGTAGAAAGACATGAGCAGCAGATACATGGGAACGTCACTAACTGCAAGTTCCTGTTCAACCATTCTGACATGGGAATATATTGCATTTCCTTCAGTGTTGCTGGGTCAATATCCTGAAATTCCTCCCCACAGCACTCTGAGTCATAGAGCCCTATATCATTGAGACAAGCCCTCTGGCACAAACTGGTCCTTGCTGACCAAAAGGTCCTTCCCACACCAAATGGACTGCAATGGTTCAAGGGCTTTATGGATTGGCAATAAATGCTGGGTCAGCCAATGATACCACATGCTGTGAATGAATTTATAAATCTCACCAGCTGAAAGTTCCACTCCAAGCTACACACTATCTTGACTTAGAACTATATTATCTTTATCTTTATTTATCCACAGGATGAGGACATAGCTGTCTAGGCCAGCCTTATTGCCCTTCCCTAATTGCCCAGAGGGAAGTTAAGAGTCAACCACATTTCTGTCAATCTGGAATCACATATAGGTCAGACCAGGTAAGGGTTTCCTCCTCTAAAGGGCGTTAATGAGCCAGATGAGTTTTTCCTGAAAATCAACAATGGTCATCATTAGACAATTAATTCCAGATTTTTATTGAATTCAAATTCCAGCATCCACTGGCAGTATTTTTAAACCAGATCGCAGAACATTACCTGGGTCTCTGGATTAATAGTCCAGCACGAGGCCATTGCTTCCTCTTATAGCAATATATTGCTATTCCTTTACTGTCATTGGGTCAAAATGCTGGAAGCCCCTTCCCATCAGCACTGTAGGTGTTCATTCACCAAAGATTGCAGTGGTTTAAAAGGTAACTCATCACCTTTTCAAGGGCAATTAGCAATGGCCAATGAATACTGGCCCTGTCTGGGGCATGCACATCCCATGAGTGAATTAAATAAAAAAAGATGTATCTCAGAGGGTGTTATTGTTAACATTTTTGTTATAAAGTTATAACCAGGATTAGGGTATAGGAACTGTAATTTCAAGCTTTGTGAATGATGCAAATCTTGCAAGTGTTGCCACTAATGATAAAGATTATTACACATTTCAGGAGAACATAGGGCTAGTGAAACGACCATAGACCTACTACCTCTCTCAGTTTAGCTTTAGTCAAATATTTCAAATAATCCACTGTTATGTGTTCTATTTCCAAAAAACACTTGCACTTCTGTTTTATGTCCAGAACAACTACCACGTACCTGTTACTTTAAAAGAAAGACACAGATTCCCCTTTAAATCTAGTAAATTTAAATCCTGGACGATTGTCATGATCCCAGCTGATGTCATCACTGGTCAACTCAGATTTCAATCTGGGATCAAACTTGTCCAATAATAATATCAACTGGGATCGTAACAGTAGATCCAAGAAAAATAATATTATTTCAACATCACCAGTGTACAACCAGTATTGCACATTACCTAAACATATCATGTTGGAAATAATCTCAGCAACATATACAATTATACTTGTATTGGTGGGTTAAACTGTATGAGAAATTTATCATGGTAATTTGAAATATTCCTATTTCATCCAAGTACATCCAAAATTATTGAAAGATGTATCCAGAAGTGCTAATTCTGGTACAGTTTCATACACTCCTGGCTTGAAGCTGTCTCACACCCAATCCATCATATTCCATTAGTACCCAACAACGTCCTGAAAAAGAAGAAGTCAGTTCAACTCAGTATCTAAAGAGAAAAGAGATAGCACTTAACAAATTTAAATAGAACATTCATTCCCATGAAACCTACTTTGAATGTTGTCAATTAAAGTCTATCAAGAAAGGCCACTTAATGATTTCTTATCCAGATGTATTTTCCACATTCTATTAGCTTACTAATGGTGAAGTTGCACACAAATGTTCCTATAGCTTTTAAAACTCAAGGCAGAGTGCATATTTGGCAGCTAACCAATCCAATGCTCTAGAAGCAAAATGAATGAATACGTGTGGAATTTTAGGGATATTTTGCTGATGAATATAATGATGTAACCGATAAAACACATAAATTAGGAACAGGAGTAAATCCCTCAGCCTTACAAGCCTGATCCCACTATTTGATAAGATCATTGATGATCTGATTGCTCCACATTCCCACATATTCCTGATAACTTTTCACTCATTGGTTATCAAACATACACCTATCTCTGCCTTAAGAATATTTGAAAACCGTGCTTCAACCACCTTTAAAGGAACACCATTCCAAAGTCTCATGACCCCCAGTGAAGAAAATATTATTCTCATCTCTGTCCCAATTAGGAAACCTTCATTTTGAAATAGTAACCTTCGTTCTCTATTCACCCAAAAGAGGAAATGTCTTCTCCACATGTACCCTGTCAATATCCCTCAGGATTGTGCATGTTCAAATTGAGTTTCCTCTAAATTCCACAATTACAAGCCTAGCCCGTCCAGCATTTTCTCATAAGAAAATCAGCTATTCCAGGCATTAATGTAATAAACCTTCTCTAAACAGTTTCCAGCACATTTATATCCTTCCTTAAATAAGGAGATTAACACTGGATACTGTCTCTGATATGGTCTCACCAATGCCCTGTATTACAGAAATGTAAGATTGGGTGTCTCCGTGTAGAGTGCTATTCATTTTGACCAATAATTGTTTAGATTTGTAAAATATTGCAAATTTAATCTCTGGAAGACTAATGTCCTAATTGCGTACAGATTTGTGAACCTTCATTGAAAATGCCAATTAATTTAGTACCAAAGGACAAATGCATGACATTTGTCACTGTTACTGTAAAAGGTTTGATGTTGAACAATGCAGAATCCAGCTTTCTCCTGGATATGCTGCATTGCACAATCTTTCCTCAGAGAATAATCAAATCAAAGTGCTAATCAACTTAAGAGTCATTTAGCCGTACCATAAATGCACAGCTGTACGCAATACTTGAAATCACTTCTTCCTGTTTCAGTGGCAGACAGATTGTGGTTCTTCTTTCTTGATGTTCAGATGAATGACATTAAAAGATTTCTGTTTTATCCAATTACACAGAAATAATATTTAGAAAGTTAAAGAATACCTACACTGTAGGGTTATGTAGCACAGCAGCAACCACCACCTTTCTCATGCACGCTGCATACCACTTCTAACTGTTGGTTGGGGTGTGATATATGGCAGTATTGACGGTAGTGATATGATCAGTTGTGAAAGAACAGACCAGTTCACTTACCTGCTGAATTCTCTCTCCCATGAGGTAGAGATAGGTTTCTCTCAACCTCCATAAAATTTGAAACCTTCCAAATGCTCAACCACTTGGAAAATCTTATGTGAAGTTTCAAGTTTTTCCACTATATCTGTGAAAATGGGCACATCTCTTAAAGGATGAAAACTGCAAACCTCTTTTTAGCTATCACCTCACTGCTTGCATATTACTCACAAGGGCCAGATTTCTGACCCTTACGTTAAATGCTGAAATATGACAGATGAAATAAGTCATCCATTTTGGTAGGAATAACAATAAAAAGGACTATTATTTGAATGGTAAAAAATTGCAGCATGTTGCTGTGCAGAGGGACCTGGGTATCCTTGTGCATGAATCACAGAAGGTTGGTCTGCAGGTGCAACAGGTAGTTGAGAAGGCAAATGGAATTTTGTCCTTCGTTGTTAAAGGGATTGAGATTAAAAGCAGGGAGGTTATGTTGCAGCTGAACAGGGTGCTGGTGAGGCCTGTGTGCAGTCTTGGTCTCCTTACTAGAGAAAGGATGTACTGGAACTGGAGGCGGTACACAGGAGGTTCACTAGGTTGAGTCTGGAGTGGAGGGGGTTGGTTTATGAGGCGAGACTGAATAGATTGGGATTATATTTGTTGGAATTTTGAGGAATGAGGGGGGAAATCTTATAGAAACATATAAGATCTTGAAGGAAATAAGAAAGATAGAAACAGGGAGGATGTTTCCACTGGCGGGTGAAACTAGAACAAGAGGGTATAGCCTCAAATTAGGGGGAGTAGATTTCGGGCTGAGTTGAGGAGAAACTTCATTACCCAGAGGGTTGTGAATCTGGAATTTCCTGCCCAGTGAAGTAGTTGAAGCTTCTTCATTGAATGATTTTAAAGCCTAGATAGATAGATAGTCTTTGGAACTAAAGAAATAAGAGTTATGGAGAGAGGACAGGTAAATGGACCTGAGCCCACAAAATGATCAGCCATGATCTTATTGAATGACAAGTGGGATTGAAGGGCCAGATAGTCTACTCCTGCTCCTGGTTTTTATGTTCTTGTCATTATACAATGGTAATATTTGATCTTTCAGTTGGAAATAAGAAGTACAATGGCATTATTTGATGAAGAACAAAGGAAAGTTATTGGTATCCTTCCTAATACTTATGCCTGAACCCATCTTGCTAGAAACAATTAAGCTGATCATTCATCCCTCTGCCATTTGTGGAATCTTGCTGTGTGAAATAGGCTGCTACATTTGATGACAATAGCACAGTGACTACACTTCGAACCGCAATTGATTGATGGTAAAGTGCTTTTGAGCATCCTGAGAGCATGAACGGCACCAAGCAATGACAGGTCTCCCTTTATAGTAAATCTCTTAATATATATAAATCTTCATTGACAGTCCAAGATTTACATAGTAGCTAAGAGGTTTACTGGAATAGATTAATGTACTCAAGCTTTCTCCTGTTCGCACTCCTCGGGTCTCTTCTGCTCCAAACACGGTATAACAGGCATGTTGTTGTGCAGGAGAAGGCCATCTGGCCCGTCATGAGTACATGTATTTTGCATCAATATTTACTGTGGAAAAGGACATGGAAGGTATAGAATGTAGGCAAATAGGTGGTGACGTCTTGAAAAATGTCCATATTACAGAGGAGGAAGTGCTGGATGTCTTGAAATGCACAAAAGTGGATAAATCCCCAGGACCTGATCAGGTGTACCCTCGAACTCTGTGGGAAGCTAGGGAAGTGATTGCTGGGCCCCTTGCTGAGATATTTGTATCATCAATAGTCATAGGTGAGGTGCTGGAAGACTGGAGGTTGGCTAACGTGGTGCCACTGTTTAAGAACCGTGGTAAGAACAAGCCATGGAACTATAGACCAGTGAGCCTGATGTTGGTAGTGGGCAAGTTGTTGCAGGGAATCCTGAGGACTGAATGTACATGTATTTGGAAAGGCAAGGACTGATTAGGGATAGTCAACATAGCTTTGTGCCATGTCTCACAAACTTGGTAGAGTTTTTTGAAGAAGTAACAAAAAGGATTGATGAGGGCAGAGCGGTGGACATGATCTAAATGGACTTCAGTAAGGTGTTTTACAAGGTTCCCCATAGGAGACTGGTTAGCAAGGTTAGATCTCACGGAATACAGAGAAAACTAGACTTTTGGATACAGAACTGGCTCAAAGGTAGAAGACAGAGGGTGGTGGTGGAAAGTTATTTTTCAGATTAGAGGCCTGTGACCAGTGGAGTGCTGGGTCCACTACTTTTGGATATGAGCATGAGTTATAGTTAGTAAGTTTGCAGATGGCACCAAAACTGGAGGTGTAGTGGATAGCGAAGAAGGTTACCTCAGATTTCAACAGGATCTTGATCAGATGGGCCAATGGGCTGAGAAGTGACAGATGGTCAAGATTAGAGTGGTGCTGGAAAAGCACAGCAGGTCATGCAGCATCCAAGGAGCAGGAAAATCGACGTTTTGGGCAGGAGCCGTTCATCAGGAATGAGGCTGGAACCTCCGAGGTGGAGAGATAAATGGAGAGGTGGGGGGGTGGGGGGAGGGGGGGGGGCGGTGCTGGGGAGAAAGTAGCTAAGAGAATATGGATGGAGGTGGGGATAAAGGTGATAGTTCGGAAAGGAGACTGGAGCGGAAGATTCTACATTAGAGTGGTGCTGGAAAAGCACAGCAGGTCAGGCAGCATCTGAGGAGCAAGAAAATCGAGGTTTTCCAGCACCACTCTAATCTAGGCTCTGGTTTCCAGCATCTGCAGTACTCATTTTCCCTGGGTCGGAAGATTGGCAGGTAAGACAGGCCATGAGGATGGTGCTGAGCTGGCAGGTAAGAACTGGGGTATGGTGGGGGAAAGGGAAATGAGGAAACTGGTGAAGTCCACATTGATGCCCTGGAATTGAAGTGTTCCGATGCGGAAGGTGAGGCGTTCTTCCTCCAGGCATCGGGCGGTGAGGGAGTGGGGATTGAGGAAGCCCAGGACCTAGCAGAGTGGGAGGGGGAGTTGAAATGTTCAGCCACGGGGCGGTGGGGTTGATTGGTGGGTGTCCTGGAGATGTTCCCTAAAGCTCTCTGCGAGAAAGCGTCCAGTCTCCCCAATATAAAAGAGACTGCATCAGGAACAACGGATACAATAAATGACATTTATGGAAGTGCAGGTGAAACTTTGATGGATGTGGAAGGGGCCTTGGATGGAGGTGAGGAAGGAGGTGTGGGTGCAGGTTTTGCAATTGCTGTGGTGGCAGGGGAAGGTGCCAGGAGGGGAGGGTGGGTTGTTGGGGGTGTGTGGACCTGACCAGGTATTACAGAGGGAATGGTCTTTGTGGAAAGGGGTGTGGATGGAAATATATCCCTGGTGATGGGGTCCGTTTGTACGTGGCAGAAATGACGGAGGATGAGGTATATGAGGAGGTTGGGTGGGGAGGACGGTAAGGACTGGGGAGTTCTGTCCTTGTTGCGGTTGGAGGGGTGGGTTTTGAGGGAGGAGGTACAGGATGTGGATGAGATGCGCTGGAGGCGTCTTCAACCATGTGGAAGGGGAAATTACGGTCTTTAAAGAAGGAGGCCATCTGGTGTGTTCTGTGTTGGAACTGGTCCTCCTGGGAGCAGATACGGCGGAGACAGAGGAATTGGGAATATGGGATACCATTTTTGCAGGAGGTAAAGTGGGAAGAGGTGTAATCCAGGTAGCTGTAGGAGTCGGTGGGCTTGTAAAAAATGTCAGTGTTGAGTCGGGCGTCGTTGATGGAGATGGAGAGGTTCAGGAAGGAGAGAGAGGTGTCAGAGATGGTCCAGGTGAATTTAAGGTTGGGGTGGAATGTGTTGGTGAAGTTGATGAACTGCTCAACTTCCTTGCAGGAGCACAAGGTGGCGCCGATGCAGTCATCAATGTTGCAGAGAAGAGGTGGGGAGTGGTGCCGGTGTAACTGTGAAAGATAGGCTGTTCACGTAGCCAATGAAGAGACAGGCATCGCTGAGGCCCATGCGGGTGCCTTTGGCTACCCCTTTCGTCTGGAGGAAGTGGAAGGATTCGAATGAGAAATTGTTAAGGGTGAGGACTGGTTCAGCCAAATGAAAGAGAGTGTCAGTGGAAGGGTACTGTTGGGGACGTTGGGAGAGGAAGAAACGGAGGGCTTGGAGGCCCTGGTCATGGCAGATGGAGGTGCAGAGGAATTGGATGTCCAAGGTGAAGATGAGGCATTGGGGGCCAGGGAAATGGAAGTCTTAAAGGAGGTTGGGGTCTGAGTGGTGTCCTGAACGAATGTGGGGTGTTCCTGGATGAGGGGGGATAGGACAGCGTCAAGGTAGGCGGAGATGAATTCGGTGGGGCAGGAGCATGCTGAGACAATGGGTCGGCCGGGGTGGTCAGGCTTGTGGATCTTGGGAAGGAGGTAGAATCGGGTGGTGCGGGTTTTGGGTGTTTAATTCAGATAAATGAGTGGTGCTGCATTTTGGGAAAGCAAATCTTAGCAGGACTTATACACTTAATGTTAAGGGCCTAGGGAGTGTTGCTGAATAAAGAGATCTTGGAGTGCAGGTTCATAGCTCCTTGAAAGTGGAATTGCAGGTAGATAAGATAGTGAAGAAGGTGTTTGGTATGCTTTCTTTTATTGGTCAGAGTATTGAGTACAGGAGTTAGGAGGTCATGTTGTGGCTGTGTAGGACATTGGTTAGGCCACTGTTGGAATATTGCGTGCATTTCTGGTGTCCTTCCCATCAGAAGGATGTTGTGAAACTTGAAAGGGTTCAGTAAAGATTTACAAGGATATTGCCAGGGTTGGAGGATTTGAGCTATAGGAAGAGATTGAATAGGTAGGGCTGTTTTCCCTGGAGTATTGGAGGCTGAGGGGTGACCTTACAGAAGTTTATGAAATCATGAGAGGCATGGATAGGATAAATCGACAAAGTTCCTTCCCTGGGATCGGGGAGTCCAGAACTAGAGGGCATAGGTTTACGGTGAGAGGGGAAAGATAAGGAGCAACCTTTTCATGCAGAGGGTGGTACACGTGTGGAATGAGCTGCCAGAGGAAGTGGTGGAGGCTGGTACGATTGCAATGTTTAAAAGACGTCTGGATGGGTATATGAATAGAAAGGGTTTGGAGGGATATGGGCCGGGTACTGGCAGGTGGGACTAGATCGGGTTGGGATACCTGGTTGGCATGGACGAGTTGGACAGAAAGGTCTGTTTCTGTGCTGTACATCTCTATGACTCTATCTGAAACCAGGCTTCTTACTTTTGATTTTGTGGTTGTAGACCAAATTCACAGCAAATCCTGTAGCCACAGTTATGGAGCATTATGAGTCTGTTTATAACATGTGTTCAGCATCCTGGATCTTGTTTATAATTTGTACTTAGCAATAAAGGTATTGTCTTTGATATGCATTTAACTATATGGGCTGTGCTGATAATGTAATGAAGAACCAGGGATCTTGTCTACAGTTACTTGCAGTATTAGGTATCCTGGCTATGATATGTGTGCAGGTGGTAGACTATACTAGACAGCTTATTTATAATGTGTGCAAAGCTCTTCTTGTTTCTGTGTGTAGAGAGAGCTCTAGTTGAATTCGGAAAATGACTGAGTGAATTTAGCAGGAAGTTGTCCTCATTCACAATGTGCAAATTAATTTCAATTGTGTCTAATTTACTGTGAAAGTAGTAAAGTTTTGATGATCATATCAAAAATACCATCACAAATAATATTCAATTATTGTGCAAATGAAACAATTCTGATGGTTTCTTATTTGGAGCGGAAACGCTCCTAAAGCACTCATTCAGTGAGGTGAGAGATGGCTGTATGATCCACCCCAACCTAAAAATGATTTGTTTTCTTTTTAATTAACAAAATGTAATACTGATGCATGAACTCATCAAGAAATAGTTTCATTGAGACAGTTCATTTTCTTGAGGGTGCTTCCAAAGTTTGATGAAGGAGTTGAATGCGGAGGATTTAATCTGATCTAACCAAGGGCACCTATGATTAAATATACAACAACTTGATTTATCACTTCTGCATGGACTTCTTTTCTTGAGGAGACTGTAGTACCATTTCCAATGTAATATTAAATTTAGGATTTAAATAGCAATTTTACAAAGAAGTGGTATCACTGTTGGTGCACTGAGTCGCCAGTAACAGGATGTGCAAGAAATTAACAAAAATGGAAATTGATAGCTTATAAGATTCTGTTCCATTCAGTTGGGATTCATTGCTTTGTGTGACCCATAGTTATTGATTTTTCATCATTTTCATCCCTGGTGTGCAGCTTAGATCAATGGTACAACCTTTTATTTGAACCCATTATCAGTCAACTCACTTTATCCCGGTTAAACACTCACATGAGCAGACTAAAACCTTTCTCTTTATTTGTTAGAAGCAAATTCTCTCTATGAATAACCCAGAATTATATTTCTTTTTCACAACACACTGGTACTTTCAATTGTGGCATGCTAAAGCTTTATGTGTGAAGATAAGAAAAATTAATAACTTTTCGAAGCTTATAGAAATGAAACATTTGCGTGACAATATATCTTGCAACCCACCAGTAAATACCTCTGATATGAAAAAAGAAAGTGCCAGAAATACTGAGCAAGTGTTTCTATTTCCTTTCTCTTCCAGTAAATATATCTGTGCAATTTACAGTAGGATTTTATATCCTACAGTAGGTTCTTCATAGCTTTCCTATTGCAGCACAACCCCAGCAACATCCATACACTAGAAAAATGTTCTTGAAGCCTCAGTTGCTGTACATGTTTGTTACAAAATGAATTACCTTGTTTGATATTATGTAAGATGTTTGCTTATAATTCTTGGTGACTCTTTCAGCATGTAATCCATGATAAAGTAGGGACGCAAATCATAGAAGAATCCCTACAGTGTGGAAACAGGCCCTTCGGCCCAACAAGTCCACACCGACCCTCCAAAAAGAAACCCTACCCTATTATTCTATATTTAGCCCTGACTAATACACTTAACCTACACATCCCTGAAAACTATGGGCAATTTAGCATGGCCAATTCACCTAACCTGCATATCTTTGGATTGTGGGAGGAAACCAGAGCACTCGGAGGAAACCAACTCAGACATGGGGAGAATGTGCAAACTCCACACAGACAGGTGCCGAGGTTGGAATCAAAACTGGGTCCCTGGCGCTGTGAGGCAGCAGCACTAACCACTGAGCCACCATGGGATGTTATTGCTGGAGGAAGGCACATAAAAGTAGGGATATGTTTGCTACGGTTACACAAGACATTGGCGGGACCACATTGAGTGTACTGAATACTGTTTTGGTCTCCTTATTTCAGAAAGGACATTTTTACATGAGAAGCAACTGAGTAGGGAAGGTTCATTTGATTAATTCCTGAGATGGGAGGGTTATCTTATGAGGAAAAGTTGAACAGGTTCAGGTCTGTATCCAAATGAGTTTAGAAGAATGTTCTAATACATAAAATCTAAAAGGACTTGGAGGATAATGCTGAAAGGATATTTTCCTAAGAGACCAGAACTAGGGAACACAGTTTGAAAATATGGAGTCTTTAAATGATATGATTTTTGTCTTGAGGTGTTTTAATATGTGTCAAGGTCAGTATGACAGTATATATTGAAGAAACATGCTCATGACATCATCACTGTTTCATTGCATGTGACCTGAGGGAATAAAGATCTCATACTCAATCCTGCTTTGGAAGCCCTTGAAGCATGACATGTATGAACATAAGTACACTATAATCAATTAGATAAATCTTGGCTCAGACACTGATATGTGTGCGAATGTAATGCTTGTATGTAATACCTATTTGCAATAAACATCTGTTGGATGTTATTCTTTAGTACCATGCTGTCTAAGATCAGCTTTTTTTATTGAACATGAGATAAAGTAGGTATTGTCACATTAAGTAGAATACTCAAATGGCACAAATACACATCAAAAAGGGTTTTGATTCTGTGAAACAGTGGGTAGCAGTGGAAACAAGGTTTTTTTTAAGGCAGCGATTAACTTGGGAGTCAGTGTATCAGAGTTAGGCAGACAGTCCAGTTGAGACCACCATCAGATCAGCCATGACTTTATCAAATGGTAGAGCCTCTGTGCTTAATTTGTATCTTTGTGTGTAATGACACATGTTATTTTGCAAACTGAATAATTCTGATCCAGCCAAACCTGATCGAGGTTGTTCTTTGGCCTTTTAATTAATGAAATGTAAGGGATGTACCGATCACAGATTTATATTCTTTGTGGTGGTTCATTCTCTGAGGGGTTTTGGTATACATGTACAAAAGGTTGAAGGCACAGAACTTAATCAGACCTTTTTGAAGTTATATATGATTAAATAATTTAAATGATTTATTACCTTTATATGGATTACTTCTGCACAGACTTTTTAAAATTAATAAACCAATATTAAATCTAGAATTTGAACACTAATGTTAAAAAAATTGTAAAATTTGGTGCTGAGTCATCATTACTGAAGTTTATCATGTCAATGTCCCATGCCTTGTCTGACATCTTGCAAGCTTGTTACTGTACTATTGTTTTTAAATTCTCTATATAATCTGGAGTAAATGTGCTTTCTTAAAATATTTTCTAATCAACCTGTTCAGCAATGTTATTAGACACCTCTTGAGCATGTGGGACTTGAAACTGGGACTCCTGGCTCAGAGGTAGGAGCCACACTACCAGTTCACCACAAGGGCTTCAAAACCATGTTTTTCCAAGATCTTGTCCAGAAAGGCAAAGTTACCATAGTCATACCAGACCATAGCACTGCTCTCTCATTAGAAGGAGATATGACTTGTGATGGTTTAACTTCAGAGTCATCACACATCAGTCAAGAGAAGAGTTTGAGAAGGAGAGTCCTTCACGCTAACCTCAACCAGTGCAGGAATTGAACTCATGGTGTTGCCATCACTCTGTCTCACAAACCAGTCTGTCCAAGCTCACTGACTCCAAAAACGCTTTTCTATTTCTTTTATTTTCTAATCACCCTGGTCAGAGTTGCTGTCACACACTTTTGAAGCAGGTGGGACTTGTACCCAGGCCTCCAGAGGTAGGGATACTATCACTGTGCCTTAAGAACCCTTATCTATGTTTTTCAATAAGATCTGGTGTAAAAATTGAGTCTGTGCATTAATCTACTTGCTGACTGCTGGACAGTTGTTTTCAATGTCTGATGATCAACAATAATATCCCAAACTTCAATGAGTCCAACTTTGCAGCAGAACACAAACAAAGGTCAAGAAATGCCACTGGATGAGTGGGATTAAAATGGTGGGGAGGTGAGATTCTTTCAGCTTTTCTTTTGTCCAGTCTGCAACTAAATTTATTGAAACAGGTGAAATTAAACATTCTGCCTGCAGTAGTGCATCTCTGCAAAGGAATCTTGCTGTGCTTCCTACATTAATTTATCTGGAAGGACAACCAAACAACTTCCTTTATACATACTTGTTCATTGATTGTCTTCTGATGTTCACTGTCCCTCATGTAATTCTGTGTGGGATAAAAATAATGCAGTAATCTTGTACTTAAGTGGATGAAACTTAAATTAAGAATGAGAAAGAAAACTTATTAAAGCACTAAGTGCAAATTTAAACAGTGATTCTATCCAGTTTGGTTGTCTTTAGTTTATATTGAAGCACTATAGCACATCAGCTGGATAAATTATATATATGTAGGTCTCCAGTCAGCCGTTATACAGTGACCTCTTTTACATTACTGAATGCACTTTATTTCAAACTTGAGAACACAGTTCACGTACATCTATTTTGGGCATGTAGTGCTCATCCATTATTCATTACCACCAACAATTACATTAAATTCCCCTGCATTTGGATTAGCCTCTGGCTCTGTGTTAAAATATTATGCAAACAGTTGAAGCTGAAAGTGTGATGAGGAATTATTTACAAACCATTTATTTTTTCCATCAGGAATGCTGACATGGAAAATGAAAGCACACTTGATCATTGTAAAGCATTGTTGTAACTTCACAACTGAATGACAACCCTCTCTGTATAAATTATTTGAGCCCTACCATTCTATCAGAGTTCTCTGTCCCTCCACTTACCCATCCCTGCTTTCAAACATTCCATCTTTGATAATTGTGCCTTCAACTGCTTGTGTTCTCTGGTCTGAAAGTCTTTACCCCTCTTTTTTCCTTTAATGCGCTCCTTAAAACCAACTTCTTTTGTCAAGTTTTATGACTATGTATTCTAATATCTTGTAATTGAACTTGTATGTTATATAATAGTGAATGCATGCAGACTATAAAATAGAGATTCAGTATTCTATTAGCATCTGATCTTTATAAAGGTGAAGGGAAATGCTTAACTTTGAGAAACAAACCATTAACAGTGGGCATTCATGGTTCATGATCCAAATCCAACAAGAGACCATTCAGCATTTGGTGGATTCGTTGCCTTTAATTTTATGTGACCATGTAAACCAGATTACTTTGTCTCTCATACACAACAGGGATTTTCTTCTGCTCATAAACTCAGGGCTGCAGTCCAAGCAATCCACTTTGTTGTCCCATGGCTGTTTTCATGCTTAACTAGTAATTTTTGACTATCTAGACAAAAGGAAATTGTAGAGTTTTTTTTAATATTGTTACCAGTTGTCCATATTTCACAGCGATATGTCAAGTGTGCATCAAAGTTCGGACTCATCATGGATCCAAGGTAACAATTAGTATGATCAGGGGAGGTGGTGTAACTCCTTATCCTATGACCATAGTTCTGAAGAAGAGTCAAACCAGACTCAAAACATTGACCTTATTTCCCTCCACAAATGCTGCTGACCTCCTGTGTTTCTCCAGCATTCTCTGTGTTTGTCACCACAGTCTTCTTAAGGTTTATAATTGGTAAGAACAAGTTACAGGCATAGAGGTGACAGTACATGAATATGTGTAAATGAATTTCTGCTTGAACAACTTGCAGCATGTCATCAGAGTACAGTAGTTCTTTAATGATGGTGTAATGAGTTTTTGTTTTTATAGATTACAGATCTTGCTGACTGACATGATATTTAAGGCGATTCCTTCCATTTCTTTGGAGAAGGCCAAGGTCAGAGTATGGAAAAGCAGATGTCAAACAGAGTGGGAGCTCGGACACAGACTTATTCCATTCTATTTATCACTGAAACTGTCAGAAGTTTCCTTCTCCAAAATACTTTAGGATGTTCCTCTGCCTTAGTGAGATCTATGACAGAAAGTTACAGTAGTTTACCTTGTTATCTACAATCTCTTGAAACCTTGAATGTGGAAAGTTCATGCCCACTGTAGATCTGCTTGCATAGAAATTTCACAGTGCATCTAGATATACTTGGTCTGCAAGTAGAAGAGATATTTCAGTATGATCCTATCAAAGACCTTCCTCGTGAACGAGTGAGAAGCCTTGAATACTTGTTGTTGTCACAGCATCATCTTTGTTTTTTTGTATAACGTGATGGTTTTTGCATTATTTTTCTCCAAGGGAATGGGTCTTCCTTACCAGCAGGGAAGGGAGAAAGTGATTAATGTATAATATTGAATGGGACCTTCTTTGCTTGAACAGTTCAGTTGTGACTTCATCCTTGCCAGATGTCTCTCTGTTTCCTAAGCAGTCAATGGCCATTGAGGGTTCCTTTTCTAACTCATCCAGAACTGGATGTTGCAAGAAAGCATCAAGAACGATTGGGGCATGTCCATTTCAGTGGAATACAGCTCACAGTAGTTTTGAACCAAGTGGGAGATCTGTTTACTTCTGTTAATGAGTACTTCGCCATTTGCAGCTTCAGAGAGACAATGCCTTCCTGTGTGGCCTGTCAATTTCCACTGTCACAGGCACTCTGGATTTTTTGGCATATGTTTGTGCAGTGTTTATTTGCATAATGTCTCCTAGCTTTTTCATGGCTGTCATAGTTACTTTCAAACTTTTCAATATGGTTAATATTGTGCAGCTTTGATTTTTGCATCTTTACTATATGTTATCTCATCTTGGTAAGCCACAAACATTCAGATATTACCCCAATATATGTGGACTTCATTAATTAATAAACTTCATTAAAGGAAGAAAGAGAACACAAAATATGAGAAGGTGTTGGAAAGTTAAGTTGTGGACCCAGGAAATTCATGTGGGCAGAAGATTTGAAGTATATTCATCTACTTTCTCTTTCTATTTTTTCATAGGCTCATTCCCTTTAGACTTCAGTTGAGTTTCTACGTACATTATTAAAACTGCCTAGTTATACCTCCACAATACGTGGACGGCACGGTGGCACAGTGGTTAGCACTGCTGCCTCACAGCGCCAGAGACCCGGGTTCAATTCCCGCCTCAGGCGACTGACTGTGTGGAGTTTGCACGTTCTCCCCGTGTCTGCGTGGGTTTCCTCCGGGTGCTCCGGTTTCCTCCCACAGTCCAAAGATGTGCAGGTCAGGTGATTTGGCCATGCTAAATTGCCCGTAGTGTTAGGTAAGGGGTACATGTAGGGGTATGGGTGGGTTGCGCTTCGGCGGGGCGGTGTGGACTTGTTGGGCCGAAGGGCCTGTTTCCACACTGTAAGTAATCTAAGTAATCTAATCTAATCTAATATTTCTTACTTACATCCCGCCTTCGCTACATAAATCCTTCTACATGTTCTTTTCACTCCAGCTATTCCAATGTTCTCTTTTCTGTTCTTCCATTCTCCATGCTCCTAAGCCCTAACTTGCTGAATATCCTTTTGTATGTTTCCTAACTTCTACAACACCCTTTGTCCTATCGTTTTTATCCTTGCTGAGATACCATGTAACCCTGCAAACAACATTTTAAATTATAACTCTTCAATCTCGTCTTAAAATGCTTCCATATGCCTTGCCTTCTGCCACAACTTCTACCCTGTCATCCACCAAATGGTTTTGCCCTCCCAAATCTGCTTCTTGCACCTTTTGTCACACTATTAGTAACAGGGCCTATGTGAATAACCTCTGGAGTTTTAGATAAACATAGAAAATAGAAGAAAGAGTAGGCCATTCAGCCCTTAAAGCCTTCTCCACCATTCAATATGATCACGGCTGATCATCCAACTCAATAGCCTGTTTCTGTTCATCCCCCATATCTTTTGATCCCTTTAGACCAAGTGCTATTTCCAACTCCTTCTTTTCTCCCAAATGTCTCCAACTGTCTTTAAAAACTTCCACAAATTCAGACACAGCTATTACTTCTTGCTCATTTCTTTCTCAGTAACACCTTGGGTCATTCTTCTACATTAATGTTACTACCTAAATGATATTGTTGCTATAATTGGTGAAGATAATCACTTCTTGCTAGGCTGTAGTTGCACAGGTGTCAGTCACCCCAATGGACAAACTTTCCTCATTCCTGAAGAAGGGCTTATGCCCGAAACGTCGATTCTCCTGTTCCCTGGATGCTGCCTGACCTGCTGCGCTTTTCCAGCAACACGTTTTCAGCTCAGTCACCCCAATGGCTCACAAGCCCAACGTTTGTGATTAGATATTTGTAGCGAGTGTTGTCATGCTATCTAACAGTAGTTTGAAGGGTTAACAAGACCAGCAGTATCAGGACCTGTTTCAAGTAGGATTTGGAAATGACAATCCTGGAGGTCATCTAGGGATCCAATGCGTACAGAGCAGAGTGCTATTTACAAAATGTGGGAGAAAGGAACGCCCGACGTGTTCACTGCCAATTCATGGCCAATTCAATTTCTTAAGGAACTTGATGAGGGACCCCCCAATGCAGAATTGATTTTTTATTAGATTGGAAACAGGCCCTTCGCCCCAACAAGTCCACACCGACCCACCGAAGCGCAACCCACCGAGACCCATTCCCCTACATTTACCCCTTCGCCTAACACCACGGGCAATTTAGCATGGCCAATTCACCTAACCTGCACATTTTTGGACTGTGGGAGGAAACCGGAGTACCCAGAGGAAACCCACACAGACACAGGGAGAATGTGCAAACTCCACACAGTCAGTCGCCGGAGGCGGAAATTGAACCCAGGTCTCTGGCACTGTGAGGCAGCAGTGCTAACTACTGAGCCACCGTGCCGCACAACCTTTTGAAATGTTATTTTGACAATCCTAAACAGGCTATTGCGCATTAAGATAGAGCTATTGTGTTAGCTGTAGAGCCAATTAACGTTTCCCTTTCTTTAGTTCTTTACTTTTATTTCTGGCAGCCTTTCACACCACTGCAAACCTTCAAACCCTTTCCAGCCTATTGATGCTGTTGGCCATGAAAGGAGCTTCTTGCTCTTCCTAACATGGCCACTGTTCAAATTTCTTGTTGGTGCCATGCACGCAACCCTCTGCTCCTGGAGGCACTTGTTGCCTCTAATTTTGCACACAAGTTAAACTTCTGAACAATAAGGTTTTTTGAATTATAAAATGTAATTGTGAGAGCAATGCTATTGAGGTATAGGATCAGGATCCCAAATTCATTTAGATGCCCATCCACTTTAAAAGTCTGGTCCCAGGAGTCTTGTAGCCAATTCCTTTCCACCAGCTGCACATATGTACATTCAGCTAGGGTTATCAGATGGCAGTAATGAGTGAGAGTCCTTGTTAGTTCCTTCCTGATTCAATAGCAACTTTCCTTTCTTTGACTGAGTTGAGATGAGTAAACTGAGACAACACAGAGAGAGGATCACACAGTGGAACCTCCTTGGAATTCATTTGGATGGAACTGGAATAGTGCAATTGTGTGCTGACAATATCCAATGGAAATTCAGCAGTAGAAGAGCAGTGCATCTCAGTTAAATGGGCCTGGGATGGAAATGTCCAAGAATTAGCGCAGTGAAACAACATTGGACTAAGGATCAGGCAAGAGTGGGGGTTTAGAGGGGGCAGTGGGTGTGGTGATATGATTCTGAAGTCTGATCCTGGGTCAGAATTGGGATAGAATTTGAGTTGGAGGTTGGGCGTTGATATTGCAAGTACAGGAATTGATGCCTATATTGTCAAATTTGGGGAATGGATTGACAGCAGCAGGAATGGAAAGCTGACTGGAGCAATGATCAGCTCCTTTATTGGGAAGTTGGAGGACTTCTGCTCCTTATCAATCCACTAAGCTGCTTTGCTCAAATAAATTGTCAGGTTTCCCTAAATATAAATCAGGAAGGTATAATGCCCATTTCAAATCTACTGAGTAAAACTATTGTTCATATTTCATAATCCCCCCTCCCATATTGTGATCTTAATAGTTCAGACAGTGTGCAGACAGGCCGTGGTACTTAAACTGCTATATTTCTAGCAATGTCCAAATTTGTTTGAACAAATCTACAGAGCACAAATGAAAAACTTAACAGAAGGGATACTTTCTCACAGAGGCAGCGATAAGAAAATCGATGAAGACAAGCAGTAGATGTTCTCTGTATAGACTTCAGCAAGGCATTTGACAAGGTTCCACATGGTAGACCAGTTAGCAAGGTTAGATCACGTAGAATCCAGGGGGAGCTAGCCAACTGGATACAAAATTGCCTTGAAGGTAGGAAACAGAAGATGGTAGTGAAGGTGTGTCACCAGTGGTGTGCCACAAGAATCATTGCTGGGTCCACTCCTTTTCGCCACTTACATAAATGATTTGGATGTAAATATAGGAGGTATAGTTAGTAGGTTTGCAGATGATACCCAGATTGGTGGCCGTAGAATCTCTACAGTTTGGAAACAGGCCATTTGCCGAACAAAGGGACCCAGGGGTACAGGTGCACAGTTCCTTGAAATTGGAGTTGCAGGTAGACAAGGTGGTCAAGAAGGCACACTTGCCTTTATTG
This sequence comes from Chiloscyllium plagiosum, assembly GCF_037043375.1. NCBI lineage: Eukaryota > Metazoa > Chordata > Chondrichthyes > Orectolobiformes > Hemiscylliidae > Chiloscyllium > Chiloscyllium plagiosum. Next base: position 55,394,126 of record NW_028270149.1, on the reverse strand, counting down.
TTCAGTGTATTGAGTATAGGAGTTGGACAGTCATACTCTAGCTCTTTGGACATTGGTGAGGCCACTTTTAGAATACTGCATTCAATTCTTGTCTCCCTGCTATAAGAAAGATGTTGTCAAGCTTAAAGAGGTTCAGAAAAGATTTACAAGGATGTTGCCAGGCTTGGAGGGTTTGCACAATAGGGAGGGACTAAATAGGCTAGGGCTATTTTCTCTGGAGCGTCAGAAGCTGAGGGATGACCTTCTTCAGGTTTATAAAATCATGAGGAGCATGGACATGGTGAAGATCTTTTCCAAGGGTAAGGGAATCCAGAACTAGAGGGCCTAGGTTTAAGGTGAGAGGAGAAAGATTTAAAAGGCACCTAAGGGGCAACTTTTTTACACAGAGGGTGGTGTGTGGATGGAATGAGCTGCCCGAGTTAAGTGGTGGAGGCTGGTACAATGAAAATGCATCTTAATGGGTACATGAATAGGAAGGGTTTACAGGGATATGGGCCAAATGCTAGCAAATGGGACTAGATTTATTTAGGATATCAGGTCGGCATGGATAAATTAGACCAAAGGGTCTACTTCTGTGCTATATGACTCTATGACTATATGGAGAATACCATCTCAGCAAAACCAGTTCAATCTATTAAAATATTTGTATAAATTTGTTATTTCTGATTTTGTTTTAGTCTGATTGCTAGTGGTCTGCTACTCTGTTTCAGTGGAAATTATTCAACAGAAATTTCAGCTCTCTCAAGAGCTTTGCTCCAAAATCATTTACAATATTTGTCAAAGCAGAATGTTTCAGGAACAAATAATACTAACTACTGTGTAGATATCAGAAGCTAAATTGTATCATTTTATAAACAAGACGGCCTCCAGTTTCTAAACATATGTCTTTAGGGGCCTCCTGTCAGGACTTTCGTCTGCTTTGTATTTTATCTGCTTTACACATTGATGAGATGTCAGAAATGTCTAAAAGATCATGAATTTAAAACGTGCTCGTAGCACAACACTCAATTAAGAATACCCTGACTGCTGGAATTTACTTACTATTCATCAAATGATGGATAGCACTGTCTAAAGCAACTTATTTCAGTGACCAGATTGTAATTAGAGTAAAACAATCTCAGTTCTGAGAGTTTTTTGAAAAGACAGAAGCAGTCTCTGAAAGATCAGATTGACATTTTAGTGACATATAATAAACCTTCAACTGAGGCTGTCAGTGGTTTTCATTATCTTAAGTCTAATAAATCTCTGTAAAATAATTAGGCTGTAAATTAATTGCAATATTTAAAAATTTCCAAAAGTTTGTATAACATTTTTGTTGCACACTAATAGAATCATTCTTTTGTTTTCCCCAATTTTGCCACCGTAAAGATCGGTGCTAGGGTTTGTTTCCTTGGGTTTTGGTTTTCAATTTTGCTTTGATATTTCATTTACATGGGCATTCTTCATGTATCACATGAGACTTTTGAAGGTGGGACCATGAATCATGTGGGAATGGTTTAATCATGTGAAAATTCTGTTGAGATAGTGCTAATGTTAATGAATAAGATCTACAAAGGGGAGAAGGCCTATGCTAGCAAATCACATGTCATAGTCTAGGGTTATGGACTGTGATCTTATACTTGATCTGTTCCAGGAGATTTTTCTTTGTACTTTGCTTGCTTATACAGGCCTTCAATGTATTTGTCTTTATTTTTAGAAATTGATGCAGTATTCCCAGTGTCTTGCATCCTGAGACCATGACCAGTCACCTCACGTGATTTAACTTTCAATTTACCTTACCGGAAGCTTTTTCCATCTGCTCTCCTTATTTCAAATAGTCTGATAAATCTTGAGTATCTTGCAAGGTCATTTGAACGGCGAACTTACGAAAGGCAAAGCCATACCTGAGCTCATTGATGTAATTTAGAAGTGTACCTGCTGTAGGATACTGAGTGGAAAAGGCCAGCCCTCCCCAAAGTTTACACAGTACACCTCTTCCCCTTTCACAATGGACTTCCTGGAAATGTGAACAAATAATCAGGACTATGAATGGCTTGCATCACCTTTAAAGGAGATTTGGCCTGCATTGTCCCGCAATAGAGAACAACAGACTTTACAACAGCATATGGAATTTACTGATGAAGGGCTTTTGCCCAAAACATCGAGTTTCCTGCTCCTCGGATGCTACCTTAGCTGCTGTGCTTTTTCCCAGCACTACACTCTTGACTCTGATCTCAGCATCTGCAGTCCTCACTTTTGCCTATGGAATTTACTACCTATGCCAGAATATGGTTGCTTGAGGTAGCTCTCTGCCACAATTCCTCATTTTTCTCTGCTTTGTCTTGGAGGCTTACCCAAGATTAATGGTGGAAGATACACGACCATAGACTATCAACAAGAGAGGCTCTGTTATGGAATCGTAGAGTCATAGAGGTTTACAGCACAGAAACAGACCCTTCGGTCCAACTCATCCATGCCAACCAGACATCCTCAATAAATCTAGTTCCATTTGCCAGCATTTGGCCCATATTCCTCTAAACCCTTTCTATATATACAGTATACTCATCCAGATGCCTTTTAAATGTTGTAATTGTACCAGACTCCACCAGTTTATATGACAGCTCATTCCATACATACACCATAGTCTGCATGAAAAACCGGTTCCCTTAGGTCCCTTTTAAATCTGTCCCCTCTCACCTTAAACCTATGCCCTCTAATTTTGGACTCCCCCAACCTGGAGAAAAGACCTTGTCTATTTATTCTATCCAGCCCCTCATAATTTTATAAATCTCTATAAAGTCACCTCTCAGCCTCCAACACTCCAGGGGAAATAGCTCCAGTCTATTCAGCCTCTTCCTATAGCTCAAACATTCCAGCCCTGGTATCATCCTTGCGAATCTTTTCTGAACCCTTTTAACTTTAACAACATCCTTCCTATATGAGGGAGACCAGAACTGCATGCAGTACTCCAATAGTGGCCTAACCAATGTACATACAGCCATACCATGACTCCCAACTCCTAATCTCAATGCACTGACCAATAAAGGCAAGCCTGCTTTACTATCCTATCTACCTGCGACTCCACTTTCAAGGAACTATGAACCTGCACTCCAAGGTCTCTTTGTTCAGAAACACTCCGCAGGACCTTACCATAAAGTGTATAAGTCCTGCCCTGATTTGCCTTTCCCAAATGCAGCACCTCACATTTATTTAAATTAAACTCCAGCCATCCCTTTACCTGTGAACATCCGCCCCAATCAACTTTTGAAAGTTCTTGCCTGATACCTTCAAAATTGGCCTTCCTCCAATTTAGATCCAGTCTATCCTTTTCCATCACTACTTTAAAATTAATAGAATTATGGTCACTGGCCTTACAATGTTCACCCACTGATACCTCAGTCACCTGCCCTGCCTTGTTTCCCAAGAGTAGGTCAAGTTTTGCACCTTCTCTGGTAGGTACATCCACATACTGAATCAGAAATCTTTCTTCTACACACTTAACAAATTCCTCTCCACCCAAGCCCTTAACACTATATCCTTGGATAACAAGGTTTATTGAATGATGCCAATAAATACAAAGATATTTGATCAAGTTTGTCTTACTAAAACCTGAGGGAGCAGATGCAGATACAGTTGCTCCCTCTGAAAACCAGGGTAGAACTCTTTGTCTCCTCCCACAAATGGTGTATGCCATCAGTAGAATGGGTGGAACCAATGTAACATGATCATGAACGCCTTCAGAACCATTACCTTATACAGCAGCAAAGATCCTTGTAACCAGTATTGAAGGAATGTTATAAGAAAAACAAAGGACAGTGATTCTGTTTGGTGTTGATGGATATCCACCCATAATCTTTCAGGTTCAAGCTGCAAGCATAGAAATTCAACCGACAAGAAAGATTGAATGCGAATGGGATGATTGAGTGAACTCAGTCTCCTGGGTCTCCCATACTCTCAGGCATAGAAGTTGCAAATCATACTCAGAACATTCTTTTTTTTTCCTTACATCGTTCTTCATTCAACAGAAAGTAGTTGGAATATTTTCACTAGTGAACAGGAATATCTTGTAAAAAAGAAGTTATCGGGTCTGTAGTGCAAGGCTACTAGTAGGATAAATGCCAGGTATATTAATATAAGAAGTATGGCACAGGCAGTCAGGGCACAGATTGTGATGCACACTTAATATAATTCTTTATAAACGTACTCTGCTTTGTAGGCTATAACTACTCATAATAATCGAGATGGAACATGGCTTGGCATTAGAAAATATTTTCGATTTATTATGCTCTTCCAAACAGTGACTTCCTTTCTTACTCACAAGGTTCTTTGGTATGCTAAACGTTTGATGGTTCTACCTTTTTTGTAAACCATTGTCAGGCTTTGCATGTTAAGCCTTACACCTTTTACTTTGTACAGGTTCTTCCCAAAATTGAAGGACCATAAGGAACAGCACCATAGTCCACAAGCTGCTCTGTCAAGAATTCCATCAATCCCAAGAGCTACTACCATTTAGTAAATGTAACTAGTTTGTTTAAGGAATGATGCAGTTGGTAGGTCACAATTTCAAAAAATGCAAGTGCAGGAGACAAGATGCATATTTCCGGCTGAACTGTGAGACTATGCTGCATGTTGTTACAATCCTTGTGGCAAACCTGTAAATCAAAATAACCCAATTACCAAACAACTCCCCAAATGAAGAAATTACCATCAAGGTTGCACAATTTGTGCTTTTACATTAATACGTTGCAGAATCAATGCTTATTAAACATGAATTAACAGTCATGATTTGGAGATGCCAGTGTTGGACTGGGATGTACAAATTTAAAAATCACACAACACCAGGTTATAGTCCAACAGGTTTAATTGGAAGCACACTAGCTTTTGCTCCGAAAGATAGTGTGCTTCCAGTTAAACCTGTTGGACTATAACCTGGTGTTGTGTGATTTTTAAATGAATTAACAGGGAAGTGATACGTCAAATAAATGGGTAAATTATACTTTAACTTACTAATCCAGCAAAGATATGTACACAACCATGAGCATCTACATCACTCTCCATCCAAATGTGGCACTACATGCAATTACTGAGGGCAGAACCTTCCAAACCTGTAGACAACGTGGGCAATGGTGAGTCCGCTGGGAAAATGAGAAACTTGACATTGAAAAAAGAAATCCAACTTTCCACCTAAGGCTTTAATAGCGAGACAAGAATCTTGCTAGCAAGCAGCAGTAGGTACAATTGTATGCATTAACATCTCATTAATTTCTGAGCGGCACAGTGGTACAGTGGTTAGCACTGCTGCCTCACAGTGCCAGAGACCCAGGTTCAATTCTCACCTCAGGTGACTGACTGTGTGGAGTTTGCACATTCTCCCCGTGTGGGTTTCCTCTGGGTGCTCTGGTTTCCTCCCACAGTCCAAAAATGTGGGGGTTAGGTGAATTGGCCATACCAAAGTTGCCCGTAGTGTTAGGTGAAGAGGTAAATGTAGGGGAAAAAGTCTGGGTGGGTTGTGCTTAGGTGGGTCGGTGTGGACTTGTTGGTCCGAAGGGCCTGTTTCCACACTGTAAGTAATCTAATTAATTCCTAATCCTGCTGTTTATGTGCACTTTTCCATTTCTCCCAGTAGTAAAGAGAAAGAGTAGCTGACCATTCCTGACATGAAAGTCTGGGAGAATATATGATGACTCCAGCTTGCAGCTTGTTCCTCCAAATCTCCATCTTGGCCAGCAGTCCCCAACTTCTCATGACTGCCTGCACCCTTCATCCAAAGAAGTGGGCATTGGAAAAGCACGGGCCCTACTACATTTCTGACTCACTTATAACATCAATGTTTCAACACCACACTTTGGAACTCACCAACACTTCTCATTGCAATGTTGCTGCCAAGTCATTTTGTGCACAGGAAAAGGCAACAAATCTCATGGATTACAGCAGGATGCATTTCTGAGCTCTGAGTTTGTTCTCTTAGGGCTCAAACATATTGGGCCTGCTTGGATGCTCACAGCATCTCTACCTTGCCTCTTTATATATTGTTGCCTTGTTCAGAGCTTACAACATCACAGTACTTCTGTTTTTCTTGCCTTTCAGTAAGACACAAAACCAGGCAGCTGCTACATTTGGCAGCAATGACCAGTCAAAGGGATGGTTCACCGTGTGCCAGCAGCTTAGGTGGCAATATATTGAATGTGCTTCAAACTAATGTCTGGGACTCTAAGGGGAACAGTCCACATTGAAATCAGAGGGAATTGCCACTAGTCAGACACTCCCTCCACAGTCCGTCAAGAGCATCATCTGATCTTTATCCAGAGGCTTTGTTATAGTCAGTCAGCTGTTTGGGTCATTAAGTGCCTGACTGAATATTTCAGTATATCATTGTAGTGCAGGTCTTGGGCCACAGTAGTGCAACCTGTTCAGGGATAAATGGTAAGTCAGTAAAACACAAAAACAGAAATTGTTGGAGAAACTCAGTATCTGAAGAGGGAGAAAAATAGAGTTAATGTTTCAAGTCTGGTGACTCTTGTCACTTTCTGTTTTTGTTTCAGAGTTCCAGCATCCACAGCTCTTTCTAAGTCAGTCTGGCATCTGCAAAGACATCTGTCAGGGATTTGTTCGCTTATCAGTCAAAGTTGTCATTCCAAGTTGAAGGGTAGGCCATGGTCAGACCAATGATATATGTTTATTCAAAGTCAAGGCAGTTTAACAGGGACTGTGGTTATCAAATTGGAGAACTGAATTGTTGGGCTTAAGACAGCATGCTGGGATTCAGAGGGAACAATAATTGTGAAGGGGGAAACTCAACATATATGGGTAGAAGGTGGTAGTGCATTGGAGTTTCTACAGGAGGAGGTTATCATCTTATTGGACATGCTACAAGTATCGGGCAGAGAAACTGAGGAGGAACAAGTGCATCAGCAAGTCCAGGAATTGCAGCAACCTCCAGTGGATGCTGTATAGCCTCCACAATAACCCTTTTGTAGCTGTATTCATTTGTCATGGTTCCAGTGGGGAAGATCAGAAACACAACAGGTCCATCGTAATGTGAGCAGGCAGCATTTAATCACAAACAAATGCCAGTTTAGCATAATCCTCATTACTATAAGACACAGAGGTGTTCAAAAAGGAGGGCCATAAAATGCCTTACATGAACCCTTGACTTGGAATCTTATTCTGATTAAAGCAGTCTTCAGAAGAAGAAGATGAAGACATTGAGCAGGAGGAATGTCACCTTCAGCGTCGGGCAATACAAAGCATTCAGCACCTGGTTCCAATAAATATAAACTGGTGCAGTGACCATTCAGTGACTGTAAATTTGTTGTTGTTCAAAAAGCAACAAGTCTCTGTTTTTTTCCAGAAGCAAATGCAGCCTTTTTCAAAAACGTGTTATTTATTCCCTTTTCCTGTTGTTTAAAAGAAGTTAATAATTGTTTGAAGTCTTTACAGTGTGTGATGCTCCTACACACAAAAATAAATTATATTGTAGGCATTGGGAAAAGAGTAGTATTTCTTTAGACATAGTTCTAATGTGTTATGTGCTAAGATCAGATAGCTGGTGTGGTTTCAGTCTTGTAACTGCTGTTACTATGACAATCAGTCAAAAATGATGTAAGGTGCAATACATTTAAGAATGCAATTTTCTTTTTCCAGTAAAGTATCATCCATCCATCAATGTGTCCTCATAAATCTTTCTTTTCTGTTTCCCTCCCACCATGTTAATTGTGAAGGCTATTCATGGCTGGCAGCATTTCACCCGGTGCACAGCTGGTCTTTCAATATGATGCCAATGGTGTAAAATGGTGGAAGCTCCCAGTAAAGGTGAGTACTTCTGTCACTAATGAGCACACAAGTGTGCAAGTGCAGTGCTGTCGAAACCTGCTGAGTTTCTCTCACACTTTCTTGTTTTTTCTTTATTCCCCAAATGTTATTGCTGCTGTAGGGTTCCTTGGGTGTTTATATTATGTCTCTCAGTCAGTATGTTGGTATACTTTTAAAATCATCACTGCATGACAGTATGTGACCTGACGGTCTCTTACTCCATCTTGTCAGGGATCACTTGAAGCATGCTGCTCTGTTCTAAGCCATTAACTTAATATTAGCCCTGGCATGTAGGTATCTAAGAAATGTAATATTTGTATATAATAGCTGTCATAAACACCTGCTGGATTCCCAATTCCAACCACCTATCTCAAAGAAGAAAATCTACTTCTAAGAATTTGAATTCTGGTTAAGCTTTTCTCCTCCATCTTTTGAAGAAAAGCTACACAACATATTCCGAATTTGGTTTCTGCCTAAGATAATGTCATGATTCGGAGATGCCGGTGTTGGACTGGGGTGTACAAAGTTAAAAATCACACAACACCAGGTTATAGTCCAACAGGTTTAATTGGAAGCACACTAGCTTTCAGAGTGACGCTCCTTCATCAGGTGATTGATGAAGAAGCATCGCTCCGAAAGCTAGTGTGCTTCCAATTAAACCTGTTGGACTATAACCTGGTGTTGTGTGATTTTTAACTAAGATAATGTCAACTTGGTACAAGCTACTGTGGTGGAGAAAATATAGAGAACCACCAGGAGACGCAGAGAGTTCTTCATGAAGTAGGTCTTTTATTTGCAAACAAAAAATTGTGACACTGAGAAAGCAGATTCTTGAATGCCCACGAACCTCAGGGTCCGTGGATTTTAATTTTTTTTTTACCATGTTTCTGTTAGCTTATCAGCATGTCCAACTATATTAATCAAAGTACCTCACTCTAGCTACACAATAAACCAGTGATGTTAGTTCCCATTATCTCTTTAGTTGTACATTCTACTTAATGTTAGTCTAATGTCATGGTTAGATATTTATTGCTAACTCTGCTACAATGGTCTTCCATTGCAGACTAACCTATCATTATAGATATTTAGCTATTCCATCTACTACAATAGTCTCCTATGTAAAGCTGACTCTATTAACTATTAATTAGATATTTTAATGTCATGTCCCAAATATTTACGGTCCCAATCCTGTCATAATAACACTTAACAGAGAAACTTGCTTTATTACTTGTGTTATCTCATCACGCCACAGTGACCTTTCAGCTTTAACCTTACTCTGCTAATTGGTATAAGAATGTTCCACTATGGTTATTCCATCCTGCCTTCCACAGAACACAGATTGCCAGTGGTCTTCATGCTTTAACCCTTCCCATGCTTTCATGTTCTTTATTTTCCATATTACCCACAAAACTCTCTTTGCATGCTTTCCAGTATGTTAGTTGTATTGAAAACACATATTCATATTTACTAAATATTTTTTGATAAAGTATACACAAACGCTTTTCTTCATCCCTTCTGCTATTGAACATGGGCATATTCTCTATTCAATATGTGCCAAATGAGCTATTCTCATCCAAGTTGGCAATAGTTTACCTTAGTGACTATAGGATAAAGAGATAAGAAACCACTTTCCAATCCTGAGTGCCATCCCAACTTAAGCCCTGCCTAACCAAGTTCTTCCCAACATTTACAATATCAGGACACACTTCAATGAATCAAACAATTCCATGGAACATCCACTTTTCTCAGCTGAATTGATTGCTCATAAATATCCCAATTAGTTGCATTTTCTTGGTTATGGTCTTACTGGTAGGATTGCAATATAATGCATACGACAACTTGCCCATTTCTTCTTAGAATCTATTCTGGACTTACATTAGTTGCCTAACTAAATGAAGATTCCAAGAATATTCTCCATAAGCTCCATAGTAATGTGAAAAGGTGTCTAGACAGGCAGACCTGTCAACTGTCAACAGTTACTCAACAATTGTGTGCCTCTTCTTCTCATCCTTGATCATTGTGCATGCTCAGATCAAATGTTTAGGTCTGTGCATGTGTAAGTGTGCTGCATAATGAACAGATTTTTCATGTTCTGCGCATGCTGGGTGCTGAATGCCCATACACACACTGTATCAGAAGTTTATGTGAAGCAGCGCAGCTTCCCAAGAGTTTCACAACATACATCTTACCTTGCCACAGCATACCAGTTGAAAACCTCTGGTCCAGAGGAATGTTACACTTTCCAAACACCCAGTGTAGCCTAACATCTTTTCATTTTTCAATGTGGGAGCATCACGTACTGGAAACCTTCAAACAATTGAAAAGTTCACTTCTATAGCGCAGCATTAGCATAAGTGAATAAAAAAGCAAAGAAAAGCTGCATTTGCTTCTGAGAATAGATAGGCACTGCTTGTTTTTCAAACATAACAGATTTACAGTTAATGAACGGTCACTATATCCAGTGCACATTAATTGAAACCTGCATCAATTAAATCCTGTCAGGTTTGTTGCACCCGATGCTGCAGCAGGAGGTGATGTTCCTCTTGCTCAATGTCCTCATCTTCCTCAAGAGTGAGAGTACAGTTCATAGGTTTCAAACTGTTTTGTCATCCCTTTGGCTGACTATTGTGCCACTCTCCCCATCAACCCCCTGAACTCTGGAAGTAGAAAGGATACAAAACCTGCCAGTACACGCCCCACTCACCTCAATCCAGGGCTCCAAATAGTTCTTCCAGGTGAGACAGAGGTTCACCTGCCTCTCTTCCAACCTAGTTTACTGTATCCGGTGCTCCCGATGCGGTCTTCTATACACTGGGGAGACCAAATATAAACTTAGGGAACGATTTGCTGTGCATCTCAGCCAGGCCCGCAGGGGCCGACCTGATCTTCCAGTCACTGACCTTCCCATTCCCTTTCCTACATGACCATCCTTGGCCTCCTCCATTGCCACAACAAACCAAACCGCAAATTGGAGGAACTACCCCACATCTTCCGCCCGGGCGGCCTACAGTCCAGAGGGCTCAACATTGAGTTCAGCAATATCAAATCACCTCCCTTCCCATCCCCTGACTCTCTTCCCAGCCCCTCCCCCTCCCTTCCACTCCTCCCAGCCACCGACCGGATTCATTCATCCCATTGACCAACCAGGACGTACCTTCTACCTGTTGTCACAAAGCGAGTCCTTTTTTTCTTAAAGCTATACCTTGGCTCAAGGATACTCTGTCCTTGATGCTTTTCAGAGACGTAAGAAACCAGGCCGGGCTCCGATCTGATTGGTTTGGTACAGAGATGAAAAGGATTTTAAGAGGCCTTTTGTTTATATATAAACAGATGACACTTCAAGCCAAAGTGGTCATGTTTTAGAAGTGACCTGTAGAATGAAATGGGAGTGGTCAGCTCTCTAGCTGAGCAGTTTAATTCAGTCCAGAACTAGTTGGGATTTCAACAGTGAGCTGTGTGGAAACTCTTTCTTCTGCCCTTCTAACTTCAACCTGTAAGCATCTGACCCTTTTTTGTACTGTGTTTTAAAGGGGGTTTGCATACTGAAGGAACAGCATACTTAAGTCTCGTTTGGATAAACTGAGTTTTGTAGGGGTTCTTTATTCTGTTCTTTGCATTTCATTGGATAATCTTTTGAATACATTTTTTGTCTGTTTTAAACCTGGTATTCAACCTCACTAACTTAATCTGGGTAACTTTCACTGTACACTTACTGAAATGAATTGCAAAGTTATGGTCTGAGTGCCTGCTTAAGAATGTTTTGAGTGGTCTGACCTAGTCCATAACACTGTCTTCACTATATCCGCTTCACCACCCTGTCCCGCCTCCCCCTTTATCTGCAGCTCCCCCCCCATCCACCCCCAGTCGTGAAGAAGGGTTACACCCGAAACATTGACTTCTCCACCTCCAGATGCTACCTGGATTGCTGTGTACTTCCAACCTCCTGCTTGTGTACCTTGGATTCCAGCATCTGCAGTTGTTTTGTCTCTTAGAATTGCTTTTGGAGGCAAACAATTAAGGATCAGAGAATACTGTCCCGTACAGAAAGTACTATCCCATGAAAAGTACTCTACTGTATCAGATGTCTGAACATCAAATTTCCATGAAGGTGATGGAATTGGTTTCAGCTTGGAAAGAACTTTAAGATTGAAATGAAAGGGGATAGCAGCAATGGTCCATATTGTGCAGTAATAGAAATATCACATCTCTGATTACTATTAGAAAAGTATTTAGGTTGCATTGTTAATGTAAAGGTGAGGTCATCTGATGTTCATACCAGCCTGTTTTTCTGATTGAACAAAACTTTACTCCTGCTGTTTTGGTATGTGATTCTATAATTGCTAAAAAATTCTATTGTATGCTTGAATCATGATCACAAATGAATTAAGGGGCTGTTAATTAATTCTGTACAACCATGGTATCAGCAGATTCTGTTAATGTAAGAAGTAAATTTCTTTGTAGATTTAATGTGGATCAATGTTTTAATTAACTTAAGTAGCAAAAATGACTTAAAGCTTATTTTTAAATTAGACATTTAAAAGGGCACAGCCTTATTTGGACAACATCGCTCTGAAGAACATCTAGAGCCTTGGTGTGTGGTTGCAAGGCATCCTGTAAATGGAACATATTTCTGCTTCTGTGCATTGGTGGTAAAGGGAGAGCACGTTGAAGGGAATAGATTGGGTGTCTTGAATCGTGTCAAACTTGTTGAGTGTTGTTGGTGCTCTTTTGATGTAAATGGCCTACATTGTCAACACTATGGGTTTATTTGGTGCGACCAATTCTCCTTATTGGTATTAGTCAAGCTATGTCATCCCAATGTGGAAAGATGCTCGCACAAAGTACTCTGCAGAAGTTGACTCAGTCTTGGTTAAAAAGTAAAAGTTCATAACATAAGAACAAGTAGCAGGAGCAGGCCATTCAGTCTCTTGAGTAAGCTCTGCCACTCAATAGGACCATGGCTGCTCTGATCATATCCTCATATCCACTTGACCATCTATCCATAGTAACTTTTCACCGCTTACTTAACAAGAATCTATCCACCTCCGCCTTAAAAATATTGAAAGGCTCTACTTCTGTTGACCCTCTGGGACAACAAAAAAATTCACCTCATGTATGTTGACTTGATGGTCCCTTAATTGTAAACAGTGACCCCTTTGTTCTAGATTCTGCCATAAGGAGAAACATCTTCTCCACATCCATCCATCAAAACCCTTCAGGATCTTATCAAATTTCTATCAAATCACCTCTTCATCTTGTAAGCTCTAAATGATACGAGATTTCAAGTTGCAAAGGTTGAAATTTCAAGCTTTCCTCAAAAGCTAACCTACTCATTTCAGATATTAGTTCAGTGAACGTCTGAATTGGGTCCAATACATTTACATCCTTCCTTAAATAAGGAGGCCAATATTGCAAAAAGTATTGCAAATGTAGTCTCATCGGTGCATTGTATAATTGAAGCATAATTGCCCTATTTTCATACTCATTAACCTTCACAAAAATGAGAACATTCTATTAGCTTTCCCAATTGCTTACTTTACAAATACACATTAAGAGCAAGAGGGTAACTAGAGAGAGATTAGGGCCGCTTAAGGATCAAGGAGGTCATCTTTGTGTTGAAGTCCAGCAAATGGGAGAAATATTAAAAGAATATTTCATGCCAGTTTTTACTATGGAGGAAGAAGTGGGGTCTAAAGAACGCAGAGAAATAAATTTTGATGGTTTAATAACATTTCAAATTACAGAAGAGGAAGTTTGGGAGGTTTTGGAGAACATAAAGGTGGATACATCTTCTGATGTGATCTAATGTATCCCAGAACATTGTGGGAAGTAAGAGAGGAAATTACGAGACCCCTTGCAGAAATATTTGCATCATCTACAACTATGGGTGAGGTGCCTGATGACTGGAAGGTGACTAATGTTGTACCTTCATTGAAGAAAGGTTGTAAGGAGAAACTGGGTGAACTATAGACTTGTGGTCTGACTTTGGTTGTGGGTAAATTATTGGAGGTGATTATTAAAGATAGTATTCATGGACATTTAGAGAGGCTAAACTGATTGAAGGTAGTCAGCATGGTTTTGTGTGAGAATTGAGTTTATTGAGTAAGTTACCAAAAAGATTGATGATATCAGAGCAGTAGATGTTATTTATTAAGATTTTGGTAATGCATTTGACAAGATTCTGCATGGTTGGCTAATTACTAACGTCAGGTCACATGGGATTCAAAGTAAGCTTACCAATTGGATATATAATTGGCTTAATGGCAGGAGACAGAGAGTAATGATGGAGGGTTGTTTTTTGGACTGGAGGCCTGTGACTAGTGGTGTTTAATAGGGATCGGTTCTAGCTCCTCTTTTATTTGTCATTTATGTAAATGATTTGGTTGAGAATATTGAACCATGGTATGGTTAGTAAGTTTGCAGATAACACCAAAATTGGCAGAATTGTAGACAGTGAAGAAGGTTTTCGAGGATTACAACAGGATCTTGATCAAATGGGTCAATTGGCTGAAACATTGCAGATAGAGTTCAATCTGGATAAATACGCGTTTTCATACAACAAACAAGTGTAGAGCCTTGGTTGTTGCTGTAGAACAGAGGGATCTAGGCATGCAGGTACATAATTAGTGAGGTTTGAGAAGATTTGTAGCTCAGGTTGAGGTTCTGGATGTAAGTTTGATCGCTGAGCTGGAAGGTTCGTTTTCAGATGTTTTGTCACATACTAGGTAACATCATCAATGAGCCTCTGGTAAAGCACTGGTGGTGTGGCCTGCTTTTTATTTATGTGTTTAGGGTTCCTTGGGTTGGCGATGTCATTTCCTGTGGTGATGTCAATTCCTGTTCTATTTCTTGGGGATGGTAAATGGGATCCAAGTCAATGTATTTGTTGATAGAATTCTGGTTGGAGTGCCATGCTTCTCGGAATTCTCGTGCATGTCTCTGTTTGGCTTGTTCTAGGATGAATGTGTTGTTCTAGTAAAAGTGGTGTCCTTTCTCACCTGTATATAGAGACACTAGTGAGAGTGGGTCATGATATTTTGTGGCTAGTTGATGTTCATGTATCCTGGTGGCTAGTTTTCTGCCTGTTTGTCCAATGTAGTGTTTGTTATAGTTCTTGCACGGTATTTTGTAAATGACATCAGTTTTGCTTGTTGTCTGTATAGGGTCTTTTAAGTTCATGAGCTGCTGTTTTAGTGTGCTGGTGGGTTTGTGGGCTACCACGATGCCAAGAGGTCTGAGTAGTCTGGCAGTCATTTCTGAGATGTCTTTGATGTAGAAGAGAAGTGGCTAATGTTTGTGAACGAGTTTTGTCTGCTTGTTTGGGTTTGTCGCTGAGAAATCGGCAGACTGTATTCATTAAGTACCCACTGTTTTTGAATACATGGTATAGGTGATTTTTCATCTGCTCTGCATAGTTCATCTGTGCTGCAGTGTGTGTTGGCTCGTTGAAATAATATTGTGATGCAGCTTCGTTTATGGATATTAGGATGACTGCTTCTGTAGTTCAATATTTGGTCTGTATGTGTTGTTTTCCTGTAGACGGTGGTTTGAAGCTCCCCATTGGTTTTTTGCTCTACTGTGACATCTAGGAATGGCAGTTTGTTGTTGTTTTCATTACAGATAAGGAAGGACACCACTTCGACTTGGACAACACATCCACCCTAGGACAAGTTAAACAGAGACACGCACGAGAATTCCTCGAAGCATGGCATTCCAACCAGAACTCTATCAAAAAAAACATTGAGTTAGACCCCATCTACCACTCCCTGAGAAAAAGAACAGGGTGTGACATCACCACAGGAAATGACATCACCATAGGAAATTACATCACCAATCCAAAGAAATCCAAACATATAAATAGAAAGCAAGAATCATCAGCAGTGCTTTGTCCGGAGGCCAACGAAGATGTTGCCTAGTAGGGTGACAAAACATCTGGAAATGAACCTTCCAGCTCAGCGAGCAAACCTACATCCATAATATAAATATTTTAAAAAATTTAGCACAACAGATTTAATACTTTTGAAAGTACATTGTCTTTTGTTATTTTAAATATCTTTGAATTGAATTCTATTTTGGAACTAAAGTGTTAAATTTCTTTTTGACATTTTATTGTGATTCAAATAATCATTTCATTAATAATCTGAAGCTTTTGCTGTGGTTAACTCACATTAAAGGTTAGATGATTCACAGCCTATTTTCCTGTTCTAAACATGTTCAATCATCCACCTGAACGTCTGCGTTTTATTCAAAGGTAATATGATTCAATATTATTCAGTACTGACAAATGATAGGGTTTTTTCAAAAGTAACAATTATGGTGACAACCAAAGACAGAATGGGGTTGACATGCACAAAGGAAAACTTTCTTCATAGATATAGTGCAAAAATAGTGCTTCTTTAAACTAAAGCATATTGTCTAGTATAATTTGACATGCTAGTCCTTCAAGTGCAATAAGTGTCAGATTTTCAGGATAACTAATTGTTAAATTAATTTAAATAACTTTTTCATATGGCAAATAGACAGCCAATGATAATTAAGTCTAAAAACTATATATATTTTCTGAATATAAATTGGGAAAAGTGGATTTGGACACTGCTGTTTGCAGAATATGCAGGAGGTGTTTTCGTTTTCATAACTTGGAGGTCAATAGTAGAAATGTGTGGTGTTCCCTGGTTGGTTACACATGGTTAATCACCTAAGGTTTGGAGGAACTGTATTTGATACTTCTGTGAGACAGGCTGGCATGAGGTGGCTTGGATTGAAAAGCAGCTTTGGATTTTTGGGACTTTTAAGTTGCAGTTGGCCACACTACTAATAATGGGAGTTGCTCTCAGATAGCCAAAAGCATGGAAGCAAAGACAGAAGAACAAAGAGGCAACATGAGAAAACTCTAATGGGTAAAATAAAAGATACTACAAAGTCTTTTTTATGAGTACATTAGAGACAAGAAGATAACAAGGGAAGGAATTAACCTATTAGGGATCAAAGTAACAATCAATTTAAGAACCCAAAGATTTAAATGAAATTTTAAAAAAACTTATTGCTCTGTATCTGTACTAGTGAGAAAAATGACATAGTCAACCTTTCTGATTTCTGTACCTATGTGGTAAACTTAAACAAATCAACATTGAGAGGGAGGAGGTATTAGCAACTTTAGCAGGCTTAGGATTGAATAAAGCACTAGGCCCAGATGTGATGTATGCTAGTTTGGTGTGAGATGCAAGGGAGGAGATTGTAGAGGGTTTGACATTAACTTTCAAATCATTTCTGAGCATAAGAGAAGTATTAAAGTATTGGAAGACAGCTAATATGGTTTCATTATTTAAGAAGGGTGTTAGTGATAAATCAAAGTACTATAGGGTATTGTGTCTAACATCAGCGGTAAGGAAACTTTTGGAACAAAATCTGAAGGACAGAATTTATCTCTACGTGGAGAGATCAGGATTAATCAAGGATAGTCAGGATGGCTTTGTCAAGAGGAGATCATATCGATCAAGATCATGTCCAAAACACTGGAGACAATGGGGAATCAGGGAGAAAAGTCTACTGGTTGGAGTTATACCTAACACAGACTTCACCTGGTCCATCTCAGACATCACCCTCCCCTTCCTGGACGTCTCCATCTCCATCAATGGTGACCGACTCAACACTGATATCTTCTAAAAACCCACCGACTTCCACAGCTACCTGGATTACACCTGTCCCTTTGCTGCCTCCTGTAAAAATGCTATCCCTTATTCACAATTCCTCTGCCTCTGCCGCATCAGCTCCGAGGAGGACGAGTTCCACCACAGATCACACCTGATGACCTCCTTCTTTAAAGACAGCAATTTCCCCTCCCACGTGGTTGATGATGCCCTCCAGCGCATCTCATCCACTTCCTGTACCTCCGCCCTCAAACCCACCCCTCCAACCACAATAAGGACTGAGCCCCCCCCAGTCCTCACCTTCCACCCCACCAACCTCCGCCATTTCCGCCATCTAAACACGGACCCCACTGCCAGAGATATATTTCCCTCCTCACCCCTATCCACTTTCCATAAAGACTGTTCCCTCCATGACTGCCTCATCAGGTCCACATCCCCCAACAACCTACCTGCTTCAGAGAACATCTCTGGGTCTCCTGCACCAACCAACCCCATCGCCCTGTGGTCAAACACTTCAACTCCCCCTCCCACTCCATCAAGGACATGCAGGTCCTGGGCCTCCTCCATCGCCACTCCCTAATCACTTGACGCCTGGAAGAAGAGCACCTCATCTTCCACTTCGGGTCCCTTCAACCCCATGGCTACAAGGTGGATTTCACTGGTTTTCTTATTTCCCCTCCCCCACCTTATCTCAGTTCCAAACTTCCAGCTCAGCACCATCCTCATGACCTGTCTTATCTGTCCATCTTCCTTCCCACCTATCCTCTCCCCCTCTGCTCAGGAGGATTTAAACTAGTAAGGTTGGGGTGGGGTGGATCCCAAGGAGATAGTGAGGAAAGAGATCAATCTGAGACTGGTACAGTTGAGAACAGAAGCGAGTCAAAGAGTCAGTGCAGGCAGGGACAAGGTAGGACTAAGAAATTAAACTGTATTTATTTCAATGCTAGGGGCCTAACAGGGAAGGCAGATGAACTCAGGGCATGGTTAGGAACATAAAACTGGGATATCATAGCAATTACAGAAACATGGCTCAGGATGGGCAGAACTGGCAGCTTAATGTTCCAGGATACAAATGCTACAGGAAGGATAGAAAGGGAGGCAAGAGAGGAGGGGGAATGGCATTTTTGATAAGGGATACTATTGCAGCTGTGCTGAGGGAGGATATTCCCGGAAATACATCCAGGAAAGTTATTTGGGAGGAACTGAGAAATAAGAAAGGGATGATCACCTTATTGGGATTGTATTATAGACCCCCTAATAGTCAGAGGGAAATTGAGAAACAAACTTATAAGGAGATCTCAGCTATCTGTAAGAATAATAGGGTGGTTATGGTAGGGGATTTTAACTTTCCAAACATAGACAAGGACTGCCATAGTGTTAAAGGTTTACATCAAGAGGAATTTGTTAAGTGCGTACAAGACAATTTTCTGATTCAGTATATGGATGTACCTACTAGAGAAAATGAAAAACTTGACCTACTCTTGGGAAATAAGGCAGGGCAGGTGACTGAGCTGTCAGTGGGGGAGCACTATGGGGCCAGCGACCATAATTCTATTAGATTTAAAATAGTGATGGAAAAGGATAGACCAGATCTAAAAGTTGAAGTTCTAAATTGGAGAAAGGCCAATTTTGACGGTATTAGGCAAGAACTTTCGAAAGCTGATTGGAGGCAGATGTTCGCAGGTAAAGGGACGGCTGGAAAATGGGAAGCCTTCAGAAATGAGATAACAAGAATCCAGAGAAAATATATTCCTGTCAGGGTGAAAGGAAAGGCTGGTAGGAATAGGGAATGCTGGATGACCAAAGAAATTGAGGATTTGGTTATGAAAAAGAAGGAAGCATATGTAAGGTATAGACAGGATAGATCGAGTGAATCCTTAGAAGAGTATAAAGGAAGTAGGAGTGTACTTAAGAGGGAAATCAGGAGGGCAACAAGGGGACATGAGATAGCTTTGGCAAATAGAGTTAAGGAGAATCCAAAGGGTTTTTACAAATACATTAAGGGCAAAAGGGTAACTAGGGAGAGAATAGGGCCCCTCAAAGATCAGCAAGGCGGCCTTTGTGTGGAGCCGCAAAAAAATGGGGGAGATACTAAATGAGTATTTTGCATCAGTATTTACTGTGGAAAAGGATATGGAAGATATAGACTGCAGGGAAATAGATGGTGACATCTTGCAAAATGTCCAGATTACAGAGGAGGAAGTGCTGGATGTCTTGAAACAGGTAAAGGTGGATAAATCCCCTGGACCTGATCAGGTGTACCTGAGAACTCTGTGGAAAGCTAGAGAAGTGATTGCTGGGCCTCTTGCTGAGATATTTGTATCATCAATAGTCACAGGTGAGGTGCCAGAAGACTGGAGGTTGGCAACGTGATGCCACTGTTCAAGAAGGGTGGTAAGGACAAGTCAGGGAACTATAGACCAGTGAGCCTGACCTTGGTGGTGGGCAAGTTGTTGGAGGGAATCCTGAGGGACAGGATGTACACGTATTTGGAAAGGGAAGGACTGATTTGGGATAGTCAACATGGCTTTGTGCGTGGGAAATCATGTCTCACAAACTTGATTGAGTTTTTTGAAAAAGTAACAAAAAGGATTGATGAGGACAGAGGGTAGATGTGATCTATATGGACTTCAGTAAGGCATTCAACAAGGTTCCCCATGGGAGACTGATTAGCAAGGTTAGATCTCATGGAGAACTAGCCATTTGGATACAGAACTGTCTCAAAGGTAGAAGACAGAGGGTGGTAGTGGAGGGTTGTTTTTCAGACTGGAGGCCTGCGACCAGTGGAGTCCCACAAGGATCGGTGCTCGGTTCTGTACTTTTCGTCATTTATATAAATGATTTGGATGCGAGCATAAGAGGTACAGTTAGTAAGTTTGCAGATGATACCAAAATTGGAGGTGAAGGGGACAGCGAAGAAGGTTACCTCAGATTACAACAGGATCTTGATCAGATGGGCAAGTGGGCTGAGAAGTGGCAGATGGAGTTTAATTCAGATAAATGCGAGGTGCTGCATTTTGGGAAAACAAATCTTAGCAGGACTCATACACTTAATGGTAAGGTCCTAGGGAGTGTTGCTGAACAAAGAGACCTTGGAGTGCAGGTTCATAACTCCTTGAAAGGGGAGTCGCGCGTAGGTAGGATAGTGAAAAGTGTTTGGTATGCTTTCCTTTATTGGTCAGAGTATTGAGTACAGGAGTTGGGAGGTCATGTTGCGGCTGTACAGGATATTGATTAGGCTACTGTTGGAATATTGTGTGCAATTCTGGTCTTCTGCCTATCAGAAAGATGTTGTGAAACTTGAAAGGGTTCAGTAAAGATTTACAAGGATGTTGCCAGGGTTCGAGGATTTGAGCTATAGGGAGAGGCTGAACAGGCTGGGGCTGTTTTCCCTGGAGCGTTGAAGGCTGAGGAGTGACCTTATCGAAGTTTACAAAATTAAGGGGGGGCATGGATAGGGTAAATAGGCAAAGTCTTTTCCCTGGGGTTGGGGAGTCCAGAACTAGAGGGCATAGGTTTAGGGTGAGAGGGGAAAGATATAAAAGAGACCTAAGAAGCAACGTTTTCACGCATATGGAATGAGCTGCCAGAGGAAGTAGTGGAGGCTGATCCAATTGCAACATTTAAAAGGCATTTGAATGGGTACATGAATAGGAAGGGTTTGGAGGGATATGGGCTGGCTGCTGGCAGGTGGGACTAGATTGGGTTGGGAAAGCTGGTCGGCATGGACGGATTGGACCGAAGGGTCTGTTTCCATGTACATCTCTATGACTCTATGACTATGACTCTATCACCTTCACCCCCACCTCCATCCAACTACCTTCCCCCCGCCCCACCCCCCTCCCATTTATCTCTCCCACCCCCGAGGCTCCCAGCCTCATTTTTGATGAAGGGCTTTTGTCCGAAACGTTGATTTTCCTGCTCCTTGGATGCTGCCTGACCTGCTGTGCTTTTCCAGTGCCACACTCTCGACTGTGACTCTTGGAGGTCAACTATCACAGTATTAGGATATTATTCTGGTCAAAAGCAGAAATTGCTGGGTCTGGCAACATCTATGAACAGAAAGCAGAGTTAGCATTCTGGGTTCAGTAACACTTCTTCAGCCATGTTTTTCAGACAGTTTCATGCTCACTACTGAAACTATCTTTCAATTCTAATATTTTTGAATTGAATTTAAATTTCATATGTTAAGATGGAATTTGAGCATGGAGCACTACTCGGGATTACTAATCTAGTGATATTACTGCTCCATCACCGTTTCTCCTAACCCAGCTCAAGATAAGAGCTTATGATATTTGGGGTGATATATGGTGTTGGGTGATGAAGATTAGTTACATCACAGGGAGCAATGTAAAGATAGGTAAGAAAAGAAGTTGTGAAGAGTATACAAAGAATCTGCAAAGGGATACAGATAGGTTCAGTTAGTGGATGAAAAATTGCAGATGGAATATAATGTAGGAAAATTTGAGGTTTTTCACTTTGGCAGAAAGATTAGAAAAGCAGAATATTATTTCAATTGAAAGGTATTGCATAGGGATCTGGATGTCCTTACAAATGAGTCCAAAATGTAAGCATGCAGCTGCAACAAGAAATTAAATAGGCCTTCCTTAATGGTAGCCTTCATTACATTAGGGTTGCACATGAATACCGGAAATAAAAGCAGGTTGTGCTGAAAATACTTGGCAGGTTTGGCAGAATCTGTGGAGAGAAAATTAGAGTTAATGCTTTGAGTTGAATATAAATCTTATTCAGAACTAAAGGAGGGTAAAAATATGATAGCTTTTACCAATATTGGCAGGGAAAAGGGAAGGAAGTTCTTGAACAAAATAGACATTTGGGGAGATTAAATGAAAGACATCATGGAACAATAAGCAAAGAGCAATAAGGTGTGCTTAGCAGTAAAAAGAGAAATATTTCTCCACACTGATGCTAAAAATGAACAGTTTTGCCAAAAGGAAGCGAAACAATTAAGAAGACTCAAACTGGGCATGGCAAAAAAACAGAATCGAAATTGGGTAGAGATTTTACGGTCTTAAATTATTGAACTCAATGTTGAGTCCAAAAGACTGGAAGATGAGATGCTGTTCCTTGAGATTACATTGAGCTTCACTGGAACAGCACGGCTGAGGACTGAAAAGTAAGTAGGATCTCAAGATGGTGAATAAAATGGCAAGCAACTGAAGCTCAAAGTCATGCTTCTGGGTTGAATGGAGGTGTTCTAAACAGCCATGCCCTCTGCATTTGGTCTCCCCACTGTAGAGGAGACTTAATTGTGAGCAGCAAATACAGTATACCAAGTGGAAAGAAGCACAATTAAATCACTATTTCACCAGAAATGAGTGCTTGTGCCTAGGATGGTGAAGAGATAGTGGGAATAAGAGGGTAGTGTTACCCTTCTTGTAATTGCATGGGAAGGCGAAGTGGAAAGGGAACGTGATAATGGAAGTGGTTGAGGAATGGAGCAAGATGTCAGAGAGAACAGTGCCTTTGGAATGCTGACAGTGTTTAGTGTTGGCATTGTACTTGATGTGGTATATTTAGTGGAAGAGATTCTTTGAATGTGAAGGCTCGCAGGTAGAAATTTAGGAAATTTGATGATCTTGAAGTGGAAAGGGGTCATGATCAACTCTTTTGTGAAATGTTCAAGGAAGTGGAATTCAGTGTAGCTGCTTTTCCTTTGTTTGCTTACCAGCAAGACACAACAAGGAATGCTAATAAAAAATGGAGTATTCCTTCCAGTATGTGAAGGGTTCTTATTAGAAGTCAATTATTTGATAGAAATATTTCCCAGTTAGCTTTATTTCCCCCATTATGGATAAATATACCTGATGACTGTCTACAGTGGGATGATTTAAACTAGGAACTCTCCGCATGTAATCACAGGTATGGACTGTCATCTGTGACTTAACTAGGAGTCAATGTAGTCGCTGAGCACAGGGGTGGTGGTTGAATGGCACTTGATGTGAGCCAGTGCATGAACAACAGAGGTTTGAATTACTTCAACTTTAGAGAAGGTGGAAGGTAAGTATCAATCTGCAAGTGCAATGAAATAGTTGTCATAGTCATAGAGTCATACAGCATGGAAACAGATTCTTTGGTCCAACCAGTCCATGCCAAACAAAACTTGTCCCACCTGCCTGCCCTGGCTTATATTTCTCCAAACCTTTCCTATTCATGTACATAATAGATGTGTTGAAGCAGTGGCACAGACAGGTAATATTGCACAAATGGAAATAGGCAATCTTAGTGACAATGCAGACACGCGGCTAAAAGTTCATTTCTACGTTTTATATACAGGGAAGCATCAGATCAGTAGAAGCATCTTTAAAAGTCAAGTACTGGTCAAATTATTTCCCAGATTTGGACAATGTACGTTTCCTTGTTTCTTCAGTCTTAAAAGACTTTGCTGTTGTTAAACTTCATATAAGCTGCAATTATTTGCCGTTGACTGGACAGCTTTTCAACAAAATATAACTGTTCGAAGTCCACAGTCTTAGATCTTTTATATTGTGAACTTTGAATTTTTCATTTTTATTTCTTTGATTCACTAAGTGATTCACTTTGATTCATTTAAAATGCAAAGCTTTAACACAAGGCAATTTCATTTCCATCGAAGCTAAATTTAATCTTGATAAATCCATGAAGCTGATACAAAGAGCTGTAGTTAGCAGATCAGTTATATAAAGTGTATCACTGTCACAAAATATGTTTATCAATTTATCCATTTTTCAAATTTAACATTGCTTTTGTTTTCCAAATACTTATTAATGTGCTTGCTTGAACATATGCTAGAAAACATGTTTCATAGGATGTTGATGAACATTAATTAACATAATTGCTTTTAAATGTCAGGTTCCTTTCTGCACAATGTGAAGAGGATTTCTTCTTACATTAATGTTATATCTAATTGTGAGCATTAAAGAAACAGTCCAGGGACACAATGGAAGGTCTCTTTCTACTGAGAACATTTAAATAAATAAGGGTCAAGAGATGGAACACCTTCAGAAGCTTTTTCTTCATTCATGGTCTGTGGGCCAGCATTTTTTGCCAATTCCTAGTTTCTTTTGAGGAAGTAGTAGTGATGAGCTGTCTTCTTGAATTTCTGCAGTGAACTTGACACAGCTGCACCCACAATGTAGTTAGGAAGAGAATTCCAGAATTTTGACCGAGCAACTGAAAAGACACCAAATTAATTCCGAGTCAGGATGGCGAATGGGTTGGACAGAACGTGCAGCTGGTGGTGTTCCTATAAATCTGCTGCCTTTGTCCAGGCAGAAGACAATGGTGATATGAAAGTGCTGTCTAAGAAATCTTGTTAATTTCTGCAATGTATCTTGTAGATGATACACATTCCTGTAACTGAATCTGCTGGTGGAGGAACTGAATGTTCGTGGATACGATGCCAATCAAGCAGGTTGTCTTGTCCTGGATGGTGTCAAGCTTCTTGAGTGTTCCATCAGACTACTGACTTGTTCTTTGTAGATGGTAAATGGGTTCTGGGGAGTCAGGAAGTGAATTACTCACTCAAGATTCCTAGCCTCTGACCTGCTCTTGCAACCACAGGAGTTATATGACTAATTTAGTTTAGTTTCTGATCAATGGTAACTGCCAGGATGTTGATAGTGGGGAAATCAGTGATGATAATATCATTGAATATCATGGAGATGGTGAAATTCATGCTAGTGTTGTGATAAGAGTTTATTCAAAAAAGAATATTGATAGTAAAAAGTACCTATGGCTTGCATTTTATGACCAGTGGTGAAATGATGGTACTCTCCACTGACCTCAAAAAACCTATCTATAAACATCTTTTGTGACACAGACTGCACTTTTCCCAACAGCCCTTAGGGGATCTCTGGCATTCAACAACAACAATATTATTAAACAGGTGAAATAACCAATGATGATTTCAAAGGGATGATAAGCAGATGTTATCATTCACTTTTTGAAAGGTCACAGAATGCACAATAAATTAGGATAATTGCTGAAACTGAAATGTCAGAAATAGACTTTAAATACATTAATTATTATACTATTAAATTTTAAATAGCCATTGTAATGTGAAACTGAGTACTACTGAAAATAAATATATTTTGTTAAACTTTTCATCCTGTACTTCTGAGGGGAATTTGAAAGAAATACCAAAGTAAAGGGAAAATGACATTTATATCGTATGAGAATGTTGATTGGTAGAGGCACTGCCATGAAGAGTGCACCAGTTAATGATGAATGGCAATTAACTACCAATTCTCATTTAAATTTTAAAACAGACAGGTTAACTTTGATTTGTCAAGGAATTACCTTGTGAAATGAACCAGAAAATGACTATCACCTATTTTTGTGGTGTTGAAAGAGGGAGAGTATTTGTACATGTTCTTTTTGTTTGAAAAGTACAGAGCCCTGTTATAAGCATTAACATATGTAGCTGTACAGCAAGGAGCAATGGCAGTCATTGTAATGCTTCTCACACTGAAGATTATTTGGCAAACATTGCTCTTTTACAGAATCAAATCTAATGTTGGACACTGTTTAGAGTTTTGAGTTTGAACTGGTTGGTTCAGTCAGTATCTTGCTTGTCAGGATTAGAGTGGTGCTGAAAAAGGACAGCAGGTTAAGCAGCATCCGAGGAGCAGGAAAAATTAGGTTTCTGGCAATACCCTTCTTCATCAGGAATGAGGCAGGGAGCTTCGGAGGTGGAGAGATAATTGGGATGTGGGTTGGGCTGGGAGGGAAGGTAGCTGAGATTATAACAGGCGGATGGAGGTGGGGGTGAAGGTGATAGGTCAGAGAGAAGGCTGGAGCGGGTAAATGGGAAGGAAGATTGACAGATGGGACAGGTCATGAGTATGGTGCTGAGCTGGAAGGTTGGAACTGTGGTAAGGTTAGAGGAGGGGAAATGAGGAAGCTGGTGAAGTCCACATTGATGCTTTGGAGTTGAAGGGTTCCGAGGCGGAAGGTGAGGTGTTCTTCCTCTAGGTGCCGGATGGTAAGGGAGTGGTGATGGAGGAGGCCCAGGGCCTGCATGTTCTCTGCAGAGTGGGACTGGGAGTTGAAATGTTCACCGCATGGGCCTCAGCTATACCTGTCTCTTTGTCGGCTACGTAGAACAGTCTATCTTCTGGAGTTACACTGGCACCACTCCATTACAATTGATGACTGCATCAGCACCACCTTGTGCTCCCACAAGGGGGTAGAACAGTTCATAAACTTCACCAACACATTTCACCCCGACCTTAAATTCACCTGGACCATCTATGACATCTCTCTCCCCTTCCTGGACCTCTCCATCTCTATCAACGATGGCCAACTTAAGACTGACATTTTCTATAAACCCACTGACTCCCACAGCTCCCTGGATTACACCTCCTCCCACACTGTCTACTGCAAAAATGCTATCCCGTATTCCCAATTCCTCCAACTCCACCACATCTGCTCCCAGGAGGACCAGTTCCAGCACAGAAGACACCAGATGGCCTCCTTCTTTAAAGACCACAATTTCCCCTCCCCACATGGTTGAAATGCCCTCCAGCGCATCTCATCCACGTCCCGCACCTCTGCCCTCAAACGCCACCCGTCCAACTGCAACAAGGACAGAACCCCCCCCGCCCCCCGGTCCTCAACTTCCACCCCACCAACCTCCATATACATCGCATCATCCTCCGCCATTTCCACCCCCTACAAGCGAACCCCACTGCCAGAGATACCTTTCCCTCCCCACCCCTACCCGCTTTCCATAAAGACCATTCCCTCCGTGACTACCTGGTTAGGTCCATGCCCCCCAACAACCCACCCTCCCCTCCTGGCACCTTCTCCTGCCACCACAGGAATTGCAAAACCTGCACCCACACCTCCCCCCTCACCTCCATCCAAGGCCCCAAAGGAGCCTTCCACATCCATCAAAGTTTCACCTGTTATTTATTGTTTCCGTTGCTCCCGATGTGCTCTCCTCTACATTGGGGAGACTGGACACCTCCTCGCAGGATGCTTTAGGGATCATCTCCGGGACACCCGCACCAATCAACCCCACCGCCCCATGGCCAAAGATTTCAATTCCCCCTCCCATTTTGACAAGGACATGCAGGTCCTGGGCCTCCTCCACCGCCACTCCCTCACCACCCAACGCCTGGAGGAAGAACACCTCATCATCTACCTCAGAACCAATCAACCAAGGCATCAATGTGGACCTCACCAGTTTCATTTCCTCTCCCCCCATCTTACCCCAGTTTCAATCTTCCAGCTCAGTACCATCCTCATGACCTGTCCTACCTGCCAATCTTCCTTCCCACCTATCTGTTCTACCCTCCTCTCTGATCTATCACCTTCATCCCCATCTTCATCCACCTATTGCACTCTCGGCTACCTTCCCTCCCAGCCCCCCCCATCTCATTTATCTCTCCACCCCCAAGGCACCCTGCCTCATTCTTGATGAAGGGCTTTTGCCCAAAACATTGATTTTCTTGCTCCTTGGATGCTGCCTGACCTGCTGTTCTTTTCCAGTACCACTCTAATCTTGACTCTAATCTCCAGCATCTGCAGTACCCACTTGCACCTTTGTTGTTGTGAACAGTCACACAGACATTCTGTTTGTTACAATCCACCAATCTTTGGGACATTTGACCCAAAATTTTGATTTTATTTTACAAATCTATAGTTTTTTTAAATCATGAATGGGACATTTGACATCACAATTGTAGGATTATCTTTCAGATCCAATGGTGCTGGTCAGCAGAAATTATGATACTGCAAGTAATTAAAAGTCCGGTATTGTGTCACTGGACAAGACTAAACATTTTGAAGGGCTTTCACAGGGAGTATAAAATGTTGAAATTTATGTCAATTTCATAAGTTTTAATGGCTATCGCAGCTGTGGAGGAGCAGGGAATGACTGCCATTAACTTTTGAATTACCATATTTAACTCAGCTTCCAGAATCTGCACAAGCAGTTAATAAATTTGACAGTTTCACAGAATAACAATGCTGACAGCTTCACTGTCATCACAGAACTAAGGCTGTCTTTTTTTAAATTAAACAATCCAACAGTAAGCTATTGTGAAATTTGAAAGGGTTCAGAAAAGATTTACAAGGATGTTGCCAGGGTTGGAGGATTTGAGGCTGTAGGGAGAGGCTGAACAGGCTAGGGCTGTTTTCCCTGGAGCGTTGGAGGCTGAGGGGTGACCTTATAGAGGTTTACAAAATTATGAGGGGCATGGTTAGGATAAATAGACAAAATGTTTTTCCTGGGGTTGGGGAGTTCAGAACTAGAGGGCATAGGTTTAGAGTGAGAAGGGAAAGATATAAAAGAGACCTAAGGGGCAACTTTTTCATGAAGAGAGTGGTACGTGTGTATGGAATGAGCTGCCAGAGGAAGTGGTGGAGACTGGTACAATTTCAACATTTAAGAGGCATTTGGATGGGTATATGAATAGGAAGGGTTTGGAGGGATATGGGCTGGGTGTTGGCAGGTGTGACTAGATTGGGTTGGGATATCTGGTCGGCATGGACAGGTTGGACCGAAGGGTCTCTTTCCTTGCAGTACATCTCTATGACTATGCATGAAGGTGCATTTAATATCAGCTACTACTACCATTACTGATCATAGTACTGCGATCCTCTATTGGAGCTTGGGTGTGCTGTGGTTAGGATCAAGCCTAACTAAGGTGCATCATCAGTATCCTTGTGAGCCATATAAGGATTGTTGAGAGAACTTTGACTAAACATTTGGGGGCTGGGGGAGAAGGGAAGAGTTCTCGTGAGGAGAGGCTTTGTAATTTAGAAAGGACAAGACAATAGTCCAGGTAGTGATGATGTAATGGTAAGCAGAGTATGACAGGAAGGGGCATGTTGTACAAACATAACAATATATTAGCAAATACAGTCAGTCAGGAAAATAGCTTTGAACTAACAATGGAGCAACAGCACTCAGGTGAAGAAAGATTGAGAATTCTGACTATAGTGATTGTAACATGGTCAGCGAGGTGGAACACAGAATATGAGTTCCCTGATTGGGGTTGTTAATCTGTTCCAACCCAGGAGCCCTGACTGACAGATATAAACAGGAGTGTCATTGCTTCTGTTCACTCAGAGCTGGCTCTGAAAGAGTTGGATCAGTGTTCAAGGACTCTCCTCTTGATTGTTTCAGGAGAAGGGGAACTGATTCTGGGACTGGCTGGCCCGCAGCCAGTGCATAATGAGAGATAGAAGAAAGGAGAGAGAGAAGAAAGTAGAGAGAGAAGGAAGAAGGAGAGAGAGAAGAAAGAAGAGGAGAGAGAAGGAAGAAGAGGAGAGAGAAGGAAGAAGAGAGAGAAGAGAAGAAAGAGAAGAGAGAAGAAAGAGAGAAGAGAAAGAGGAAAAAGGGGAGAAAGAGAAGAAAAAGAAGAAGAAAAAGAAAATGAGAGTTCTGAGGCCTGGGCCTGTGTCTGGAGCTGCAACCTGGGCCTTGCCTACAGCTGCCCCAACTGCTGCTATTGCCTGAGGCCTACCTCCACGGCTGCTGCCAGAGCCTCACCCAGGTCAAGGGAGTATTGCTGCTGCCTGGGGCCCACTCCCACTGCTCATCACTGGGACCCCACCCGCACCTGCCCCAGCTGCTACTGCCTGGGGCCTGCCTCACTGCTGCTGCCTGGGACTCCCCTTGGGACCCTCCCAGGACCTCCACCACTGCTACTGCTGGTGGCCCACCTCCACCGCTGCTACCTGGGACTTGCCTTGAGGACACCCACAACAGGCCTGCCCCCACCGCTGCCACCAGGGGCATACCTGGGACTCACTCTGGTGCTGCCTGAGGCTTGCCTGAGGCCTGCCTCCACCACTACTGTTTTCTGAGGCCTGCCTCCATGACAGCTGCTTGGGACTCTATTTGGTGCTGCCTGGGACTCGCCTTGGACCCCTCCCCAGGACGTCCACCACTGCTGCAACAAGAGGCCTACCTGGGCTTGTTTTGGGACCCTCCCAAGACCTCCACTGCTGCGACCTGAGGCCTGCCTCCACCTGCTGCTGCTGCCACTGCCAGAGGCCTCACCTGGACGTAACAACACAGCTGGTTCCTGGGGCCTAACATTCAGCAACACAGTATGGTGAGTCCCAAAATTACAGGACCCAGCCGCACCTACGCCGGGGTAGCCGCTGCCTTTGGGGCAGCTGCTCCAACCCCGACCCCCTTCAAGCACCTGACTAAACGCCTGGGGGTCAAGGCCTATCCCCACCCCAACATGACCATCGAGGGCTGCAGTAAGGCCATGGCTAGTGTGGTCGGCCCACTGGCCATCGTCGCTGCGGCCAGGATGTATGGAAAGGCCGTCTTTTTCCAAAAGACTGAGCAGGCGGTCCACCTGGCCGTGGAGAGGGGGCTCACTGTGGGCGGGACACATCTGCCCGTTGACCCTTTGGAGGTTACAGTCCAGAGGGTCATGATCTCCAACATCCCGCCCTTCATTGCCAGTGGGCTCCTTCTTCCCCCACCTCAACACCTTGGGGGAGATCCGGTCGGGTGTCCAACCGCTCCTGCTCGGTCTCAAGGACTCTGCCCTCCGGCACGTATACTCCTTCCGACGCCAGGTGTTCATTTGTCTGGCCCAGGAGGAGGTCACTGAGGGCTTGTTTACCCTCCTCCACGAGGGCGTGGCCTACCGCATCTTCTGGACGGCGGATGGCGTGCAGTGCCACCTGTGCCGTGAGATGGGGCACATAAGAAAAACCTGACCCACCCAGAAGGCTGCCCAGCCGACACCAACGGCTGAGGGTGGCGCCGCCGCACCCACTCCCCATCCCTCGAAGTCAACACAAGCTCCGGCAGTGTGGGCTAAGCCAGAGGCTTCCAATGCCTCAGCCTCTGGCAGGGAGGGGGTGAGCATCCGGCCGGCCGGAAGGGGCTCAAGACGACCCAACGCGCCGGGCCCGCCCACGGGGAGACCACCCTGTCACCTTCCCCTACAACTAGCCCACGACCTGCCCTGCCCCGGCACGACAATGACCCCGTGGCTGTGCCAGCGTTGCCCCGGCATGGGTACCCTGACCCCCAAACCCGTACCTGATCCGGGTCCTGCTGCACCCACTGACCCTACACCTAACTCCCGTTACAAAAACCCCTGGGGCTTCAACACCTGCTCCTGGCACTACAACACCTGGCCCGGGGGTCCCTGAGCCTGAGCCCCGCCACACCCTGGTACTAACCTGCGGGGAACCACCGCTGCCTCACTTCCTGCAGCAACTGTGTCTCTGGACCCGGAGAGGGAACTGGGTCCCTACCCCGCCCACCATCACCTGATAAACCATAACTCCACCAGCCCCTGGGGAGACTTTAAAGGCCACATGGGCCGTGGTGCAGGGGACAACAGCGAACTCTCCACTGGGTTGTCGAGCAGTGGAGGGGAGGAATGTGTTATCCTCACTCCTCCCTCCCAGACTGTTTTTCCGGGGGCCTTGGCCCTGGGGGAGGATCTTTTCCCCGAGGAGCCAGGCGTCCTGGAGTCGGGAGAGGAGCGGGGTCCCGAGCCTCTGCTGCCCGACGACCCGAACTCGGGGCATTCCGTGAAGGGGCGCGCCGAAGAAGGTACCGCTGGTCACCCTGGGGTGAACGAGCGAAAGAGAGTCAGGAACTTCCTGGGGGCACTCCTGGTGAGGGCGAGGGACTTCTGTGCCCCTCCCTCGTCCTCCCAGTAAATGTATATAGTTTTTAAACTGTACTGGTGGTGGTTGCACAATGCTTCCGACATGGAGACAACTATAGCCAGCCTCAACATCAACGGCAGCAGGGAGTCACAGCGCATATTGCAGACACACTCCTGGTCCTTCGGGACGGGAGGTATGCGGTCTGCTTCCTGCAAGAAACCCACACTACCCCGGGAGATGAAGCCACCTGGTTCCTGGAGTGGCGGGGGGGGGGGGAGGGGGGGGCGGAGTCTACATGAGTCACCTCCCCCGCAGATCTGGTGGGGTGGCTATCCTGTTGGCCCCGCATTTTCAGCCAGAGATCTTGGGGGTCAGGGAGCCCGTGCCAGGCAGTTTGCTTCACCTGACGGTTCGGCTGGGGGGGCGCGGTGCTTCACTTGGTAAACGTCTACCCTCCCCTGGCCGGGCCGAGGCAGGCGAGCTTCTTCGGAGAAGTGTCCGCTCATCTCGCCGCCATCGACGAGAACCAGTGCATCGTCCTCAGGGGAGATTTTAACTGCATCCTCAAGGACAGGGACCACGGCGGTGCCTGCAGTGGTTGGGCATCGGGGAGGAGGTTGGGGGACTTGGTCAAGTGGACGTCTGGCAGAATCTCCATCCCAACTCCATCGTCTACACCTTCGTGAGGCCTGGGGTCGGAGCGTCCAGAATCGAACGCCTGTACGTTTCGCGGGCATACGCCTCCTGTTTTCCGACAGCCTCCATGTGGCAGGTGTCGTACACGGACCATCACCTGGTGTGGTGGAACTCCTTCCGTTCGGCGCCCGGCTCGGTTCCGCGTACTGGCACTTTAACAACCTGCTGCTGCAGGACGAGCGGTTCCGGGACTCGTTTTGTCATTTCTGGGCGGGCTGGAGAAGGAAGCGGGGAAGCTTCCCCTCCCTGAGGCTATGGTGGGATGTGGGCAAGGCTCACGTCTGCGTATTCTGTCAGGAGTATGCAAGCGGGTCGGCAAAGAGGCGGAAATCCAGGATCGGTGAGTTGGAGAGGGAGATGTTCGACTTGGAGTCACGCCTCAGTCAGCCCGACGCGGACCCGGCCCTGTGCAGGGTGTACGAAGAGAAGAAGGCCGCGCTCCGGGACCTGCAGCTCGTCGGGGCTCCGGACGCTGGACCGCGCCTCCCTCTTCTTCTACTCGCTGGAAAAAAGGCGTGGCACCCGTCAGCAACTCCGTTGCTGGCCGACGACGGGTCCCTTGTCTCGGATCCGGAGGGTATCAGGGCCCACGTCCGAACCTATTACACGGCTCTGTTCTCTCCGGATCCGTCCAGCGAGGATGCTCGCAGAGTTCTGTGGGAGGACCTGCCGTAGCTCAGCCCGGAGAACTCCGGAAGGCTTGACGTTCCCATCACCTTAGAGCAGCTGACCAGCGCCCTCAACCGGCTCTCGAGGGGCAAGTCCCCGGGGTGGACGGGCTGCCTGTGGAGTTCTTCAGGGCGTTCTGGGACGTCCTGGGGAGCGTCTAAATGCCAGAAAGCTGCCCCTTTCTTGGCGCAGGGCAGTTATCGTCCTGCTGCCAAAGAAGGGGAACCTTCGTTCTTTGAAGAACTGGCGTCCGCTCTCCCTCCTCCGCACGGACTACAAAATCTTTGCCAGGGTGTTGTCTTCTCGCCTGGCCTCAGTGCTGACCCACATGATTCACCCGGACCAGTCCTACACGGTCCCGGGCCGTAGGATACACGACAACTTCCACCTGGTCTGGGACCCGATCCATTTCTGTCGACGAGCTGGTCTGTCGAGTGCCTTCCTGTCTCTCGACCAGGAGGTGTTCAACAGGGTCGATCACGAGTACCTCCTCGGGACTCTGCGGGCATTCGGGTTCGGGACGCAGTACATCACCCGGATCCAACTTTTGTACGCCGCCGCAGAGTGTCTGGTTAAAGTTAATGGGTCCCTGACGGTGCCCTTCGCTTCGGGAGAGGAGTGCGTCAAGGCTGCCCCCATCTGGCCAGCTGCATTCCCTGTGTGTGGAGCCTTTCCTGCGCCTCTTGCAGAGGAGGTTGTCAGGGCTGGTTCTGCACGGCACGGGCACGGGGGTGGTCCTCTTGGCCTACGCCAACGACGTGCTTCTCACTTTCACCGACCCGGCTGACCTGGGGAGGATGCACGAGTGCCAGGCCATATACTCGGCAGTGTCTTCCGCCAGGATCAACTGGGCCAAATGTTCCGGACTACTGGTCGGTTCGTGGCAGGTGGACTCTCTGCCGGAGGAGTTACGGGGGTTCAGCTGGAGTACCACCCATCTCCTCTACCTGGGGGTTTGCCTCAGCCCGGCTGAGGAATCCTGGCTGGCCAACTGGCAGGAGCTGGAGGCCAAAGTCTCGGCTCGCCTAGGCCGCTGGACAGGACTGCTCCGAGTGCTATCTTACAGGAGTCGAGTGCATGTCACAAACCAGCTGGTGGCCGCCATGCTGTGGTACCGGCTGGTCACTTTGGTCCCTCCTCCTGGCTTTGTCGCTGACATCCAGAGAACATTGGTCGACTTCTTCTGGGACAAAAAGATGCACTGGGTCGCTGTGCAGGTTCTGAGTCTCCCTATTGAGGAGGGCGGTCAGTCACTGGTGTGCGTCCGCACCCAGGTCGCGATGTTCCGCCTTCAGACCTTGCAGCGATGCCTTTACATCGAGCCTCCTCCTAGGTGGTGTGCTCTGGCGACGTATTTTTTTCTGCCAGGTGCGTAACCTCAACTACGACACGCAGCTCCTGTTCGTCGACCGTGACGGTTTGGAGATCGCCCTCAAGACACTGCCTGTCTTTTACCAGGACCTGATCACATGGTCGAATCGCATCGCACCTACCCTCCGGCAGGAGTAGCGGCTGTCATCAGGGAGCCGTTGCTCAGGAATCCGCATCTCCGTACTCGCGGGTTCGAGTGGCTGTCGGAGGGGAGGGCCGTAGCAGCGAGGGTGACCAGGGTCGGGGACGTGCTGGGTGCCCGGGGCCTGGGCTGGACGCTGCCACAGGACATTGCGAGCAGGACAGTGGTAGACTGCCATCTGACGTCTTAAAATGGCAGTGCTCAGACCCGACGTAGTGCACCAGTTGGAGGATGCTAAAGTGTGCGGTGGGATCCCGTCCGCGCTCACCCCAGCCCGGACGGAATTTCACATTGGCCCTAAGATCCCATAAGCCTGTGCCCCACAACCTGAGCCGCCTCCGGAATTTTAATTTCGTCCCTTTTAAGGACGTAAAAAGGTGGGTCCTGTATCGACTGCTGCTGTACACTGTCCACCTCTTCTCCCTCATCCACCGTCCGGACACGCCTTGGCGTGCCCGTTTGCCAACGGGCAGTGAGGATCCCCAGTGGAGGGCTCTCTATGTGGGAGTCCTCCCCATTTCTCTCGGGGATCTGGGGTGGAGGATGCTGCACGCAGCGGTCCCTGCAACCGCAGATTGCGGTGGTTCACGGACTCCCAGCCCAAGTGTGGTGCTGTGGAGTCCATGGACCATGTATATATTGGGTGTGGGCGTTTGCACTCCCTTTTTGATTTTCTTAAAAACCTCCTCCTCTGCTTTTGGTTGCACTTCAGTCCCACGCTCCTGATCTTCGGGCACCTGGTATGGAGGAAGGAGGGCTGGTCTGAAGACCTCCTCGTGGGTCTGCTCCTGGGTCTGGCCAAACTGCCCATTAACAGGTCCAGGCAGCGGGCCGTGGAGGGGGTCGTTAGGGCCGACTGCCTGCCCCTCTTCCGCGGTTACGTTAGAGCCTGGGTGTCTCTGGAGAAGGAGCACGCGGTCTCTACCAACACTCTGGAGTTGTTCAGGGAGAGGTGGGCATCGCAGGGAGTGGAGTGCATTATTTCCCCCTCCAACTCTATTTTGATTTAGTCCCTACCCTCCCCTTCACTGTTTGATCACACAACATTGCCCTTTAATGTGAAGGGCACTGCTTGTCACTGGCCACTCGGGTGTTTCCTTTCTTCCTGGTGTTGGAAACCGAATAAAGATTCATGCACCTTGTGTCTCTCACTGTATCTCACACCTACACAGAGACACACCATGGGTGCTGGGGAAAAAATAAGCACTACCGCAGTTAGGTGATAGTGTGGGGTTTTTAAAAAAAAATAAACAATAGTGTCAGACATCCTGCTTAAAAAAAAGAAAAAAATTAATATTAGTTTTACTGGCCACTTGGGTGTTTTCTTTTTCTTCCTCGCGGTGGAAACTGAATAAAGATTCGTGCACAAAATAAACAGGTGTGTCATTGCTTCAGTTCACTCAGAGCTGGCTCTGAAAGAGTTGGACCAGTGTTCAAGGATTCTCCTCTTGATTGTTTCAGGAGAAGAGGGACTGATTCTGGGACTGGCTGGCCCACAGCCAGTGCATAACGAGAGAGAGAAGAAAGGAGAGAGAGAGAGAAGAAA
This sequence comes from Chiloscyllium plagiosum, assembly GCF_037043375.1. Taxonomy (NCBI): domain Eukaryota; kingdom Metazoa; phylum Chordata; class Chondrichthyes; order Orectolobiformes; family Hemiscylliidae; genus Chiloscyllium; species Chiloscyllium plagiosum. Next base: position 55,357,657 of record NW_028270149.1, on the reverse strand, counting down.
GGAGAGAGAGAGAGAAGAAAGGAGAGAGAGAGAGAAGAAAGGAGAGAGAGAGAGAAGAAAGGAGAGAGAGAGAGAAGAAAGGAGAGAGAGAGAGAAGAAAGGAGAGAGAGAGAGAAGAAAGGAGAGAGAGAGAGAAGAAAGGAGAGAGAGAGAGAAGAAAGGAGAGAGAGAGAGAAGGAAGGAGAAGAGAGAAGGAAGGAGAAGAGAGAAGGAAGGAGAAGAGAGAAGGAAGGAGAAGAGAGAAGGAAGAAAGAAGAAGAGAGAGAAGAGAGAAGAAAGAGAGAAGAGAAAGAGGAAAAAGGGGAGAAAGAGAAGAAAAAGAAGAAGAAAAAGAAAATGCGAGTTCTGAGGCCTGGGCCTGTGTCTGGAGCTGCAGCCTGGGCCTTGCCTACAGCTGCCCCAACTGCTGCTATTGCCTGAGGCCTAACTCCACGGCTGCCGCCAGAGCCTCACCCAGGTCAAGGGAGTATTGCTGCTGCCTGGGGCCCACTCCCACTGCTCATCTCTGGGACCCCACCTGCACCTGCCTCTGCTGCTACTGCCTGGGGCCTGCCTCACTGCTGGGCTGCTTGGGACTTGCAGGCTGGTTCCTGGGGCCTACAAACATTTAGCAGCACAGCATTGCGAGTCCCAAAATTGCAGGGCCCAGCCGCACCTACACCAGGGTAGCCGCTGCCTTAGACATGGCTGCTCCAACCCCGGCTGCAACCCCGACACCCTTCAGGCACCTGACTAAATGCCTGGGGGTCAAGGCCTATCCCCACCCCAACATGACCATCGATGCCTGCAGTAAGGCCATGACTAGTGTGGTCGGCCCACTGGCCATCGTCGCTGCGGCCAGGATGTATGGGAAGGCCGTCTTTATCCTCAAGACCGAGCAGGCGGTCCACCTGGCCATGGAGAGGGGACTCACTGTGGGCGGGACACCTGCCCATCGACCCTTTGGAGGTTATGGCCCAGAGGGACATGATCTCCAACGTCCCGCCCTTCATTGCCAGTGAGCTCCTTCTTCCCCACCTCAACACCTTGGGGGAGATCCGGTCGGGTGTCCAACCACTCCTGCTCAGTCTCAAGGACCCTGCCCTCTGCAATATTTACTCCTTCCGACGCCAAGTGTTCATTTGCCTGGCCCGGGAGAAGGTCACCGAGGGCTCGTTTACCCTCCTCCACAATGGCACGGCCTACCGCGTCTTCTGGACGACGTGCGGTGCCACCTGTGCCGTGAGGTGGGGCACATAAGAAAAAACTGCCCCACCCAGAAGGCTGCCCAGCCCACACCAACGGCTGAGGGTGGCCACACCCACTCCCCCTACCCTGATGTCAACACAATAAGCCCCAGCAGCGGGAGCTAAGCCAGAGGCTTCCAATGCCTCAGCCTCTGGCAGGAGGGGGATGAGCATCCGGCCGGACGGAAGGCGCTAAAGAAGACGCAACACGCCAGGCCCATCCACGTGGACTCCACCCTATCACCTTCCCCCAAAACAAGTCCATGACCTTCCCCACCCCCACACAACATTGCCCTGGCATGGGAACCTTGACCCCCAAACCCATACCTGATCCCAGCCCTGCTGCACCCACTGACCCCACACCCACCCCGTTACAGAAACCCCTGGGGCTTCAACGTCTGCTTCTGGCCCGGGGGCCCCTGAGCCCAAGCCCAGCCACACCCCTGCACTAACCTGGGGGAAACCATCACTGCCTTCCCTCCTGCAGCAGCTGTGTCTCTGAGCCTTGGAGAGGGAACTAGGCCTCTGCCCCACCCACCATCACCTGATAAACCAGGGGCAGGGCAGGAAGTGACACAGCTGACCCTCCCCACCCTGGCCACGCTCCCTGCCTTCCCCCAGCCAATAGTATTTCGGGAGAAGCTGGGGGGCAGAGACCTTGGGCCCCGTGACCACCAAGGCAGGTGGGGAGGGGAAGGCCCATAAATTCCCTCCTGCCTCTCTGGGGAAGAGGTGCTGGCCCTTGGAGGAGAGAGACATCCTGGGAATGTGCCAGTGGTGCTGCTCTCTCCAGAAGATGAGCCTACAGTGTCTCTTGCCTGTCCCACACTGGCCTGCAGCAGGACCTTCTGCTGCTGTGATTCTACTGGCCCCTGGGGAGGACTTTAAGGGCGGTGCGGGTGACAACAGGGAACTGTCTGCTGGGTCGTCGAGTGGTGGAGGGGAGGAAGGTATTATCGTCATTCCTCCCTCCCAGACTATTTTTCAGGGGGCCTTGGCCCTGGGGGAGGACCTTTTGCCCCGAGGAGCCGGGTGTCCCGGTGTCGGGAGATGAGCGGGGCCCTAAGCCTCTGCCGCCTGACGACCTGAACTCGGGGCATTCCAGAAAGGGGTGCACCGAGAAAGGTACCGCTGGTGACCCTGGGGGTGGGGTCGCCGGAGGTTTGAGGCCAGTTGGTGGTGCCAGACCAGCCCCCACTCTCACGGTGAGGGAGGGGTCGGTGACTGAGGGTGACTTCCCGGAGAAGGGTTCGGGACCGGTGGTGGACACTGGGGACTACGTGGAGTCTGTCTCCAGTGACGTTTTTGAGTCCCAGGTGCCCCCCATCGATCTCGCCCTCATACCCCTCAAGGAACTCTCAGTTTGTTGAGGAAACTGAGTCACCGGGATAGAACCCAACTGCCGCTCGACCACTGGAGCTCCTTGAAAGAGTTTACTGGTCGGCCCATGCTGCTCGCCAGGCACCTGGGCTCGACGCTAATGAGCGAAAGCAAGTCAGGAACTTCTGGGGGCACTCCTGGTGTAGGCGAGGGACTTCTGTGCCCCTCCCTCGTCCTCCCAGTAAATGCATATAGTTTTTAACTGTACTGGTGGTGGTTGCACAATGCTTCCGACATGAAGACAACTATAGCCAGCCTCAACATCAACGGCAGCGGGGAGTCACAGCGCAGTATCCAGACCCCCTCGGTCCTTCGGGACGGGAGGTATGCGGTCTGCTTCCTGCAAGAAACCCACACTACCCCGGGAGATGAAGCCACCTGGCTCCTGGAGTGGCAAGTGAGGGGGGGTCTCCATGAGTCCCCTCACCCAAATCCATCCCAAATCCATCGCCTTCACGTTCGTGAGGCCTGGGGTCAGAGCAACCAGAATCGATCACCTGTACGTTTCGGGGGCGTACGGCTCTGTTTTCCCTCGGCCTCCATGCGGCAGGTGTGGTGCACGGACCATCACCTGGTGTGGGCGGAACTCCTTCCACTTGGCGCCCGGCTCGGGTCCGCGTTCTGGCACTTTAACAACCTGCTGCTGGAGGATGAGCGGTTCTGGGACTCGTTTCGTCGTTTCTGGGCCGGCTGGAGAAGGAAGCGGGGAAGCTTCCCCTCCCTGAGGCTATGGTGGGATGTGGGCAAGGCTCACCTCTGCGTTGTCTGTCAGGATACGCGAGGGGGTTGACAAAGAGGCGGAAATTCAGGATCGAGGAGTTGGAGAAGGAGATGCTCGACCTGGAGTCACGCCTCGGTCAGCCCGACGCTGACCCGGCCCTGTGAGGGGCGTACAAAGAGAAGAAGGCCACGCTCCGGGACCGGCAGCTCGTAGGGGCTCGGGCTGCGTATGTGAGGTCGCTGATCCAGCTCCTCCAGGACCTGGACTGCGGCTCCCCTTTTTTCCTACTCGCTGGAAAAAAGGCGTGGCACCCATCAGCAGCTCCTTGTGCTGCTGGCCGACGACGGGTCCCTCATCTCAGATCCGGAGGGCATCAGGGCCCACGTCCGAAACTATTATACGGCTCTGTTCTCTCCGGATCCGTCCAGCGAGGATGCTCGCAGAGTTCTGTGGGAGGACCTGCCGCAGCTCGGCCTGGAGAACGCCGGAAGGCTTGATGCTCCTGTCACTTTAGAGGAGCTGACCGGCGCCCTCGAAGGGCAAGTCCCCAGGGCTGGATGGGCTGACTGGAGTTCTTCAGGGCATTCTGGGATGTCCTTGGGAGCGACTATGCACAGGTCCTGGGGGAGTGACTAAATGCCAGAGAGCTGCCCCTTTCTTGGCGCAGGGCAGTTATCGTCCTGCTGCCAAAGAAGGGGAACCTTCGTTCTTTGAAGAACTGGCGTCCGCTCTCCCTCCTCAGCACGGACTACAAAATCTTTGCCAGGGTGTTGTCTTCTCGCCTGGCTTCCGTGCTGGCCCACATGATTCACCCGGACTAGTCCTACACGGTCCCGGGCCGGAGGATACACGACACGTCCACCTGGTCCGGGACCTGATTCATTTCTATCGACGGGATGGTCTGCCGAGTGCCTTCCTGTCTCTCGACCAGGAAAAGGTGTTCGACAGGGTCGATCACGAGTACCTGCTCGAGACTCTGCGGGCATTCGGGTTCGGGACGCAGTACATCACCCGGATCCGACTTTTGTATGCCGCCGCAGAGTGTCTGGTTAAAGTTAATGGGTCCCTGACGGTGCCCTTCGCTTCGGGAGAGGAGTACGTCAAGGCTGCCCCCATCTGGCCAGCTGTATTCCCTGTGCGTGGAGCCTTTCCTGCGCCTCTTGCGGAGGAGGTTGTCGGGGCTGGTTCTGTGCGGCGCGGGCACGGGGGTGGTCCTCTCGGCCTACGCCAACGACGTGCTCCTCACTTTCACCCAACCGGCTGACCTGGGGAGGATGCGCGAGTGCCAGGCCGTGTACTCGGCAGTGTCTTCCGCCAGGATCAACTGGGCCAAATGTTCCGGACTACTGGTCGGTCCGTGGTGGGTGGACTCTCTGCCGGAGGAGTTACGGGGGTTCAGCTGGGGTACCACCCATCTCCTCTACCTGGGGGTCTGCCTCAGCCCGGCTGAGGAATCCTGGCTGGCCAACTGGCAAGAGCTGGAGGCCAAAGTCTCGGCTCGCCTCGGCCGCTGGACAGGACTGCTCCGAGTGCTATCTTACAGGAGTCGAGTGCATGTCACAAACCAGCTGGTGGCTGCTGTGCTGTGGTACCGGCTGGTCACTTTGGTCCCTCCTCCTAGTTTTGTCGCTGACATCCAGAGAATGTTGATCAACTTCTTCTGGGACAAAAAGATGCACTGGATCGCTGCGCAGGTTCTGAGTCTCCCTATTGAGGAGGGCAGCCAGTCGCTGGTGTGTGTCCGCACCCAGGTCGCGACGTTCCGCCTTCAGACCTTGCAGCGATGCCTTTATGTGGTGTGCCCTGGCGACACGTGTGTTCCAACAGGTGTGTAACCTCAACTATGACATGCAGCTTCTGTTTGTCGACCGTGACAGTTTAGAGGTTGCCCTCAGGATGCTGCCTGTCTTTTACCAGGACCTGATCACTGTCTGGAACATGGTTGAATCGTGTCGCGCCTACCCTCCGGCAGGAATAGCGGCTGTCATCAGGGAGCCGTTGCTCAAGAATCCGCACCTCCGTACTCGCGGGTTTGAGTGGCTAGCGAGCACGGCAGCAGTAGATGTCTAGTAAGGCCACCTCCTCTTTTTTTTTTTCCCCCACCCCCCCGGAAACCTGTGGCCCACTCCAGAATTTTAGTTTTGTCCCTTTTTTAAGGACATAAACAGGCAGGCCCTATATTGACTGCTGCTGCACACCATCCACCTTTTCTCTCTAATCCACTGCCCGGACACGCCTTGGCGTGCCCATTTGCCTCAGAGAGGTGGGGATCCCCAGTGGAGGGCTCTCTACATGGGAGTCCTCCTCCTTTCTCTAGGGGATCTGGGGTGGAGGGCACTGCACGCAGCGGTCCCCTGCAACCACAGATTGCGGTGGTTTACGGACTCCCAGCCCAACTGTGGTGCTGTAGAATCAGTGGACTATGTATATATTGGGTGTGGGCATTTGCACTCCCTTTTTGATTTTCTCAGAAACCTCCTCCTCTGCTTTTGGTTGCACTTCAGTCCCACGCTCCCGATCTTCAGGCACCCGGTACGGAGGAGGGAGGGCAGGTCTAAAGACCTCCTTGTGGGTCTGTTCCTGGGCCTGGCCAAACTGGCCATAAACAGGTCGAGGCAGCGGGCCATGGAGGGGGTTGTTAGGGCCGACTGCCTGCCCCTCTTCCACAGTTACGTTAGAGCCCGGGTGTCCTTGGAGAAGGAGCACGCGGTGTCCACCAACCCCCTGGAGTTGTTCAGGGAGAGGTGGGTGCCGCAGGGAGTGTAGTGCATCATTTCCCCCTCCAACTCTATTTTGATTTAATCTCTGCCCTCCCCTTCACTGTTTGATCACACAGCATTGCCCTTTGATGTGAAGGGCACTGCTTGTCACTGGCCACTCGCGTGTTTCCTTTCTTCCTGGTGGTGGAAACCGAATAAAGATTTGTGCACCTTGTGTCTCTCACTGTGTCTCACACCTACACACACACACATGGGTAGAAAAAAAAATTTTAAAAAAAGAACAGGAGTATCAGACATCCTGTTCACTGAAAAAAACAAACAGGAATGTCAGATGTTGAAATAATAAATAAATAAATGGTTTATATCAGTTACCATAATACAGACATTGTTATCAGGTGACAATGATGCAAAATAAATATTCTAGACTATAAAACATGTTGACACGTCATGCAGAATGGAAGAGGAAGAGGGGTGGCCCTAATAACAAAGGATGACATAAGTGATTATAAGAACATTATGAGAAAGAATCTTTGAACACATAATCAGGAAGTACAAGCGGTATGGGTGGAAATTAAGAATAGCAAGTTTATAGACCCCCTAACAGGAGTTATATTGTTGGACAGAGCATTAAACAAGAAATTATTGGTGCTTATAAAAAAGAAAACCAAATTTGCATTTGACACTAAAGTAAGTGGGAATTAGGTTGCAAAGTAGAAATAAAAAAATTTACAAATGGAAAAGGATAGGTTAGATGAATGGGTCAAATTTGGCAAATGAACTTTAACATAGATAAGTATAAGATTATCCATTTTGGCCAAAGGAATAGAAAGGCAACTTATTATCTAAATGGAAAGAAACTTCAATCTGATGTCCTCATGCACATATCACAGAAAACTAGCATGCAGGTACAGCTGGTAATAATGAAGGCAAATGGGATTTTGGTGTTTATTGCTAAAGGAATAGAGTATAAAAGTAGGAACATGATGCTTTAATTGGACAAATCATTAGTGAGACAACAACTGAAATATTGGGTGCAGTATTGGTCCTCTTACTTGAGGAGGGATGTTGTTGCATTGGAGGCAGTTCAGAGGAAGTTTACTGGATTTATTCCAGAGATGAGGGGTTTGTCTTATGAAGAGAGATGGAGCAGTATTTAGACCTATGCTTTCTGAAGTTAAGAATAATTACAGGAGATCTTATTGAAGTATATAAGGTGCGAAATAGGATTGACAAAATAGACCTAGAAATGATTTTTCCTCATGTGGGACAATCTAAAACAATAGAATAAGGGGTAGCAGATTTAAAACAGATGAGGAGAAATTATTTTGCTCAAAAGGTCACAAATCTTTGGAATTCAGTAACCCGGAGAGTGGTAGATACTGGGACGCCTAGTAAATTTAAGGAAAAGGTAGACAAATGCTTAATTAGTAATAGGCTGAAGGGTTATGGACAGTGGGTGGAAAAGAGGAGTTGAAGCCCAGGTGAGATCAACCATGATTGTATCAAATGGCAGAGCAGGCTCATGGGGCTGAACTACCTCCTCCAGCTCCCAGTACTTATATATATATATATATATGTAGAATGTAAGAACATATATATATATATGAGGGGAAAGCTAGCCATTGTTGGTTGGGTAAAATGACTAAATGCTTAACAAAACACATTCCATTGAGAGCCAAAATCTCAGAGAGGAAGATCCATCCATGACTTACAAAGCATGTGAAAGGATAATATGTGATTAAAGGAAGTGGCTTATAATGTTGTACAGAACAGTAGGTAGTCTGTGTTTAGTAGCTAAAAAAAAGTGAGAAATGGGACAAGGAGACAGGAGAAAGATGGAGAACGAGAAAATGACAGAGAGAATAAACAATTATTCTGTTATTCTTCACAGAAATAAAGGGTAATGACAGAACATTTGGTATCAGTGGAGAAAAAATACTGGATGAATACAAAGGACTAAAATTCCATAAGGTCCCTGAACCTGATGGCCTACAACCTAAGGTTCTAAAAGAGGTAATAAAAAGACAGTGGATGCACTGATATGATTTTCCAAAATTCCCAGGCATTCTGACTAGCCACAGCAGTTTGGAAGTTCTCAAATACAACATTTTACTGAAGAAAGGAGGCAGACAGAAAACATAGAAACTAGGAATAGGAGTAGAGATGAAAAAAAAAAGCAAATGCTGGAATTCAAGGTAGACAAGCAGGAGGCTGGAAGACCATAGCAAGCCAGGCAGCAACTCCATCTCCAGGCCATTCAAGCCTGCTATTTCTATCTCAATGCCACATTTTGGCTTTCTGAAGCAGTGAACTATAGGCCAGGTAGTCTTATTCAGTCAATGAGAAACACTGGAAACTACTATTTTGAAAATCTTAACAATGTAAGGAAAGCAAAATTTGATTATAAGATGTCAATGTGGTTCTACAAAAGAGAAAGTGTTTGAAAGAACTATTAGAGGTTTTTAAGGATGTAATTAGTAAGATTAAAGAGATACTTGGATTTTCATAATAAGTTGCCATACAAATGATTAAATTAAAAATCACACAACACCTGGTTATAGTCCAACAGGTTTACAAGCTTTCAGAGCGCTGCTCCTTTGTCAGGTAGCTTGTGGAGCAGGACACAGAATTTATAGTAAAAAATTAAATAGCAGAAGAATAATATATAAAATAAAGACTCAATCTGGGATTGGTTAATGGAAGAACAGGATAAATGGGGCATTTCAAATTGGCAAACTGCGACGAGCTGAGTGCCGCAAGGATCAATGCTGGAGCCTGAGTGATTTACAATCTATGTTAATGACTTCGATTAGGGACAGAGTGCAATATATCTAAGTTTGCTGATGATACAAAGTCAGGTGGGAATATAAGCTGTGAGGGGAGGTTGCAAAAAAGATACGGTCAGGGTTAGCGAGTGGGAAACAAGGTGAAGGCTGCAAGTTATTCACTTTCATTGTAAGAAAAGCAGAGTATTTTAAAAGGTATGGAATTTGTAAATGTTGACATTCAGGAAGTCTTGTACTCATACTGAAAGTTAGAATGAAAGCTCATTAAGCAATTAGGATAACAAATGCCAATTTTTTTCTTATTGCTAGAATATTGGAGCATAAGAATAAAGAAGTTCTGTTATGATTGCATGGCAAGAATACCGCAATACTATGTACAATTTTGCCCTGCATATTTATGGAAGAATATACCTGCATCAGGGAAAGTATAGCAAAGGTTCACTAGGTTGGTTGCTGGGATGAAAGCGTTGGCCTCTGCTGAAACATTGAATAAATTTATTCTCTGGAATTTAGAAGAATAAGATTGCATTGAAACAGCAAAGATTTTGAAGAGACTTGAAAGGGTAGATATTGAGTCATTGCTTCCCTTGGCTGGGGAACATAGAACAAGCAGACATAATGAGGTTAAGGGTCTGATTATTTCAGATGCAGATGAGGAGTGACCTCTTCAGTGAAATGACTGTGGATCTTTGGGGTACTATAACAAGAGTTGTGAATTCAATATATTTAATGCTGAATTAGACAGATTTCTGGTCTCTCAGGGAAGCAAGGAATATGGAAAGCAGATGCTGAACATAGAATTTAAGTATTGGATCAATTATGATCAAACTGAACGCCAAAGCAGGCTCCATAGGCTTTATGGTCTTCTTCAACATCCATTTCTTATCTTCTTATGAAAATTAAGCAGCTGCCATTTAAGTGAAATACTGGTCTTTCAAAATCTGTGGAACTGCATTGAGTGCTTTGAACGTTATAAAATTTTGATCCAAATTTAAAAAAAAAATTTATATGGACTCATATAAATATATATTTTGAATCCATAGACACAGAATACTTGGCTAAAGATTCATTGGCTACAACAGCATCGATGTTGCACTTGCAAGGAGCTCATTTGAGATATACAGTCTTTGCAAAAAGAGGGCTCATGGCCCAGTATCAGAGCAGGATAAGACTATTGCATTTTTGAATTGAGTGAAAAAATTGATCTGCTGAAGACCAACAGCTCAATGCTCTCTCTCTGTTACTATTCCCAACAGAACTGAGCTGAAAATCCATTGAAGGTCATCTTTAGCTCTCAGGGAGAGAATTTTCTTGTAATCTACTCAACCACCTGAAGCGAAGGAAATTCAGCCAATTACAACAGGTTCATGAAGACACTCCAATGCCAATAGCTGAATACCAGCAGAGTCAGATCACCATTTACGATAAGCCTGGGCATATCTTTCTTTCACGGGTTTAACGATTACTTGGTGAAAATATTTTAAAGTTAACACCCTTCAGTTTCTTTTTGTTCTCACATTTCTGTTTGTGATAGTTTCTTAAGAGTGGATGTATATATTTATTTCATCCAAATTGTTAGTCAATAACCTTTGCATTATTGTTTAAGTTTCTTTTTGGTGTTAAGCCATTTATTTGTTGTTGACTTAATAAACCTGGCTGACTTATTCTTAATACTGAACCTGACAGTCTGAGTGTTATATAATTGGCATTATAGTAACCTGTTTCAATTTCAAGTTGTTGGGATCTGTGGAGGAAAGTTGCTAGAAAACAATGAATTCCTGCCTCGGTTGTAAAATGTCAGTTAAGAAATGTGAAACACCATGCCATATTAATTTTAAGTAATTTGGGGCAAAATCTCTGCTTTAAGTGCAACTGCTGATTCAAGCGCAAATTGCCTAGTTTTATAAAGTGCTTCACCTTCCTGAAATTTTCATTTAGAGTCCACTGCTGGAAAGAGGGAGCAGCGCCATAAGACATGAGAGACTGCAACATTGTCACCCTATATAAGAACAAAGGGGACATAGGTGACTGTAAGGACCACAGGGGAATCTCTTTGTTGAGCAGCATTGGGAAGGTCTTTGCCTGCGTGGTCCTGAACAGACTGCAGAAAATCGCCAAGACAGTATATCCTGTATTTCAGTGCGGTTTCAGGTCAGAATGTTCCACATTCGACATGATCTTCTCCCTTCGACAGCTACAAGAGAAATGCAGAGAGCAAAGACAACCACTCTACATTGCCTTCATTGACCTCATGAAGGCCTTCGACCTTGTGAGCAGAGACGGCCTGTTCAAAATCCTTGCCAGGATTGGTTGTCCCCCGAGGCTTCTCAGGATAGCTCAGTCATTCCACACAGACGTGAAGGGCGTCATTCAGTTTGACAACTCTTCTTCGGAGGCCTTCAACATTCGCAGCGGTGTGAAGCAGGGCTGTGTGCTTGCCCCCACCCTGTTCGGCATCTTCTTCACAGTCATGCTGAAGCACACCTTTGGAACATCAACTGATGGTGTCTACCTCCACACCAAATCAGACGGGAAGCTCTTCAGTCTGTACCAGCTGAGGGTGAAAACCAAGGTTCATGAAGTAGTCATCAGGGACATGTTGTTTGCAGACTATGTGGCACTGGAACACACTCAGAAGAGCAAATGCAATGCCTCATTGACAGCTTCTCAAGAACCTACCAGGACTTCAGCTTGACCATCAGCCTGAAGACCAACATGTTGGGTCAAGACATTGAGCACACCCCTGCTATTACCATCAACAACTACGAGCTGGAGGTAGTCCACAAGTTTATATACCTTGGTTCCACCATCATGGACAGTCTCTCCCTAGACTCCAAGATCAACAGACGGATCAGACCTGCAGCGTCAACATTCGCCAGGCTGACAAAGAGAGTCTGGGAGAATAAAAAGCTAACAACACACACCAAGGTCCCAGTCCACAGGGCCTGCATCCTCAGCACGCTGCTTCATGGCAGCAAGATCTGGAGCCTCTACTCCAGACAAAATTGACGCCTTCCACTTCGCAGCCTGAGACGCATCCTGGACATAAAGTGGACTGACCGAGTCACCAATGAGGTCCTGGCCCGCACCCAGATACCCATCGTCTTCACCCTGCTTCAAACACCGTCTCCACTGGCTGGGCCACGTACACTACAGGTCAGATAGGAGGGTGCCGAAAGACCTGCTGTACAGGGAACTGGCCTCTGGCAAGAGAGCACAAGGGCGGCCCCATCTTCATTTCAAAGATGTCTGCAAGAGAGACATGAAGTCACTGAACATGAATGTTGAGAGATGAGAGGACATTGCAAACAATTGCTCTTGTTGGAGGCTGGAATTACGCAGACATCTAAAAAGAGCTGAGGTTTGCTGCTGAAGAAAAGTGAATCCGTCGACAAAACAGCACCAAGACAACACTGGAGGACAGCACCTTCAAGTGCAGTTGCTGCAGCCGAGACAGGCACTCCTGTCTGGGCCTCAACAGCCACAACAGATGCTGCTCTACCAACAAAGATTGAAGCACGACTTCCCAGGTATAGATCCATGGTCTCGCAAGACTAATGAATGCCATCATAATCCACTGTAATTTTTTTCATAAACCAGTACAATTGGGCAATATTTCAAAATGTACTTTCTTTAAAATCTGACTTTTTAAAGAAATTTCCTAAATTTATTTGTCAGTGGAAACTGAATGAAGTATGATTTAAACAACAGTATATTTAGAGTATAGTCATTCTAGTTTCTTAGTAAATTAAAATAATTGTCTTATTTAAAAGCCGTTAAAACATATCTTTCTTAAATGATTTTGCAACCAGGAGAACCAATTTAATTTTTAAAGCCTCCCTTAAATTCTGCAAATGAGCAGAATTAGTGAAACCTCCCAACAGTGATTAGTTCTTCCTCAGGATGCAATCAACGTATGGTTGAGAATTAAGGCCTGCTTCTAGCACCGTGTTTTAGAAACTTGTACAAAAGACTGTAGAAAATCAAGTTATACTGAAGGCAAATTATAGTTAAACTTGTAATATTTTACCTGGTTACACCAACATTGGACAAAATGTTTTGTGAAAACCAGAATGGTTGAGCAAAAATTTCAAGCTGTTATCCTTAAGACAGTGGTAAAATTAATAGACATAAATAGAAGTCAGGAGATTGATGAAAAGTATAACAATCCACCCAAAACACTCCACACTTATGTGACTCCTTTCCTACATTACACCCTAGTGCCCTGAATGTATACTTATCCTATGTATTTACCTTTTCGTACATTGTGTCAAAGTGCCTGTGCTTGACCTTTAAGTTACAGAATACGGCAAATGACTGCTGTGAAAAGGAGGCATGATTTAACTTTCTCTGACTATTCTGCACACAATGGCCCTCTACATTCCTGAAGAAGCCCTGATCAGAATCTCCTGTCAAAAACACAGAGCTCTTCCTTAACGTAGGAGCAACATGTGGCAATCTAATTGCCATTCCTTGGAAATGTGTCCCAATGTTTCTGATTAAAGGGCTACAAAGCTGAGGAATGCACTACTAAAGTAAATGATTGAATCAGAGGTTGTGTTAGCATTTAAAAATATGTTAGGCAAGCAATTTAAGGAAATTGGAATAATGTGACATGGAAAGGGGGCAGGGGCATAGGATTAGGACAATTCCTCATGTAAAGGATAGACACTTTATATTCAATGAGCGCTATTTGGCACGGGAGATGTCACACAGTTGTCCCTGATAACACAAAAGCTGACATAAAAACATGAAACAAAACTGTGTTTGCGAGATCATGAAATGAACAAAAAAAAACAAATTTCCGGAGAAACTCAGCAGCTGTGGCAGCATCTGTGGGAAGAAGGGAGAGTTAGTGTTTCAAATCCAAATTACTCTTCATCCCAACCAAAGCATTCCCTCAAGAATTTCCATTGTTTAAGAAGATAGCACACCACCACCTTCTGAAGGGCATTTAATAATGGGCAATAAATGCTGCCCTTGTCAGGTGGACATTTCTGAGGCCTCTTTGCATAAAGTGGCATCATTATAACACATGCAGAATGGAGGTAGAAAAATTGGGGAAATGGAATGGAGTTGTTAAAGGAAGCAGGGTGTGAGGATGTACAGTCCAGGTAACTGTGGAAGTTGGTGGGTTTGTAATAGCCTAGCCTCAGAAATGGAAACAGAGATGTTGACTAAGGGGAAGGAGGAGTCAGAAATGAGCCAGGTGAAAAAGTGTGGTAAGCATAGAAATTGGTAGAGAAATTTATTTTTTTCTAATTCCATATGAGAAGGAAGCTGCACCAATGATGTCAATGAGAGTGATGAGGATGGACCCAAGTAGGATTGGAACAAGGAATGTTCCACATACCCCACAACGAGACAGGCATAACTCGTGCTGAAATAGATATCCCTAACCACATCTTTGATCTGAAGAAAGTGTAATCAGTTAAAGGAGTAGCTCAAAGTGTGGACAATCTTGGTCAGGTGGAGCAGTGTCATGGTTGATGGGGATGCTTTAGATCTTCTTTCAAGGAAGGACTGGACATCCCTGAGACCTTCCTAATGGGTCATGGGTGTGTAGAGGGTTTGCACATCCATGGTGAAGGGGGGCAGCTTATGCTGCAAAGTGGAAATACTCAAACCACTATAACATGGCAGAAGGATCATGGCTGTAAATGGGACCAGACAAGGGGACAAAAGATGATGTCAAAGTAGGAATAAATAAATTCTGTGGGGCAGGAACCTACAGAAACAATGGACCTCTACAGAGTTTGGAATGCTGTTGGGAGGAGGTGGAAATCCTAGATGAGATGAGGTTAGTGACAGTCATGGACAGTGAAAGCTTACGGGCCTACAACTTGCCAATTACTGGAATCTCAAATCAAACAACGTTTTTACTTCCTCTTAGAAGACAGAGAGAACACACTGCTTTCCAACTTGAGCAACAGGGCTTTTTATTAAAGTAATAGGTTCATAAAAAAGAAAACTTGCTCAAAGTTGCAGATCAGCAGCTATCCAGTGGAACTTCAGCTTAAACAGATACATCTTAAACAATATACTTTCAAATTAAGTGTTGAGCAGCATTTAAACAAGAGATCCACATTGTGGGTGATGGTAGTGAGGTCAGCCAGGTCAACCTCATAGATTATTAGTTCCCTGATTGGGGCAGCTAATCTGATTCAATCAGGGAGCCCTATCTGACAGATAAGAACAAGACTGTCAGACATCCTATTCATTCTGAGGAAGCTGGATCAGTGTCAAGGGTTCACCATGTGTAAATAAAAGGTAACCTGGTGACAGGATACTGGCCTCTGTGGGGTTATTTCACACACCATTACTGCACCACTCTTTATTCAACAAAGAAACCCTTCTTCAGCTTGGGAAGGCAAGCACATGACCTGTGCATCAGTGTAACAGGCAGAGGTAGTGAATCCTACTGGAGAAGGAAAAGAATAATGAACAATTCTGAAAATGTAATTTAAGTTAAATTCATGAGTGCAGTCGGCAGCATCTTTTGACAAACAATCCACTGCTCAGAGTAGCTTGTAAATTTAATTTATTTAATAATGCTCTTCTTACAGTAAGTTCATCGGCCAATCTATCGCTTCCGTTGTTCCAAACTTTCTACACCCTGGAGTTTCCCCAAAACAGATCAATAATGACAACTGAAAGAGAATTCCAGGGAATCAGTAACAATTAATTGACAGTCTTGCACTGTCAGGTCTAATGTTATCCACTCATTCCTTTCATTCTCTTTTTAAAAATGTGCTGCACAACTAGGAACCTTTGAGGTAAGTCGTGATATCCCCACTTAAAATAAAACATGGAAAAAGTTTCTATTTAAATTGATGATTCTGAATATCAGGAATGTCACCTTAAAATAACATTAGAAATATACAAAGCTAGACAGATAAATGCACAGATAGTGGGGATCAGAGCCATGTCGACCAAGGAACAGTTTCAATGCCAAGGTCTTTGTTGATTTGGCTGTTGCAAAACTACAATTGCTTCATTATCTCCTGCATGTAAGGCAGGGAAAAATGCTAAAAGAAAATCAGCTAGTATTCCCACTGCCACTTGTTATCCTGTGCCTGCTGCTGGAAAGTGTCTGCTTGAGAACATGGAGCAAGAACAGGCGTGGGATTGGCTGGATGTCCTGCCACAATTTAAAAGGCTGTCACCACTCAAAGATGAATCTTTTGCACGAAGAACAGCAAGCTATATGCAATAAGAACAAAACCCTGTTTCATTTGACATCTTCGAAATAAGCACAAAATAAGCATATTGAAAATTTATTTTTAAAAATCACCAGTGGCTAAAACAGGCATTACAAGTTGTTTAATACTCTCCATTGCAAAAATAGTCCAAATATACAAAGAAATAGTTGGAGAAAAAGCCGCAGCAAAGCAGCAAATTTCAGAATATTTATTTCGGTAATTAACTGCTGGGACTTTATTTTGTCCATAGATTTCAGATGGGGAGGTGTATTGGGTTTAACTGTAGAAAACGTCCAACTGCTCAGTTTCTTTTATGGTCACTGTCTCTGTAATTGTATCTTCCCTTGTTAAGGTTGACTTTGTCATGTTCAAATCTCCACTCTTTATGCTTCATGCTGTCACAATGTGAATCCCGCTCTTCTCTCTTACTGCGATTGTATTTCTTGTACTTATCACGATCATCATTCTTACTGTCAATCCTGTCTTCTTTTCGCATTTTCTCTTGTCCACTGTGCCTTTCCTCATCATATCTCAACTCTCTCCCATCACCATGTGTGTGTCTTATGTCTCTCTCTGACCTTTCATTGCCAGATCCTCTACCATTTTGATCATCGTTTCGCTTTTCTTCTCTCTCGGAGTTTCTAGGTCGGCTCCTTTCTCGGTGTTTCTCTCTGGTTCTCATTTCATCAGCTCCATCTGTGTGTTTCCTTGCATCTCCTTTTCCTCTTTCTTCATTCCTGCGGTCCACACTGCCATCCCAATGAATGTCATGGTTCATTTTGGCATATTTCTCATACTCCACATCCTCTCTTTCTCTCTTGATTCTTACAGGGGGTGGAGGTGATTGGTTTCGGCCAGAGCTCTTGATGAACTGTTTGGAGGCAGCTTCTTTCTTTACCTTGACTTTTTTCTCCTTTTTTTCCTTTTTCTTTTTCTTTTTCTTTTCTGGAGAATAAATAACATTTTGTGAATTGAGGCTCACCAAAAGGGATAATCTAAATTTCAAGGGATCGACTTACTCCGTTCTAAGCACCTCTCTAAATTAGTATGAAGGACTCTCAGATAGGGGATAACACATAGAAAATGTACAATGTGTGCCAACCTCAGCAGTCCACCAAACATATGCATTTCATTTCTCACGCTGATCATTTTTTAAACCTTTCTGGCCGAGGTTGCTAGTTTACGCTGAATTAGCATTCTTTTGTGCAGTGCTCCATTTGGCTTGGATTTTGACTGGGACTGGCCAAATATATTTGATGCAGGTCTCTTAGTGTGTGCTACCACAGGATTTTCATCCCATGTTTAGACTGGATTTTGACGCAATCTAGTGGTGAAAAGTTGAGCTACTAATTCGTTGCATCACCTAATTCCAAAATCAATCCAATCTCTAAGTGTTATAACTCTACTGACATTCTTCAAATTTCAGACTGCAGTTACAACAATTCCACATAATAAAACCGGTACACCAGTGACAGTGTTTCTGTAAATTAGTAATCCAAACATCTATCATCTAATATGCTCAAACCCAAAATTCTGACAAGATCCCAACCCCTGAGCTGACCCATACCTTTCTTCAGTTTCTTAGCTGGCACTGAGCTAACATCCTCTTCAGAGGACTCTGAGGAATCTGGTGCTGATGGAGGTGCTTTAGGTGCACAGCCTTCATCTCTCAGTTTTTTAGTCACAGAATCAACATCATCTCCATCATTTGGAGGACGGTAATTGGCTACATGGTCAACACGGATGGTCCTTCCCTTAATCTAAATGCAGGAGATAGACACAAGTTACACAAACAAAGTAGTCCATATAGTAGAGAGTTCTCTTCTTGATTACTTACCTACCACATTCCCAAAATCTTTCAAGTGCCTATGGCTTTTTGTTTACTTAAGTACTGGAAAAAAGTTGTTTCCATTTATTCTAGCCCATTCTTTCACAACTAAGAATGGTCATTCCACATGGTTGGCTGAACTAGAACATCACCCCTTGTGTACTTAGAATACCAGCAGATTTGAACATAGAAAAAAATACTCTTATTCATACTAACACAATCATGTGATGGATTATAAAAGTTGAAATAGTAATAAAACAGCAAGAACTTTATTAAATTCTTTAACCCCCACATAATAGTGGGATATAGCAAAAAGATATTCTTTCAATCCAAGTTTACAAAACTTCACTGAAATACACAGCCACAGTATGTGACATGAATCACAGGAAAGTTCAAGATGTTGAAGACACCATGCAAAAATGTTATATAACACATGACATCAGCTTTAATCATATTTCAATGTAACAATCTGAAAGAAAAATTCTACACAATAGCCTTGCAATGAATCTCCATTCCAACAGAAAGAGATTAAAGAGCATGGTAGATGCAGTAGATGGAGTTACATGAAAAAGGAAGTTCAAAGAAATGTGCTCATAATAGTATCAACAAAATAGAACATGGTGTCTGATGAAGGAGAATGCTGAAGGCAGAAAAATAGAGGTATATTGCTTACTGCATCCCAAACCTTTTGTGTATCTGGTCTCAAAGTATGGTGATTTCTAGGTTGCCATACTAGAATGTTTACGTATAAATTGAAGTTGATTATTTAAACAGTAACAGAAGAAATGAACAGTTGTTACCTCCTTAATTACAAAGGATAGGAAACTCTTAATATGTTTAAAAACTAATAAAAACAACTTTCTCCTTGTATTAATGCTGACATGTGACACTTTTATTAAAATAGATGTCAATGTATTGGTGAACTGATTTCAATTTCATTTTAAAAAGTCTTGTAATGAGACTGCAAAATCGATAGATTATAACTATAAACAAGTATTGTCCCATGGTGGCATTGCCAATCCATTTCAAAACACACTATATGTACAAACCAAAAAAACAGTAATTCAGAAGCCTCAAATTCTAGTGGATATTTGAATCCAGATTCTTTATGCATTCAATCAACAAAAAGGTGCCAAGTTTGATCCACTTGATCATAACACCATGAGTTAGCTGATTGGAGTGGCAACAGAGGAGCTATAATTGGTCTCAGCCAGGGCTCACTCAGGTATCCAGATGTCAGCCATTGGAAGGACTTGTGTATGAAGATAAAGGTCAACCTCTATTTTACGTACCAAGGATCACAGATACAATGGCCACTTGGAAAAAGCTTCTTGAACGTGCCACTGACCTCTGAACAAGCCAGACTGAGTCAATTGCCTCTAGAATTATGAGGAAAATTCATCTAAAAGTGGGGAGGTGAAGGGAAGAATTTATCAAGTAGAACTACATGATCAGTTGCAGGAACTAGGAGGAACGGGGCATTTGGTGGCACCTTACACATTCTTACTTTCTTTTATATAGTGTTACAAGAAAAGCAGACATATATTCACTAAATTAGGCAAAGCACTAACGTATTGTGATATATGCAAAAGCTCATTTGGATTTTATGTATTTCTAAATGTAATTATTTTATAATTAACATTCTGCTCACAAGGTGGTCTTCATTTTATAAATGGATACTTTAATCCGTTGTACTTTGGTCTTGTTATTTACTTCAATTTACAGGCCAACTTACCAAAAGTCAAAAAAGTAAACATATCATCAGCTTTTGCAAATGGGTCATCTGGAAGAGGTGAGACAACTCCTATTGTTCATCTTTCTATGATTCCATTGTCTACTTTCATACCCACCTTGATTCCATTAAAGTTGTCCACAGCCAAAATGGTGCTTCTCTGATCCTCATAGCAGATAAAGCAGAAGCCTTTTGATTTTCCAGTCTTCTTATCTCGAACTAAATTGATGTTAACAATCTCGCCATACCTATCAAATTAATGTTAATAGTTTACTGAGTTTAAGCCATCTTTCTTATGGTAGTTTTATCAGAGGTTGCTACTAACCAGATCTTCCACTGCAATCTCATCTGTAAATATTTCTTCTCCTGTTTAGTAAAACAGCAGCTCAGCTTTCTCACAAGGAATCAGCCTCTTTTACCTTTTCTCCCCATTAATCTCCAGTCTTGAATATCTCTGGTCACTTGATAAAGCCCTAGGAGACTGTCTGCTTTATTAACTGCTGTTTCTGTCCTGTTACCGTTACTGACTCACGCATATTCCATCCAGGTCTTTCTGCTCTTCCACACCCTTAAAAGTAGAAAACTTTAGTTTGTACTGTTCTACATGTTCTTTCCAACAAAATGCATCACCTCTCATATCTTCACCTTTCCAGCCATCCCAAAAAATTGTCAATGCTGCTGTGAAGTTCTACATTGTCCTCTTCATAGTTTACAATGTTTCCGAGTTTAGTAGCATCTGCAAATATTAAAATTGTCCCCCCTTTCCAAGATCTAGATCATTCATACATAATTGAGTAAAGCAGGATCCTAGAATTGACCTCAGTGGAACATTATTACAAATCTTCCTCCAGCATGAAAAACATCTATTGACCATTACTCTCAGCTTCCTGTCATTCATCCAATTTTGCATCAATGTTGCTACTGCCCCTTTTATTCTATGAGATTGAGCATTTCTAACAAATCTATTGCATGGCACATCAGTGACCAGGCTTGAAACATACAGCTTGCTTTCCTCCCACAGATGCTGCCAGACCTGCTATATTTCTCCAGCAATTTCTTTTTGTGGTTCAGATCTCCAGCAGTTCTTTGTTCTTCATCAATAACATTACTTTTATCAACTTTCTCTGTTACCTCTTCAAAGATCTCCAGCAAGTTAGTTAAAAATGATTTTTCATGAAGAAATATTGATTCTCCCTAAGTAACCCAAATTTGTCCATGTAGCTATTAATTCCTTCCCAAATTAGTGTTTCTACAAGTTTCTCCTCCATCGAAGCAAAACATAATGATATGAACAGTATCCGAACCATCTCCTCCAAGGGTAGCTCACTGTTCAGCTACAGGTTCCCCAGGCAATCTTAGACTTCATCACCCAACTCTGTTCTTGCTTCGCCGAAGGTTCTGCCTAATAATAATTTTTACTCTGATGGTCCATTGTCCTTTTCCACTGTCATTCTAAACCTTATGATACATTGAGTACTATCCATTAAATGATCCCTCACTGACCCCTGATCTACTGGGAGTACCTTGTTCCCAAGAACCGGGTCCAATATTGCTTCCTTTTGTGTTGGAATTAACAATTATTGCTGTAGAAAATTCCCTTGTACACAATTTAAAAACACTTTTCCCTCTTTGCACTCCCACTATCCGAGTCCATGTATAGGTAATTAAGGTTCCCCATTCTAACCATTCTACAATGCTTGCACCTCATTGTAATTTTCTTGTAAATTTGTTCCTCTACATGTTTTCCATAAGTTGGTGGCCTGTAGTTTATATTAAGCAATGCACCCTTCTTGTTCCTTAGCTCTAACCAACTGATTCTGTATTTGACCCGTCCATGACATCTATCTCTCCAATACAGCAATGCTCTCCTTAACCAAGATCACCAACCTTTACTTAGTTTCCTATGTCCTGCCCTTCCTTCAACAGGGTCTGCATAATCGCCACAACATAATTCCAAATTGGTGAGGTACGGGCATAGGTTGCCAACCTTATTTACTAAACTCTCATGTATATGCCGTGTAGTGCTGATTCAGAATATTTTAATTTCTCCCTTACTCCGGCTCCACCTATTAACTTAGTACTCTCTATGCTCATGATGTGGAGGTGTCAGTGTTGGACTGGAGTGGATAAAGTCACATGACATCAGGTTATAGTCCAACAGGTTTATTTGAAATAACAAGCTTTCAGAGTGCTTTACCTTATGAAAGAGCACTGCTCCGAAAGCTTGTGAGCTCAAATAAACCTCAAATACAACCTAGTTTTGTGTGTCTTCTCACACTATTCTAAATGTTCTCAGTTTCTCTCAGTATTTGGTGAACTCTGGTGTTACCCCCTAATGTACTCGCCTGGATTCCAAGGTCCTGCAGGTCACAACATTGCGCTCAAACTGCATGATGATGCTAAAGCTGTAACATTATGCCACCTACTGGCACAAAGCCATACTTTTAACCAGCCTGAAATAATAAACTAAAATCAAGCATGTGTTCATGAAAATGCTTTTGAGAAATGAAAAAAGGCTTGCAAATATAAATGGCCTTTCGTGGTCCAAATACTTTAAAGCTAATGAAATACTTTTGAAGTATAAAGTGATGTTGGAAATGTAGCAGACCATTTGCCTCCAGTAAGCTCTTATAATAGACTGTCAAGGTTTCAGGTTCAATTTCCAGTGGTGTGCACTGCTAGTTGGCCTCAGCTAATACAACTGGTCTCCACACTACTGTGTCTGAGAGAGAGAAGCGGAGCGTCTCAGAAAACACCTCTGGGACACCCGGACCAACCAACCCAACCACCCTGTGGCTCAACACTTCAACTCCCCCTCCCACTCCACCAAGGATATGCAGGTCTTTGGACTCCTCCATCGCCAGACCACAACAACACGACGGTTGGAGGAAGAGCGCCTCATCTTCCGCCTAGGAACCCTCCAAACCCAAGGGATGAACTCAGATTTCACCAGTTTCCTCATTTCCCCTCCCCCCACCTTGTCTCAGTCAAATCCATCGAATTCAGCACCGCCTTCCTAACCTGCAATCTTCTTCCTGACCTCTCCGCCCCCACCCCAGTCTGACCTATCACCCTCACCTTGACCTCTTTCCACCTATCACATTTCCGACGCCCCTCCCCCAAGTCCCTCCTCCCTGCCTTTTATCTTAGCCTGCTGGACAAACTTTCCTCATTCCTGAAGAAGGGCTTATGCCCGAAACGTCGATTCTCCTGTTCCCTGGATGCTGCCTCACCTGCTGCGCTTTTCCAGCAACACATTTTCAGCTCTGATCTCCAGCATCTGCAGACCTCACTTTCTCCTCTGAGAGAGAGAAACTGGTTAAGAGTTTCTACTCCCCATGAGCCAACAGATTCTGCTGTGAATGTATGGGGTAAATATTAAAAATGACTTGGTTGAATTTAGAGGTGCTGCACCCATGGTTTAATAGCCTGGTCACTTAGTTGAGGAACCCAAGTGGAGCCATACTTGAGAAGCTCCAATCAGCATAGTATCTAACATCAGCGAAATTGGCAAGGAAACATAAAACTTACTGTGAAAACACACAGATAATGTCTCCTTCAGTTAATTCATAGGGCAAGCCACCTAGGAAAAAGAAAACAGAGCATACTTACATGGAAAATCATACTCTTACATTTAATGCTGGCACTACCATAACCAAGAATTTTATATATTCAGTACTGTACACAGTTTAATAAGTACAAGATCTCAGGTTGTTAGTCACACACATTTTCCAATAGAAATTTATATTATTTAACCAATTGATTACATAGTCCAGGCTGTTAATACATGAAGATATTCAAAACATTTTGCTCATGTATATGACTCTAGATCTAACTGGCAGATGTTTTCCACCTGTGACATTGAACAGAGAAGCCCACAGTGACTGGTTTTGTAGTGATTATGTTCAGCACTATAAGAAGCAGTATCCGTGAAGCATTTCTGAGGTTTGTACTCAGTGTTTAGAAGAATGGGGGGGAAATCTAATTGAAACTTTTAGAATACTGAGAGGCCTGGATAGAGTGGACATAGAGAATATGTTTCCATCAATGGGAGAGACTAGGACCCAATAGCACACTCTTACAGTAAAGGGGTGACCCTTTAGAACTGAGACAAAGGAATTTCTTCAGCCAGAGGTTGGTGAATCTGTGGAACACTGTGCTGCAGAAAGCTGTGGAGGCCAAGTCATTGAGTGTATTTGGGTTCTTGATTGGTATGGGGATCAGGAGTTACAGGGAGGATGCAGGAGAATGGGGTTGAGAAACATATCAACAACGATCGAATGGGGGAGCAAACTCTACCAGCTGAGTGGCTTAATTCTGCTCCTAAATCTTATGGTCTTATAGTTCCAATATACAAAATCTAACTTTATGATTATTTTTGATTTATTATTGGCATTTGAATCCTTACATCCATCTCCCAAATACATTAGTAGTTTTCACTCAAAGCAATAAACACTTCAGAATATTTTAAGCATTTTTGTAAAACGCACAATGTTCAGTACTTTCCCCTTCTCCAAGAATGCTTCACTCAGCCCAACTGAAGCAATACCCAGTAAGTGAGCTACAAAATGATAGAGTCATAGAGATGTACAGCACGGAAATAGACCCTTCGGTCCAACCCGTCCATGCCGACCAGATATCCCAACCCAATCTAGTCCCACCTGCCAGCACCCAGCCCATATCCCTCCGAACCCTTCCTATTCATATACCCATCCAAATGCCTTTTAAATGTTGCAATTGTACCAGCCTCCACCACTTCCTCTGATAGCTCATTCCACACATGTACCACTCTCTGTGTGAAAACATTGCCCCTTAGGTCTCTTTTATATCTTTCCCCTCTCACCCTAAACCTATGTCCTCTAGTTCTGGACTCCCCCCACCCCAGGGAATGAAGGGCTTTTGCCCGAAATATCGATTCTCCTACTCCTCAGATGCTGCCTGAACTGCTGTGCTTTTCCAGCACCACACGCTCGACTCTAATCTCCAGCATCTGCAGTCCTCCCTTTCACCTACAAAATGTGGGTCATGGCATGGATTTCAAGAATTAACTCTTAACAAGAATGAGCTCTATCAGTGCTGTTTCATAATGTTACCAAACCCTCTTTGCACTTTATTGTACTTGAGGCTGTGAACCTCACCAAAGCCCTAATGCCTACGAAAAGGAGTGCTGTTCTGCATTAGGAATGGTTAAGATCCCATTACCACTTACACTCCTATGGCAGCTCACAAATTATCTTTTGTTTTCTCCTCCTACCTGCCTCTATTTTAATGATTATTGCAAATTATTGATTAAGAGATAGTATTACAAAGATGCCAGTGAGCAGCCAAGAGGCAAGGAACATGGAATTTTACAAGGAAGGAGTGGGCTAGCTGGCACAGCAGGTAGTAGGGAAATAGGGGCAGGCCAGTATTCATAAATCCTCACCTTGCCTGCTCCTTTTTTTATAATATTGATATTAGATTTAAAATTTCTATTCAAGGCTACTTTGATTTGCATTTGATCCTTAAAAAGGGAATTAAGGAATATGGGAATCAAGCAGGAAAGTGAAGCTGAGATAAAAAAGTCTGCCTTGATCTAAGTGAATGGGAGGAGTAGATTTGAGGGGTGAAATGGCATTACCCACTCTTATTTCTTATGTTCTTCTGCACACCAGAGTTGGATTCAGCAAGATTCAGCAAGGAGTGAAATATATAGACTACCATGGGGTTAATAATACTCACACTTTTAAACGTGATGACAAAAGCCATATACAAGTGCAGGATCAGAACAAAGCAACTGTTAGCGAAGTAAATATTTAAATCCAGTTTTGATTTTCAATCTTTAAACCATCTTCTAATTGCTAAGCATCTAAATTGTTAAACTGAGAACACTTTTTGACATCAGTGAACAGCAGTAAAAACTCTCCTTTCACAGAAGTTGCACTGTCAGCAGTAATTCTTTACAAGGAGACACCATCCATTCAATTATCTTAAAGGAGTTCTTTGTAGTCTCGGAGAAATCAACCCATGACCCAGCTAATTCCATTAGATTCAACAAGAGTTGAAGAACTTTCATTATCTAGGACTAGAATGGAAGGATTCCAACTTTGGGGCAGAACTGATTGACAGGTAAATTTGTGAAGGCCTTTGACTGTATGGTATTAGAAAGGCTGTATGTGCCTTGGCTCTTTTTATTATTAGAATTGGTCAAGGAAGTAGGTTGTTTTCAGCAGAGAAAGAAGTTTGGTTGGAGAAGTCAAAAAGAATCTTGTTTATTTCAGAGAGACATTTAGAGCTTGTCATGACAAATTAATCCAGCAGAAAATGTTTTAGAATTATGAGAAATATTATATAAGTTTATAAAAAAATGGATGGGATAGTTAGAAAAAATTGAGGAGAAATGAAAGAGGTACAGAAGAAGTAAGCAATAAATGCTTTTAATATCGCAAAGTGAAACAGATAGGACCAGATTACTGCAGAAGTGAATTAAAGTTTATAATGGTACAACCATTTCTGTAACCAAAATAACTTTAGCCATTTTATTAATAACAAATATTTTAATAGAGAACATATAATTACCATTTTTAAGGAACTACAATCCCCCCAAGGCTTTAAAGTTAAGCTAATTGCTAAATTATATTTATCCAGGTCTGAATGAATTGTATTCTAGGCTGTTAATGGAACTGGGGAGGAAGTGGTGGATGCTCTGACGATCATATCCTAAATTTCTCATGATGCAGGCGAGGTACTGCAAGATTGGAGGTCTGCAAACATATTGCTATTGTTCAAAAAAGATGCAATGGATAAGCCAAATCATTATAGGCTGGTCAAATTGATCTCTGTGGTGGATAGCTTACTTGAATCAATATTGAAAAAAACAGAATTAGCTGTTACATGGAAAGGCATGGATTGATTAGGGATAGCCATTATTGCCTTACTAATGTAATTGAATTTTTGAAGAGGTAACAAGGAAGATTGATGGGGGCAGTGCAGTGCTTTGTAAGGCATTCAACAAAGTCTTGCATGGTACTACTAAGAAAAAATAAAGCCCTCGCAATGTAGCAGAATGTGATAGGTTCGATCCAAAATTGGCTCAGTGACATGAAACAAAGGGTAATGGTCGACGGATGGTTTTGCGAATGGAAAGCTGTTTCCAATGGTGTTCCATAGAGCTGAGCTTTCGGTCTCTTGCTGTTTGTGGTATATATTAATAATTTAGACTTGAAATATAGGAAGCATCATTGGGAAATTTGCAGATGACTGAAAAATTGGCCATGTAGTTGACAGTGAAGAGGCTGGCTGTTGACTGCAGGAAGGTATTAATGGTTTGACTGACGGGGCACAAAGTAGTGAGTGGAATTTAATTCGAGGAGTGGGGGCTAATTCATTTGGAGACGCCAAACAAATGAAGGAAATAAACAATAAATGAGGGACCTTGAAATGCATGTCCACAGGTTCCTGAAGGTGAAATGACAAGTGGATAAATTGGTAAAGTAAGCAAATGGGTGCTTTCCTTTACTGGCACTGAATACAAGAGCAGGGATGTATTGATGGAAATATATAGTAGAATGGTTTGGCCACAGCTGAAGTTGTTTATTTGGTCTGGTCATATTACAGGAAGTAAACACTTTCTCTAAAGATAACACAGA
Source organism: Chiloscyllium plagiosum (assembly GCF_037043375.1). Classification (NCBI taxonomy): domain Eukaryota; kingdom Metazoa; phylum Chordata; class Chondrichthyes; order Orectolobiformes; family Hemiscylliidae; genus Chiloscyllium; species Chiloscyllium plagiosum. Next base: position 55,330,434 of record NW_028270149.1, on the reverse strand, counting down.
GGAAATTTGGAGCAGCACAGTGGCTTAGTGGGTAGCACTGCTGCCTCACAGCGCCAGGGACCTGGGTTGAATTCGACGCTTGGGTGACTGTCTGCGTGGAGGTTCATGAGTGAAATCAGGAGTGCGGCCTTACATGAAGAGTGTGCTCAAATGTGCCTGAAACGGAGTTACATATTCAGAATCGTAGTGCACAGGGAAAGATAACAAGTAACCCCCATCACACAGAAACTCTATTACTATTAATCTCCTTATATAGGAAATCTGCTTCAGTCCTGCCCACTCAGCTTTGGAATTTAAAACAAAATTGGTACACCTGAAGTTCACCGGTATCAAATAAAAGAAATCCAATCACATTTAGATTTTAAATGAGCAATCCTATGGGACACAAGGTTACAAGAGCCTCTAAAACAAAGACAATTGGAACCTGGAAAAGGTTTCACTTACCCAGAAAGATCCATGCACTGTCCTTGTACTCTGAATGCCAGGACACTTTATCTTGAACTCCCAACTCCGCCTCCCTTGCATTTAGCTCATTGATGAGCTTCACTTTTGTGAGTGGACTAAATGCAGGGGTAGAAAAACAGAACAACTTGATTATAAGGTGTACCAAGATTATTGTGCTTGAATAAAACAAAAATTTACCATGTCCAAGTGCTCTTCTTTCAAAAATTAGTTTGTGGGATGTGGGTTTTGCTGGCTAGGTTAGTATTATTACCTGTCCCTAGCTACCCTGAAGAACGTAGTTGTGAGCAGTTTTCTCGAACCACAGCAGTCCATGGGCTGCAGCTAGATCCAGAATGCGGTTAGGAAGGGAGTTCCAGGATTTTGACCCAGTGATAGAACAGTGACATGTTTCCAAGTCAGGATGGCAAGTGGCTTGGAGGGGAACTTGCAATGGTGTTCCCATGTATCTGTTGCTCTTGTCCTTCCAGTTGGAAGTATCGTGAGTTTAAAGGTGCTGTCTAACGATCTTTGGAGAATTTCTGCAGTGGATCTTAGATAGTATACATTGCTGCTACTGAACCATAGTGAAGAGAGTGCTTGTGGATGTGGTGCCAATCTAGTGGCCTGCTTTGTCCTGGATGGTGTCAAGCTTCTTGAGTGTTGTTGGAACTGCTCTCATTCAGACAAGTGTGGAATATTCCATCGCACTCCTGTCTTGCGCCTTGTAGATGGTGCACAGACTGCGGGGAGTTGAGAGGTGAGCTACTTGCCAAGGTATCCCTAGCCTCTGACCTGCTCTTGCAGCCTCAATATTTATGTGGGAAGTCCAATTCAATACCAATGGTGACCCCCAAGACGTTGTTAATGGTGGATGGTATCACCATTGAATATCAAGGGGTAGTCGTCCCTTATTGGAAATGGTTGTTGCCTTGGTATTGGTGTTTGCAAATGTTACTTGATGGAACATCTCCAATGATAGAAGCTTTTATCATACCAATTGAATCAAAGGACATGATAGATCATTTTGGGCTAACTACTTGTATATTGATCACCAGACGACCTATTTCTAACTTTGGAAATCACTCTATTATCTCAGTTCCATCTCTTCAGACAAAGGACTTTTACAAATACATTAAGGACAAAAGGGTAACTAGGGAAAGAATAGGGTCTTCAAAGAACAGCAAGGTGGCCTTTGTGTGGAGCCGCAGAAAATGGGGGAGATACTAAACGAGTATTTTGCATCAGTATTTACTGTGGAAAAGGACATGCAAGATATAGACTGTAGGGAAATAGATGGTGACATCTTGAAAAATTTCCATATTACAAAAGGAGGAAGTGCTAGATGTCTTGAAACGCAAAAAGGTGCATAAATCCCCAGGACCTGATCAGGTGTACCCTAGAACTCTGTGGGAAGCTACAGAAGTGATTGCTGGGCCTCTTGCGGAGATATTTGTATCATCACTAGTCACAGGTGAGGTGCCAGAAGACTGGAGGTTGGCTAACGTGGTGTCACTGTTTAAGAAGGGTGGTAAGGACAGGCCGGGGAACTATAGACCAGTGAGCCTGACGTTCGTGGTGGGCAAGTTGTTGGAGGGAATTCTGAGGGACAGGATTTGGAAAGGCAAGGACTGATTAGAAATAGTCAACATGGCTTTGTGCGTGAGAAATCATGTCTCACAAACTTGATTGAGTTTTTTGAAGAAGTAACAAAGAGGATTGATGAGTGCGGAGCGGTAGATATGATATATATGGACTTCAGTAAGGCATTCAACAAGGTTCCCCATGGGAGACTGATTAGCAAGGTTAGATCTCATGGAATACAGGGAGAACTAGCTATTTGGATACAGAACTGGCTCAAAGGTAGAAGATAGAGGATGGTGGTGGAGGGTTGTTTTTCAGACTGGAGGCCTGTGACCAGTGGAATGTCACAAGGATTGGTGCTGGGTCCTCTACTTTTTGTCATTTACATAAGTGATTTGGATGCTGGCATAAGAGGTACAGTTAGTAAGTTTGCAGATGACACCAAAATTGGAGGTGTAGTGGACAGCGAAGAGGGTTACCGCAGATTACAAAAGGATCGAGCCCAGATGGGCCAATGGGCTGAGAAATGGCAGATGGAGTTTACTTTTGATAAAGGCGAGATGCTTCATTTTGGGAAAGCAAATCTTAGCAGGACTTATATACTTAATGGTAAGGTCCTAGGGAGTGTTGCTGAACAAAGAGACCTTGGAGTGCAGGTTCATAGCTCCTTGAAAGTGGAGTCGCAGATAGATAGGATAGTGAAGAATGCGTTTGGTATACTTTCCTTTATTGGTCAGAGTATTGAGTACAGGAGTTGGGAGGTCATGTTGTGGCTGTACAGGACATTGGTTAGGCCACTGTTGGAACATTGCGTGCAATTCTGGTCTCCTTCCTATCAGACAAGATGTTGTGAAACTTGAAAGGGTTCAGAAAAGATTTACAAGGATGTTGGCAGGGTTGGAGGATTTGAGTTATAGGGAGAGGCTGAACAGGCTGGGGCCGTTTTCCCTGGAGCGTCGGAGGCTGAGGGGTGACCTTATAGAGGTTTACAAAATTATGAGGGTCATGGATAGGGTAAATAGACAAAGTCTTTTCCCTGGGGTGGGGGAGTCCAGAACTAGAGGGCATAGGTTTAGGGTGAGAGGGGCAAGATATAAAAAAGACCTACGCGGCAATGTTTTCACACAGAGGGTGGTACGTGTATGGAATGAGCTGCCAGAGGAAGTGGTGGAGGCTGGTACAATTGCAACATTTAAGAGGAATTTGGATGGGTATATGAATAGGAAGGGTTTGGAGGGATATGGGCCGGGTGCTGGCAGGTGGGACTAGATTGGGTTGGGAAATATGGTCGGCATGGACGGGTTGGACCGAAGGGTGTGTTTCCATGCTGTATATCTCTATGACTCTGTGACTCTATCTGGTTCACCAATGTACTTTGGGGAAAGAAAATCTGCCATCCTCCCTCCGTAAACTACATTAACTCAGCAATATAATGCTGAATGCTCTTTGAAATAGCCAAGCAAGTTGTATTTAACTTCTACAAAGTCTGATTTTAAAAAATCATGTATTCCTTTTATTTGTTCATGGGGTGAGATATTGCTGGCTGGCCAGCATTTAATGTCCATCCCTAGATTCCTTCATAAACTGCTACATTCCTAAAGTTGTAGGGATATTTAAGTTTTGTTAGGAAGGGATTTCCAGGATTTTGATCCTGTGAAGCAATGGCAGTACATTTCCAAATTAGGATATTGTGTGGTTTGGAGGGGAACTTGCAGTTGGCACGGCTTCCATGTATTTGCTAACCTCGTCTTTCAGGGTGGTAGAGGCTACTGATTTAGACAGTGCTGCCAGAGGAACCTTGATGAGTTACTGTAGTGCTTCTTATAGCTGGTCGACACTGTTGCCATTGTGCAATGGTGAAAGGAGTGAATGTTGGCAGTGATGAATGGAGTGTTCATCAAGCTTGCTGTTTCATACTGTCTGATGTCAAGCATTTCGAGTGTAGTTGATCTGCACTCAACAAGACAATTGGAGAGTATTCCATCACATTCTCTGCATAATTCCTAGTGTCTGACCCGCTCTTATGGCCACAGTATTTACTGGCTGACCTGCTTTAGCTTCTGGCCAAAGGTAATCTGCAGGATAGTGATAGTCGGCAGTCATTGAGAGAATTCCATTGAATGTCAAGGGGAGAAAGTTGAATCCTCTCTTGTCAAAGATGGTCACTGCCCTATACTTTTGTGGTGTCAATGTTATTTACCATTTATCTGTCCATCTCTGGTTATTGTTGACATCTTGTTGCATATGGACACTTCAGTATCTGAAGTGTGCTGAAAGGTGCTAAACATTGGAACACTGATGATTGCACATGACCACCACTGACCTTGTGATGGAGCAAAGGTTATTGATGAAGCAGCTGAAGGTGGCTGGGCTCAGGGCACCAACCTCGGTAATTAGCACTTTGTGGTGCAGTGGTACTGCCCGTACCTCTGAACCAGGAAGTCCAGGTGCAAGTTCACCTACTCCAGGGATGTATAATCGTATCTCTGGACTGACTGATTAAAAATATTTAGCAAGGAAGAAAGAAAAGACCTTCATCATCTTTGGGAGCTCCTGTGCTGCAGTGGAAGTGACCCTGCCACCGGACCAGAAGGCCTGGGTTGAAGTCCTGCCTGCTCCCAAATTGTGTAATACCATGCCTGAACAAGTTGATTAAAATGTTTACCTTCAGGAATTCAAGTCTCATCTGCTCCAGAGACATATAATAACATGTATGAACACATTGATTAGTAAATTTCTCCCATCAGGAATTCCTGCAGAAATGCCCTGAGTCTGTGATGTTTGACTTATAACAACCAGATATGATTGGTAACCAGCAAACATTTGCCATCTGATTCCTATTGACTCCAGATTTTCCAAGGATGCTTAATTCCATACTTGGTCAGATGCTGTGTGGATGTTAAGGGCAGTTACTTTTACCTCACCTTGTCTCTTCTTTGTTGGAACTGAAATTGAGAATCAAGCAGTTGTTCAACTGGACTGTGGGACAATGACTCAGGAAAAGACAAGGCTGAAGTACGTGCATCCATCTTGAGATCTAAGCTCTGTAGTCTCCCACATCCAGTCATGAATGGGGTGGACTATTTAACAACTCGCTGGAGGAGGCAGCTCCACCAGGATCTCCATCCCCAATAATCAGTGTGAAGGGTAAGCATTTGCCTACAGTTTCAGTCAGAAATATGGAGTGGATGACCTATCTTGGCTTCCTCCTGAGGTCCTCAGCATTACATGTGCCAGTTTTGACATCATGTGGAGCATCAATTCACTCCACATGATGTCAAAACACAACTGGTTACCGGACACTGCAAAGGAAATTAGTCTGGACAACATTTGAGCAGTACTACTGATGACTTGTGCTCCAGAACTAGCAGCACCCCTAGCTAAACTCCTCCAGTACAGCTACAACAATGGGATCTATCCAGCTATGTGTATAATTTCCCAGCTCCATCCAGTCCAGAAGAAGGATAGATCCAACCCGGCTAATTCCACCCCATCAATTTATCCTCAATCAAAACGATAGAAAGCACTGTCATCATCAGTGATTTAAAAAGCACTTACTCAACAACAATATGTTCATTGATGCTCAGTTTGGGCTCCAATAGACATTGAGAAAAGAGCTGAACTCCAGAGGGGAATCGAGGGTGACTTCACTTGATATCAAGGCAGCATTTGACTGTGTGCAGCATTAAGGACCCCCAGTAAAACTGGAATCAATGGGAATCAGGTGGGGGATCTCCCTGCTGTTTCGCACAAAGGAATGTGGTTGCGGTTGTTAGGGTCAATCAACTCATTCACAGGAGTTACTCAGGGTAGCATCCCAGGTTCAACCATCTTCAATAACCTTTTCTCCATTATAAATGTCAGAAGTCAGATCCTTCACTGATGATTGCACAATTTCAGCACTGTTTGCAACTCCTCACACGGAGGTAGCCTCTGTCCAAATACTGCCTCTTTGATTTGGACCGCATCTAACATCTTCAACACTCACTTCTTCTACCACTGATGTTCAATTGTAGCAGTGTGTATCATTTACAAGATGCACTTGCAACAACTTGCCAAAAAGCTTAGACAGTACCTTCCAAATTCCTGACCTCTAATATCTAGAAGGACAAGAGCAGTAAACGCATGGGAACACCACCTGGATGTTCCCTTTCAAACCACACACCATCCTGATTTGGAAAAATGTAACAGTCATTGCCATTGGCAAAAGTGAGGACTGTAGATGCTGGAGATTAGAGTAGAGAGTGTGGTGCTGGAAAAGCACAGCAGATCAGGCAGCATCCAAGGAGGAGAATCAATGTTTCGGGTAAAAGCCCTTTCCTGATGAAGGGCTTTTGCCCAAAACATTGATGCTCCTGCTCCTTGGATGCTGCCTGACCTGCTGTGCGTTTCCAGCACCACACTCTTGATTCACTGTCAATGGTCAAAAGCCCTGGAATTTACACCTTCTCAGCACTGGGGTGGAGTGGAAGAAACCCGAAGAAGCACAGCAGTCAAAGGAAGCAGCTCACTCCCACTTTTTCCAGGGCATTTGGTGATTGGCAGTAAATGCTGGCCTAGCCAGGGATTCCCACATCCCATGAATGAATGAAAGGCATTTTTGCACATACTGAAAGGGAAAAACACATTCTAACAAAGGAAATTTCCATAGATTACACTCTGATTCTACAACCAGCTTTTTTTTTTAAAATGAAGAACTGCAGATGTTGGAAATCAGAAGCAAGAACAGAAATTACTGGAAAAACTCAGGGCTGGCAGCATCTTTGGAGAAAAATCAGTTAACGTTTGGGTCCAGTGACCTTTTCAGAACTGAAGCTCTCTCCACAGATGCTGAGTTTTTCCAGAAATAAATTATTATAAACATATTCATTTAAAGTGGCTATTTGCCCAAACTGGTATTTGAACATTGCTCGGTTGAGTACAGACTGCTGATTGGCGTTTCCCAGACTATATGCACTTAAACAACTAACATTTATAATAGAGTTGTCCAGTTGATTTGGGTGCAACTATCTTCATTTCAAAATGAAAGAGTTCTTGAACAAAAAGTTGATGGCACATTTCACTTGCATTTTAAATGTGAAAACAGAACTATTTCCAACATTTTCTGATGTTATTTTGAATTCCTAAATGAGCTTCCTTTTGTTTTAGTTTACTTCTCTTCCACAAGTGCCCAGCTTGAAGAAGCTCACTGTTTTCTCCACTGGATTTGCATTTATCCCTTTTGCTTTGTTTGCCACTTTTACCAAGCTCTGTACTTCATCTTTAAAGCCTTCCAAAACCCCACTAAATTAGTGCTGAGTGTTGTTTTATTGACCAGACCAACTGGCTCGTGATTTAACAATCCACATTTCTACAATACTATTCACATAATGTGAAAATCCATGAAAATGCTTCACATGCGAAAGGAAAAGATAATGAGGATGGAAAGGGGAAGGGTAACAGGAAACATAAACAGTCAGAAAGGCTTTTGGGAGATTGTTGAAAGAAAGATGTCAAGGCAGAGGGTGTTCCAAAGGCCACACAGTGGCTGACAAAGCAACAACTAACGTTTTATTCACATTTGTGGTCATTCCAAGTTATTAATCTTTCCACAGTTTTATTAACGACTGATTCATATCATGATCAAACTTCTGTTGACAAACAATTCAGCTCAGATACCTTTGGTAACTTTTTATTCCGATCAAACCACTGTCAGTAATTGTCTTTAGTCTTTTACCAAAAATAAATCCAAGAATTAACGAATTGTGCTGAAAACAGGCTCTATTTTTTTTTCAGAAACGGTGGACATTTAAAATAGAAAGATCCTGCCACTGCTCATTTACCACCTCAGAGAAACCTCTTACGGCCATACCAGACGGGGAATTTGCTTTCTTTAGTGATGCTGTTTGTTAAACTAGTAACTACATCAATTTAATCTCCTACTCACTTCATTTTGCAGCAGCTCCTCTTCCTGGACAACAACAGAGGCAGGAGAAAGAAGAACCACGACAAGACCATGGAGAACTCCGCACACACCACCATCTACTGACGCATAATGCCAATCACACCCTGCAGTTGAGACACAGCTGGAGTCCTCAATGCAGAATTTATTAAAACAATACGCAATAAAGCTATTTGAGCAAATGCAGATGATAAAATCTGATTAACCCAATGTAGAGGAAATTGAAAATACATAATGTTAATTATCATTTGTATTGATAATTACAATTTTGGAGGAATTTTATCCTGGTACGTGAGGAAGAGGCTATCTGTCTGTTAGGTTCTTGATGTGGAGGTGAGGGTGCTGGACAACAAAGTTAAAAATCACACCCCGCCAGGTTATAATCCAATAGGTTTATTTGAAAGTACAAGCTTTCGGAGCGCTGCTCCTTCGTCAGGTAACTAGTGGGGCAGGATCATAGGTCACAGAAATTATAGTAAGAGATCAAAGTGTCATACAACTGATGTGATATATTGAACAAATCTAGATTGCGGTTAAGTCTTTAATCACTTAGAATGGGAATGCCAACTCTATTTTGATTTAATCCCTGACCTCCCCTTCACTGTTTGATCACGCAGCATTGCCCTTTGATGTGAAGGACAGTGCTTGTCACTGGCCACTCGGGTGTTTTCCTATCTTCCTGGTGGTGGAATTTGAATAAAGATTCGTGCACTTTGTGAAAAAAAATTAAATAAACAGGGACTTCACACACACCATGGGTAAAAAAAAGAAAAAAAAGAATGGGAATGCAAGTTTCGATTGATTAATATGTAAATTCCAGAACTTCTTTCAAGTCACAGTCCCGAGACAACTTACAGCTTTATCAGTATATTAAAAAAGTGACATCTCAGCTCAGACGATGCATTAGAGGTTTAAGGGTCTGTAACTGTGTGTGTGTATAGTGTAGTGGGTTCACCTGTAGTGTGACATGAACCCAATATCCCAGTTGAGGCTATCCTTATGGGTACCAAACTTGGCTATCACCCTGTGCTCGGCAACTCTGCGTTGTTGCGTCTCTCGAAGTCCGCCTTGGAGGACGGTCACCCGAAGAGGCAAAGCCAAATTTTCTTGACTGCTGAAGTGCTCCCCCATCTGGCTATGTCGAGGGCATCTTGAAACCCATTGTCCAGGGGACCTCCAGCTTCTATTGTGACTCTACAGAAATTCACACAGTCTCCTCTGCTGATTGTTATACGTTTACAAGTTGTACAAACTGATGATTTTTATGTTTTAAAGAAACTTTAAACAGCTGATCAGACTTAGGTGTTATTCTACATAGTCTACGTAATATCAGATCAGTAAGTTAAGTTTTATGTTTTTCAACCAAGGGTTTTTGTCAGATAACACAGTGAAACTTGCTCCTGCATCAAGCTTAGATGTTTATTGACATAGATGAGGTCTGTGATGTCTTGTTCAGATGAGTCACCTATTTTCCCATAGGAATGGCTTAAACATTTCTTCTAAAGGATGTATTTCACCAAAAAAAAATGTTCTAATGGAAGTATATTATGAGAGTCAACATTTTCTAATGGTTTTGGGTATAAAATATTACGTTTTTGTTGACATAACTAGCACTGTTTCTGTTATTCAAAGATTATTCCTGGTTTTTGCACATTTTTTGACAATTCCCCACTATTTCACAAAAGTGACATTCTTGTGATAGAGTTGAATGCAACTTTTGTTTATGTGGTTTCTTTGTACCACATCTTGTACAGTATCTCCCAGCAGCAAAGGATTTGGACACTCTTTGCATTGGTTTGTTGTGTGATTGTTTAGAATGCTTGCCCTTACACAGTTGATAAGTTCTGATCATCCTCTGAAGTAAATTTGTCCTTCCATTCCTCAGATTTTTCTGTGTTTGTTTCTGAATTTCAGCTGATAACACAACCCTGATAGACTTTTCCAGTGTAAGAACTTCCTTTGATTGTAAAAGAACTGAAAGAGATGGATTAGAAATTTTGGTGACCGTTCTGTCTCTATATAGTTAATTAGATTATGGTGTTCCCTATTCACAAGAATCAGGCAGGATATAAAGTTATAGAGTCACAGAGTCATAGAGATGTACAGCACAGAAACAGACTCTTCAGTCCAATTAGTCCATGCTGACCAGATATCCTAATCTAATCCAGTCCCATTTGCCAGCACTTGGCCCATATCCCTTTAAACTTTTCCTATTCCTATACCCATCCAAATGTCTTTTAAATATTGTAATTGTATTCAGCCTCCATCACTTCCTCTGGCAGCTCATTCCATATATGAACCACACTCTGTGTGAAAAAGTTGTCCCTCAAGTCCCTTTTAAATCTTTTCCCTCTCACCCTAAACTTACACCCTCTAGTTCTGAACTTCCCAATCTAGGGAAAAGACTTTGTCTAGTTACTCTATCTATGCCCCTCATGATTTTATAAATCTCCATTAAGTCATCTCTTGGTGTCCGATGCTCCAGGGAAAACAGCCCCAGCCTATTCAGGCTCTCCCTAAAGCTCAAACCTCCAATCCTGGTAACATCCTTAAGAATCTTTTCATTGAAGAAATTGTCAACACATTATCCTGGAAACTTGTCCTTTATTGAATTTTACTCTTTCAATTTTATAATTTGGTCTCAAAGTAAAATAGTTGTCAGATGCTATAAATACATCATCAGAGCTATCAGTCTCCTTTTAAATGCTTTTATGTTAATAGCATTGTCTGTTTACTGGTGGTACAGAACAAAACAGTGTGTTAACTTGTTCTGCTTGTGGTTTTATTTATCTGAAGGAATTCTGTATCTCATGAATTATTTCTTCAACGCTCACCAAGAAAATTCTGTACCTGAAGTATCTGTAACCTTGGATCTGCCTGGAGGTATCATAACTTTCTCCATTAATTTATTTAATTTAAACTTCTCACTCTAAATTCTGAAGGCTTTTTAAGTTTTTATAAAATTCTACAGTATCTTTAGCTTTTTGACTTTAAGTTGAAGCATGATTTCATTTCAATTGCTTTAAAATTCATTGGAGAATATTGTGGTAAAGAATTTTTTGGAATTGTAATAAATTTTTAATTACTGATACAGTAAAATAAGAGCCATTACTAAGGGATAAAATTGTAATAAGCTGTTACATTAAAACACCTTCAGTGTTAAAAATTATATCTTTGTAATTTTTAAATATTTGAAACTTTTTAAGAGGTTTAAATTGTAAATATGGTCTTACAATAAAGATTTCAATTTAGTTTTCAAATATTTGAAAACTATAAAAACTCTTTAAATTGACACTTTTTTCATCAAATTAAGATTGTGAAATAAAGAACTATGATTGAGGATTCATGCCTTTATACTGTTCTTCCTGATCAGTTTCCCTCTGCATCAAAATGGCTGTCTTTTATTGTTTTTGCTTTTTCCCTTTTTAACTGAAAAACACAGGCATTGAACCACTTGTATACTTTTAAAATATTTTTGTTTGTATAACAAAAATTTGTTTCATCTTCAAAATGATTACATTCAGTAAAATTTCTTGCACCTACAACTTATAGGTCTTGAACCTTTGGACTGTGTTGGCAGTTTGAAGAATATTTTAAGAAGAATTTGTCAGCAATTTATATATATAATATTAAACAGTGAAAACAATGTTCATTTAATCCAAGAAATGTTTTCAGCCTTCTGTCAACTTCCTCATCCACAATATTGCCATAAAAATAATTATTTTCACCTTTCCTTCTCGGGACTCAATTTACTTCTGGAACCTGAAGTTAGTTTCTTCTTTCCTGGTTCACATAGAGTCATAGAGTTTTTATTGTGCAGGAAAGGCACTTCAGCACATTATGTTCATGCCTGTCATCAAGCGTTTACCTATTGTAAGCCTACTTTCCAGCACTTGGCCTGTAGCCTCGTATGCTTGGGCAAGTGCTCATCTTAAATGTCTTGATAGTTCTAGACTCTGCCACCCTTTATGGCACTGAGTTTCAGAAACCAACCATCCTCTGGACGAAAAATTATTTCCATAAATCTCCTCTAAGTTTTCTCCAGTGAAGTGTCACAGGGTGCTGAGGCCTTAACTATTTACAACATATATTAATGGCTTGGATGATGCAAGTGAATGTCCGACTGCCAAATTTGTGGATTACATAAAAAATAGGTGTGAAGAGTAATAGAGAGGATGGCACAAGGTGTCGACACAGGGATTAGATTCACGACAGTGAGGAAACAGGCCCTTTGGCCCAACAAGTCCACACTGATCCTCCAAAGAGCAACCCACCCAGACCCATTCCCCTACATTTACCCCTAATTAATGCACCTAACACTACGAGCAAATTTATCATAGCCAATTCACCTGACCTGCATGTCTTTCGACTGTGGGAGGAAACCGGAGCACCTGGAGGAAACCTACGCGGACACGGGGAGAATGTGCAAGTCCACACAGACAGTTGCCTGAGGTGGGAATTGAACCTGGGCCCTTGGCGCTGTGAGGCAGCAGTGCTAACCACTGAGCCACCGTGCCGCCCCCAACTTTGGACAGGTTATTGAGTTGGTAAAAGATTGGCAGATGGTACAATGTGGGAAAGTGTGAAGTTATGCACTTTGACAGGAAGAACAGATGAGCTGAATATTACTTAAAGGGGGAAAGACTGTTGAAAGCTGCATTATTGAGGAATTCGAAGACGTCTTAGTGCATCAATCATAACAAAGTACCAAAGAGTAAGAGTGAAGACAAACGGGCTTTAGGCCTTTAATTTAAAGAGAATGTTGTATAAAAAAAAGCGGTCTTGGTAAAACGATATAAGAAATTTCTCAGACCACAGTTGGATTACTTTGAAGAGTTCTGATCCACTAATCTAAGGAAAAATATACTGGCATTGGAAGAAGCTTAGAGAAGTATCACAAGGATGATTTGGATATAGAGTGATTTTCGTATGAGGAGTGGTTAAGATTGAGCTCATACCTACTGGAGTCTAGCAATACAAGAAGAAAGAGATGAGACCTTATTGAAACATCTAAGATTCTTAGAAGGCTTAACAGAGTAGATGTGGAAAGTTTGTTTACCTTTGTAGGAAAGTGTAGGACCAAAGGGTATAATGTCAGAGTAAGGAGGCACGCATTTAAGACAGAGATGATAAAAACCTTTTTCTGTTAGAAGGTACTGAATCTGTAACTGAATACTGAAGCAATAAAACAGTAACTTAAGTAAGTGTAGACAAAGTAGTAGAGGAAGGGGAGGGAGTTTAATGGTAATAATACATCAGTGAATAACGTCTAAGTAAATAATTGTAGTAAAATATAAAATTAAAATATCTTTAAATGAAAGAATAAAATGTTCTAACTATACAAAGTAATGTAACAAATAGAGGTAAATGGGTTTGACATATTCATCATTGCTGAGTCATGGTTGCAAGGTGCTCAACTTTGAACAAATTAAACTGACAAAGATAGCATGGAAAATAATTTTGTAGAATACTTTCATGACAGCTTTTTACAATAATATATTGTAGAACCAACTGGGGAAAAACCTTAAATTACATCTGGTATTAAACATTAATGCAGGGTTAATTAGTGTTCTTATAGTGAAAGATCTTTAGGGAGTTATATTAAAATTAGCTTACATATTAAGTTTAAGAAAGATATATGAATCCCAAACAATCCTCTTAAAGGTATGAACGTTTAGTAAATGTAAGCTTATTAAGGTTGATTAACTGAATAGACCAAAATCTATGATGATAACTAAAGAGCAGGAAATGTTTGAAGAAATTATGCAAAATTTTTAATGAAAGTATATTTTGATAAAGTCACAGACATGGTGAGAAAAATCAATCTGTAGTTTACTAAAATGTTATGGAACAAGCATGTAATATTGCAAAAAGTTGATGAAAGCATGTGAAAGGTTAGAGTTAATAGGAAACTTCTTCACTCAAAAAGTTGTGAAGCTTTGGAATTGTCTGTCATGAATGCTCCATTGATGAGTATGTTAAGGCTGAGAAGAATACAATCAGGGCTGATCATCTGCCTCAATTCCACTTTCCCACCCTCTCAATATTTCATATGGTTCCCTGGAAGATCAAAAATCTAAAGACTGGTGGAGTAGACGCGGTGGGCTCTATGGTCCAATCTTGCTCCTTTTTTTAGTGTTCACATGTCAAGTACAAGTCTTGAGTGACAGTAATTGCTACTGTGAGTGTGATGGAGGTGTGGTGCATTAAACATTATGAGAAGGTGGCATTGTGGGTATGAGATGTCCAAAGAAGATGCATTCATTGACACTGACTATCCTGAGTAGTCATGATTTGGAGATGCTGGTGTTGGACTGGGGTGTACAAGATTAATAATCATACAACATCAGGTTATAGTCCGACAGGTTTAATTGGAAGCACTAGCTTTCTGAGCACTGCTCCTTCATCAGGTGGTTGATTCCAAACTCTAACATTTGATCTTTCTGACCGTCTACTCTGGTTTCCTTCTGAGAGTAGTCCTTAAGAATGTCCTGGTCTCACTGAGACCATAATATTTTTCCACCTGTCTGAATTTTTTTCACCTAACTCTGCTGCTTCGGTCCTATAGGGAATTAAGGATTTAGCGCCTAAGGTGTAGGAACTGTCACCAAGTTCATTCAGCTGAGGTGTGTAGATGAATTTATGTTCCACCCTCTCCATTTAAACAGGTGTAAATTATGGTGCCTGGGCCAAAAGATTGAGGCACAAGATTTTTGTTTTCATAAACCCAGAGGAAGAAGCTGATTTCAAATGGTCTGGGGAGTTTATAAGTTGAACCAAGGGTTATAGTGAAAGGATGAAGCCATGAAGCGAAATATTAATGACAACGAAAGTACACAAAACAATTCTAATGCAATCTTGTCATTTGAAATATTCATTTTTGATGTGTTTAGTTGTTTAAATCTTATTAGGAACTGTAGTTGCTGGGAACAATAAAAAAATGTAGATTTGAGAACTTGGGAAATGTTGCATGTTAAAAGAAAGACTCTCCTTAAGTAGATTACATTAAGCATTGGGGAAGACTGTTTATCAGGTAGGATGGTTTATGATTGCTTCAACAGTCCAGAAATGACCTTCATCACCTCTTATTGTTAATTTTAGTTTGCATTTGATAAAACAGAATAAAAATAAATAAAAGCAATTTATTGAGGTATGTGTACAAGTTATCACTCAATAAACTCTGAAAAACAAGTCATAATGCATCTCAACAACAAATGTAACTGGGCATTTGCTTCAGCAGGTAAAAGCTAATAAAGCAGATGCAGGAAATCTGAAATACAAACAAAAAGTACTGGAGACAATCAGCATGTCTGGCAGCATCTATGGAGAAAGAGACAGAGTTAATTTTTCAAGTCCGACAGAGGGAGATAAGAATTTATCAACATTGCTTCTAATTTCCATCCTCCTCTCACCTTCACCTGGGTTCCACTGCTGACACTTCCCTTCGCTTCCTTGACTTCACCATTTCCATTTCAGGAGATAAGACTGTTCATTTAATATGCAGTACAACCCCACCAACTCCCATAGCACTTTGACTACACCTACTCGCATCTTGCTTCCTGCAAGGATTTTCATTGCATTCTCCGAGTTCCTCTGTCCTCCTCACATCTGTTCTGATGATTCCACCTTCCCCTGGGCTGCCTCCTGCATAACCTCCTCTTTGCTCACAGAGGATTCCCTCTCCCAGTGTGCTTGACAGGCAATCAGCCATGTCCAATTCATCTCTAACACTTTTGCCTTCACCCATTATCCTTCGTCTCAGAACAACAAGATATCCCCTTGTCCATATTTCTCTGCATTCAAAGGATCATCATCTGCCATTTCTGTGACATCCAAAAAGACACCACCATCAAATGTACCATCCCGTCCCCTCCGCTGTCAGTGTTCCACAGGGATCAATCCCTGTCTGACACCTAGTTCCACTCTTCCATTACACCCATTTCCTCACTCCCACACAGCACCTCCCAATGCAATCGTAGAAGGTTGAACTCTTGCCTATTCACCTCCTCCCTCCTCACTATCCAAGACCCAAAACACACCTTCCAGATGAAGCAATAGTTTACTTGTACTTTCAATTATGTCTTCTGTATTCACTGCTCACAATGCAATCTCCTTTATATTATCAAGATGAAGACTGGTGACTGCTTTGTGGAACATCTCTATCCTGGGTATCAGAATGACTCTGACCTTCCAGTTACTTGCCAATTCAATGAACCAACTTGCTCCCATGTGAACATATCCACCTTGGGACAGCTACAGCTTTTCAATGAAGCTCAGCACGAGCTGGAAGATCAGCACTTCATTTTCTGCTTAGGCAATTTACAGATTCAATATCAATTTGCATAATTTCAATGCATGACCTGTATCATCTAATTTTCTTGTTTCTCCCATGCTGTAGTAGCCATGTCTTGTTTGTATCATGTTGACTTTGCTCTCTATGGAGTGGACCCATGTTCTCCATTTTCACCTTCAAATCCACCGGTTTTACATTTATTTTCTCCCTTACCATCATTAGCACTGTCTTTGTCATTTGCTTGGGACACCCTCACCATCTTTTCCACTTGCACTTCCTCTCCCTCTATTAGCAGCAAAAGAATCACCACTTTCCAGCCCATTTTAGTTCTGTAAAAGGGTTATATCAGACTTGAAACAAAAACAGAAATTGCTGGAAAAGCTTAGCAGGTCTGGCAGGAACTGTGGAGAGAAATCACAGTTAACATTTCAGGTCCAGTGATCTTTTCACGGAACTCCCATATCAGACTTGAAACTGTTTTAAAATTAGTTTATGGGATATGGGTGTTACTGGCTAGGCCAGTATTTATTGTAGTCTCTAATTGCCCAGGGAGCAGTTAAGAAAGAACCACTTTGCTGTCAGTCTGGAGTTATATGTAGGGAAGACCAGGTAATGATGATAGATTTCCTTCTCTTAAGAACTGTCTCTCTCCACAGATGTTGCCAAATCTGCTGAGTTTCTCCAGCACTTTCTGTTCTTATATGTTCAGCAGATTTTATTCCACACAAACTTAAAACACTGAGGTCAGGCCAGGAACAGAATGGATTATTGTTTCTTTGATACATCAGTGCCTAATACAGCAGGAGTGACTCATTCATGTCAGACATGCAGAAATCTTGCACCAATTTCAATGAATAAAAGAACATCCATTGTTCTCTACTGTGCCATTGATCAAAATGACAGTAATAATATTACTGACATAAAAATCTGATTGAAATCGATGACATAATTTAAAATGACAGCTACTTGACTTATGCAACTTCGTCCAAAAATATTGAGGATAAAAAGAGTCATGAATCAATTTGAGTAGTCACATAATTATTTTAAAATATGTGCCCTGTATGTTTATTTCTGTCTTCTTTGAGTTGATTTATGTAAGTGGAAGATCATTCCGATGTAGAATATTGTGGATATACACTGCCATATGAGAACCTTTGGTGTTGGCAACTTGAAATGAAAGATGACGTCTTATGAAGCACCACATACTTTTCAATACTACCCTGAAGGAGATGACGAATTCATGAAATACATTACTCTCCTTACATCATGGATATTTGTTGCTGTGTCCACATCGCTGACTTTGTCAAAGTTGCTGAACCAGGTCAAGTACATTTCTCATGTACCTAAAGGCAAAGGATAATAATTTCAGATGTCATGCAGAAAAAGTAGTTTTTTTAAAAACATGATGGCCTTGGTGTGTTGGGATAGATAGGGTATTCAAATAGATTTGAGCTTTGTAACTACAATTTTACAATGTGAACTGAGCCAGATGATTTGTTACTTGCAGGTGAAAATATGCATTTTTGATTCATATAAATACAACTGTAGAACCCAAACCACAGTTATGAATGCAGTCATGAAAACTAAGTTATAATATATAAATTTAGTATACACTAGTGATCAGTTCTGAATTCAACTTCTGATACTGTTGACTTTGACTTTTGGATGGATTTGGAGCCAATGTGATTAATATTTATAGCTGTGGAAGATTAAACAGAAAAGTATCTTGACTTTACAAAATCCTATTGGTAAAATCAGGTAAAAGTTGTCAGAACTATGAATGGTTAAAACAGTAAATGATAAACCAACTAATTTCTTTGATTAAAGATAATCAGTTTCTTTGGTTAAAGATAATCAGAATTAATGTGTATGATCCCAACAGTTAATTTGTAAACCCAGCTGCAAGACAAATGACTGATCTGTTTGCTTTATTTTTACAAAATGAACTGTATTTCCAAATTTTTACAGATCTCCTGTCATAATTAAGTCTTAATGTGTAACTCAATCAGCTTAAAGGAAACTGTGTATACAACTGCTTTGCTCCACCGAATAACCTTATTAAATTCCTGGCTGTGGTCTCACTAAGATTAAATCCAGATTAAATCTAGAAATCTAATTTATCTGATCACAGTACCCATTCATCTATATTATAGCTTCAAAAGATTAAATTTCACTGTCAAACAAGGAAGGGAGACAATATACTAATTTAAAATCATGGCTGTGCTCCAGGGCACAGGAGAAGAAAACTCAACCTGCAAAATTGGCACACTGAGAGCAGGATTACTCTAAAATGTGCAGCCAACCATAATCCAATGCACAGCACTCACTGTCCTCTGATAAATCCACAGCAACAATAATAACCAGTTGTATTTTTAAAATATTTTAATAGGAAAAATTGCCAAGGCACTTCATGGAAATGTAATCAGATAACAGAATCTGATTGACCAATACCTTTTGCCTATCATTTACTACATTCCGCAATGTGCTCCACTCTTTAATGGTGCTTTGGCCTGCAGCACCAATCAGAGATTCAAATAACAAAAACTCACATCATAAGTTCCGTTTCTTTTTAAAGACGTGGGTAAAATTCATTTCAGTTTGTCAAGGATGTCATTAAGATCTTACATTTTTTTAGTTGATTTGTTAGCCCTGTCCTGACCTTTTATAGGGGTCTGGATTGGGTGGTCAGGCTTGTGGATTTTGGGAAGGAGGTAGAATTGGACGGTGGCCCAACATTTCAACTCCCCCTCTCACTCTGCCAAAGACATGCAGGTCCTGGGCCTCCTCCACCACTGCTTCCTCACACCCTCATCTTCCGCCTCGGAACACTTCAACCCCAGGGCATCAATGTGGACTTCACCAGTTTCCTCATTTCCCCTCCGCCCCACCTTACCCCAGTTCCAACCTTCCAGCTCAGCACCGCCCTCATGACCTGTCCTACCTGCCTATCTTTCTTTCCACCTATCCACTCCACCCTCCTCTCTGACTTATCACCTCCATCCCCACCCCCATTCACCTATTGTACTCAATGGTACTTTCTCCTCACCCCCACCCCTCTCTCATTTATCTCTCCACCCTGCAGACTCCCTGCCTCTATTCCTGATGAAGGGCTTTTGCCTGAAACGTCGATTTTCCTGCTCCTTGGATGCTGCCTGACCTGCTGTGCTTTTCCAGTACCACTCTAATCTAGACTCAGGTTTCCAGCATCTGCAGTCCTTGTTTTTACCACCCTGACCTTTTATAACCAGATTTTTCTTTCATGTATTTACTCCATTACGCTGAGCTTCATCTTGTGTGTCCAACATGTTGATGTGATGTGGCCAGTGGGTGGGTGATGAGAGTTGGCATGCTTTCTGTTTTTGTGTGTTAGTCAGCCATGGGTGAATAGCTCCACTGAATATGAGATTATAAGAAATAAGAACAGGAATAGGCTATTCAGCCCATCAAGCCAGTCCCACCATTCTGCAAGATCATGACTGATCTGCCAGAGGCTTCAACTTCCTTTCCTTGCCAGCTCAGCATAGCCATCAACCCCTTCATATTTCAAAAACCTATGTACATCTGTATTTTCCTCAAAAACTCGATGATTCCTCTTTTAGAACTTTCAATGATCTAGCCTCCACAACTCTTGGAGGTACAAGATTCCAGATATTCATTACCCTCTGGGAGAAAATAAATACCTTTGCATCTCAGAATTTAAGAAGTGTCCCCTTATTCTGTGACTATGTCCCCTGGTTTGTATTCCCCCACTAATGTAAATATCAACATCTAACCTGATTGGCCCGTTCAGAATCTTCGATGTTTTAATAATATCACCCCTCATTCTTTTAAACTCTCATGAATAAAGGCCTAAAATATTTAGCTGTTCTAGGTAAGTCAATTCCTTCATCCTGCTTTATGGATACATCAGAAACATTGAAACCTAAGGGAGTAAAGCCCCAACATAAAACTTGGAGCAAAGTGCTCAAGTAAACTGTCTGAACATGTACCTTTTTCATCATCCCCTGCAACCAAGCTGGTGCCAAACATTATGCTTTTCAATCTTTGGGCTCAGCCGGGGAGGTTAAGAGGGTGACCCTGAATCTTGGACATCACAGGTCTCCATACATTTTGCCCAGGTTTGTGCCCTGGCGAGGACACTCCAGTTTTACTGTAGAGTGTTAACAAAATACAAGGATAACAGTTGCACACGATAAGCACATGTCAATTGGCACAGAGAACAGGTGCTCTGGGGTGTCCCTAATAGTTGAAGGGAACATCACATCTTACTGGTCAGCCACTCAAGTCAGGAAGCACCCAACGGTAAGGTGCTCATCCACCAATCTGCTTCATTGGTTGCTTGAGGCTTCGATTCTCTACACAACAAAATCCACTGCAACAAGCAAAGAAATAAAACAAACCAAAAGAAAGAAGATCTTTGATTGACAAGTTTGAGTGTCAGGAGCTTTTGCATGGACTGATAGACAACCTGCAGCTGGGTGATAATACATGAAAGGCAACTATGATCAATAGGGAATGTGATGGCTGAATACTGTTATTGCATTGCTACAAAAGACTAGACTTGCTGAGATTAGGTCACTGAAGGAAAAACATTCCATGATTATCTCGCAGACGCAGGGTTTAAATCAAATACATGATCAAGGTATTGCCTCCATTGTAAGGAATTTACTGTTCTCAGTGATAAAACCCACCACAAATAGTCCAAAATGTGTTCTCTTCCACTTCTTTTCAACTCAAACAGTGCCTGTGAACCTCCTGAGTACATGTGCTTCAATGCTATGTTTCATTATAGAGGTGAAATACCAATTCTCTCAGGAGGTGGACTCTGCTATCAGGAAAATTCCTGAATCAGAAATTCTTCATTTACAAGGATATTTTAAAACAAGATTTGGTGTGGACCCTGAAGCAGTCTGTGAAAAATAAATGTAAACAGACAAACTACTGGGAACCTTTCAACTACCACAACTTTGAGTAACTCACAATTTCTTTCAGAACAAAACATGTTACATAGAACCCTGGAGATAACCAAGATCAGAGCATTGGCCCCAGCTGAAACTGATCACCAACCAATATGATTTGCTAAACTGCATTCTCAATGTACACAGTTACCACAGTGCCAACTGCAATAAAGATCACACCCTGGTGTCAACTGGGGTGGCAATGCAACTCTTGAAGCTTTTTATTCAAAGCAGAAAGGCTATCCTTTGATTAACATCAGCCACACTGGATATCCAGGTAATAAGCAATTGTTCTGTCACTAAGTTCAATACACACTGTCTGGCATTCTCACACTGAATGCAGAAGTTAATGTAATTCTAAAATACTGCACTACTTAACATATGGGAAGCAGAAACTGCTAACTGGTTTGAAACAAACCTCACTGTGATGGAACTTGCCACATGAGGAAAGTGGTATGCGCTCGTTAATTACAAAGAACGATCCATGCAAAGAGACTTCTAGCAGTTGCGAGAAGAAAATTCCAATAGATTAGATTACTTACAGTGTGGAAACTGGCCCTTCGGCCCAACATGTCTACACTGACCCTCTGAAAAGCAACCCACCCCCCTACATTTACTCCTTCACCTAACACTATGGGCAATTTAGCACGACCAATTCACCTAATCTGCACATTTTTGGACTGTGGGAGGAAACCAGAGAACCCAGAGGGAACCCACGCAGACACTGGGAGAATGTGCAAACTCCACACAGACAGTTGCCTGAGGCAGGAATTGAACCCGGGTCTCTGGCACTGGGAGGCAGCAGTGCTAACAACAGTGCCACCATGCCGGCCTGAATAGACTGGGTAGTATGCCAATGGCTACTGGTTACAACTCTGCCAGAATATCCACAGCTCCTTCTTCCCAGAGAATATCAGGAACATATATAAAAGGATTAAAAAGACATAGTTCCATCAGGAAAGTAATCAGCCACATTGAAAACAAAGGCAGCAGAAGACTTCACTGCTGTAATAAATGATTGGAGAGATGAGTGGAACACAATCATGAGCTATATTCTAGGTAAAACACTGTCACTGTGAAACAGATAAACTGTTGAAAGCCTGTGAATGATTGCAGAGCTGGATATTGAACATACAGTAAAGGAGTTTAGCAAAGTTATGGATTCACTTGTCATGGACAAAAATCAAGGTGATGATGCTATATTACTGAAACCAGACAAGCATGGAAACTGGCACTCCTTCACCATCTGCATGAATTCCTCTATCTCTGATAGAAGAATGGGCAGTACCTCAGGATATTCATGATGCAAAGATTATTAAGGCACCTCATTGCTCAAGTATTTTGGGGAAAAAACTGGCCTGTGTTGCAATTGTCAGGGTTTATATATCAGCAAAAATTGAGGCTGGTGAATTATGCACCTTCTTAGCCTGCTGTCATCCTCTGAGCAAATGAAATACGGAAAGCCATGCCAGAGTGGGGCTCTGAACCATTCCAAGTGATTAATAATACAAAGTTGACCATCACATCTCACATAATCTTTATCAGAAGGCTGCCACAGAATTTGTACTTGTATTAATGTATTATATAACTTCATTAAACTGGTGATTAAGCCTTCAATTTAATGATTTAAATCTTCCCATTTGTGATTACTGCCCAAAAACCTAGCACTAATTGTGGTGGAAACTCAGTGCCCTTTAATTCTCAAATACTCATACTTCTCTTGTGTAATATACGCAATAGTTATTGTTGACACAATTTACACAGCAACAGGATATGACAAAGAGACACGACCTCTTCACTTGTTTTTCCACACTGACCACATCAAGCAGCCTGACCAGTTTCAGTTCAGCTGAATTGTTTGCATGCTTCCATAGCCAAGAGAAATAGTAGGTAAAATAGAACTGTGGATGCTGGAATTCTGAAACAAAGATATTGCTGAAGAAACTGAACAGGTCAGGCAGCATCTGTGAAGAGAAGGCAGAGTTAGCTTTTGAGCCCAGTTCTTCAGAACTGGAGTTCTGTAGAAGGGTAATTGGACTTGAAAAGTTAAGTCTGCTTTCTCTCTGCTGATCCTGCCGAGTTTCTCCAGCATTCTCTGTTTTTTGTCTGTGGTATAATGGGATAGTATCATCTTAACAAAATGCAAGTATAAATATCCTTTAAACTTATCTTTCAGCAGCGGCATTTTAATTGACTGGGATGATAATGAAAAAGGCCCTGAAGAAGGGCTTATGCCCGAAACGTCGATTCTCCTGTTCCCTGGATGCTGCCTGACCTGCTGCGCTTTTCCAGCAACACATTTCCAGCTCTGAAATCCAGCATCTGCAGACCTCACTTTCTCATCCCTGATAATGAAAGATGGCTTGTGCTATTTAATTTACTTATTGAATTATTTGCCTGATTTGAAATGTGAATTAAGTGGTTAGAACTGGATTTTTTTCAAAATTGCAGCCTACACGGTTTTAGAGCCGCAGTATCTTCATTGCCATTGGTGTAAATATAAATAGATAAGACTGTAAAGAAAACACTCTCCAGTGATCTGTGCTGATGGAAAATACATCATCAGATTTAAATTTGATCCATAGAATTAACAAATGGGCAATGTTTATTACCAGCACTAATGCATTTGCTGATCTCAACCATGTTCACACAGGAGATAATAGAATTGCCCTCAGTATCCTTTGAACAAGTTAGTGAGAGTCTTTGTTTTTGATCACTATTTAGCAACTCACTGAAAACTCCATCTGCAAGTGTTAGCTAAACAGTGGGTCGAGGTTCTTTTTTATCCTCTAAGGTTCTAGCTTGTACCCTTTTGGGACTATTGTCTCTTGCACATTCCCATGGTCAAATGTCTTTAACGACCTTACTATTTACATTCATATGTAAAGCAGGGCTATTTGGAAAAACTCATATAGGTTTCTGGTACTCGTGGAATTGTATTCTAACTGACTCAAACCCTTCTGGAGAGTTGGGAAGAAAATTAGATGGTAAAAATAAAAGGTTAGATATCTTTATTTTGTATTAGAAATTGGAACCTGTATAAAATACAAACATTGAGCAAAATTGCTGGAGCTAGGCCAATGTACAATGATTAAGAAATAAAATGCAGCCTTGTCACTTTAAGTCCCACTTGTCAATGACTTTATTCCTCTCTAAGTTGATCAACCTATTCTAATAAATGCTGTGTAAAAATCATCCTTATTTTTAAATCCCTCAGTAGTCTAACCCCATCCTAACTCTGAAATCTTCCCAAATCCTAGACCATCACGTTGTACCCTCCCCACAAGGTATTTCGTTCCTTTGATTTTAATCTTTTCTAAGTCTCCATTCCCTTCTCCTACCCACGGTGATTGAGGCTGTTTTCTTTCAAAAACTCTTCACCATTCCATTCTTTCCTTTAAAAACCTAACTCTGGCAGAGATTGATAAATTCTTGATCTTGTAAGGAATTAACGGCTATGGGGAGAGTGGAGGTAAGGGGAGTTGAAATGCCCATCAGCCATGATTAAGTGGCGGAGTGGACTTGATGGGCTGAATGGCCTTACTTCCACTCCTATGTCTTATGGTCTTTCACCAAGCTGTTGCCTCCTTCCCCAATCTCTATAAAGGTTGGTTTGGAATTCATTTTCCTCATGCTTTATTCTCACATCTGAAGTGCCAAATTATTATTTGGTTAAAGTTGTTAATGACAATACAAGTTGTTGAAATTTTTCCTGTTGACACTTGCCTTGACCTCAAATTATACAGAGCAATGTAACCCAAGCATCTTTTAAATCTGAAATACGGTATGCCTGCACTTACCATTTGGTGTATTGGTTGTGCAATAACTGACAGTACCAATTGCTGCACAGGACACTGGTAATTCACCTTCAGTCCCTCTCTCTGCACCAGGGTTTTGGGTCTTTATTGTTTCCCAGCGGGTGACGCAGCGCGTTGGGGAAATTCTGGGTTTTGCCGCACAACAGAGCTGAAGAACCTTCTTTCTCACATCTTTTTGCCAATAGGAATAAATCAGCGGATTCAGCAGAGAGTTACACAGACTAAGGAGCCAGAGGTAGTCTTCAATGGTTGTATATAATTGGCACTTGGTGCAACACGCTTGCACAGAAGTTGCAATGAAGAAGGGCGTCCATGCAACCATAAAGCACCCAACAAGTATCCCTATGATCCTGACAGCTTTGACATCTCGGATGTGACAGCGAGGTGGTGGAGCAGGGCTGGAGACTGCACTGATTCGCTCACTTTCAAGGATTTGCCGTGTGTGGGAGTATGCTATTTTGAGGATTACGCTGTAGAAATAGACGAAGATTAAGGAAGCAGGAAGAAAACAAGAACAAAATACAATTATAATATACTTCGGATTGATGATCGAGAACAGGGTACAGGTCCCGTTGTACTCTTTAGGCTGTAGCTGCCTAATGATCACTGGAAGGAACCCAATTATAAGTGCTACAGTCCAGAGGCACACAATGATTAATGCCACCATTTTATCAAGCATCAGTCGGCAGTATTGTAAAGGTAGTTTTATAGCGAGAAAACGATCAAAAGCAACCGACACCATTGTTAATATAGAGGCAGCAGAGGGCGAGATTATAAGTGAAATCCGTAACATGCACAACTCTCTACTGGCGGTGAAATCCTGTCTAGTGAGCACTATGACAGCCGTTCCAAAGCAGGTAAATCCGACCAGCATATCTGCAACTGCCAGGTTCAACACAAAGCACAAGCTGGCAGACCTGTTCTTCAGAATCATCAGGACCAGCACCACCACCACGACAGCATTGGAAACTATGATCAGCAATGAAAGCACTGTCACAATACTGCCAAAGTGATTAACATCCATCGTGGAGACGTTCAATAAACAGAATCTGGAAAATAAAACTGAAGTGCTGTCTACCACATTTGGTACGGTCGACGAAATAGAACCAGGAAGATAGCTGAAGCAACTATTATTTTAGAAATTATAAGGACCAGCTTGCTGTAGGTATAGCATAACAATCAAACGGAGAGCACTGTCGAAGGTAACTTTTAAAGGTTAGCTTTCTTTCCTGATTCATTGATAGCTGTGTTTGTGTCATAATGAAGAGCAAAGTCTTGTTGATACGCAGCAACAAGACTTCACCACCTCTGCTTTTCATATGTTGCTAACCAACAAAGCAGTATATGTGCTAAGATGAATCCCTTCATTTATCATGTCAATTATGATTGCATATGGAGTCTAATATTGAGGGATTTTCAGTTTTATCTTTTGTCATTTATTGCCCAGTTTGCTAGATAGGGAACATTAAGCATTTCTGATTATAACTCGTAAGCAACTTCCAGCAAGATGCTTCTAAACCATTATATGCTTTCCGCTATCCTTCTAACGCAGTAAAAATTACCTCATGGTGAGTTTATTTAAGATTATCTTTATTGGTATAGTTAATCACCTCTCACAGAAATGAAACATTGTGACCTTGTATTGAGAAATGGAGGTGAAAGATTAAGGTCCATTTTGAATAATATCAGTATTGACAAGAATAGGAGAGAAATGAGATAAGTCAGGAAGTGAGAGAGGATTTGAGAATAGAATCATAAAAACAGCAACCCATTTGCTATTAAAGCAGAGCGCAACATTTCTGTTAGCTATGGCTTTCTTTTAACTTGTACTTTACAAATTTCTACTTCACCCCCACCCTTTAATAGATATGTTTTAATTAATCTGTATAGGATTTTAGGGGACATTGCTGAAGGAGGCTTGAACACAGGCCTCCTGGTCCAGAGAGAGGAATATCATGACCGCATAACAAGAGCCCCATACATCCTTGCTGTCAAACTTCACTGCAACCTCTCATCCACAAGAAGTAGACGGTGCAATGAATTTAAAAGCTGTAGGCAGAAAGAAGAGTATTAAACATTTTTGGATTAAGAAAATATGGTGAAGAGGGTCATTCACCACAGTAGAATGACAGAATATTACACAGCAGGTGAAGGCTATTTGGTTTAACAAGTTTGTACCACTTGAGATATCTAGCTATTTCCATTCTTCCCCTTACACCATAAAAACTGACCAGAGGCTTTAAAACCACAACAGACTAAATAATTGGTAAATAAAGTGCAACACAGATAAATGTGTTATAATACATTTTAGGAGGAAGAGTAGGGAAGAACAACAATGTCTCTTATTACTTGCAAAGTCCAAGTCCTGATGGGGAAGGGGAACAAGTGGATCTTGGAATACAAAGACACTAAACAGTACAAATTGCACCAGAGGCTAGCAAGACCATCTTGAAAAAAAAAACAAAGAACAAAGCTTTATTTGTAGTGAAATAAGATTGATAAGTAGGGAATTTGTGTTAAACCTCAATTAAATCTTGGTTAGATCACAATTCAGAGTATTATTTTTGGTTTTAATAAAAAAACATACAGGAGCATAGGAGAGTGTGTGGACAAGATTTACAAGGATGATACCAAATGGGTGGTCACAATGATTAGGAAAGAGCTGATAAATTGAGTCACTTTTGAAAAACACAGGCTGACAGGTGACCTGATAAAGACCATTAAAATTATGAAAGGTTTTAATAACACCCATGCAGAGTTAATGCCTTCTCTTGTGGGAAATATGTAATGAGATAGCATCAACATAACATAGTCATTAATGAATCCAGTGGGACATATGGAAGAAATCTTTTTATCCAAAGAATGATGAGAGTGTGGAACTCACCACTGTATGGTTTGGTTGAAGTAAGCAGTATTGATGCATTTAAGGAGAAGTTGGATAAACATATGAGGGTTTGATTCATAAAGGGAGAGTATTCCAGAGCCTGGGACTTCGATATCTGAAGTCAAAACTATCAATAGTGGAGCAATTAGAATGAGGGATGCACAAGAGAGGAGTGCAAATATCGTAGAGGGCTGTAGGTCAAGTGGAGAGCACAGAAGTAGGAAAATGCAAGGCCTCAGAGAAATCTTAAGAGGATGGTTGTGTTAATTGGATGTAGAGGTAAAGGAGGCATGAAGTAAAGTTGCAGCAACTGATACAGGGTTTCTAAAATTCTTTGACAGGATTTGGGCTGGCTGCATTATTGTCCATTCTTAATTAGCCTTGAGAAGGTGGTGGTGAGCTGCTGTCTTGAACTGCTGCAGTCCATGATGAAGCAGAGGGGTTGGGGTGAGATATGCCCACAGTGCTGTCAGGAAGGAACCTCCACAATTTTCAATCAATGGTAGTGAATTAATGATGATATAGTTCCAAGTGAGGATGGTGTTCTGCCTTGGGTAGAAGCTTAGAAGTCTCTTGACCTTTCAAGAGTTAGAGGTCAGGGATTTCAAATGGCAGAAGCTTGGTGAGTTGCTCTGGTGCGGTGCTTTTAGCTGTCGGTATGCATTGCTGCCAGTGTTTGTTGGAGTTAGAAGGAATTAATGTTTAAAGTGGTCGTTGGGTTGCCAATCAAGTGAGCTGCTTTGTCCTGAATGGTGTCAAATTTGGATGTTGCTGAATTTGCACACTCCAGCCATCCAACTGTTGACTTGAGCCTTAAGAATGGTGAACAGATTTTGTCAAATCTGAAGATTAGTTACTTGTCACAAAATTGCCAGCATCTGACCTGTTTTCAGAGCCATAGTATTTATGTGGCTGTTTCAGTTCAGCAAAAACCTGCAGGATATTGATAATGAGGATTCAGCAACAATGATACCATTGAATGTCAGTAGGAGATGGTCGGAGGAAGCCCTTGCCTGGTATATGTGAGATGTAAATGTAATTTGCACTTATCAGCACAACTTTGAATGTGGTCCAGATCTTAATGTATATGGATATGGACTTCTTCAGTATCTGAGGAGTCATGAATGGTACTGAGGCTTGTGCAATCATCACTGAACATCCACACTCCTGGCCTAATGATGAAGCAGCGGAAAATGTTTGGGCCTAGGACACAAAGGATGTTGGGAAATGTTATGGAGGTTGAAATAAACAATCTTGGTGATAATGGTATGAATATGAATTCAAAGGTCATGTTGAATTAAATATTAAAAATCACACAATACCATATCATAGTCCAACAGATTTAATTGGAAGCACTAGCTTTTGGAGCGCTGCTCTTTCATCAGGTGGTTAGAAGCAGTACTCCGAAAGCTAGTGCTTCCAATTAAATCAGTTGGACTATAACCTGGTGGTGTGTGATTTTTAAATTTGTACAGCCCAGTCCAACACCGGCATCTCCAAATCATGAATTAAATGTGACAACAAAATTGCAAACACACTAGCTTAGTCTCAGACTATTGCCAGGGAGAGGGATGGAGTCAATAGTTAGGGAACAGAACTTTGGAAAAAATTGACACCAGTCCCCAAAACTCTGAGAAGTTTGGAGTGGTGCTGACAGACAAAGAATAGTCGTTATATAGGATTGTGCATTAAGCAATGACGTTTAAAAGCAAAAATTGGATGCAGAAAATCAGTACTGCATATCACAGCAGCATTCTACCCAGAGAAGAGTATTTACATTTATAAATGAATTCTCACCCTTTTCAAGAACTTCTATATTTGATGTAATTAAGCAGTTGTGAAGACCTAGTGGTATTATCACTAAATTGTAAATCTGGGGACCCGGGTTCAAATCCCACCATGGAAGATGGTGGAATTTGAATTGAATAAAGGGTTCAGAAAAGATTTAGAAGGATATTGCCAAAGCTGGAATATTTGAGCAATAGGGAGAGGCTGAATAGACTGGGACTGCTTTCCATGGAGCGCCGGAGGCTGAGGGGTGACCTTATAGAGGTTTCTAAAATAATGGGGGGCATGGATAGGATAAATAGACAAAGTCTTTTCCCTGGGGTTTGGAGTCCAGAACTAGAGGGCATAGGTTTAGGGTGAGAGGGGAAGGATATAAAAGAAACCTAAGGGTCAACTTTTTCACACAGAGGGTGGTACGTGTATGAAATGAGCTGCCAGAGGAAGAGGTGGAGGCTGGTACAATTGCAACATTTAAAAGGCACCTGATGAGTATATGAATAAGAAGGGTTTAGAGCAATATGGGCCAAGTGCTGGCAAATGGGACTAGATTAATTTAGGACATCTGGTCAGCATGGACGAGTTGGACCGAAGGGTCTCTTTCCGTGCTGTACATAAGAACATAGAACATAAGAACTAGGAACAGGAGCAGGCTGCATGGCACTTCGAGTCTGCCCCACTATTCAATAAGATCATGGCTAATCTTTTCATGGTCTCAGTTCCACTTACCTGCGTTATCACTACATCCCTTAATTCCTTTATTTTTCAAAAAGGTATCTACCTTAGCTTTAAAAGTGACTACTGAAGTGGTGTCAATGACTTTACTGGACAAGGAATTCCATAGATTAACAACCCTTGGGGTGAAGAAACTCCTTCTCAATTCAGTTTTCAACTTGCTTCCTCTAATCTTGAGGCCATGGCGTCTTTTCCTCGTCTCACCTACCAGTGGAAGCATCCTATCTATTTCTATTGTATTGATTCCCCTCATAATTTTATATGTTTCTATCAGATTCCCCCCCTTATTCTTTTGAATTCCAATGAATATAATCCCAGTCTACTCAGCCTCTCCTCATAAAACAACCCTCTCAACTCTGGAATCAACCTAGTGAAACCCCTCTGTACCCCCTCCAGTGCCAGTACATCCTTTCTTTATTAAGGAGATCAAAACTGCACACAGTACTCCAGGTGTTGCCTCACCAGCACCTTGTACAGCTGTAGCATAACCCCCCCAGCTTTTAAACTCAACCCCTTTCGCAACGAAGGACAAAATTCCATTTGCCTTCCTAATTACTTGTACCTGCAGACCAACCTTCTGCGATTCATGGACAAGGATACCCAGGTCCCTCTGCAAATCAGCATACTACAACATTTTTACCATTCAAGTAATAATCCATTTTGTTGTTACTCCTAACAAAATGTCTATGACTCTGTGACTTGAAAAGGGAGCAGTCGTTTGTATTTCAACAGCCCAACCCTCAATTATATTCGTATTCTGCTACATTAAAACATTATTAAGCCAAGCTCCAGACAGCACTACTTTATATTTATTTAATTTCTTAACAGAAAAACTCCATAGAGGAGCACAGAAATAAAGGCTGACAAGTTACAAGGAGGGATGGCCAAAAATTTAGTTAAAAAGGTGAGTTTTAAAGATATATAGATAGGAGGAAATAGAGAGTTGAAGAAGCCTAGGTGGGAATTCCTCGGCAGGGTAGCTGATGTTGCCATCACCGGTGGTGAGATGATGGGAGGGTCTGCAGCTGTGAGATAAATAAAGTTTTCAAAGGATTCTATGCCTGGAGAATGTTAAAGAGGGAGCTAAGGTAATAAAGTAGAGAGGAGTTACATACTAAGATTACACATATCACACCCAGGATCTTGACCTGGTGCAGGAAGTGATTATAACATTTTACCTGATTGTGGGCCGAAGGGCCTGTTCTGTGCTATACTGTTCTATGTTCTACTACAAGGGTGAGTATGACACCCTTAATATTTTCTTTCCTCGCTTGATGTACAGTCAACATAAGTGCACACTGCAATATTCCTCATCATAAGTGCACACTTACTTTACGCTTGCTCTCTTTACAGCAGCAACTGACACTGTTCTCTGCTCACCTGATCACTTTTACAGAACTGTCAGTTTGTCACATCATTTACTTACTTCATCATCAACTGTTTTCCATTGAACAACTGTTTTGAAAACAGAAGAGGAAATGCAGGAGGTCTTAGAAAATGTAATGGTGGATAAGTCTCCATGGCCTGATCTCGTGTATCCCAGGACTTTGTGGGAAGTTAGGGAAGAAATTGCAGGGCACTATAAATTTGTATCATCTATAAATATGGGTGAGGTGCTAAATGAGTGGAGAATACCTAATGTTTGCCTTAGCTTAAGAAGGATTGTAAGGAGAAGCCTAGGAACTATAGACTAGTGAGTCTGGGTAAATGTTTGGATGTGATTCTGAAAGATTGGATTTATATGCATTTGGAGAAGCAAAAAATGATGAGGGATAGTCAACATGATTTTGTGTGAGGGAAATAGTGTGTCACAAACTTGATTGAGTTTTTTCAGGAAGTAACCAAGAAGATTGATGAGGACAGATTGGTAGACATTGTTTATTTGGACTTCAATAAAGCCTTTGACAAGATTCCATATAGTAGACTAATTATTAAAGTTAGATCACATGGGATTCAGGGTGAGCTTGCCAAATGGATACAAAATTTGCTTAATGGGAGGAGACAGAAAGTGATGGTGGAGGGTTATTTCTCAGACTGGAGGCCTGTGACTAGTGGTGTTGGGTCCAGTTTTGTTTGTTATTTATATAAATGATTTGGATGAGAACATAGAAAGCATGATTAGTAATTTTGTGGCTAACACCAGGATTGGTAATATAGTGGACAGTGAAGAAGGTTATCTAAGACCACAAAGAGATTTTGATCAATTGGGTCAATGAACTGAAGAGTGGTGAATGGACTTTAATTTGGATAAATTCGAGATATTGCATTTGTTAAAACAAACAAAAGACAAAACTTATACAATTAAAAGTAAGACCTTGGGCAATGTTGTCAAACAGAGTGACTTTCAGGTATATAATTCTTTGAAGTTTGAGCACATATAGATAGGGTGGTTAAGAAGGCATTTAGCATGCTTGCTTTAATTACTCAGACCTTTGAGTACAGGAGTTAAGATGTTATGTTGAGGATGTACAGGACATTGGTGAGGCCTCTCCTGGAGTACTGTGTCCAGATCTGGTCTCCCTGTAATAGGAAGGATATTATTAAGCTGGAGAGGGTTCAGAAGAGATTTACTGGGATGTTGCTGGGAATGGAGCGTTTGAGTTATAAGAAAAGGTTGAACAGGCTGGGACTTTTTTCATTGGAGTGTAGGAAGTTGAGAGGTGACCTTATAGGGGTTTATGAAACAATGAGGGCTATAGATAAGGTTAATGGAAGATGCCTTTTCCCTAGGGTGGGAGATTTCAAGACTGAAGGGGCATATTTTTAAGATGAGATGAAAGAAAATTAAAAAAGACTGATAGGCAATTTTGTTTTACACAAAAGAGGGTTTGTGCATGGAATGAACTTCCAGAGGAAATGGTGAAGGTGGGTACAGTTACAATGTTTAAAAGACATTTGGATAAGTACATGAATAGGAAATGTTTGGAGGGATATGGGTCAAGCAAGGGCAGGGGAGATGAGTTTAGTTTGGGATTATGATCGATATGGATGTCTTGGACCAAAGGGTTTGTTTCCATGCTGTATGACTCTCTGACTTTATAACTTCCCATCCTGACTCCAGTTGCTTACACTCAACACATTCACAGCAGCAGAAACTCCACAACATATACAGTATACGTGTCAGGAGGTACTAACTCTCAACAAATTTGTCTATATAGAACAATTCACAAGGAGTGACATTGGACTGGGAGTGACCAGTCAACAGCTTAACCATTGAAAATTATGATGACCCCCTGGGTAGCTGTAGAATATGATATTTTTAGGCCAGGTGCTTCTATAGTGTCTGACTAACACTGTGTGACCCAATTACATAGGGTTGCTAGAAGAAGCAGGTTTAGGAGGATGAATAGTATTTATCATTCCACAGCTTATGTTCTTAATGTAGTAATGAACATTTCTTATTGTGCTTGTTACTTTGCATAAGCTAAAGAGTAGAGTCATAGAATTATACAGCATGGAAACAGACCCTTCGATCCAACTCATCCAGGCTGACCAGATATCCTGATCTGATGTAATCCAATTTGCTCGCATTTAACCCTTATCCTTCCAAACCTTTCCTATTCACGTACTGTCCAGAAGCCTTTTAAATGTTCCAATGTAAAATATTGCTGCAGTCTGCATATTAAGAACATTTTCTTAGATAATAGCTTGATCGTGGATCAGCTCAGTCCTTTCCCAAAGATTTTACAAAGGTAAAGGCTATGGTGAATTTAAGATGGCGCTCATGTGTGCTTGCTATAGTTGTTTAAGCTAACATATTTGCCACGCAATATTACAGCAATAAAATGATCTGAGGCATAAAGTGCTATTTGTGTTGTGTCTAAGTACGCTGTCATAAAACTATCACTGGCTCCATTTAAATGGACATCATGTAGAACAGTTAATCTCTCAAGTAGCAGTCTATTGCCTGAATTTTCTAAGTTGCGAAAACATCATTTAATTTAGAAAAGTAATAAACAAGGTAGAAAATATTTGCCAAACATCACAGTATATTAAACCAGGAGTTAAACATAACAAATTAGTAATCATGATAATGGTCCTTTGCATAAAGCATTGTATTATAAAGAAAGACATTTATTTAAATCATATGAATGCAAACACTGGATAGTATGTACTTCAGCAAGGTAGAAAAGGAAATTTGGTGGTGAAATGAAAACAGAAAGTGCAGAAGAAACTCAACAAAAAAACGAGAAAGTGGTGAAACAAAATAGAGGGTAGAGTTTATTGTCTGGAGGTTTTGAACTCAATTTTGAGTCCAGGAGGCTGTGAAATGCCTAAACAGGAAATGTTTAGTAGGCTTCAGTTTGAGTAGGCTTCACTGGAAAGCTGCAAGTGACTTTGGACAGAAGTGTGAGTGAGAGAAGGATGGGGTGTTCGAAAGGCAAGGAACTGGAAGATGGGTGAGCATTCTTACAGGCTGAGAAGAATTGTCTGCAAAGTGGTCACCCAGAACTACAATTGGGTTCCATTTGCTCTCATTTTCCATCCAGCAACTTTTATATTCAAAAGGTTACCATTTGCCATTTCTGTCATCTCAGCATTGTGTCACCGTCACACACATATGAACATTTGAATTAGATTCTTCGTTCCCTTAAGACTGCCCCAATAGTCAATACGTTCAGGGCTGATCTGCTTCTGTGCACACTCCCATCTACCCCCAAAAAACTTTAGTTTCTTGCTTAAAAAAATCAATCTTCTCAGCTCAGCAGGGAAACTAGACAGAGTGTCTTTTTTCTAATAGCCAAGAAGGCTGAGGGGATCTCTGATTGGAAATGTACTAAGTACTGAGGGGCATACACAGGGTAGATAGGGAGAAAATTTCCCACTTAGAAGAGGGGTCACTAACTAGTGGGCACAGTTTTAAGGTAAGGAGCCAAAGGTTGAAAGGGGATTTGAGGAAGTATTTTTACCCAGAAGAGTATGGATGCCTGGAATTCACTGCCTAAAAGTGGGGTAAAGAGTGGAAACCCTCGAGACACTTGAGAACTATTTAGATGAACACTTACAAAGGCCACAGCTTAACAGGGCAACAAGCCAAGTGTTGCAAAATGGGATTAAAATAGACGGATATTTGAAGACCGGTGTAGACACAATGGGCTGAAGGAGATCTTCCTGTGCTGTCTATGACTCTCCTTCTGCCTTAAAAATATTCAAAGTCTTTTTTCCAAAATGTTCTGAGACAGAGAATTCCAAAATCACACAATTCTCTGAGAGAAAAGTATTCTCTTAATCTCTGTCCTAAAAGGGTGAGCAATAATTTTAAAAGAGTGTCTTATCAGATTAATCCACAAGAGGAAACATCCTTTCCTCATCCACCTTGACAAATCCTTTCTGGACCTTATACGCTTCAAATATGTCACCCGTTACACTTCTAAACTCCAGTGGAAACAAACCCAGCCTCATAAGACAACTCACTCGTTTTAGGTACCAAATTAGTGAAAATTCTCTGAACCGCCTTCAAGGCATTTACATCCTTCCATGAATAAAGAGACCAAACTGTGCAAAATATTTGATATGTAGTTTCACCAATGCCTTGTTATATAACTGAATCCTAACGTTCTTACTTTCAATTTCTCTCAAAATAAACATAGCATCCTTTTAGCCTTCTTGCGTATGTGCTGTGCTTGTGTTCTGACTTTTTTGTGACTCACATACCAGAAAACACAGATCTTTCTGCCCTTGTTCTTCTTTGTTAAGTAGTACTCTGCTTTTTTTTATTCTTTGTGTCAAAGCGAGCAACTTCACATTTTCTCATCTTATACTCCATCTGCCACTCTGCACACTCACTCAACCTACCTATGTCCATCTGCAAGCTTCATATATCTTCTTCACAAATTTACTTTGCTCCTTACTTTGTGAATTGCTCCTATGCCTTTGTTTCCTTCATTGGTGCCATTCACATAAATTATAAAATGTCGAGGATCGAGCACAAATCCTCCAGGATTCCATCATCACGTCTTGTCAGTCAAGGATCCATTTATGCATATGCTTTGTAATCTTCCATGAGCTTTTATTTTCCATAATACACTATTAATGTGGCAACTAATCAAATGATTTCTGGAAATCCAAGAAGAGCATGTCTACAGACTCGCCTTTATCCACTCCACATATGACTCCGTAAAGGAAACCCAATAAATATGTTAAACATGATTCTCTTTTCACAAAACGATGCTGACCTTGTTCCAATCATATTGAATTTTTTTAATTACCCAGTTTGAACCTCTTTAATGATTGATTCTCACACCTTGCCCAAGAAAATGGCACCCAACTGACCTTTTGGTTTCTGCTTCCATCCCTTCTAGGATAGAGGGATAATATTTTCTACTTTGTTGTGATTCTGTTCGCCGAGCTGGGAATTTGTGTTGCAGACGTTTCGTCCCCTGTCTAGGTGACATCCTTAGTGCTTGGGAGCCTCCTGTGAAGCGCTTCTGTGATCTTTCCTCCGGCATTTATAGTGGTTTGAATCTGCCGCTTCCGGTTGTCAGTTCCAGCTGTCCGCTGCAGTGGCCGGTATATTGGGTCCAGGTCGATGTGTTTGTTGATTGAATCAGTGGATGAGTGCCATGCCTCTAGGAATTCCCTGGCTGTTCTCGGTTTGGCTTGTCCTATCGTAGTCACACACGCAGATGACTAGCCACACGAGTTTGACTGGGACAACACTACTATTATAGGACAAGCCAAACAGTGAATCTGTCTCAAGTTGTTGGAGGGAATCCTGAGGTACAGGATGTACATGTATTTGGAAAGGCAAGGACTGATTAGGGATAGTCAACATGGCTTTGAGCATGGGAAATCATGTCTCACAAACTTGATTGAGTTTTTTGAAGAAGTAACAAAGAGGACTGATGAGGGCAGAGTGGTAGATGTGATCTATATGGACTTCAGTAAGGCGTTTGACAAGGTTCCCCATGGGAGACTGGTTAGCAAGATTAGGTCTCACGGAATACAGGGAGAACTGGCCATTTGGATACAAAACTGTCTGAAAGGTAGAAGACAGGGGGTGACGGTGGAGGGTTGTTTTTCAGACTGGAGGCCTGTGACCAGTGGAATGCCATAAGGATCGGTGCTGGGCCCTCTACTTTTTGTCATTTACATAAATGATTTGGATGCGAGCATAAGAAGTACAGTTAGTAAGTTTGCAGATGACACCAAAATTGGAGGTGAAGTGAACAGCGAAGAGGGTTACCTCAGATTACAACAGGATCTTGACCAGATGTGCCAATGGGCTGAGAAGTGGCAGATGGAATTTAATTCAGATAAATGCGAGGTGCTGCATTTTGGGAAAGCAAATCTTAGCAGGACTTATACACTTAATGGTAAGGTCCTAGGGAGTGTTAATGAACAAAGAGACCTTGAAGTGCAGGTTCATAGCTCCTTGAAAGTGGAGTCGCAGGTAGATAGGATAGTGAAGAAGGCATTTGGTATGCTTTCTTTTATTGGTCAGAGTATTGAGTACAGGAGTTGGGAAGACATGTCGCGGCTGTACAGGACATTGGTTAGGCCACTGTTGGAATATTGCATGCAATTCTGGTCTCCTTCCTATCGGAACGATGTTGTGAAACTTGAAAGGGTTCAGAAAAGATTTACAAGGATGTTGCCAGGGTTGGAGGATTTGAGCTATAGGGAGAGGCTGAACAGGCTGGGGCTGTTTTCCCTGGAGTGTCGGAGTCTGAGGGTGACCTTATAAAGGTTTATAAAATCATGAGAGGCATGGATAGGATAAATAGACAAAGTCTTTTCCCTGGGGTGGGAGAGTCCAGAACTAGAGGGCATAGGTTTAGGGGAGAGGGGAAAGTTATAAAAAAGACCTAAGGGGCAATGTTTTCACAGAGGATTGTACGTGTATGGAATGAGCTGCCAGAGAATATGGTGGAGACCGGTACAATTGCAACATTTAAGCGGCATTTGGATTTGTATATGAATAAGAAGGGTTTGGAGGGATATGGGCGGTTGCTGGGACTAGATTGGGTTGGAATATCTGGTTGGCATGGACGGGTTGGACCAAAGGGTCTGTTTCCATGCTGTGCATCTCTATGACTCTATGATTCTCGTCCATAACAGATTGGGGGCTTTTTGCGGGATTTTAAACAGTGAGTGGTAGGTGCTAGTGTCTTTATTTTTGGTGTTAGTTTGGTTGGTTAGACAAAGCTTGGGATACTAATGTCTCTTTCAGTTGCCAAAGGGTTTCTGGATATGGATGCGGTGATGTTGGAAGTTTTGCAAAAAAGTGAATAAGACCAAGTTGCAGGAATTAGCAGAGAAGCTGGAATTGGAACTGCCTGCCTCTGTGAGGAAAGGTGAGATAATTACAGCAGTAGCTCAGCTTTTAAACTTGCTGAGAAACCATCAGAATCTATAGAGATGGCAAGAATTCAATTGCAAATGAAGCAGCTTGATTTAAGTGTGTGCGAAAGGAAAGGGCAGCAGAAATGAAACCGTTTGAGTTAGGATTAAAAGCAGAAGAGAGGGGAAAAGAGATCAGCAGAAGAGAAGGAAGAAGAGAGAGCAGAGAAAGAATGAGAGGGAACTTTTGTACTTCAAAAACTGGCACTTAAATAGGAAAGTCAGTTTAAAAGGTTGGAGATTAATGGCTGAAGGTAACCTTAACGAGGAAGTAGTGTGAACTCGTGTGGATGAGCAGAGAGTTAAAACAGCAAAGTTAGCAGTTGAAGTGGCTAATGATTATGAGCTGGTCCATAAAACTCAGTTTGACTTCCAGAATCATTTTCAATTCAAGAGGGATAGAAATGGAGGCAAAAAGAATGGAAACAGGAAATGTAGATCTCAGGGAAGATCATAAAGATAACTTACCACAGGGTAAAAAAGAAACCCTTGAGGGGGACAAAGAAGTTAAAAAGCTCTAGTGTTTTCATTGTAATAAAGTGGACTGCACGAAATCTATGTTGGTGGGCTAGGAGAAAGAGATGTAGGAAAACAGAACAAACCTGGAAGTTTTGTTGGACTAGTAACAAAAATCACAAGAGACAACTGCCTCAGAGTGTACAAGATGTTCAGAGGTTGATTAAGGAAGAAGTGCCACACCTGTTTAAAAAATATACATACAACGGTTAAGTTTATTTACATAGGCCAGGAGGAGTAGGTAAGGAGGGGTACAATATGAAGGGACACAGGATCCTCTCAGTCTGTAATGCTGAAGGACGAGGAGATATGTACTCCTGAGGAACTATTGTGAAAAAAGTTGCTGGTAACAGGAATTCATGGTGAGACAAAAAGTGCTCAATTATGTAAGATGAGGCTAAAGAGTCCAGAGAGGAGTGGAAAATTTGTGGTCGGAGTACTGGACAAACTCTCAGTTCCAGGAATACAATTTGTCCTTGCAAATGATATAGCTGATTCACCGGTAGGCATGCTGCCTACTCTAGTTGAAAAGCCAGGGGAGAATCAGACAACTGAAGACATGAAGAATGTTTTTCCAGGAATTTTCGCTGATTGTGTGATCACAAGATTACAGAAGCACAAGTTGAAGCAGGAGGGATCAAAAGGCACAGATAAGGAAGCTGACGTAGTGTTATCTGAGACATATTTTGATCAGATAAGTGGAACAGAGAAGGAGCAAATAGGTAAACATGCAAATATCTACAGCTCTGCTAAGCTGATTGAATTAGCAGAAAGATGAGGAGTTAAAACAGTTATATCAAAAGGCACTTACAGGGAAGTGTGTTATTACTTAACAAATGATGTCTTAATGAGGCAATGAAGACCATCACATGTCCAAGCAGAGATGGGCAGAGATTCATATAACTATTTTGCCAGTAAGATATAGAAAGGAGATGCTGCGAGTGGCACATGAGCTACCACTTGAGGTCATTTAGGGTTGAGGAAAACACAGGCTAAAATACAAAGACATTTTTACTGGCCTGGACTACACAAAGATGTAGTTGAATTTTGCCAGACATGTCATACATGTCAGCTAATTAGAAAACCACAGGCAGTAATAAAACCTGCACCTTTAATAGCTATTTCAGCATTTGAGGAACCTTTCACAAGAGTGTTGATTGATTGTGTAGGTCCCCTACCTCAAACAAAAAGTGGGAATAAGTATTTATTAACAGTAATGGATGTATCGACGAGATTTCCAGAGGCAATCCCATTACACAACATCACAGCAAAAAGGGTTGTAGAAGAATTACTTAATTTTTTTTACTAGATACAGACTGCCAGTAGAGATCCAGTCAGATCAAGGATCAAACTTCACATCCAAACTATACAAGGAGGTTATTGATAACTTGGGAATAAAGCAATTCAAATCTTATAGAGGTTTATAAATCATGAGGGGCATGGATCATATAAATAGACAAAGTCTTTTCCTTGGGGTGGGGGAGTCCAAAACTAGAGGGCAGAGGTTTAGGGTGAGAGGGGAGAGATATAAAAGAGACCTAAGGGGCAACTTTTTCACACAGAGGATGGTTCGTGTACGGAATGAGCTGCCAGAGGAAGTCGTGGAGGCTGGTACAATTGCAACATTTAAAAGGCATTTGATGGGTATATGAATAGAAAGGGTTTGGAGGGATTTGGGCCGGGTGCTGGCAGGCGGGACTAGATTGGGTTGGGATATCTGGTCGGCATGGACAAGTTGGACCGAAAGGTCTGTTTCCATGCTGTACATCTCTATGACCCTACTGCGTACTGGAATTGCAGGGAGTGCTAGAGGGATGGCATCAAACACTAAAGACCATGTTGCTGGCTTATGGTCAGGATTATCCCGATGCTTGGGATGGGGGAGTTCTGTTTGTACTTTTTGCGATCAGAAATGCACCAAATGAATCGATCAAATTCAGTCCATTTGAATTAATTTTGGGGCATAAAGTAAGAGGATTGTTAAAATTTATTAAGGAGAAATTAATAAGTCAGAATTCAGAGACCACCATTTGGACTCTGTGTCAAATTTTAGAGAATGATTAAATAGAGCTGGAGAATTGGCTAGACAGCATTAAAAAGTATCTCAGCGTACTTAGGATAAGCAACTTAAATTTCTAAGTTGGACTTGCTCAGAGGCTACTGACAAGTACCTCTGTCAGAGAGAGCAAAGGCAATTTCTGCTTTCATTACGCCAAATGGACTATATCAGTTCAGAGCTGAAACTATGTTGCTGGAAAAGCGCAGCAGGTCAGGCAGCATCCAAGGAACAGGAGAATCGACGTTTCGGGCATAAGCCCTTCTTCAGGAAAGGGCCTGAGACGTCTATTCTCCTGTTCCTTGGATGCTGCCTGACCTGCTGGGCTTTTCCAGCAACACATTTTCAGCTCTGATCTCCAGCATCTGCAGCCCTCACTTTCTCCTCCTATATCAGTTCAGAGTCATGCCATTTGGTATGAAAAACGCTCCAGCCGCATTTCAGAGACTGACTAATAAGGTCATTGCTGGATTACCCAACTGTGTGGTGTATATTGATGACTTGGTGATTTTTAGTCACTCATGGACAGATGTTTTACAGCATTTATTAGACTTGTTCAATCAACTTCGGAAGGCAGGCTTGGTGGCAAAACTAGCTAAAAGTGAATTTGCCCAAGCCCAAGTCACCTTCCTGGGCCATGTTATTGGACATGGACAAATGGCCCCACAGGATGCGAAAATGAAAGTAACTGGGGAATATCCCACACTGTTGACAAAAAAAGCAGCACTACTGTTCCTGAGATTGAATGGATTTTACCGAAAGTTTGAGCCGAACTTTAGCAGTGTGGCTGCTCCACTCACACACCGAATTGTTAAAAAAGGGCAAGAAGTTTCAGTGGGCAGCAGACTGTCAAAAGACATTTGACAGCCTAAAACCAGTGCTAACCACTGCCCCAATATTAGCCAAACCGGATTACACAAAGCCTTTCAAGGTGGCTATCGATGCCAGTGATGTGGGTATCAGTGCGGTGCTCCAGCAGGAGAATGACGAAGGGATAGAAAGACGCCCGGGTATTTTTCCAGGAATTTGAGCATTCATCAACAGAAATATTCAACAGTCGAGAAAGAGACTTTAAGCTTGGTGTTGGCATTCCATATTACAGTGTTTATCAGCAATGCATCTGAGACAATTGTATACACTGATCATAACCCATTGACATTTGTAGAAAGATTTAAAGACAAAAATGCCAGACTGTTTAGATGGAGCTTGTTGTTGCAGCCATTCACGTTGACAATTGTGCATTTGACAGGTCGCGAAAATGTGATTGCCAATGTGTTATTGAGACTTGAATAAGATACAGAGGCATTCAGTGGTGGGTGTACCATAGCCTGAATTTGCAAGCGGTTGTGCATGTTTGCATGTTTATAGTTAGTATAGTGTATATCTGTGTTTAGACTTCTAACTAGATTTTTGAAGGGTTAAAAATGAAGCCATCTTTTGTTATTGATGGTGCATTTTTTTAAGGGGGAAGGCGTCACAAATCTAGTCCCCTCTTTTCTAAAAGCTGTTTCTTGGCTCAAGGAGACTCTGTCCTTGACTGTTTTCAGAGGGGTAATAAAGCAGGCTGGGCTCTGATCAGTCTGGTTTGGTACAGAGATTAAAGGGTATTGAGAGGCTTTTTTGTTTATATGTAAACAGATGAGACTTCAAGCTAAAGTGGTCATGTTTTAGAAGTGACCTACATAAAGAAAGGAGAGTGGTCAGCTCTCTGGCTGAGCTGAGCAGTTTAGTTCAGTCCAGAACTGATTGGGAGTTCAACAGTGAGCTGTGTGGAAACTCTCTCTCCTTCTAACTTCAACCTGTAAGTATGTGTTCTACTTATACTGTTTTTTTTAGAGGGGGGGTTTGCTTATTGGACTGTTACATATATTCGGAACAGCATACTTAAACCTATTTTGAATAGACTGAGATTTTTAAGGGTTCTTTATTCTGTTATTCGTGTTTCATTGTGTAATTTTGTGAATAAATTTTTTTGTCTGTTTTAAACCTGGTAGTCAACCTTGCTCACTTAGTCTGAGTAATTTTCACTGTACACTTACCAAAACAAATTACAAAGTTATGGTCTGGGCTGCCTGCTTAAGAATGTTTTGAGTGATCTGACCTAGTCCATAACAAATGGGAATGGTAGAAAATCAGACCACTTTCCTTCCTCAATGATCTCCATCAAACTGCTAAAAAATATGAAAGAACAAGAATATTTGAGTGATGGACTGTCTCATTCATTAAGTTGAGATCAACACATGACTTATAACTGTTTATAATTTTAGTCTTCTTATATAGTGAAGAATATGCTTGACTTAGACAATGTACTGTAAAAGTTCAAGAGATCCACTCTGGATAAATAGGCTAATCTATGATAAACAGGATAATCTGTGAGTCATTGAAAAAATAGGAATATATTCCATTAAATGTAGAAGAATCAGTGTGATTTCGTTGAAATATGTAAAATTCTTACAGGGTTTGATGCTAAGAGGCTGCTTTCTCTTTCTTCTGGAGTCTGGACCTAGGGGTCAAAGCTTCAGAATATGGGGTCAAACGTTTAGCACTGAGATGAGAAGACATTTTTTTCACTGAGAATTTGCATACCTTGAGAATTCTCTCATCCTGACGTCCATTGATGTTCAGTCATTGAGCATATTCAAGACTTAAATTGATAAATTCCTTGACATTAAGGAAATCAAAGACAATGGGGAAAGTGGAAATAGAATAGAAAGTAGTAATGTTGAATTAGGTGGTGGGAACAGGGAGTTGATGTAAAAGCTCAGCCACCATGTTTTATAATACTGGAAAGACAGTGCAATTCCTGGTCAAGCACTAATTCTTATAATACAGCTGTGTCATTGACAAACATAGAGGTCTTTTACGCAGAAATTTCCAGGCTTTTATTGGTGCACGCAT
Organism: Chiloscyllium plagiosum; assembly: GCF_037043375.1. Classification (NCBI taxonomy): domain Eukaryota; kingdom Metazoa; phylum Chordata; class Chondrichthyes; order Orectolobiformes; family Hemiscylliidae; genus Chiloscyllium; species Chiloscyllium plagiosum. The sequence continues at coordinate 55,286,182 of NW_028270149.1, read as the reverse complement.
GTGTCCACATCTCTAAATAGTAAATGAGTGCCAGTGATTCTGATTGCAGTTTTCTGAGACACAATAGGAATGAAAATGTTCACTAAGCATCTGGAATTTTCTGATGCTTTGACATTGTTCTGAATAATCTCATTTGTGACAACTGACCAAACACAATTGTAACAACCTAGAAGTTACACATAATTACTTCCAGCAGATCTACTTACTGATTACTGTCTAAGCATAGCTAAGAGACTGTTGTGGGAAGCATCCTTTAACGATAAACCAATCAAAGATTAACCAATTTGTACCATTGTTTCTATTCGCAACGATGTCCCTCAGGCACTGGCTGTTGTCAGCTTTGCTCAGTGGTCTCACTTCCATTGCTTCACTCCTCTGCTTTCAGCCTAACCGTTTCAGAAATGGCCAAGGCAGTGTTCGGTGAGTAAACTGGAATTATTTTACAGCTTAATAGGGACATCGTCCATTCAATTTTGCATCGATGAAAAATGACTCTTAAAGGCTACTTTTTTTTGTTAATCAGTAATTCTGTTTATAGATAGTTGGTGTTAGAACATGCTCAAATATTTGACTCTAGTGGAAACAGAAACTCCCAGAATCTCTCTAATAAGCATGATTTTTGGAAAGATATATAAATATGATTTACATGCCAAGATATTTGTTTAATAGCTTTACTTAGACCTGCAAAATGTATGGCATTTATGAAAACATTTTCACCATAATTTTGTATTATCTTTTATGGCACAGACCAGGCAATCTTTCCAGAGATTTCATAAAGTTAATACCTTCTTTCATTCCTGATGGTTTAACATCAGTCAACAATTAAAAAAAATGCATTTGAGTCCATGTTGTTAATATGTAAATGAACTCCAACATATCATAATAGTTCAGCTTTACACATATGACTTTGTTGGAATAGGTAAGACTGCTATAATGAGATAAACTGTTGGTATATGAGCTTGCTTGTGCAAAATGTTTTGACCAGTCTTTGGGTGAGGTTCCCCATTTTGTAAATGCTCTAGATGGGTTATGCCAAAGTTTTAAGCTCCAAGATGAGAGGGATAAACCGACTCTCTTTCTTTCACTTACTTGGTTTAACAAGATTTGCATATCTTTCAACTAGATCCAAATGAAATTATGCTTTAAAAGGAACCAATTTAACCAGGCTTTCTTGAGTTGACATAGTGAGTGAGTTTATTAATTACTACATATGAGAAGAAAAACTACACAAGACACATATACCCTGATTAGAAATAAGCAACGAGTTCAAAACATTTGAAGTAAAAGAGAGTGAGACAGATCAGCCTCTGAATTGTTTGTGAAGAGGAGAACAGATGATGTTGCAGCCATTATTAACTTGCATTGTTGCATTTATGCTGGCGGTTAAACAGTTGATTTTTGAGTTTTGCGGTCTTATAGGCTGACTGAAGTTCCTTTGTCCTGATTTCTTTGGTCTCTGGCTTTCAGCATTCAGAATTAGAAAAGTTTTCCCTTTCTTTACCTCCTTTGCAAGAGTGCGTATTAGATTAGATTAGATTGCATTACAGTGTGGAAACAGGCCCTTCGGCCCAACAAGTCCACACCGACCCGCCGAAGCGAAACCCACCCATACCCCTACATTTACCCCTTACCTAACACTACGGGCAATTTAGCATAGCCAATTCACCTGACCCTGCACATCCTTTGGACTGTGGGAGGAAACCGGAGCACCCGGAGGAAACCCACGCAGACACGGGGAGAACGTGCAAACTCCACACAGTCAGTCGCCTGAGGCGGGAATTGAACCCGGGTCTCAGGCGCTGTGAGGCAGCAGTGCTAACCACTGTGCCACCGTGCCGCCCACGTATTAGTATTGTCTAATAAAAATGAAAAATGAAAAGACTGGTGTGGAAGCTCTTTTCTGATGCCTTTTTTGTATATGCCTGAAAGGAGAAATAACAGCAATGTCGACAGGAAGTGGCTGTCGTTTTGAGAGCACTGGAGGTGGAATAGTGAGTTTCCTCATTATTTCAGTCACACTGTCTCTGATTTTAGTTTCTTTGACACCTTTAAGTGTTACAGTTCTTCAGTCTCACACATAACATTTTGCCAGCCAGCCACTAATTTTATACCTGGATTTATTTTGGCTCTGTGACAGTCTTCTTTCAAAAATGAATACATGTTGTAATTAAAGATTCAAATGCCTGTAGCATTTTCCAGCCAATCATTTTAACATCTCTGCTGCTGGATGAATGAAATGAGATTCATCCTAATTTCATGACAAGGATGAAAGAGAATTGAAACTATAAAACAGAAGACATACTTAAACATGTATTGATTCTATTAGCCTGAGTCAGTGTTATCTTTTTGATTCTAACTGGGTTTCCTTACGTCTGGACAAAGTATCTGCAATCACATTTGACTTCCTTTTGAATTGATTTTTAGTGGTAAAGTTGAAGGAACAAAACACAATGGAGTAACCAAGCATTCTAAGCATTAAACTTTTCCACCAAAGTTAATGCGTTGTGGTCAGTATGGACTGCAGACTCTCTATACCTATTTCGGACACATCTCTCACAATGTTTGAGAGCCAGTAATAAACAAAGAGATTCTTTTTCTCTTGTGCAGCATTGTCTCTGATGTTTGTTTAGTTTTTTTGGAGAAGTACCCAATTGGTCTGTTGTACCCAGATTAATCTTCCTGAAGGATAACAACTCATTTAAAAGCAAATTCTTGTGGATGCTAGAAATTGGAAATAAAATGGCAAATGCTGGAGAAACTCAGCAGGTCTGGCAGCATTTGTGGAAAGAGAAATAGAGTTAATGCTCTGAGTCTGATGTGACTCCTCTTCAGAACTGAGGACACCTAGCCCAATGTCACTCATATTAATGGCCGACTATTAATTTCCAAAAGAGGACTTCCAGTTGCTCTAAGTGCTTTTCCCAGATGTGACTGTACACTGAAAAGTAACTTCCCCACAGTTTTTTTTAGAACATGCAGTGATTGAATGCAGATATTTCGTAGTGTATCAATGGAAACACAAGCGATTATTTTGCAGTTTTTCCCATTAAAATTAATTTCAAAGTAACAATTCACCATTCTAATTCTTCTGTTTTATCTGTGAGTTCAAGTTGTGGGATGAGTCTCTAGTTTGTTATTACTGAACACTGAGCAAAGATCCCCAATTCATTATGGTTATAGACCTGGATCCACTGCTTTTCGTCATTTATTCAAATAATTTGGATGTGAACATAGAAGGTATAGTTAGTAAGTTTGCAGGTGACACCAAAATTGGAGGTGTAGTGGACAGCGAAGAAGGTTACCTCAGACTACTATGGTATCTTGATCAGGTGGGCCAAAGAGTCGAGGAGTGGCAGATGGAGTTTAATTTAGATAAATGTGAGGTGTTGCATTTTGGAAAGGCAAGTCAGGGTAGGACATATACACTTAATGGTAAGATCCTAGGGGGCATTGCTGAACAAAGAGATCTTGGAGTGCAGGTTCATAGTTCCTTGAAAGTAGAGTTGCAGATAGATAGGATGGTGAAGAAGGCATTTGGTATGCTTTCCATTATTGGTCAGAGTATTGAATATAGGAATTGGGAGGTCATGTTGCAGCTGTGCAGGACATTTGTTAGGCCACTTTTAGAATATTGTATGCAGTTCTGGTCTCCCTCCTATCACAAGGATGTTGTGAACTTGAAAGGGTTCACAAAAGATTTACAAGGATGTTGCCAGGGTTGGAGGGTTTGAGCCATAGGGAGAGGCCGAATAGACTGGGGCTGTTTTCCCTGGAGTGTCAGAGGCTGAGGGGGGACCTTATAGAGGTTTATAAAATCATGAAGGGCATGGATAGGGTAAATAGACAGGGTCTTTTCCTTGGGGTGGGGGAGTCCAGAACTAGAGGACATAGGTTTAGGGTGAGAGGGGAAAAATTTAAAATGGGACCTAAGGGGCAACTTTTTCATTTAGAAGGTGGTGCGTGAATGGATTGAGTTGCCAGAAGAAGTGGTGGAGTCTGGTAAAATTACAACATTTAAAAGGCATCTAGATGGGTATATGAATCGGAAGGATTTAGAGGGATATGGGCTAAGTGCTGGTAGATGGGACTAGATTAATTAAGGATATCTGATTGGCATGGATGAGTTGGAGTGAAGGGTCTGTGTCCATTGCTGTACATCTCTTTGACTCCAAGACTGTATGTGCCAGTCCAAACTGCTAAGCTTCTGGGTGAGCATGGAGAACTGGCTTCCCTTCTTTATTTACCCAACTCCTCTCTTAGTTATAGTAAGGTTACATATTTAATAGAACATTTTCCTCGTGGATACATTTGGCCCAGTACCAAATTTGCTGGTTTTAAAAGGAGTCAAAAAGTGGTACTGGAAAAACACAGCCAGTCAGGCAGCATCAGAGGAGCAGGAGAGTCGACAGTTCGTGGATAAGGTCTTCTTCAAGAAGAGCTTATACTAAACGTCAACTGTCCTGTTCCTTGGATGCTGGCTGACTGGCTGTGCTTTTCCAGCACCACACTTAAAAAGCTGTAGTTTATCATTTGCTACACAGGAGAAATAAAGCTGCACACAATATATTCATGCAGAGTAGAAACAAGAGTTGAGTCCAAAAAAGCTAAAAGTAACAAAAGTGGTTATACAGATCTATCCCTGAATTATTCATAAAGAGCAGATAAGATGACATTTCAGCACTTATTGCGTTGCACTGCTAGTGTTGATGTTAGTAGTTAAACAGTGGAGTTTTGCAATTCTTTGTTCTGTAAACTGGTTGAAGTTCCTTTGTTCTGATTCCTTTTTAAACTGGTCTGCAGCGCTTGGAATAAACATCTTCATTGCAAGCGTGTTTGCTGTGTGATTTCCACTATGTACAAGGCACATTCTTGTCTAGAGCAGCTTGATAATTATATACTGACTTGTGTTAAAGCTCTCTATAAATGTCTTTCTGTAAATTCCTGGAAAGGAAAACTGCAAAAATGTCTGTAAGCGTTGGTTTTATGCTGTGTGGGTGAGGTGAGGTGAGGTGAGGTGAGGTGAGGGTATCACAGTAAGCCTGCCTGTTAGCCCTCTCTCAGTTTGAAATTTCTTTATGCTACGCTAAGCTATAGTCCAACAGGTTTATTTACAAGTGCAAGTTTCGGAGCGCTGCTCCTTTATCAGGTAGCTACCTGACAATGAGCAGTGCTCTGAAACCTTATACTTCCAAATAAACCTGTTGAGCTATAACCTGGCGTTGTGTGATTTTTTAACTTTCTGATGAAGGTCTTTTGCCGAAACATCGATATTCCTGCGCCTTGGAAGCTGCCTGGCCTGCTGTGCTTTTCCAGCACTACACATTTGACTCTAATCTCCAGCATCTGTAGTACTCACTTTCGCCGAGTTGATTTTTAACTTTGTCTACCTCAGTCCAATACCGGCTTCTCCACGTGATGAAATTTCCTTGACACCTTTTGGCATTACAGTCGATTGGTGCCACGACCTGATGTTGTTTTGCCTCAATAACAGTTCTCCTTAAAAGAAACACATTTTGGAATTAAGAACGAAAAGCACCTGTGGTACTTCAGGATTCCAACCTGTCAATATAACAAGACTGAATCTATTCGCAAATATGGGTCTGCTGAGGGTGCTTTGATTTCATAGCACAGTTTATCCAGGTATAATACTCTATAATTAATGGGGGGAAGTTTTCTAACAAGTTTCTCCTGATCACTTGCTTTAATTTGCGCAAAAGATTAGCCAAATCTTTGAAGAAATGACATACATGGTAAAGCACTGTTGGTCTTCATCAACAGACTTAACTTAGACCAACAAGCTAGGTTCTTCTGGTGCAGTGGTAGTGTCTCTACCCTGGACGAGGAGACCCAGGTTCAAATGCCACCTGTTCCAGAGGTTTGTAATAATGTCTCTGACTATGTTGATTAGAAAAATAAGTTGAATTTAAAATATCTAAATAGAAGGGAAGGGACCCTCTGGTCGTGCATGGGTAGTGTCCCTACTCCTGGACCAGGAGGCTTGGGTGCAAATCCCACCTGCTCCAGATATGTGTAATAACATCTCGAAACAGGTTGACTGGAAAAATAAGCCAAATTTTAAAAACTTTAAAATTTATACCAATAAGCTAGATGCTATGGCACAGTGATAATGTCCCTACTCCTGGGATAGAAGGTCTGGCCTCATGTTCCAACTGCTCCAAAAAAAAACTTAAGGTTTTATTAAAAAAAGGTGACATCTCAGCTCAGAATATATCACTTCTTTTTATATTTTGATGCATTATCTAAGCTGACATGTCACCTTCTATTATACTTTAATGCATTGTCTGAACTGAGATGTCACTTTTTTTTGTAAAACCTTAAGTTATTTTGGGAATGTGACTTGAAAGGTGTTCTGGGATTTACATACTAATGAATCTAAACCTGCAACCCATTCTAAAAGATGAAAAACTTAACATAATCTGGGTTTGTTCAATATATCATATCAGTTGTATGAAACTATGATCTTTTGCTATAAATTCTGTGTCCTATGATCCTGCTCCACTAGCTACCAAAAGAAGGAGCAGCACTCTGAAAGCTTGTACTTCCAAATAAACCTGTTGGACTATAAACTAGTGTTGTGTGATTTTTAACTTTGTCCACCCCAGTCTAACATTGGCACTGCCACGTCATTCCTTAGTAATGTTAGAGGTTATATATACAGAGGTATTATTTCCATCCAGTATTACTGTAGATACATCCTATGTATATTTCACCCATTTGTATTTCATCCTGGTGACTTTGCTTCCAGTAGAAGTGTTTTGAATGACTGAAGAGGTTGAGGACAAGATAGGTAAATATTGTCCCAAATTTCAAATCCTGACAACCCAGATTAACAGCATCTTTCTGATTGTTCCCATTCAGAATGTTTGGGCTTTTGACTTTAAAAATAAGATTTATTGATTATTAATGATAACATCACAGCAATAGATTAAGCCAAGTTAAGTTGAGTGGAAGTTGAGTGGAACAGACTCCTGATGAGTAAGCAACCTGATTTACATTGCACCCAATTGTCTTTCTATGAAAGTCCCTTGGAGCTGAGTATAAGGCAAGTTGCGAATCTAAAGTAAGCTTGTTTTGCATAACTAGGACAAAACAATTTCCGCCAGTTTTACTCCGGATTTAACTTTCCACAACAAATTTGGAGGACCACTGCCAGAAACTTTGGATAAATGTCAGTATTAACCATCTCCCTTCTCTTGTTAGTTCCACTTGTCTCCTTCTGGAAAACCTTTGTGGAAATTCCAGGCATATATTTTAAAGGACAACAACAATCCTACAGTGAAATAAAAAAGAAACAGACATTTTGCAAAAATGTACTTCAGAAATTCACTAAAGCTTCTCAGATAGTACCTTCCAAAGGCACTTATGAGAGGTCATCACTACTCTCAAATTTCCCCCCAAGCCACTGACCATCCTGACTTGGAAATATATTGTTGTTTGTTCAGCAGCACTGGGTCAAAGACCTTGAACTTCCTCCTGAATGGCAACACAAAATGGACTGCAGCGATTCAAGAAGGAAACTTCACAAGGGCATTGAAGAATGGTCAATAAATACAGCCCCAGCCAGTGACTTCCGTATCCCATAATGAATAAAGAAAATTGGAATTTTCCAGTTTATTTTGAAAATATTCTGAATCCTACATTACAAGAATCATTTTTATGAATGTAGCTAACCTTGTTTCATTGAATTTTTTTAACAAAACATAGCTATTTTGAATACCATAGCGATCTGTCATTATTTGAAGAGCTATGGATTTTCTTTCAGATTAAATAATTGTGTTGAAACTTAGATAAATTGACTTTTGTAACCTGTATAACACAATGAAGACACAAATTTGATCCCTGATGTGAACTTTGAATTTGCATTGTCTGATTTCTATGCTGATTTTAAACGTACAAGTCTGTAAACATTCTGTTTCTTTATATTTTCTGACAGGAACTTGGGCAATCTGCTTCAACGGTTGTATGAACGGGCTGTTCGGCTATTTCGAAATACCATGTGATCTACTGCCCTTGCTCGAAGTCTCAGTAATTATGAGTCCAGAGTTGATTTGAATGTGTCTGCCCTCCTAAGTGCAGAGAACTCTGCTGACAGATTTGCTCTACTTCACAATAGATTTCCAGCTTCACATTGCCATTTTCCAATTCATAGAAATCAATAGAAATGGCAGTACATGAAGTCTATTTTTCAGGAAATATTTTGAAAATGATCTGAATAATAGCTTGGTTAGTGAATTATTCCACAGAGGTAACAAAACTACTCTTATTAACAAAACAGAACATGGGGGATTAACTGGATAAGTTTTAGTGCTGCTCGTAAAACTCCAGACATGAAGGTATTGTTTGGACAGTTCAAAACAAGTATACGTTTACTACCTTTGACAAAATCCAGTTAAATAGTGACCCCATAAAGTGCAATCATGATACTAACAGAATTTATGCATGATTAATATACTTTGCTACAATTCTTTACAAAAAAGGCAAGACACCATGAAATGTAAACCTAACACATTTTTTAGACTTTGTCTAAAAATGCAGACATCTCCAAACCATCAGTAATTTAGCACCAGTTATGGATTTTGAAGGCAGAAACATCTGAATAAAGCCAATTAACAAGTTTTAAATATGTCGAGGCAGTCTGATTCATTATAATATCAAATCTCCCATCAGTGCGCTCCAGGCAGTATCTGTCATTATGGACCTGGTTAACTTGCAATAACTGAGAGGACGTACTTAGAGAGGCCAAGAATTAGAAGGGGCATTAGAATTGTAGTGTTATCACCTTCAGCAAGACAGTCAAGATTGTTGGGATCCTAAAATAGCTGATACCTTGACCAAATAGGGACATCTTAGTGTGTAGCAACACTTTGCTTTTATCTTTGCAAGCTACAAATACTCTGTAAAACAGTGTTTAGCGGAGCTCGAAGTATAGGGTGACAAAGCCACAGTTGAGCAAAAATGTGACCATGAGGAAATAGTGAAACAATAAACCAAGAAAACTTATGCTTTAGATATTATTTCAAGATACTTCCCATTGAGTGCCGGAGCTGCTTCTTATAGTAAACCTGAAATCCACATTTAAAAATGATCTTCTTCAGAAGCATCTTGATGCACACATTTTTGCACAGTTATCAAATATTATCTGTTTTGATCTTTTGCTGTGCTTCTGGCTGTATTCTAAATGGGTCCAATGTACCTATTGAACGAACACAATTTGATCAAAGATACAGAAGTGGAATTTCCAAGACCATGCAGTGCATTTTCCATGGTCACAAGTAACTTTTGTAGCCAAGTCCATTTAAATAGAAAGCTCAGTTAATTAACAGGTGATGAAATAACTAAATGCAGCAGAAGCAGGAACAACATTACACCACTGTTAGGTGCCTGACCTTCAAGGGATCAGAGCAGTTGCTTATCTTAACCCATTCACCATGATTTATCTTGTCTTTCCTTCTTAATCTTCCTATCTATGTACTTTGGAGTGAACATAGCTGTACCATTACTTGATAGAAGTGAGAATAAAAATAATACTTGATGCTGTGAAACGTTGTTTATTTGGGGAGAAGTGTTGAGTTTTTTGTGTTCTCCCATTGTTGGAAAAAAGACAAGTGAGAACCAAGCAATAAAGTGCAATCTCAAGTAACCAGAATTAACCAGCTCAGTTATTGCATGATGCTTAAGTAGAAATTACGTTGTATGATGGACTAATTCCACACTGACATTGCACAACATTAGGATTTGAGCCATCTCACTCCACTTTCTGATGTTCTCCTGATCAATTATATTGAAGGTGTTCTGTGCCATAAGCAGCAGAGATGTGGCCAAAATGCAGAACTATGAAAAACAGTTGCATGGTTTCAGAGCAACCCTGCATACTACAAATTGAATGTCTATAATACTTGTGTAAAATTCTCTAAGAATTGCCATATATATTTTAGAAATGTATCAATAGATGTAATTGCTTGTTTTTAAAAGTGTTCTTTAATCTGGTATAATTGTGGCAGGATAACCTTATCTTACTTGTAATCTTACTGTATTACATTTTCAACATGAAATATTGGCATAAATTGCACTTTTGTATGCCTTGTTGCTGGGTAATTGTAATGTGTAGCAATATTGCTCCAATATTTTAGAAGATTACATACAATCTGACATATATTTTCAACATTCTTTTAGCTAGGGATTTGGTTTGCAACATTTTCCTTTCTGCTACCACTCTCCCTACTTGTTGTGTAAAGTGAAAAGAGGAAGGGAAATGTGACTATCAGCCTCATCAAGTCGTTCCTTTCTCTCCTTCCTCTCCATTCTTTCTGTCAGTACGTGATTGATAAATTTTGCTTTTCTATCCAGGATTGCTCTGTCACAATAGCCTAGAACAATATTATGCTTGATGACAAGTACTTGTCAGCATTACTGATAATGCTGCTTCATGGGATGGTCTCTCATGTGAAGATTAAGATACCAATTTGGGGAAGGCATATTGACAGTATCACTAGATTATTCATCCAGAAACTCAGGTAATGTTCTGGGGTGCCAGGTTTGAATCCCACCATGATTGATGATGGAATTTGAATGAAATAAATACAAGGAGATAAGAGTCTAATGAATACTATGAAACTGTCCATTGCTGAAAAAAACCCACCTGGCTCAGTAAAGTTCTTCAAAGAAGGAAACCTGCCATCCTCACTTGATCTGGCTTGCATGTGACTCCAGATCTACAGAAATGTGGTTGACTTTTAAATGCCCTCTGAAATGACCTAGCAAACCTCTGAATTGTACCAATTGCTAGAAAGTTTTAAAAAAAAAGAAACCAAAAACAACATGGCAAAAACAGCCCTGTTGACCCTATCCTTTGGGAACTAGTGCCAAAATTGGGAGAGCTGCCTGACAGACTAATCAAAGAACAGCCTGACATAGGCATAAACATGACAACATACCTTACAGACAATGTCCCAGACACCACCATCACCATCCCTAAATATGTCCTGTCCTACCAGCAGGACAGACCCAGCAGAGGTAGTAGCACAGTGGTTTGCAGTCAGGAGGGAGTACCCTGGGAGCCTTCAACATTGACTCTAGACTCCATGATGTCTCATGACTTCAAGTGAAACATGTTCAAAGAAACCTCCTGCAGGTTACCATATACTATCCTCCTTCACCTGATGAATCAGCACTCCTCCATGTTGAACAACACTTGGAAGAAGCAATAGGGATGGCAAGGATTCAAAATGTACTCTGGGTGGGGAATTTCAGGGTCCACCACAAAGAATGGCTTGGCAGCAGCATGGCAGATCGAGCTGTTTGGGTCCTAAAGGACATAGCTACTAAACTGGGTCTACGGCAAGTGGTAAGGGAACCAACAAGAGGGAAAAACATACTAGACCTCATCCTTACCAATCTGTCTGCTGCAGATGAATCTGTCCATGACAGTATCAGTAAGCATGACCCCGTATAGCCCTATAGGAGACAAAGTCCCATCTTCACATTGATACTGCCTTACATTGTGCTGTGTGGCACTATCACTGTGCTAAATGAGACAGACTAAATCTAGCAATGTGAGACTGGGCCGCTGATCACTTACAGCACCCAGTCTGGGCACAAACAGGGAACACAGGGGACTAACACCTTCAACGTATTATCTAGCTGACACCAATTGTTACAATTAACCTGAGAATGTAACTTTTTAAAAAAATGTTTTGTGATTTCCATATGAAAGAAGTGAAACTACCATGGTATTCAAACAGATGAAAGACTCAACAATCGAGATATTTTTCAAAGTATAATTTCAGTTATGTCACACTGTAAACGTTTGCTACAAATTCTATGTCCTACATTTGTGTCGTCCACAACCACCTGATGAAGGAGTGGCACTCTGAAAGCTATTGCTTCCACTTAAACCTGTTGGACTATAACCTGGTATTGTGTGATTTTTAACTTTGTACACCCCAGTCCAACACCAGCATCTTCAAATCATGTCCACCAGAGGTGCCTGGCATCATAGGTGTCAGTCTTCAGCCAATTTGATTCACTAGATGTGATATCAAGAAACGGTTGGATGCACTGGATACTGCAAAAGCTATAGGCTCTGACACAATTCTGGCGATAGTACTGAAGGCTTGTGCTCCAGAACTTGTTGCACCTGTAATCGAGTTGTTCCAGTACAGTTACAACACTGACATTTACCCAACAATTTGGAAAACTGCTCAGATATGTCCTGTATACAAAAGGCAAGAAAATCCAACCCGGCTAATTACCGCTCCATCAGTGTACTCTCAAGCATCAATAAAGTGATGGAAGGTGTCATCAACAGTGCTATCAAGCAGCATCTACTCAGCAATAACCTGGTCAGTGACACCTAGTTTGGGTTCCACAAGGGTCACTCAGTTAATGACCTCATTACAGCCTTGGTTCAAACATTGGCAAAAGAACAGGTGAGGTGGGAGTGACAGCCCTTGACATCAAGGTCACTTTTGACTGAGTGACATCGAGGAGCCCTAGCAAAACTGGAATCATTGGGAATCTGGAGGAAAACTCTGCAGGTTGAAGTTATACCTGGCACATAGGAGGTTAGTCATGGTTGTTGGACGTCAATCATCTCAACTCTAAGACATCCCTGCAGGAGTTCCTCAGTGTATTGTCCTAGGCCCAAATATCTTCAGCTACTTTATCAATGACCTTCCCTCCATCATAAGGTCAGAAATAGGAATGTTCACTGATAATTGCACAATGGTTTGCACCATTCACAACGCCTTAAATATTGAAGCAGTCCATGTCCAATTGTAGCAAGACTTGGACCATGTCGAGGTTGGGCTGAAAAGTGGCAAGTAACATTTATGCCACTCTAATGCCAGGCAATGGCCATCTCCAATAAGAGACAATCTAATCAGTATCCCTTGACATTCAAAGGTGTTATCATCACTGAATTCCCTGCTATCAATATCCTAGGAGCTGACTGTTGAGCTGAAACTGAACTGACCATATAAATGTAGTGGCGACAAGAGCATGTCAGAGGTTAGGAATATTGCAGAAAGTAACTCATCAAAGCCCGTCCACCATGTACAAGGCACAAGTCAGGAGTGTGATGGAATACTCCCTACATTTCTGGATTGGTGCCATTCCAACAACACTCAAGAAGCTTGATATCAACCACGATAAAGCAGCCTGCTTAATTGGCACCATATCCATAAACACTCACTCCCTTTACCACCGATGCTCAATAGCAGCAGTGTGTACTATCTACAAGATGCACTGAAGAGATTTACCATAGATCCTTAGACCTTCCAAACCCATGACCACTTCCATCTAGAAGGAGAAGGGCAGCAGATACATGGAAACATCACCATCTGCAAGTTCCCATTCAAGCCACTCACCACCCTAACTTGGAAATATGTTACCATTCCTGCACTGTTGCAGGGTCAAAACCCTACAATTCCCTCCATAATGGCTTGGAGCATCTACTTAAAGCACATGAATTGCAGCAGTTCAAGAAGGCAGCTCACCATCATCTTCTTGTGAGCAATTACAGACAAGCAATAAATGCTGGTTCAGCCAATGATGCCCACATCCCACAAGTGAATAACAAAAAGAAGCAGCAAAGTTATAGATTAATGAACAAGTCCTTTAACGATTAAAAAACTGAAAATCAGTCAATGAAGAAGATGATGATAGTTATACTAAGACAATTTAGACCCACAAGTATCGATTGAAGATAATAAATGCTGGAGATCATAATGGGTCAGATAGCATCCATGGAGAGACAGCAAGCTAAGGTTTTGAGTCTAGATGACTCTTTATCAGAGCAATTTCGGTCCAGATCCCAGCACCTGCAGTAATTTGTTCCTATCCAATGAAGATGTTCCTTTCAGAATTATGACCTTGAAAGAGATCTGAAGAGAGAGCTAAGAGCAGCAAGGAGGGGACATGAAAGAGGATCTGAAGAGAGAGCTAAGAGCAGCAAGGAGGGGACATGAAAGAGGATCTGAAGAGAGAGCTAAGAGCAGCAAGGAGGGGACATGAAAAGTCCTTAGTTGGTAGGATTCGGGAAAACCCAAAGACGTTCTATAGATATGTCAGGAATAAAAAAATGACTAGGGTAGGAATAGGTCCAGTCAAGGATAGTAGTGGGAAGTTGCATGTGGAGGCTGAAGAGATTGGGGAAACACTGAATGAATACTTTTCGTCAGTATTCACTCAGGAACAGGACATTGTTGCCAATGTGAATACTGAGGCACAATTAATTAGAATGGACGGTTTTGAGGTATGTAGGGAAGAGGTGTTGGAAATTCTGGAAAGGGTGAAAATAGATAAGTCCCCTGGGCCTGATGGCATTTATCCTAGGATTCTCTGGGAAGCAAGGGAGGAGATTGCAGAGCCTTTGGCCTTGATTTTTATGTCCTCGTTGTCTACAGGAATAGTGCCAGAAGACTGAAGGATAGCAAATGTGGTTCCCTTGTTCAAGAAGGGGAGTAGGGATAACCCTAGTAACTATAGGCCGGTGAGTCTCACTTCTATTGTGGGCAAAGTGTTAGAAAGAATTATAAGGGATAGTATTTATGAACATCTGGATAGGAATAATGTGATCAAGGATAGACAGCATGGTTTTGTGAAGGGCAGGTCGTGCCTCACAAACCTTATTGAATTCTTTGAGAAGGCGACTAAGGAGGTGGACGAGGGTAAAGCGGTAGATGTGGTGTATATGGATTTTAGTAAGGCGTTTGATAAGGTTCCCCATGGTAGGTTACTGCAAAAAATACGGAGGTATGGCATTGAGGGTGAGTTGGAGGTTTGGATTAGGAATTGGCTGGCTGGAAGAAGACAGAGGGTAGTAGTTGATGGTAAAGGTTTATCTTGGAGTGCAGTTACTAGCGGTGTTCCGCAAGGATCTGTTTTGGGACCATTGCTGTTTGTCATTTTTGTAAATGACCTGGAGGAGGGGCTAGAAGGTTGGGTGAGAAAGTTTGTGGATGATACGAAAGTTGGTGGAGTTGTTGACAGTGAGGAAGGATGTGTCCGGTTACAGCGGGATATAGATAAGCTGCAGAGCTGGGCAGAAAGGTGGCAAATGGAGTTCAATGTAGGTAAGTGTGAGGTGATTCACTTTGGTAGGAGTAACAAAAAGAGGGGGTACTGGGCTAATGGTCGGATACTTGGTAGTGTGGATGAGCAGAGGGATCTTGGTGTCCATGTACACAGATCTCTGAAAGTTGCCACCCAGGTAAATAGTGCGGTGAAGAAGGCATATGGCGTACTGGCTTTTATTGGTAGAGGAATTGAGTTCCGGAGTCCTGAGGTCATGTTGCAGTTGTATAAGACTCTGGTGCGGCCGCATCTGAAGTATTGTGTGCAGTTTTGGTCGCCATACGATAGGAAGGATGTGGAGGCACTGGAACAGGTGCAGAGGAGGTTTACCAGGACGTTGCCTGGTACGGTAGGAAGATCGTATGAAGAAAGGCTGAGGCACTTGGGGCTGTTTCATTGGAGAAAAGAAGGTTTGGAGTAACTTGATAGAGGTGTACAAGATGATTAGGGGTTTAGATAGGGTTGACCGTGAGAACCTTTTTCCACGTATGGAGTCAGCTATTACAAGGAGGCATAGCTTTAAATTAAAGGGTGGTAGGTATAGGACAGATGTTAGGGGTAGATTCTTTACTCACCGAGTCGTGAGTTCATGGAATGCCAGTAGCAGTGGTGGACTCTCCCTCTTTATGGGCATTTAAACGGGCATTGGATAGGTATATGGAGGATAGTGGGCTAGTGTAGGTTAGGTGGGCTTGGATTGGCGCAACATCGAGGGCCGAAGGGCCTGTACTGCGCTGTATTTTTTCTATGTTTCTATGTTTCTAAAAGATGTCACGTGATGCTGCTGTGTAAGCCTCATGGATGGATCTTTTGAATGATACCCTAATCTGTGCCAAGAGAAGAGCAGATGAAAGCATGGAAAAAGACATGAAATAAGAATAAACATTTGATTTACCAGATTGCTCCATCCATAGATCACAAAATCATTCAGATCATGGACACTGCTTGAACTATTTCATTTCCAAGAAATTCTTTGGCTAAGCGCTCTGTTATTCCCAAGAATAATAAAAGAAAACTCCACAATACTTGCCTATCCTTCCATCAGTGCTATTTAACCACTGTTAGATTCTCACAACTGGCAATATTGCTTGTTCCTTTTCCGAGCAGAACATGTACCATTTATTTTATAGATTATTTATCCTTCAGTGTTGACCTGATGTTGAACTCATTTGGCAACCTAGGGTGCAGTAAGAAGGTCACTGAACAGAGGTTAGGAACAGAGCAGGAGAGCAGGTGGAGATGACTGAATGTGCAAGTTGAACATACTTTGAGTCACCCTTTGAAAGTGGGTTACCAAGAGTAAGGATTGAGTTCAAGGAATGTGATGTTTAAATCTACAATTCCATCCTCAGCCAGAAATTCATTCAGCTCTTTTAAAAGGGAATGGTTAGTCTACTTAAATTTGCAACTTAACTATTGCAAAGAAATTATGACTAAACTGGACCTTCTAAAAATTCATATTCTGTCCAAAAATGGTTTACATATCGTGACATAATGGTGATTAATTATATGGAGTACGTTGAGGTATGTTGTAAGAAATTTCTAAACATTAAAAATATATTTGTACATCATGTGTAAGAGTGTGTGTTTTTAAGGTGTTGTTATCATGAAACAAATTCTTAGATTCTGAAAACTTGAGAAATTGCAGTTACAAAGAAAATCTCTGCCTTGTATTAATTTACACAATTTACGTCACATGTTTGAAATTGTGGCACTGGGCGAGGTACAGGTGAATAGCAGGTGACAAATTATTGCATTAAACTGTGCTTGAGACATTGTACATTTAATAATAAAAAACTAATCAGGCTAGCATGGAGATACTTAAGGAAATCTGAAATTTAGTTGATAAAATATACTTCTGCATATGTGTTTTATGATGTTTATCGGCTTGGAATTGCTGGTACTGAGACCAGATTTTTTCCTAACAGAACATCCTCACTTCACAATTCCATTCTCCTAACTGACAGACACATTACAATAATCCCAGTACACTTCTTTTCCACATGTTTCAAATTAGGCATCTTGCCTAGTGTCCAATCATGCTAAATTAAAACTATCAGCAACCATTAGCTTTTCACAGTCTTCAGGATTTCTGGTGGTCCTTCATGTAATGTGTAAGCCAGGTAACAACTCTTTCAGGGCTTGGGTGAAGTAATTTCATAATTCATTGGACACTAATGCTTCTGCACATTTATTATATTTAAGCTCACATGCAGAAATGATGAAGCAAAGTAACTAATAGGAAATTTTTCATTGTGCTTTCAAACATTGTTCATTAACCACTATGGCATTTGCTGTTTTTCAGTTGTTCTGGCAGCTCACTGGCCCATTGCTGCCTGTAAAGGTCAAAACAGACTTTTCTGCCTGTACTGTTTAATATTTCCAACATTTTCAGTTTTTGTTTTTGACTTAATGAGCCAGGTTAGCATGCACCATGTCATCAGCTCACTTTTTAAATTTTTCATGATTGTAAAAAGTAGACCTGGAACATCTGTACCAGAACATTTAATTATTTATTCTATCCTTTATAATTTACAGTGATGAATGCACAGCATATTTTCTGCCCCTTGGTATTCTTTTATCTGATAATATGTTTACAATGTAAATAAAACCAATTTCTCATTTGAGCTCAATATGAGCTTACACAACTTCTAACAAAGAGAGACTGGACTGAATATGTTAACTTTGCTTTCTTCACACAGATGCTGCCACTCTTGCTGAGTTTTGCGAGAATTTCTGTTTTTATTACAATTAACAGTGTTACTTAAAAAAAATGAACAATACTATGGTTCTTCATTTGTATTTAATTTTACATTTAAAGAACATTTGTTGCTACAAGGGCTCCTAGTGACTCCAACACATTGCTAATTAGTGGTTGCCGGGAAATTATCACGGACACTATTGACCTCCTATTGACAGAAATCTCTCCAGCAGTCTGCTTCTTCATATGTTAAACTGCTGCTATTGATTACTATAGCAACAAAGGCAAACAACAACTGAAATGATGCACAACATATCACCTACAAGTTAAGCAGGCTAAACGTTACATTTTCTCCAAATAGAGCCTCAAATTAAGTGACCGCTAATTATTAAATTAGCAATAATTAAATAATTAATTATTTAATTATTGCTATTTTCATCAATCTGCCTGCCATGCTTATGTAGGAGCCTTTGTGGATGTATGGTTGTTGGCATTTCCTTGGTATCTTATACAATGTTATCACGAATAAACAGTCTCCAAAGCCTCTTGGTTGATGTGATGATATGTTTAATTGTGAAGAATGTGGCTAGAGCAGATCAAGTACCTGTTGCTGAATGAGGATTCTACTAATAGAAAATGATGAAAATAAACTAGGACAAATATGGAAAGATAAAGGATGGGTTTGGAGTTTACTTATAGAAATGCAAGGCAGGGTAAATAAAATTGTTGAACTGGAGGCACAACGCACCAGATTTGGATAGGATACAGTGACAAGAAAATCTAGCTCAAAGCAGTGACGACAGCAACAGAAAATATTCGTACTCAGTAGACAACACTGGTGGAGACAAATGGAGTTAGGAGGTTACATTTCATCCTCGTGTTGAGTCCTATAGATTGAGAAATTCCCCGGCTAAGACAGCCCACCTTGGAGGAAAGAGTCAGCAGGGATAGGATCATCATTGCCAAGGGGCAGATGCCAGCTGACGGTGGATCAACATACCCTGGGGAAAGTTTGGAGGCAGCTATAGACCTGCCTGAAGCCTGCAGGACTTTGTCCCAGTAACAATTAAATCAGAAGGCCCTCCTCCGCACGTCTCATTCCCCACTTCACCCCAAGCATGCCCCACAGCCCGTCCATGCCCCTTTGAATCCTTTTGCTCCTCAAGTTCCCATTCCAGACTATGCTGGTTCATCCAACTCCATAGACCCTCATATATATACCCTCCCATGATGCTTCCATATTCAATGTCCTAGAGTGTCTACAAAGAATGAATGAATCCTATGAAACAATTGGATGTGTAATAAAATAACTTTTTAAAAAAGTTATTCTTGTTATTGTTCCACAATGTTAAAAGTCTCTTTATTACTGCAATAAAATTAAAATGTCAATTGTCTTGTCTCTTTATAAAAATTTCAATAGCTGAAACTGAAAAATCTTAACCTTTGGTAAATGAGCATTGAGGAATTGATAGCAGAAATCAAATAACTAAAGCTGTCAATCAGCAGTGACTCATGTATTTCAAGCAACTAATGGATTTTTGGGCTCTCAGCCATATATCATTATGTATTCTTGGCACAGAGTCCATTTGTCTGAAAATTGTCAAGTACCAGATCAAGCCTGTCTCCCTAATGGAATTCTGGATCAGTGGTGCTGGAAGAGCACAGCAATTCAGGCAGCATCTGACGAGCAGCAAAATCGACGTTTCGGGCAAAAGCCCTTCATCAAGAATAAAGGCAGTGAGCCTGAAGCGTGGAGAGATAAACTAGAGGAGGGTGGGGGTGGGGAGAAAGTAGCATAGATTACAATAGGTGAGTGGGGGAGGAGATGAAGGTGATAAGTCAGGGAGGAGAGGGTGGAGTGGATAGGTGGAAAAGGAGCTAGGCAGGTCGGACAAGTCCGGACAGGTCAAGGGGACAGTGTGGAGCTGGAAGTTTGAAATTAGGATGAGGTGGGGAAGGGGAAATGAGGAAGCTGTTGAAGTCCACATTGATGCCCTGGTGTTGAAGTGTTCCGAGGCAGAAGATGAGGCGTTCTTCCTCCAGGCGTCTGGTGGTGAGGGAGCGGCGGTGAAGGAGGCTCAGGACCTCCATGTCTTCGGCAGAGTGGGAGGGGGAGTTGAAATGTTGGGCCACGGGGCGGTTTGGTTGATTGGTGCGGGTGTCTCGGAGATGTTCCCTAAACCGCTCTGCTAGGAGGCGCCCAGTCTCCCCAATGTAGAGGAGACCGCATCGGGAGCAACGGATACAATAAATGATATTAGTGGATGTGCAGGTAAACCTTTGATGGATGTGGAAGGCTCCTTTAGGGCCTTGGATAGAGGTGAGGGAGGAGGTGTGGGCACAGGTTTTACAGTTCCTGCGGTGGCAGGGGAAAGTGCCAGGATGGGAGGGTGGGTTGTAGGGGGGCGTGGACCTGACCAGGTAGTCACGGAGGGAACGGTCTTTGCGGAGGGCGGAAAGGGGTGGGGAGGGAAATATATCCCTGGTGGTGGGATCTTTTTGGAGGTGGCAGAAATGTCGGCGGATGATTTAGTTTATGTGGAGGTTTGTAGGGTGGAAGGTGAGCACCAGGGGCGTTCTGTCCTTGTTACGGTTGGAGGGGTGGGGTCTGAGGGCGGAGGTGCAGGATGTGGACGAGATGCGTTGGAGGGTATCTTTACCCACGTGGGAAGGGAAATTGCGGTCTCTAAAGAAGGAGGCCATCTGGTGTGTTCTATGGTGGAACTGGTCCTCCTGGGAGCAGATACGGCGGAGAAGGAGGAATTGGGAATACGGGATGGCATTTTTGCAAGAGATAGGGTGGGAAGAAGTGTAATCCAGGTAGCTGTGGGAGTCGGTGCGTTTGTAAAAAATGTCAGTGTCAAGTCGGTCTTCACTAATGGAGATGGAGAGGTCCAGGAAGGGGAGGGAGGTGTCAGAGATGGTCCAGGTAAATTTAAGGTCAGGGTGGAATGTATTGGTGAAGTTGATGAATTGCTCAACCTCCTCGCGGGAGCACGAGGTGGCGCCAATGCAGTCATCAATGTAGCGGAGGAAGAGGTGGGGAGTGGTGCCGGTGTAATTACGGAAGATCAACTGTTCTACGTAGCCAACAAAGAGACAGGCATAGCTGGGGCCCATACGTGTGCCCATGACTACCCCTTTGGTCTGGAGGAAGTGGGAGGATTCAAAGGAGAAATTGTTAAGGGTGAGGACCAGTTCGGCCAAACGAATGAGAGTGTCGGTGGAAGGGTACTGTTGGGGACGTCTGGAGAGGAAAGAACGGAGGGCTTGGAGGCCCTGGTCATGGCGGATGGAGGTGTAGAGGGATTGGATATCCATGGTGAAGATGAGGTGTTGAGGGTCGGGGAAACGGAAGTCTTGGAGGAGGTGGAGTGCGTGGGTGGTGTCTCGAACGTATGTGGGGAGTTCCTGGACTAGGGGGGGAATAGGACAGTGTCGAGGTAGGTAGAGATGAGTTCAGTGGGGCAGGAGCATGCTGAGACAATGGGTTGGCCAGGGTGGTCAGGCTTGTGGATCTTGGGAAGGAGGTAGAACCGGGTAGTGCGGGGTTCCCAGACTATGAGGTTGGAAGCTGTGGGTGGGAGATCTCCTGAGGTGATGAGGTTCTGTATGGTCTGGGAGATGATGGTTTGGTGATGGGGGGTGGGGTCATGGTCGAGGGGGCAGTAGGAAGAGGTGTCCTCGAGTTGGCGTTTGGCTTCAGCGGTGTAGAGGTCAGTGCGCCAGACTACCACTGTGCCCCCTTTATCCGCTAGCTTAATGGTGAGGTTGGGATTAGAGCAGAGGGATTGGAGGGCTGCGCGTTGTGAGGGTGAGACCTCTGGAATTACCATGTTGGGATTGCTGGGTGTGGGTTTCTGATGCAAACCAGCATGCACCCTTTAAAAGCATCCCTGAAAACCAGAAACCTTGAGAATGGGGTCAGGAATCTCAGAATCAGGACCCTCATGCATTTGAGTCATGACAAGTCAGCAAAAATCCAAATTGAAGTTTCAGGTTAATGATTGTTTATCAGAACCTGCAAAACGGACATGGTTTAGGTACAAAGTATACATATGAGTGTGGGATATAGGTGAATTAATGTTATTTCTGCAATTATAAGTTCTGATACAGAGTAAATGAACTCACATCAGTGTGTAATTGTTTCAGCCAAAAGCTGAGTCAACAAGAATGGACACTATATAGAGGAAATATATAATCAGTTAAAATGGTATGTCAGCATGAAACGTGATTACAAAACAATGGTGGATGTATGGGTGAATAGATAAGAAGTTGTAAGAGAATGCAATCACTTGTATAACAGTAGGTAAGAACATCTGTTTCCCACTTGTACGGAGACACAGGAACAAACCCTAATTAAAGAGGTTATGAAGGTCAGAGTGGCCTCCGGAGAGGCCCAGATGGAAGGAATAAATAGTGATAAAGAAAGAATATGCCTAGCGATGACCTGCAGTGGGATGACGTCAAACAACCTTATGGGGCCAGAGATAGGCATTTGTCAGAAGTTGTGGGATCAGTCTTAGGGAAATGAGTGACGTAAGCGGGGGGGTGCAAGCAATGAAATAAGAAAAAATATAGGGACTCAAATTGTATAAATTTCAAGAGTTTGTTGAATTTGATGTGTATTTGTCCTCTGCCTTCTCTGGCATTAGACATTGCACCCACTTGCAAGTGTACAAATAAAGGACACTACTGATTCAGATTTTTGTCTCGGACTGCAATTGTTTAGTGAGTGAGCTTTGTTTCTCACATGAGTATACGGACAGAAGAAAATAGGAGCAGAGTAGACCAAACATTGGTTTGAGCCTGCTGTCATTTGGTAAGAACATGGTTAATCTTCTGTCTCTATTTCATTTTACTGCCATTTCCCGTATTCCTTGATTTCCTCAGAGAACACACATCTGAGCCTTTATCTCAGCCTTAAACATACTCACCTTTCTGATATGGAGAAATCAGATATTCACATTCCTTCGAGTGAATTAGGTTTCACTCATCTCAGTCCCAATTGATCAACCCCTTATCCTGAGCTTGTGCCCCCATGTTCTCAATTTCTCAACCAAAGGAATCAATCTATTAGTGCCAAACATAGCCAGCCACTTAAGAATCTTGTCATTTTCAAAGAGATTATCCCTCATTCCTCTAAACTCAAGAATATAGATCAAATTTACTCAGCATCTGATCGTTCAAAGAAACTATCCAGTAAATATTTACTGTATCACCTCCAATACAAATCAATCCTTCCTTAAAGGTGGAGATCAAAACTGCACAGTAGGTCTTTAGGTATGATGTTACCAAAATCCTGTTCATATTCTTGAATGAACATACAAACTTATGAAATGTGATATATCTTTGAGTTATATACTTGAACCTTTCTGCCATTCAATAAGATTATGGTTCATCTGTTTTTGTTTCAAATTCTACATTCCCAATAACCTTTGATTCTCTTTTGTATCAAAAGTCAATGTATCTCTACCTGGGCCTTAAAAATATTCCACCTCCTTCTGAGGCAAAGTCTCAGAACATTCTGACAGACAAACTTTTTTTTTGTGTTCTCTATAGTGAAGATGAAAACAACATTTTTGTTTATTTCAACTATCATTTCCTTCTTATGTACTTTTAACTCCCCATGTCCGAGAGAACCAACACTCACTTTCCTTATCCCTTTTTTTAAAATCTTATAGAAGTTCTTGTTATCCATTTTTATGTTTCTGACTGGCTTCCTCTCATACTCTAATTTCTTCCTCCTGATTAATCAGTCAATATTCTCTGCTGTTCTTTATATTCTGACCTGTCACTCATCTTTGTGCAGTTATATGATTTTTCCCTAAGCTTGCATGATTTCCTTAACTTCTTTAGTTGATTGTAAATGGTGACCCTTCTCTTTAGAATTTTTATTTGTAGTAGGAATATACTGCTGAGTATTCTGAACTGTTCCTGTAAACATTTGCCACTATATCTCTACTGATCTATCACTAGCCTAATGAGCCAGTTCATTTCATCTAGCTCAGCTTCTTACGAACCTAATTGCCCCTTTGCAAGTTTAAAATACCGGTCTTAAACCCAATCTCCTCCCTTTCAAACCAAAATGAAATTATACTGAGTTGCTGCCACCTAGGGTGTGCTTACTTTGAGATAATTAATTAATCCTGTCACATTACACAAGACCAAGTTTATTATAACTTGCACTTTAGTTAATTTCAGAACATGTTGCTCCAAGAACTATTTGAAAATATTGCATATACTTTCATTCAGGCTACTACTGCCAACTTGATATTTCTAGTTTATATGTGGATTCAAATCACCTTCACCAAAAGCACTCAATATGTTTGTTGTATACTTTGTCCTACATGTGGCTATTGTTAAGGCCCCTCCAGACCAACCCTATTAGTGCTTTCTTTCCCTTACTATTCCTCACCTGTACCCAAATACACTCCACAACTGTATCTCCTGAATGAAGGTCATCTCTAGCTATTGTACAAATGCGCTCCTTGATTAACAGTGCTTCCCATTACCCTTACCTAGCTTTCTATTCTGATTCATAGAATTATTCAGTACAGAAGAGGCCCTTTGGACCATCAAATCTACATTGCCAAAAACATACTGCTACCTACACCAATACTTTGTCACACTATGCTCACAGTCTTGAATATCACGACACGTCAAATGCTAATGCAAGTATGTTTACAGGTTGTGAAGTTTCCTGCATTCTGTCAGTGCATTCTGGACATCCATCACCCTCTGGGTGAAAATGTTTTCCTCAAATCCCCTCTAAACCTCTGCCTTTCACCTTAAAAGTATGCTCCCTTCTGCCCCCATTTCATATGTTCTTAATATCCAGGATCCAATCCTTGTCATTTCTGCAGCCACATCCCAGTGATCAGATCTTTTTGGATCATATTTATTTGCTTAAGTATTTTGCTTTTATTTGCTATCAATTCATTTACTTTCTAATGAATGGTATGCGTATCTGATCCAGAACCTTTCATTTCGCCTTTTTGTTATCTTTGCAACATCTAATGTTCATTGTTGGTACATTCTTAGATTTTTTCTCTTTAACTCTTGCTCTCATTCTCTGAATCTCATTTCCCACATTATTATTTTCTTCTCTTGTCTGTTCATGTACCGCATACCATACTTGATCTCTTATCCTCACTAGTTAGTTTGAATCCCCTCTACTTCCCTGGTTATGCTGGTCACAAGGATACTGGCCCTAGCACAGTTTCCAAATGGTACAGCCACCAATTTCCTCAGTACATGTGCCAGTGCCTCACAAATTGGGACCCACTTCTCCCAACAGTCTTTGAGCCATTTATTCATCTCTCAGATTTAATGCACTCTATGCTGACTCATTTGCAGCACAGGTTCTAATCTAGAGATTATAATCATTGATGATCTGCTTTGTAATTTAGAGCCCAACAACTCATAAACTCTCTGCATAGCTTCTTTCTTAATTCGACCTATGCCATTATTTACATAAATCATGACAACTGGATCCTCCCCCTTCCATGTAAGTTCCTCTTTATCCCTGAGCAGATGCCCCAAACCCTGGCACAGGACAGGCAACATAACCATCTGGACTCTTCCGCTCTGCTACAGAGAACAGTGTATATGGCTTTTACTATACTATCCTTTGCTACATTCCTTGTTGCTTCCACAACTTGGATGGTTTCTTATATCATATATTCCAGTGAATGGTATCATGGTCAATTTCTAGCAACCCCCTTCCCCAACTCCATTCAAACAATTTGATAGAACATCAAATCTGGATAGTTACAAAGTTGCCACACCTACAATTCTGCCCTCTGGATCTCCTTACCTGTCTCACCTGCAGTCCCACCTGCCTACTCTTGACCACTGGGCAAGTCAAAAGATTCTACCATAAGTGATGTGACTGCATTCTGGTACAAAGAATCCAGATAACCTTTCCCCTTTCCGAGGTATTGCAGTGTCTGCAGTTCAACCTCTGGTCCATAAAGTCTGAGCCTTACTGCTCAAACTTCAACAACTTATTAGAGACCTTTTTGGCCTGGATCACGATGATATACATGAGCTCCCACATGCTGTAGCCTTGACAAATTACTTGCCCTGCCAGCCTCAATGAGATTTAATTAATTACCTCATTGTATTATTTATGTTTGAAGGCGTTGGCAGGTTGATCACCACCCACAGATCCTCAAAATGGCCACACAGCTTAGCGGGAACATTGTTGCCAAACCTACTGGGTTTCTACAGCACTTTCTTTTTTTATTTCAGACTTCCAGCATCCACAGTTGTTTGTTTTTATTTAGATGATAGCTGACCACTCACCTTTTTAAACTTGCTGGCGTAAGAGAGTATGATCCCACCTCTGGGATCACCATCCAGTTCAGGATGGCCAGAGGGAAAGGTGCCCAGCTGTTCCAATGGAAGGTTTGGCAAAGTTGTTCTGACATCAGCCAAACCAGGAGAGGTGAGTACTGATGTGAAAGGCATGAGAATGCAAAGCTGCTTCAGGATGGAAGTGACCTCCGATAAAGGGCAAACTACTTATAAAGATTCATGGTTACAACTACCAAGCCATGATTGCCCTTTCACAGGAGAGCCCCTAGCTGCCATTGAGAGGCCAACTCCACAGTGTGGGTCCAATCTCTCACTGGTTAGATTCCAATAGCATCCCCAAGTGGTCAGTTAATTGGCACTAATTGGTTACCTTCCACTGCCAGTGGCAATAACATCTGAAGGTAGGAATGTGCTAGGTGGCAAAACATCATTCTCAAAGCATTTCCGATCCCTCATACTTAACTAAGTCTCTCCATGGCTGGTGAAAGTCTGTACAATGACTCTAATTCCAGACCCAGGGAACTAAGTTAAGAGGAGAGATTGGCTATCCCAGAGGTTTTTACTCATGGAAAGACTGAAGTATGATTTCTGAGCTGGGAATGGGATATAAATACTTCATATAACTTTTGGGAGAGGTTAGTTAAATGGGCCAGCAGTCTTCTGTTGCTGGAACTCTTAGTTTGACTTGGGTCTGACAAAAAAAAGCAATACTGGTGAGTTAATTCCACATGACAGCAAGAGACCTGATCGATTTGGTGACAGAAAATGCAGTCACATTTGTTTTTAACTCTGAAAAATGTACTTTCCATTTCTCTGGTTCCATTCTCACAATGCCTGCTGACGTTTTATCCCTTACTGCTTAGAACTGCCAGTGGGTATTTTGCTACATTAGGATGGCCCTTTTGAAGGGGGTAGCAATGCAGTAGAAAGAGGTTTCTACTTGTGATTTGCTTTGACAATGAAGCTCGCCCAAATCTTGAAGATGAGTAATTTAAATATCCAAGACAAACACTTGTATCATTTGCTGAGAAGTCAGAACTTGAAGGGCAGCTTGCTGCTGCACAAAAGGAAATGGGAAACATAGGGCATTGAACCTTTATAATGGTAAAGATCATCCCTCAGATGAATCCACAGTGTTCTCAGCTCAACCAAGACCCAGAATTAGATCACCATCCCTGCTGACTAACATCACCTTGAGCCCTTCAGAGACAAATTGATGGCATTTTTGAGGCAAATGAGAATTGGCCTAAATAAATCCTTGGATAGAACTGAAATTATAAATTACCTCTGATTGAGAATTTACTGTGGAACATAAGCAGAGTGGAAATAGGTCTTGGTCCTCACCATGAATAACTGATTCCTGACCCTACTTACCAGAATCAGTGGCAACGCTGTCTATCATATTAGATGTTTAGATTCAATTCTATTTCAGTTGTGAATCAAAGTGACTGCATTTTACAGCCATAACACAGGATGGCAGCATCACCCTCCCTGATGTGACCTTACAGACGTCTGAGTGCAGAGAACAATCAAAACAGGCCTTCAGCTTGTGGCTTTGGTGTAGATAAAGGCCCCAGAGAAGCTTCTCAGAAACATAATCAAATGATGAGTACAAAGACAAAACAGGAGGTAAATTACCAAATTCTGCTCAAAGACATTTGGTTTGTGGAGGATAATAAGAAGGAAAGTGAGAAGTGAAGGGGTCAAGGGAGGCAATTTTGGAGTGTTGGGCCAACTAAGTTGATAAAATTGGGAAGAGAAGCAAGTGTAGCTGGGGATTTGGGTGCTGCAGGGGGTAAGTGTGTGGTGAAGAGAAGGTTATAGAAATGGTGAGGACACCATAAATAGATTTAATCACAAAAATAAGAATGATTAATGTGAGGTTTTTCATCAGGCTTGGAAAGGATAGGTGATGGGTGAATGAGAATTAGTACGTATTGGTGGAAAGGGCATGCAGTTTGTGGCTACTGCAAAAGCTTTGGCTTTTCAAATATTTAGCTGGAAGAAACGGGACTTCATGGAAGACTGATGATTGGGCAGGTAATCTGACAACTGGAGAAGCAGTGAAGTAGTTGAGCACAATAAAGCAAAGTTATAACCTTGTGCAATCAATGTACATGCAAAGCAGACCTCAGACCTGCATGTTATATTTTAATGGCTGTTTTACACATGACAAAGAGGTTGGGACCAAGGATGGATCTTTGAGACACCAGAGGTCATAGTGCAAGGCTGCAAGAGAAGCCATTACTAAAGATGAGTACAAGGAAGTGTAAACTAAAACATTCAGATGAACGACAGGGGGTCAGAATATAGGTGTAATTTAGGTCAAGATGAGGAATTGCATGGGAAAGAAGTCACTCATGGGAGTGATTTATGGTCTGAATTTGCTATTGTGTAATATTAGAGATTAATTACTGGCTTCTGAATAAAAGCACCTCTATGCAGCAGTGATATTAATATGATTGAAATTTACATCCAGTTTGAAAGGAAGAAGAGTGGGTCTAAGATTGGTATTTTTGAACTTGGAAAAGTATAACTGTGGCATGATAGCTGAGCTAGCTGAAGTGAATTTGAATATTAGGCTAAGGGATAGATTAGTAGGGAAGATGTGGTTGGTTTATATGGGATGTATCAGAATAAATAAGTACATTCCTACTATTAAAAAAATTCCAGGGGCTGGAGGACTCATTATCTGTAGTTGCCTAAAGAAGTTTAGAGAGCATAAAATTTAAATTTAAAAAAGGGTGGCAGAACGGCTCAATGGTTATCACTGTTGCTTCAGTGCCAGGGACGTAGGTTCGATTTCACCCTCAGGCAACTGTCTGTGTGGAGATTGCACATTCTCACCGTGTCTCCATGGATTTTCTCTGGGGGCTCTGGTTTCTCCCACAATGCAAAGATGTTCAGGTTAGGTGGATTAACCATGCTAAATTGTCTGTAGTATGCAGGGTATGTGAATTAGCCAAGGGAATTACAGGGATAGTGTAGGGGTTGAGTCTGAGTGGGATACTCTTCGACAGGTTGGTGTGGACTCAATGGGTTGAATGGCCTGGTTCCACACTGTGGGAATTCTATTTTACTCTATTCTATTTAATTCCAGAAAATTGAGTGACAAGTCAGATGATTGGTCATAATGCAAAGAATGGCAGAGAATGGCTAACCAGTTAGTTAGCACTAATAAATAGAAATGTAAAAACAGCTAGCAAGATTTTCCGTAGGTTTCTAAAAATGAAAAGAGTGTGCTGATCCACTAGAGAGTGAGAATGATAAGTTAATAGTAGACAATAAAGAAATGGTTAATGTAATACATATGTATTTTATTTCTGTTTTCACTAAGCAGGATGCAAAAAGCATTTCAGTAAATAATTATAACACAGGGGGTTGCGGAAAGAGATAAACTTGGCATAATTATAATCACTAAGGAATGAGTACTGAATAAAGTGATGCTGCTGCAGATTGATAGATCTCTAAGTCCTGATGGACATCATCCTGGAGTCTTACATGATTGCTAATATGGTGGTAAATCCATTACTGACATACAGCCCTGGAGTCATAGAGATGTGCAGCATGGAAACAGACATTTCGGTCTAACTTGTCCATGCCAACCAGATATCCTAAATTAATCTAGTCCCATTTGCCAGTATTTGGCTCCTATCCCTTTAAATCCTTCCTATTCATTATACCCATCCAGATGTTGTAAATGTACCAGCCTCCACCACTTCCTCTGGTAGCTCATTCCATGCATGCACCATCCTCTGTGAGAAAACGTTGCCCCTCAGATCCCTTTTGAATCTTTCCCCTCTCACATTAAACCTATGTCCTCTACTTTTGTACACCTCCGATCCCCACCATTGGGGAAAAGACTTGTCTATTTACCCTCACTATGTTTCTCATGATTTTATAAAACCTCGAGGGAAAATAGCCCCAGCCTATTCAGCCTCTCCCTGTAGCTTAAACTCTCCCACTCTGGCAACATGCTTGTAAATCTTTTGTGAATCCTTTCAGGTCTCACAACATCCTTCCTATCGCAGGAAGGCCAGAACTGCACACGGTATTCTAAAAGTGGCCTAACCAATGCCCTGAACAGCTGCAACATGATCGATCTCCCAATTCCTTTACTCAATGCACTGACTAATAAAGGCAAGCATACGATACACCTTCTTCACTATCCTGTCTACATGTTACTCCACTTTCAAGGACCTATGAAGCTGCACTCCAAGATCTCTTTGTTCAGCAACACTTCCCAGAACCTTACCATTAAGTGTCTAAGTCCAGCCCTGATTTGCCTTTTCAAAATGCAACACCTCACATTCATCTAAACAAGAATCCTTCTTGTTTGAGGTATTTTCAGTATTGGAGCTGATTTCTTCAAATTCTAGGTGCAGTAATTATTGTTTTATAAGCTGCTGCATTGTTTTGAAACTTGGGGAAAAAAGGGATCAAAACAACTGCACTTTTAAAAGGAGGAAGAGACACAAAGCAGTGACAATATGAGAAGTGAAACAAGAGGTGAGGTAAACCACATGGCTGTCTGACAATATTCTGAAAATTGTCAAGTTCTGGAAGATTATAAAGATAACGCCTCTATTCTAAGAAAGAGGGAGACAGGAAACAGAAAATTAAAACCAGTTAGCTTAATTTTGTCAAGGGAAAAGTATTAGAATTGTTGGTTAATGAGGTTATAACTGGGTACTTAAAAAACTCAAGGTAATCAGGATGAGATAGCATAGTTTTGTGAAAGGGACATCTGTTAAGACAATTTATTGGAATTTTTGAATAAGTAACTTGTGCTGTTAATAAAAGGGAACCTGTTGATGTACTGAATTTAGACTTATAGAAGGTATTTGACCACTTAAAGGTTTTTATGCAAAGTAGGTGCTGATGGCATAGAGAGTAACATAACATGGGAAGACATTTGGCTGGCTGATAGAAAACAGAGAGACTGCAGAAATGAATCTTTCTTTAGATTGGCATTATATGACAATTGGCATCTGTAAGGGTCTTTCTGGGCACTCAACCTTTTACCATTTATATCACTGATTTAGATGAGAAACTTGAAAGCCTAACAAGCTAAACTTTAGATATCATAAACATATGTAGGAAAGCTAGTTGTGGAAATGACTTAACAAGGATGAAGACTAATATAGATTGGTTAAATATTTGGGCAAAAATCTGGCAGATGGTGCATAATGTGGAAAGATGTTAAGGTGTTCACTTAGTAGAAAGAATAAAACAACAGAAGATTATTTATACAAAGATTGTCTGCAGAATTCCAATGTGCAGAGGGATTCAGGCATTCAAGTACAATAGACATAGAAGTTATAATCACATCACAGCACATAATCATGAAGGCCAATAGAATGCTGGCCTTTATTATGAGAGGAATTGAAAATATGCTCTGTTATACAGGTGACTGATGACACCACATCGTGAATATTACATACAGTCTTGGTCTCCTTATTTAAGGAATAATGTAAATGCATTGGAGACAGATCAGAGGTGAATTACAAGATGGATGCCTATAATGAACAGATTGTCCTAGGTAACCAGAACAGATGGGACAGTGATGAAGAAACTGGGAGAATGGAATAGACACGTTACAGGAAGTAGGTTGGGAGTAAGCATAATCAGGAGAGTTGTGCATTAAGTCATTTCTGTGCTTTAGGGTTTGGCTACCAGCAGTTCATTTTGTTTGGAGTAAGGGGAGAAGTTTGTCAATGTCATGGATTGAATGAGCACATGAAGGATATCAATGATGGACAAGAATGTAAAGATAAATTTAGATTCAAATATAGCTATTGGGGCATTTGGTTGGATGGGCAAAGGGAAGAGAGAAGTAATAAAAGCAGTGAGAACATAAATTCTTAATCTTTGCAAATACAAAGTTCATGAGCCCCTTAAGTTTATTGAGGTGAGGGTGGATAGTTTAGTATAATGAGATCCACTTAAAACATAATAATGTAACTGATCACAGAAATCTGATATTAGTGAAAGAGAAGACACCAGTTTAGATTGGACATATGAAGGGAGAGGTCTTGGACACTATGCTAAAGAACTACATTTGAGAATCAACCATGTACAGATGTAAAATCAAAAGGACATTACAATATATTAAGAGTTGAAGAGCCTTATGTAACGATAAGGACAAGCAACCTCAGGGACAGTATACCCACAGCTCGAGATAATCCAGACTGGTATTTCAATGTGCTGGTCGCATATGCTTTAAAGCATAAGGTAAGGAAGAGAATACAGGAAACAAAGTATAAGAATGCAGTTAGTGCTACAGAAAATTAGCCTTGGACAAACTTCTCCCTCTCCAGGAATCTTTGAGAAGCATGTAGTTTTGCAAGAGGACAATGAGTTTTGAAAGCACTTGATGTAGATAAGTCAGACCTCGTGATCAATGTCTTGACTGATTATGTTGGACTTGAGGAGGCAACCCCTTACTGGAAGAACAATGAAACTGGAAAAAAAGATATACTGCTCTGGCAGGTTGCAAGGATGGACTGACTTTCACCTTTTTTGACTAAAAATTGACATTATCTTCTAAAATTAGCCTACTGCATTGTATCACTTTCTGATGTTTCAATATAATAAGCAACTATTAATGGAAGTCTTTTCTTTATGCAAACTAAACTTCCTTGCTTTGATTCACATATATATTGATATAGCAAATCTCAACCAGGAAAGAGAGATGCTGGAATTGACCTCATTGTCCCTTCACCAGATAGTCACTTAATAGTTTGTTTTTCATCCCTCTCTAAAATCTTTGTACAGGTTGCATTACACATATATTTTTAATCAACCTGTTCAGAAGTGTTATGAGACAACCCCACAGCAGATGAGACACAACAACTGCACTACAAGAGTCCCCATTAGTTTTTATTCTGTCATCTGGGAGGCACATATGATTTAGCACTCAGCTGTAGATGGAGAAGTCCTTAACTACTTCCCTGACCATAGGACCTTATTACAGCTGAGCTTTCATGAATAACTTCCTCAACCGTCAACCTTTATTTCCTGCCTGGCTTGTTGTCAACCATTTGGTCCACTGTGGGTTCAGTTTCCTTGTGTTGACCTTCTTCCAAGATGTTATCATTGACACAGTTATTTGTCAATTATTCCTAACCTTATGCATTGACTATTTCTCTGCCCCAAATGATTGGCAATACCTTGCTTTAAATATTAAGTACTCTTGCTAAATTGCTGCCTCCCAGTGTGTGTATTCTAGGCACACTTTCATCTCCCCTATGTGATGCAATGCCAGCTTTATATCATTGTATTGTAAGTCGTTGCATTACATTGAATTACCATTCCTATTCCACTTTCTTTTCTTCCCTTTTTAAATATTTTTAAAACAAATGAGTTACATTGCCATTCAGTATTTTCCTCCTCATTCTTTTCTAAAGTAAGGTTTAATTATTTTCAGCAAGTTATTTGTCAGACTCCATGTCACAATATGGAAGTCAATGTATTTAAGTTACAAGGACAAGGTAGTAGTTTTAGAACATATCATAATCCAAGTGAATATTTCCCACTTGTTGAAAAGATTAGTTTTAACAGCAGGGATAATACTTATTGAGCTCCGGCCAATTCTGCAATCCTGTTTGCCTTTGAAAGTAAAAGTCATGGTAGCTTTGTCCAACCTCAGGTAACCCACAATGTGGACTTCTCTGCTTGGGTGGCTGAGAAGTCCATGCTGAGACAAGGAAGGATTCAGGACAAATTAACTGCATTAGTGTTGGGCCTTTAAAAGAACAATCACTGAACTGAAAACATCATACAGCCTCTTTCTCTGGACGCAAGAAAATAAAGATCGTTCCACAGATTTCTGAATATGTCTTCCCTAAATTCTTTCAACATTTTTCCTGAAAGACTTCATTCACATGTGGCTTAATTTTATAATTGATAGCTCTTGTTCAGTACCTCTACTGGTACTGGACAATTTTTCCTCTGTGTATCTAAACAGTAAGTGTAGTGGCATGCTTCTCACTGATGATGCTGCCTTCACTCATTATTTAACATTCAAATTTTCAAACAAGGATATCTACATAGTAATCAATTAGAGAATCCCTTGCAAAATTTTACCCTCTATATCTGAAAGCAAATGTAGAACCCTATTGGTGCAGATCACCTTATTCAATATTCATTTGATTGGGCTGGATCTCGTTGAGGGGGCTTTTTTGACAAGTGTGGAAGCTGGTCTCACCCCATTCACTCACTGTGTTAGATTTGACTGATGTGACCTGTCCTACTGGCATAAGATTTTGCCTTGCAAGAAATGGACAAATATTCCACTTCTCAACATACAGAAAGCATTTTGAGATGGTGTGATCTGGGGCAAACAGATCTCTATTCTTTTACAAGAATTCCACTAGTGTTTTACTAAAGTTAAAGTTGAAGATCATCATTGAGAAATTTTGGCTCTGTCATCTTATATTTACTGGACATAGTAAAGATGTACAGCACAGAATCAGGACCTTTGACCCAACTCATCCACACTGACCAAATATCCTAAATTAATCTAGTCCGATTTGCCAGCATTTGGCCTATATCCCTCCAAACACTTCTACTCATATACCCACCCAGATGCTTATTTTTCTCCACTTATTCACATTTTTTCCAGACATTCTAATTTTAGACCAGGTATTTCTAAAAGTTAAAGGACCATCCTTTCTCTCTTTGAATCCAAAGTGTGTACATTTTCAGTATGATACATCATGGTTATACTAAGTGTCAGCAGCATTCATTTCTGAGTCAAGTTTTGAGGGTTTCAACACGCAACACAACTTTTTTTGGTGAGCAGTTAAACTGAGGTCTCTTTGTCTGTGCAAGTGGACATAAATGATCCCATGGTATTATTCAAGGGCATTCCAATTTCATCCATCCTCATCTATAAATCATTACCATCAAGAACAAATTGACTAGTTATTTATCACATTTACAGTTTGTGTGACCTGCCTGTATACATATTGGCTGTTATATTTGCTCATATAAACAACAATAACTATACTTCAAAAGTAAATAATTCACTGTCAAATAATTCACTGTCAAAGATTTTGTTAAATATAAGTTCTTTCTTTTCTTCATTCTTCCAGAGCTAACTATTCCCTTTCTCTGGTACTGAATTACTCTTGTTACCCTACTTCTAAAACTGAACGTTTTCAGGCTTTACCTTTCCTAGCTAAATGGCCTAGCTCCCCCTCTCTTTGTGCCACTCTCTTTGGTACAGAAATTTCACATCTCAATTGTGAAATTGAAATTAATACATTTGATTGCAGGTGCACCAAAGTCATTTCAAACAAAAGCCTTGTAATCAGGTTTAAATACATAAGTCTGAACGGAATGTAAAATTGTCTCCTGTATGAAGGAAACTTGATCTAAATCATTTTTCAGCATTTCTATGTGCGACCAGACTTTTCTGCGTTGCATGAGGAACAGGTTATGGTGGTTAACATGAAGCAGAAATAAAAAGTAAGGTAGAGTTCCTACAAGAATAGGAAGATTTTTATTGCCTCACTGATGAACATGTAAATTGTCTCACAGAATAAGTTGCATTTAAACCTAGCTATTCTCCAAAAAGAGAGAAAATTATTAGACTAAGGAATAAATTGATGATATTAATGGGGAATATTTACTATGTTTAAATGACATGTCTTTTGTTCTAGTACAGGCAGGTACTAATCTGCTTTAACTATGGTAATTTCTCTGTTATATAAAAATGTTCATTCATTAATATTAGCAACAGTGAATTCTTACCTTTCAATTAATTTGCTTAGAGGGTGCACTTGCAATATAAGTTCCTTAGCTAAAATTTTAATAAAGATCAGCTGTTATGTGAGTTAGCGCACTATCTGTGCTTTCCCAAGCAACTGTTGCTGATGGATGCCAGAGTCTATTTTGGAATTGTCAGTAACTTTGACATTGACTTACTGCTAAGCAGAAGCTTGTGGGTATTAAAGCTTATTTTGTGATTTTAACACTGTATTGGATTTGACTCAGCAATAAACTTACTGTCAGTGACTGTCTGAATACATCATTAGAGCCAATTAGGACACAAACACAATTCACTTTAGCAATCATGTCGTGTTCAGACTAATGTCATACCATTTATTTTCATTTCAAATTACTATCATGCAGAAAAAGACAGTCCAGTAATCCAGTGTTGAAACTAGTTAGAAACTTTGACTTGAGTGAAATACATACCATAAATCTTTAACATTATTGGTCCAAAAACATTAACTTAGCCAAGTGTTTGGAGGAGCAAAACCAATTAATTTAAATCAGAGTGTACATTCCCTGTATTTATCTGGTTTATTCTGCCAGTGTTATACATTACACTTTGATAAGGCTTTAATCGCTACTGGTAGTCAAAAATCAATGTGATCAAAGTTAATTTTAAATATCTTTAGTTTTGTCAGTTACTTTGTCCTTGCATAATGGATCCATGCAGACAGTACTTTCACATTCTAGTTTTGTTGTGTTTTACTGAAACTGTTTTACACTGTAACAATTGCAATAATCTTTGTGCCACATTACAATTTTGCATTATTCTGAAGGTACATATTGATGTGACCAGGAAAATGGCATTGAAGTAGGGACAATTATTTATCTGATGGAACTGACACAAGACAAGGTGCCCTGCACATGAATTTATCAATGACAGCAAACCTGTCAGGTATTGGAGAGCAAGATAGGTAAATATTCTCGAAACATTAATCATTACAACTCAGAAAATTAATGAAGTATACTGACTGCATGGTGTTGCCATCAAGCAGAGAGACCAATCTAGAGGTGTAGTGATTGTCTACAGCTGGTACTATACTTGAGTTAAATTGGACCAATAATGTTTGGATGACAGCAAGAAGAGCTTGACAAGAAGGTGGAGACCAAGGTTCTAAAAGTCTTAGGTCTGCGGAGAGCAAAGTGGGGGAGTGGACATCAGTTAAATACCAGAAGTGGTGGAATGAGATACTAAGGAGATATAATTACCCACATAGAGGGCTCAATTAATCCACATAGGAGCCTGGGGCTGCCTGATGTCATTTGCATGGCTTGTATAGCTGTAGTCAGAGTCATAGAGCATAGAAGCAGACCCTTCGGTCCAATTCATCCATGCCAACCAGATATCCCAACTCAAGCTAGTTCCACCTGTCATATCCCTCTAAACTCTTCCTATTCATATACCCATCCAGATGCCTTTTAAATTTGCAATTGTACCAGCCTCCACTACTTCCTCTGGCAGCCCATTTCACACGCAGCACCCTCTGTTTGAAAAAGTTGCCCCTTAGGTCTTTTTTATATCTTTCCCATAAGCTTTCCCATCTCACCCTCACCCTCTAGTTCTGAACTCCCCCACCCCAGGAAAAAGACCCTGTCTATTTATCCTATCCATGCCCCTCATGAAGTAATAAACATTTATGAGGTCACCCCTCAACCTTTGACACTCCAGGGAAAACAGCCCCAACCTATTCAGCCTCTCCCTATAGCTCAAATCCTCCAACTCTGGCAACATCTTTGTAAATCTTTTCTGAACCCTTTCAAGTTTCACAACATCTTTCCAATAAGAAGGAGACCAGAATTGCACACAATATTCCAAAAGTGGCCTAACCAATGTCCTGTACAGCCACAATATGACCTCCTAACTCCTGTACTCAATACTCTGACCAATCAAGGAAAGCATACCAAATGTCTTCTTCACTATCCTGTCTACCTGTGACTCTACTTTCAAGGAACTATGAACCTGCACTCCAAGATCTCTTTGTTCAGCAACATTCCCTAGGACCTTACCATTAAGTGTGTAGGTCCTGCTAAGATTTGCTTTCCTAAAATGCAGCATCTCACATTTATCTAAATTAAACTCCATCTGCCACTCCTCAGCCCATTGGCTGATCTGATCAAGATCCTGTTGTAATCTGAAATAACCTTCTTCACTGTCCACTACACCTCCAATTTTGGTGTCATCTGCAAACTTACTAACTATACCTCTTATTCTCAATCCAGATCATTAATATAAATTACGAAAAGTAGTGGACCTAGCACCGATCCTTGTTGCACCCCACTGGTCGCAGGCCGTCAATCTGAAAAATAACCCTCCCCCACCACCCTCTGTCTTCTACCTTTTGTCTTCTACCTTGGGTCAGGAACAAATGGAAAGGCTGACTGCTGGTACAAAGTGCCCCTCCCATCCTCAACTCATCAACATGAGAGTGTAAAATCCAGGCCTGCATCCTCGCAGGTGAGTCTGTATTCAAAATGGCGTATGTATGTAAAGAACTGAAGAATGAAGATCAAATCGATATTGTAGAAATTCCACTATCAAACGTGCACCTGAAACCTGTAGATTAAAAAACTAAGTGACTGTGTACTTGGTCAAACCAGAAAATGATTGCTTCTGTAGCATCTGCTTATTCACAGTCTTTACCTACCCCTTTCATATTTCTCTCTCTCTCTGCATTTCATATCTAACGATCTGCTCACCTCTCCCCTCCCCACTGCCCTACTCCTAACTTCATCTTCAATATAAGTACCATCTTTTCCTAGCTATTGACAATTATGAAGAAGTCACTGGACTTGAAACATTAACTTTGCTTTTTTTTCTCACAGATGCTGCTAGATCTATTGAAGTTTCTGTTTTCTGTTGCATAGTTTCTACCTTCTGTGAGTAAACTGGGTAATTCCTACCTTTTTTCATAGCTTATTCTAGATGCATCTGCTAATCACAGCCTTAAAAGCATGTCCCATTTCTTTAATGGCTTTATTCAATGAATCCTACTTTCTGCATCTCTATACGTCTTGTTCCTTATAATGGTTTTTCCTCGGTAATGCCCATTGTCTGCAGCTCTAAATAATTTAACCTTGCTGCTTTCACTATTATTTCCTGAATGATTCCACTGTCTGTGGTTTAATTAAATGCATCTCACTTTTACCAGGATTTAAGTAATTGATCTCTCACCCTTTTCTGTATTCTAACTTTCTGCTTTGTTAGGCTTCATCTGCTTAGCTTCTAAATTGCTTGTTTATGCTTTTAACTCTTTCTTTGCAACATTCTCAGGTCTATGATTTCATTTTTAACTGTTTTTATGGCCCTTGATTTCCCTTCCCGTAGCTGTGTCTTGTAGTGCCTGCTCACTTTGGTGGCAACACTCGAACTGAGCTGTAAGTACTTTGTATACTTTTGACTTTCCTAGGCAGTAATCCTGCACCTTTTATTAAAAACAATTCCCTTGCTCAATCGTTAAAAATCACACAACACTAGGTTATAGTCCAACAGGTTTATTTGGAAGCTCTCGCTTTCTGAGTGCTGCTCCTTCATCAGGTTGTTGTGGAGTATAAGATTGTAAGACACAGAATTTATAGCAACTGAATTGATATTGAAAAAAGACCTGGATTGTTTGCTCATTAGGGATTTTAATTTTACTGACAGAGCCTCCAATGTCAATTTACTCTCTGGCTGACTCAGGACCATTTCTACAGATCACCAACACCCAAAGCAATCTGTAATCACCTTGGACTGACTAATATTCCAGATACAGAGGGTTCCAATGGCACTGCTGCGAGAGATCTGTAATGATTTTACCATTAACTGTAGATTTTGTCTTACTGAATCCTTGCATGAGGTGCTATTGTGTCTGATTCTGAAATGTTCAACTTTTCCAGTTGCTGACGCATTGCTTCAGCAGCCATTTAAAGCTGTGATCTGAAGAAACTTCAGACTTTTACATCTCTCAGTAATAAAATGACAGCCAAATGGAAGCTGCACTGCTTTCCACCATGTTGTATGATGAATCCTCAGCGTTACTGATGATGTTGTAGGAGCGATCTAAGAGTCAGCCTACCTCTGCTGGGCTTAACCAAAGTTATGGGCAGAGCTGAGGCTGACAGTGGGGTAGTAATCATGGGGAGAGAGCAGGAGTATGCCATTAAGAGAGAGGAATGATGAATGATGAAGCAAACTCAATGGGCCTAGTCTTTCTCCTAGTCTACACATAACTGCCTGATTGGCCGATGATATTGTTGGCCCTTCCTTAGAAGAGATGGTACAATTCTTTTACCAGCACTCCAGCTGGCAGATGAGCTCCTTAATACTAAAGGGGATAAAGTTAGGGATAGGAGAGTTGGCACTTCAATCCATTTATTAACCCAGTATTAATAAGATCAAATAATCCAAGGAAGGTAATACATATCAATTCCATCAACCGCATGAGGTGTCTTCTGAGCAAGATTGTGACTGTTATTTTCTATGTCCAAGGATACAATTACATTTTGGTGTCTGACCATTTTCCCAAATTCTCTTTTGTGTGACAAATCAACATTCCACTTGTGCAAAAGCTGTTGATACATTGGCTGCCAATTTTGTGCCCAAAAACAGTTGACAGTACACATGCATATTTCCAGAAAATGGCATGTTCAACACATTACATCCTCCCTTTGCTATTGTAGGTTGAATGGTCTCCCAAAATGCACAATTGGGACTGATGATGTTGTGATCATTGAATGTAAAGAGACTTGCCAAGATTTTTGGATAGTTGTGTTTAATCCACATGCGACTTTTCCAGGCAACAGTTTACCTTCAATGCCAGCTCTTATTCTTGGAAGGTAGATCCACACATTGGCATTGTCTCACCACCCAACCCATGTGAACATCACAATATTGGAAAGTGAGATAATGGTACAAAAATATGATAATCACAACTTCAATTAGGACAAAGCATATGAGCTTGCTATTGTCATGTGAACACATAGGTTTGTGGAAACATACTACATTATTGTACCCAGTGTAGGGGTAATAACAAAGGGAGAGGCTGAATAGGCTGGGGCTGTTTACCCTGGAGTGTCAAAGGCTGCGGTGTGACCTCATAGAGGTTTATAAAATAATGAGAGGCATGGATAGAATAAATAGACAAGGTCTTTTCCCTGGGTGGGGGGAGTCCAGAACTAGAGGGCATAGGTTAGGGTGAGATGGAAAAGATATAAAAGGGACCTAAGGGGCAACTTTTTCATGGAGAGGTGGTGCGTGTGTGAAATGAGCTGCCAGAGGAAGTGGTGAAGGCTGGTGCAATTGCAACATTTAAAAGGCATCTGGATGGGTATATGAATAGGAAGGGTTTGGAGGGATATGGGCCGGGTGCTGGCAAATGGAACTAGATTATTTGGTCAGAATGGACAAGTTGGACCAGGGGGTCTGTTTCCGTGCTGTACATCTCTATGACTCTAAGTCCTGCGAAGAACCAGACGACATATCTGAACTGCACATCATCAACTATCTATCACAGAGAATGATGACTCAGATACTGAAAATATCATGTCAGCCAATGGTCACACATTGACAAGTGATACACATCATTGATGACAAATAGCACACTATAGACTGAAATGACACCACCAAGTCGTGTAACTGTATAAGGACTGGATCTGGTTATATCATGCATTCACTAAAGCATTATTTGAAAATATAGGGACAATGTATTGATTATGCGTGTCTGTAGATGATATTAGAAAAAGGTTCTCATCCTTTGACAGTGAAAAGGAGGAATGTAGTATTATGACACAGATTCCAGACCTGTACCTTTGAGACAGTTATATGATATAATGAAATCTAATATTCCAGGATGAAGATACTCATCTTGCATTGAGTCACTCTCTTTGTATGGTGAAATCTGTCAGTTTTATATTTGTAATGTATGGTCAACATGGAACCCAGTTTATGTGAGTAGAGTCATAGAGATGTACAGCGTGGAAACAGACCCTTCGGTCCAACCCGTCCATGCCGACCAGATATCCCAACCCAATCGAGTCCCACCTGCCAGCACCTGGCCCATATCCCTCCAAACCCTTCCTATTCATATACCCATCCAAATGCCTCTTAAATGTTGCAATTGTACCCGTCTCCACCACATTCTCTGGCAGCTCATTCCATACACATACCACCCGCTGCGTGAAAAAGTTGCCCCTTAGGTCTCTTTTATATCTTTCCCCTCTTACTCTAAACCTATGCCTTCAAGTTCTGGACTCCCCCACCCCAGGGAAAAGACTTTGCCTATTTATCCTATCCATGCCCCTCATAATTTTGTAAACTTCTATAAGGTCACCCCTCAGCCTCTGGCGCTCCAGGGAAAACAGCCCCAGCCTGTTCAGCCTCTCCCTGTAGCTCAGATCCTCCAACCCTGGCAACATCCTTGTAAATCTTTTCTGAACCCTTTCAAGTTTCACAACATCTTTCCGATAGGAAGGAGACCAGAATTGTACGCAATATTCCAACAGTGGCCTGACCAATGTCCTGTACAGCCGCAACATGACCTCTCAACTCCTGTACTCAATACTCTGACCAATAAAGGAAAGCATACCAAACGCTGCCTTCAGTATCCTACCTACCTGCGACTCCACCTTCAAGGAGCTATGAACCTGCACTCCAAGGTCTCTTTGGTCAGCAGCACTCCCTAGGACCTTACCATAAAGCGTATAAGTCCTGCTAAGATTTGCTTTCCCAAAATGCAGCACCTCGCATTTATCTGAATTAAACTCCATCTGCCACTTTTCAGCCCATTGGCCCATCTGATCCAGATCCTGTTGTAATCTTTTCGATATCCACTTCACCTCCAATTTTGGTGTCATCTGCAAACTTACTAACTGTACTTCTTATGCTCGCATCCAAATCATTTATGTAAATGACAAAAAGTAGAGGACCCAGCACCGATCCTTATGGCACTCCATTGGTTACAGGCCTCCAGTTTGAAAAAGAACCCTCCACCACCACCTTCTGTCTTCTGCCTTTGAGCCAGTTCTGTATCCAAATGGCTAGTTCTCCCTGTATTCTGTGAGATCTAACCTTGCTAATCAATCTCCCATGGGGAACCTTGTCGAACGCCTTACTGAAGTTCATATAGATCACATCTACTGCTCTGCCCTCATCAATCTTCTTTGTTACTTCTTCAAAAAACTCAATCAAGTTTGTGAGACATGATTTCCCACGCACAAAGCCATGTTGACTATCCCGAATCAGTCCTTCCCTTTCCAAATACATGTACATCCTGTGCCTCAGGATTCCCTCCAACAACTTGCCCACCACCGAGGTCAGGCTCACCTGTCTATAGTTCCCTGACTTGTCTTTAACGCCTTTCTTAAACAGTGGCACCACGTTTGCCAGCCTCCAGTCATCCGGCACCTCACCTGTGACTATCGATGATACAAATATCTCAGCAAGAAGCCCAGCATCACTTCTCTAGCTTCCCACAGAGTTCTCGGGTACACCTGATCAGGTCCTGGGGATTTATCCACTTTTAACCGTTTCAAGACATCCAGCACTTCCTCCTCTGTAATCTGGACATTTTGCAATATGTCACCATCTATTTCCCTACAGCCGATATCTTCCATATCCTTTTCCACAGTAAATGCTGATGCAAAATATTCATTTAGTATCTCCCCCATTTTCTGTGGCTCCATACAAAGGCCACCTTGCTGAACTTTGTGGGGCCTTATTCTCTCCCTCGTTACCCTTTTGTCCTTAACATATTTGTAAAAACCCTTTGGATTCTCTTTAATTCTATGTGCCAAAGCTATCTCATGTCCCCTTGTTGCCCTCCTGATTTCCCTCTTAAGTATACTCCTACTTTCTTTATACTCTTATAAGGATTCACTGGATCTATCCTGTCTATACCTGACATATGCTTCCTTCTTTTTCTTAACCAACCCCTCAATTTCTTTAGTCATCCAGCATTCCCTATACCTCTCAGCCTTCCCTTTCACCCTTACAGGAATATATTTTCTCTGGATTCTTGTTATCCCATTTCTGAAGGCTTCCCATTTTCCAGCGGTCCCTTTACCTACGAACATCTGCCTCCAAACAGCTTTCGAAAGTTCTTGCCTAATACCGACAAAATTGGCCTTTCCCCAATTTAGAACTTCAACTTTTAGATCTGGTCTATCCTTTTCCATCACTATTTTAACACAAATAGAATTATGGTCGCTGGCCCCAAAGTGCTCCCCCACTGACACCTCAGTCACCTGCCCTAC
This sequence comes from Chiloscyllium plagiosum, assembly GCF_037043375.1. Taxonomy (NCBI): domain Eukaryota; kingdom Metazoa; phylum Chordata; class Chondrichthyes; order Orectolobiformes; family Hemiscylliidae; genus Chiloscyllium; species Chiloscyllium plagiosum. The sequence goes on along the minus strand of NW_028270149.1, from coordinate 55,242,051 downwards.
CTTATTTCCCAAGAGTAGGTCAAGTTTTGCACCTTCTCTAGTAGGTGCATCGTGATATCGTAGCTTTGTAAATATTCAATATTGTAAATAAACTTTGTGATGTCTGACTCAGCAGAACCCAACTATCTGTGCTATATGTTTCTTGACCTAACATATTTAAAAGCACAAACAGCATTAAATTTAATTGCTTTTTGAGTTGAAACCCATATATATTCAGCTGTTTTTGCCTAAGGTCCACTTTTTAGGTGAACTACAAGTGCGTTGGTCTTGGCTCTTGCTGCTTTTCAAAACTAGAGTTGACAATCAATTTCCAGTACTCCTGAGGTACAATATACTAAAAGAGAGCAAAGTAGGATTCAGACCTTTTAGAGATGCACAGGTTATTATCATGTCAAATGATGCCTTTGTGTACTGAGACATGATGAGTGTTGTTAAATATAGATCTTTCACAAACCATATCATGGAAAATAAGAAAAGAATTTTAAGAGGTTAATGGGTCTGAAATAGTTGCCTTCTTTTCCACTTTAAGTAAATGCCATAATCCATATGAAATGAGGCAGTTCTGAACAAAATGCATAAAGCTATTTAATCCATAGTAGCCAAATCTTTGTGCCAGCTGGCTGGCTTGTAGGTCTGCATACAGCAGTAAACATATTTACTTTCTGGGTGTGTTCTGGGTTCCACCCTTTGCAAGACTGGAATGAAAAACCTCAAAACTTTTGGTGCTATAAATATTAAATTCTCACTGCAATGAGCTCTGACTTCTTTGATTAAACCTCCAACTGTAAGCAAAACTTCAGCTGTGATGAGCTATAAATGCATTTTACTAATGAACAAAACATTTTCTTATTTGTCCTAAGGATGTAATATTCATATTGTTTTATTTAAAACAGTTAATTTTCAAGAAAACCTATTCACTATGTTTGTTTAAAGCTCTTTCACCAAACACTGCAGTCTGAAGTTCTCAAAGTTTCTTAAAACCATATAATTTTGGGGCCCATTTGAGGTTTGATTCCAAAATGGAAACTCCAGGTATCAATGGCTAATTCATTTTCCCAGAGCTTGTGTTCCTCTTTCTCTGTCTCTCAGACAATCTAGGTAATCACAATCCAATTCCTACCGGCTTCAGGCTTAAAAAAAGCAAAGTGCATTAATAGATGAAAAAAATTAATCAGTGTTTCACAAAGCAATTCACTGCAAATGGATTGCTTTAATGTTTAGTCGCTTTCAGGTAACTGGTGTGTGGAGTGATGATGGGGAATGTGAAACATGTGGCAAGATGGGAGATGATGAGGTATGTTGGGGCTGGTAGAAGTTCTGTAAGACTGTGCAGTGCACTGGTGTTGCTCTTGGCTCCACATAAAGAAAGAAATTTACTCACATTTTTGCTGGTGACTGATTATTATGTTGTATCAATGCAGAGAAAGCTTAGTTCAGTTTCTAAATCAAGCATTGGGCCCCTCAGCACAAGGACTGGAGTGCCTGCTTCATCACATTTCATTTACATATTGCCTAACACTGAGACAAGAATGTTATCACTGAGCCAAGCCATCTTTTTCGCACAAATTAGTAAAGAATAGAGAATCACATCAAATGATTACAAGTATACTTGAGGTAGGAAATGGAAATTGAACATTGGTGTTCTCCAAAAGAAGGTTTAGAGTGTTCAAAATTCTGAAAGGTAGGTAGAATCAAATATGTTTCTAAAAATAAAACAAATAGCCAGAAATGAGATTTCCGATTTCCTGTAAGAAATTTAGAATAAAAAGCAAGAGAAATTTTATACACAGAATTGTAACATTTTGAAATTCATTTTCAAGATTAAATTCTACCTCAATCACTATCTTATTCCTCAAGAGAAACAGGCATATGTAGGAAAAGTGGGTTGACAGGAAATGAGAATAGAGTGGGTTAAATTTTAAAATGACATATGAATTAAGAGAAGAAGAAGGCTATGTACCCTCTCAAGCCACTTGCTGTTCAATAATTAATGATCTATTTGTATTTCTGATTCTAGATTCCCATTTATTTCTGAAATTCTTTGATTCTCTTGCCTAACAAAAATCTAGTTCCTTCTGAAAATTACTCAAAGAGCTCTCGTCCAATGTCTTCTGAGATAAAGAATTCTAACGTCCCACAACCCTTTGAGTGAAAAACATTCTCCTCATACAATCATAATCATACAGCATGGAAACATACCCTTTACTCCGACTAGTCTGCATTGAACAGGCAGGCGAAAGCGAGGACTGCAGATGCTGATGAAGGGGTTTTGCCCGAAATATCGATTTGCCTACTCCTCGGATGCTGCCTGACCTGCTGTGCTTTCCCAACACCACTCTAATCTTGACTGTGTATTGAACAGACACCCTAATCTGACTTAATCCCATTTACCAACAATTGGGTAACATCCCTTTGAACCCTTCCTATTAACCTACCCATTCAGATGCTTTTTAAATGTTGTAATTGTACCAGCCTTACCCCTTCCTCTGGCAGCTCATTCCATACATGCACCACGCTCTGTGTGAAAAAGTTACCCTTCAGGTCCTTTTTAAATCTTTCCCATCTCACAATAGACCTACCCCCATCCTAAAAAAAATGAACGTGTCTATTTACCCTATCCAGGCCCCTCATGATTTAATAAACCTCTATCAGGTCATCCTTCAGTCTTCGATGTTCCAGGGAAAACAGCCCTAGCCTATTCAGCCTTTCCCTATAGCTCAAACTCTCCAGTCCCGGCAACATCCTTGTCAATCTTTTCTGCATCCTTTCGAGTTTAACAACATCCTTCCTATAGAAGGGTGACCAGAACTTTATGCAGTATTCGAGAAATCTGTCCCTAAGTTAGGCACTCCGTATTTTAATGCCCCATAGTTCAAACTCACCCACATGAGGAAGTATCCTTTCCAAGACGACCTTGGCAAAACTTTTCAGGATTTTATAAACTGAATAAAGTCATCTCTCACACTTCTAAATTCTTGTGAAAACAAGCCCAGTCTGTCTAATCTAAAACAATTCATTTATTCCAGTTATTAATCTAGGATATTTTCTTCTGAACTAATTCTAACATATTTACAATCTTCCTAAATGAGAACACCAAAACTGTACCACACATTCGAAATGTGGTCTCATCAATGCCTCGTTTAACTGAGTTAAAAATCACACAACATCAGGTTATAGTCCAACAGGTTTATTTGGAAGTACTAGCTGATGAAGGAGCAGTGCTCTGAAAGCTAGTGCTTCCAAATAAACCTATTAGACTATAACTACATGTTGAGTGATTTTTAACTTTGGTAAAAACAATGACTGCAGATGCTGGAAACCAGATTCTGGATTAGTGGTGCTGGAAGAGCACAGCAGTTCAGGCAGCATCCAAGGAGCTTCGAAATCGACGTTTCTGATTTTTAACTGTGTCCACCCCAGTCCAATACCAGCACCTCCACATCATGGCTAGCATATAACTGAAGAACAGCATCTTTACTTTTACATTCAATCCCGCTTATAATGAGTTACCATTCCATTAGCTTTCTTATTTACTTCTATATCTGCATGCTAACTTTATGGGACTCACGCTTTAGAAAACCCTCGAAAGTCTCTCTTCACCTCGAAATTCTGTAGCCACTTAGGTAATACTCTGCTTTTTAAATTTTTCCTGCCAAAGTGAACAATTTCACATTATACACCATCTGTCAAATTTGTGTCCACTTACTCAGTTTGGTTTGCAACTTCCCAATATCTTCTTCACAGCATATTTTCCCATCTTCGCATCAAAGGAAATTTTGTGAAAATGTAACAACCAGCCTTTGATACAGATATAGATGCAAGCAAAGTAGTACAGTAAAATTCAGCAGATATTTATTATACCTGCTAATATTTACATATATATTACAATCACAGGCACTGCCATATCAGGGCTAAGACTGAACAATACAGTTACAACTCAGAGCTTCCCTCCTTCAGTGTGTCATGCTGCAAGTAGCCACAGTTAGGTGACAACTGAGACCATCAGGTTACATGTTATGAAATAGTGGTGATACCATGAATATCTCTCTGAAAGATATATTGAATATGAGCTGTGAGACAAAACATAGTAGCTCCCTTTATCCAAAACAAAATAAATCTCAAAGCGCTACACATAATTGTACAGATGCATGTAATGTTAGTTCAATAATTTCATGAACAGATAAAACAGAATTAACAGGATTACTGATTCAGATTTCAATATAATATTTTGAAGGTTTGATAACTACTCCTGATTTGGTGATTGCATACCCATCTGGAGAGGTATATGTTATTCAAAGTTGCTCTTAGTCATCTTGCAGCTCATTGCTTCAGGCAGCTTCATCACAGAATCATCATCAGAGCTTTCTTCCTCACTCTGTACATGCATGATGGACAGGCAGAGATTTATCTGCACTTCATCCAACCTCATCTATTGCATCCATTGCTCCTGATGTGGTCTCCTCTATACTGGGGAGACCAAACACAGACTCAGGGACCGGTTCATGGAGCATCTGCGCTCTGTACACACTAACCAACCCGACTTTCCAATTGCCATCCATTTTAATTCCAACTCCCACTCCCATAGCAACATGTCCATCTTTGGCTTCATCCACTGTCAGAGTGAGACCAAATGGAAATTGGAGGAACAACATCTGGGAAGCTTACAGCCCAATGGACTCAATGAGGAGAAAGTGAGGTCTGCAGATGCTGGAGATCAGAGCTGAAAATGTGTTGCTGGAAAAGCGCAGCAGGTCAGGCAGCATCCAGGGAACAGGAGAATCGACGTTTCGGGCATAAGCCATTCCTGAAGAAGGGCTTATGCCCGAAACGTCGATTCTCCTGTTCCCTGGATGCTGCCTGACCTGCTGCGCTTTTCCAGCAACACATTTTCAGCAATGGACTCAATATTGACTTTACCAGCTTCACAATCCCTCCCCGCCCCAGCCTTATCCCATGTCCATCCCTTCTCTTCCTCCTTGCCTCCCTGATCTGACCTAATCTGTCCATCTTCTTATTCACCTATGCGCTCCACATTTCCCACTGACCAATCACAACAACCCCTACCTGCATCCCACTTACCCTTCCCCCAGCCCCACCCCTCTCCCTCTATGTACTCCTGAGCTCCTTCCCTCTCCCCAGTCCTGATGAAGGGTTTCAGCCCGAAACATTGACTTTCCTGCTCCTCGGATGCGGCCTGATCTGCTGGACTTCCAGCAAATGCAATCCTTACAGTCTCCATACATTGGTCTGAGCTGACCTCCGTTCATTTGCAGTGTAGAATCATGATAGATAATGACTTCATATAAGTGGGGCTTATGGCACATCTTGGAAACCTTTGCTGGTATCGAGGTATGTGTGACTGGATTCCTGACTCAACCTCTGTTCCATGTGTAGTTGTAGTAGTTGTTTAACTGCTTGCTGGCTATGTTTCTCTTTCATTCTCTTCAACAAATGGCCTGTGTCTCAAAATGGTTAGACAATTGGTTGCTATTCAAGATCATACATACCTGTGTTCCAAGGATAACTTGTGCTGGGCATGGATAATAGCATTTTATGAATCTGTGTGTTGCACTTCCTTGGGGGATTTATAAATGGGGTTGTATCATCCTTGAGATACAACATTGCATGAACCCTAAGATCTCTGATCTTGTCAAATCTGTTTGAGATCACTTATTAATTTATTTGGTTTATGCCTGGTCTTCTCCACTGGAGTGGATGTATATTGGATCTCAGATGGTTACCATTTGAATGTGTGCACACTTGTAGTTGTGTGATTACAGGACTATTAGAATCTATCTGGTAGAAGAGTTTGGGAATCTAAGGTGAGTTTGCATACTGGTACAACTATTTTATTGTGCCAATGAATAGTATTGTTGATGCATGATCTGCAGCAATCCACATGGATAGGTGCCACTATCTACTCCCAGCTATTTCATACTCACCTGACTTTGCCGCCGTACACAAACCTCACCTATGCTCATGGACTGTATGATTGTATGCAGCATCTTCACTTTACAGCTCCCAAATGCCTTATCCACCACTATTACTAAACCTTTCTAGTCGCTATTTAAAAGGTAACACCAGCTGCAGAGAATTGCAGCTTCTGTGTAAGTGCAAAGAGAGTGACAACTAACAATGAAGCTAGGAGCAATAGATACATCGTACATAGATACATGAGAAAATTGTGTGTCCAAGTGAACAAATGACCAGACAGATCCATGCATGTCAAGGCGTTCCTGAGCTCTAAAATGATGCCCTGAAATGTTGAAGTGGATTCTGAGATGGTTCAAAATCAGCCATGGTAAAATATGTTAAGGCTGGTGATTTGTCGATGTCCACTTTGGTAGATGAAGGGTGGGGAAGGGCACTGTCTCTACAGCCTTCAAGGACATGTTAGTGAAGGGACATTAAAATGGAGGCCTAGAGAAACTAACTGTTAGCTGATCCAGCAGATTAACTCTCAGACTCCCAAGTCAGGAATTGTTACTATCAAGTTTCTCAAAAGAGGGAGAAAAAGGGGTGAATTGCAACTGCATATAAATGAGGCAAGTTGGGAAACTAATGAGATTCCAATGCTTAGAAATCGGATAGTTGCCACGTGTCAGAGAGCTCCTGATCTCTTAAGGGAAAAATTGAACATTTTTCTTGAAATCAAGATTCTGACTTTCATTCTCACCATACTTTCCCAAATATTTTCCATTGACCACGGCGCCCAAGGCATGGGAAAATCCCACTCATTATCTTTGTGTTGGCTCATTAACAGAGCTATCCAATTAGTCCTGCTACCCTGCATTCCCCACAGTCATGCAAAATTATCCCCCTTAAGAAACAATCCAATTACCATTTGTAATCGTCATTGAATCTACTTTTCTTACCCTTTCATGCCAAGCAATCTGAATCATAAAAACTCAAGTTTCATTCTTATTTACACTTTGAGAATCCTTCATAATTTTAAACACATATTAAAGATCCTGTTAACCTATTTGTCTTCATGGAAAACACCCAGCTTCTGTAGTCTCTCCATGATGGAAGCTTTGACATTTTAGTACCAGTAGAATGAACCTTGTCTGCATCCTCATCTGCATCCTCTGGGAGATCATGACAATCCTCCTAAAGTGTGGTGCCCAGAGTTGGAAAGAATGGATTGAATTTTAATGCAGAGTGTGTGGTTTGGGAGCACTTAGTAATAAGTGGAAAAAAATTGATGATGCTGTAAACTGGTACCAACTTGTTAACTTCCATTTCTCACTGCAGTGCAATCAGTTGTGTGCAAGCTACTTCCTCAGGAGAGACAAATCATCTTACATGTTAATCACTGAATTAGAGCAACATGCGGACTTCTCAGTTTAACTTTGTGTTCCATAGTTTCCCTGGCTTCTCACCCATCAAAACAAGATGATTGCACAATTCCAATTCAGGGATTTGATCCAATCCAAAGGACATATGTCAATAAATACTCAAAATTCATAGCTGCTTTTCATTCCTACTTTTAGGAAATGCCTGCTGTCAGTATAGACCTTTGTTGTATTGTAAAGGTCAGAAATGGGGATATCCGCTGATAATTTATCAATGTCCAGCATCATTCATGACTGTTCAGATATTGAGGCAGTTCAATGTACAAATGTAGCAAGATCTGGACAATATTCAGGCTTGGACTGACAAGTGGCAAGTAACATTCAAGCCACACAAATGCCAGGCAATGACCATCTTCAGTGAGAGAATCCAAACAGTGTCCATTGATTTTCAGTAGCTTTACTATTGTTGAATGCACTGCTAACTACATTCTGGGGGTTCCCATTGATCAGAAACTGAACTGAACTAGCTATATTAATACTGTGGCTACAAGAGCAGGCCACTATTCTTAAGTAAGTAACTCATATCCTGACTCCACAAAGCCTGTCCACCATCTAGAGAGCACAAGTCAGGAGTACGTTGGAATATTACCCACTTGCCGGGATGAGTACAGCTCCAACAACACTCCATGATAAAGCAGCAGGTTTGATTAGCACCCCATCTAAAACCTTCACATTCACTCCCTTCATTACTAATGAATAGTGGCAGCAGTGTATACTATCTAGAAGATGCATTGAAACAACTCACCAAGACTCCTTTGATGGCACTTTCCAAATCAGCAACCTCTACTGCCAAGAAGGACAAAGGCAACAAGTACATGAGAACAACATCACCTCCAAATCCCCTCCAAGCCACTTATCATCCCAACTTGGATGTACCTTGGCATGTGTCTGCACCACAGGGACTGCAGCAGTTCAAGAATGCATCTTGGGGGATCCAAGATGGCGGCGACCCAGCAAGACTGAGTCTATAGTTCTCCTCCCAAGACTTGGGTACAGTGGGTCACCCACCCCCTACCACGCTCACCAAATCATTTATAATAGTTGTGTAATTTAATTAGTTGTGTAATATTACATTTAAACAATTTAATCCAAAGTAAAAATGACTAAAGGGAAGGGAGCCCGCAGCTCTCAGCAGGCAGGAACCCCTCCCCCACCCTCTCCAGCTGCAGCAGAGGCGTCCACAGCCGCCCCGGGGGACTTACCTACAGTAACAAGCCTTGCAGAAATGATCTCCAAGCTGGATTCGAAGATCGATGCCTTTATTGCAGAATCCAGAAATCGTTGGGACTTGCTCTCGGCCGCGCAGCAGAAGCACGACCGAGAAATCCAAGAAATTGAACGCCGAGTTGGAGGGGTGGAGTTAAAGGCCGCGACCTCCGAAAATACTGCTCAATCGGCCGTGGATCAGGTCCGGACTCTCGAGCAGCGAGTCCGGACCTTGGAAAATCATATTGACGACCTCGATAATCGAGGTCTCGAAAAAATATTCGTTTGCTGGGCCTTCCCGAATGGGAAGAGGAAGGCCAGCTTACAGCATTCCTGGAGCAGTGGCTGCCACAGCTTTTAAATCTGCAAGCTGGATCAGGCCAGGTAAGGGTGGAATGGGCCTACCGGGTCACAATACACGGGCCCGGCTCGAACCAGCGCCCACGCCTGGTCCTGTTCCAGCTGCAGAGCTACAAGGAGAGGCAGATACTCCTAGAACCCTCTAGAAATCTCGGAAAAGACCCCCAAGCTATGATCTATAAAGGATCCAAGATCATGCTATATCAGGACTTTTCCCCGGCTCTGTTTCGAAAGAGGAAGGCATTCAACGAGACGAAGAAGCGTTTAAGGGACTTAAGTATTCAGTACTCCTTACGCTACCCAGCGACGTTACGCTTAAAACATGAAGGATCCGTATATAACTTTGGATCACCAGAAAAGGCTAAGGAATTCTTGGACTCTCTTAGATAAACTGTAAGACATAATGGATGTTGGTCTGCCTTTCACCCCTGCTTTGGTTTATATCCCCCCTTTTTTTTCTCTTACCTTACTGTTTAATATTATCATGGGGGGTGGGGAGAGGGATTTGACTTTCTCCCCCCCTTGGGGTTGTTTTCTGTTATTATTTTATGTATATATGAGTGATGTATGTATATGTGTGTGTATATATATATATAAAAGCTGGGGGGTTTGGTTAATGTTGGTGGGGGGAGGTGGTTACCTTATTCAATTTTGCCTCTGTCTCTAGGAGCGGGGTTGTTTTCCCCTTGTTATTTTGTATTATTATATTTAATTATTATTCGTTGAGGTGGTAATTTTATAGTTATATGTTTATATATGGTATTAACATTACCAAATATACCCAGGTGTTGGTATGGGTGGGGGTAGGGTGCTCACTGTTAACTCTAGCTTTGTATTATATTTGAATTCTCCTCATTTTATTGAGGAGTGCCTGGGTCAAGGGTGGGGCATTGGTTGGGAGAGGATATGATGGACTTTTGGAGAGGAAGTGACACCCCCTGGGAACAAGGGGGAAAGTCTCCACTTAGATACGTTTTATATTTTTTTTATTTAGAAATAGTTTTTTACTGTATTGTTGTGGGTGTATTAAAGGGTTTTATTTTTGTAAATTTTACATGTTCTACGCTCGGGATGTTCTGGATAGGGTTCCCCCTCCCGAGGGGTCTCGGATTGGCCCAGAGGATTATGGTTGATCTGTCGGTTAAGTGGTGCACCTGGAATGTCAAGGGGAGTAATTCGCCAGTCAAAAGGAAGAAAATATTATCAAATCTTAAGAAGGAAAGAGTTGATATAGCTCTCCTACAGGAGACACACCTGTCAGATAAAGAACACTTGAAATTACGACAGGGCGGATTTGATCAGGCCTTTTTTTCTTCTTTTAGCTCAAAAAGCAGGGGAGTTGTTATTCTTGTTCGGAAGAATTTCCCTTTCAAAATCCTAAAGCAGATAAAAGACGAATCTGGACGATATATCTTGATTAAAGCCCTCATAAATGGAGAGGAATTTGGGATTTTAAATTTGTACTGCCCCCCGGCATACCCCTTTAAATTTATAACGGAAGCCTTTTCAAAATTGATGGCTTTTGATGCCCGTCATATAATTATAGGGGGAGACTTTAATTGTATTATGGATCCGGAAATAGATAGGATTCCCAAGAGTACTGCAGGAGTATCTCCCAGATCTAGACAATTGATGGATCTGAACAAAGAATTTGGATTAGTAGATGTATGGAGATGTCTTCATCCACAGGGCAGAGATTTTTCTTTCTACTCTAATCCACATAAATGTCATACCAGAATTGATATGTTTTTTGCCCCCTCGATTTTTTTAAATTCCATATCATCCTGTAAAATAGGTAATATAGCAATTTCTGACCACGCTGCTGTATATATGGAAACTAAGGCGAGGAACAATGGGACATCCCCTCGGCATTGGCGTATGGACCCCTTCCTAATGAAAGATAGTAAATTTGTAAAGTACTTCTCTCAAGAATTTAAAACTTTTTTAGAAATTAATTCAGGTACAGCTAGCAACCCGTCAATGATGTGGGAGACCATCAAAGCTTACACGCGAGGCTTGATCATCTCCTACTCAGCGACCCAGAAGAAATTAAAGGGAGAACAACAGCGTCTGCTTGAAACCCGCTTAAAAGTGGCTGAAACAGCATACACTGATAGACCTTCTATTATTAAATTGCAAAGAATTACAGCTCTTAGGACAGCTCTAAACACTACGCTTACTCAAACGGCTAAGAGGGAAATATTATTTGCAAAGCAAAGGTTATATGAATATGGCGACAAACCGGGTAGATACTTAGCATTTCTTGCAAAGGAAAAAAAGGCCCCCAGACTATTACATCTATCAAGGAAAGTACGGGTATTTTGACTCATGATCACAAATAAGATTAATGCGATCTTTAGAGAATTTTATTCTGAGTTATATAAATCACAGGATTGTGAAGATAGGACGAAGAGGATGCAGTCATTTTTTTAAAAATTTGACTTTTCCAGGCCTAACTCCGGAACAAGTATCGGTCCTAAATGCTCCTCTTACACTCCAAGAAATACTTGATGCAATTAGGCAACTTCAAAATGGTAAGGCACCGGGCCCAGATGGTTTTCAAGCTGAATTCTATAAAGAATTTACAGAAATACTGGCTGGTCCACTTATGGACATGTACAACTATGCATATAGTCAGGGCTGTCTCCCGCCTTCGCTGAAAGAGGCAAATATCTCTCTTATCCTTAAAAAAGGAAAGGACCCAGAAGATTGTACATCATACAGACCAATATCCTTGCTAAATGTAGATTTTAAAATCCTCTCTAAAATGTTAGCACTGAGACTAGAAAGGATACTGCCACATATTATAAAGGAGGATCAGACGGGGTTTATTAAGGGCCGTAGATCATCCAATAATGTTAGAAGGGCTCTGAATATGATTCAAGCTTGTCATCAGGGAAAGATACCAGGAGTAGTGGTTTCATTAGACGCGGAAAAGGCATTTGATAGGGTCGAATGGTCATATTTGTTTTACACATTGGAGAGGTTTGGCGTTGGATAGGTGTTTACCAAATGGGTCTCAACATTGTATAGTGATCCCAAAGCAGTTATGGTTACCAATGGATTAGGTTCGGATAGCTTCAGTGTGGGTAGGGGCTGCCGTCAGGGATGTCCCCTCTCGCCATTGTTATTCACGCTAATAATTGAACCACTAGCAGAAGCTATACGAGCTGATCCTAATATAGTGGCCCCAAGGATTGGTACAGGTAAACATAAAATTACCCTTTATGCAGATGATGTTCTTTCTATTCCTCAGTAACCCTTTGATGTCCATACCTCGCTTAATCCAAGTTATTAATATATTTAGTGCATTCTCAGGCTATAAAATTAATTTTTCAAAATCGGAGGCTATGCCAATGGGTGGCCTTGCTATGATATCCCGCTTAGCGGACGGATCCCTTTTTCCCTTTCGCTGGTCCCTGGAGAGCTTCTTATATTTAGGCATTGTTATTACTCCAGTATTTGGTCAGTTGTATAAGGCTAATTTTGTGTATTTATTGGAAAGGATAAGGCAGGACCTCCAGCGATGGGGAGACCTACCAATTTCCTGGTTGGGTAGAATAGCACTAATCAAAAGGAATGTCCTGCCCTGTCTCCTATATCCTATGAGAATGCTTCCGGTGATGCTGCCGAGGATGGCTTTATGTAAATTATATGGCTGGCTGGGTTCATTTATCTGGAATCATAGGCGGCCCCTCATTAAGCTGAAGAAGCTACAGCTTCCACAGGCAAGGGATGGATTGGACTTCCCAGACTTTAGGAAATATCAGTTAAGTTCCCTATTAAGTTACATAGCTGATTGGGTCTTGTCTGATCCACAATCAATCTGGTTGGATAGCGAGGCTTCTCAAGTAAAATACCCACTTATTAACCTTTTAATCTCAGACAAGAGGAAAATCATTACAGATCACTGTAAAAACCATATAATACTAAATACAATCAAGGCTTGGAATATAATGCGGCAAAATGAGGGCAATTCACATAAAACATCCCCCTATGTACCGATAGTGGGAGCATGGGGATTCCAACCGGAGTTAACAGATGCCACTTTTAAACTCTGGAAATCCAGGGGTATCTCATGTCTAGGGGATCTATTTAAAGATGGGGTCCTGATGTCTTTCGAACAGCTGCGTCAGAAATTCGGATTACCCAATGGAGACCTCTTTCGATACTTCCAAATTCGAGATTGTATGCAGAAGAAGACTACGTTATTAGATAATCTTTATAAATCCGATAGAGAATGTAGTGTCCTATGACTAGTGGGGGTATCTTCCGTCAGTACTATTTATCATTTACTACATGATGAAGTATCGGGAAATATGGATAATCTGCTTAAAACATAGGATCAGGATCTGGGACTAGAAATCTCCACAGAAACATGGAATGATATTTGGGAAAATGCTAGAAGAATTACTATTTGTAACAGAACCCAGGCTATCCAGCTGAAGATACTTCATAGGGCCCATAAAGCACCGGTTCGATTGGCAATATTTAAGGAAGGAGCATCTCCAATGTGTCCTAAATGCAAAATAGAGGTGGGCACTCTTGTACATTGCTTATGGACCTGTCATAAGATCCGTAGATATTGGACAAAAGTAGCAAATACCCTGACAGAAATTTTAGGAACGGAAATTAAAGTGGACCCTGTATCGCTCCTTTTGGGCTTTTCGAACTTTCCCTCCCTGGACACGTACGGGAAGAGACTATTTTCTATTCTTTCTTTCTGTGCAAGGAAAAATATTTTGGTGAACTGGGCGGCTGAGGGCCCCCCTGGACTTTCAAATTGGCACAGACTAATTATGGAATGTATTCCCCTTGACTTCCTTACAAATATGGTGCACCGAAAGACCAAATTATTTTATAAAATATGGCAGCCCTTTTTGAATTACATAAATACAGATATTTCGGCTATCCTAACAAGGGCTTTTATTTAATTGAGATTACAAACCTGGCTGGTCCCGCACGAATACGGGTTTTATTATATCTGATGCTAACACATTCCGAGCATGTAAGAGACTTAAATATACACTCTGGTTAGTTGTAGGTTAGATTAGTAGATAGTTGAGTTTTGTTTGTTTTTTTTTCTTTTTTTAGGTTTTTTTTTGTTTTGTTTTTTGTTAAATTTTGGCTATTGTATATTTGAGCTAATTGTATATCAATGTTTATATCTGAGAGTTTTGTTTATTTTTGTAAACTTGTAAAAATGTTAAATTTCTAATAAAAATATCTATATAAAAAAAAGAATGCATCTTACCCTCTCAAGGGCAATTATGGACAGGGAATAAATGCTGGCCCAGCTAGAGAAGCCCGCATCCCACGAATAAATAAAATAAAACTTGTACTGATATGTTACTTAGGGAAGTTTTGCTTGATGTGTTAAAATTGTCATCACACTGACACATAGCTGTACAGTTAGAGGATAATATGCCTGAACAGGAGTGTCACAAGAGCCACCAAGAAGCTGGAAGTAGGTTATAGCTGTCTGCTGAAGCAAGACCTACTGCCAGATGGTCATGCTTTACTATTGGTTGTCAAAGTCACCACAACAGATATTGCCTTCTCAACTTGTGCTGCTAACTTTCATGTATTTTTTTGCTTTGCTGTTAGGTCTTTCTGTTCTTATTCATGTTTTAATATGGTACTGTTTGCTTATTTGTGTCTCTCCATTCTTCATGTCCAAATACATTAATTCACACTTTTCCATATTAAGTTTAATTTGGCACATGTCTGCCCATTTCACTAGTGCTTTTGGCATTCTGAAGTCTGTTATTATGCTCCTCATTGTTTAGCACACTTCAAGGTTTACTGAAATTTTCAAACTTCATAATGATACCTTGCAAACCAAAGTTCAGAGCTGCAATTATTCCCTCAGCAGCTTAGGATGCATTCCATCTGAACCCAATGTCTTAGAATGCTGCCAATGTCTGAGTACAATCTCTTCACGTATTTTTATCCATTTGCATGATTGTTTCCATTAATAGGATGATGACATGTGACTTGCGTTAACTTTAAATCGATATTAATTATTTACCAATTTATTCCACAAAATATTGCCAGGGTTGGAGGGTTTGTGCTATGTAACCTGGGGCTATTTTCTCTGGAGAGTCAGAGGCTGAGGGGTGACTTTATCGAGGTTTATAAAATCACGAGGGGCATGGATAGGGTGAATAGCCAAGGTCTTTTCCCGGGAGTGGGGGAGTCCAAAACTAGAGGGCACAGGTTTAAGGCGAGAGGGGAAAGATTTAAGGGGCAACTTTTTCACGCAGGGGGTGGTGTGTGTATGAAATGAGCTGCCAGAGGTGGAGGCTGATATAATTAGAAATTTTAAAAGGCATTGAGATGGCTATACGAATAGAAAGGGTTTAGATGGTTATGGACTAAATGCTGACAAATGGGACTAGATTAATTGAGAATATCTGGTTGGCATTGATGAGTTGGACCGAAGGGTCTATTTCTGTGCTGTACAACTCAATGATTCTATGACTCTAAAGAACTGTGGCTCAGACATCTCTGCAAACAAAACATTGCCACTACTATAGAGGTCGAGTCCACATCCGAAGGTTTCTGTCGGGTGACATCAAGCTCTGGGTGTGTGAAGTAAATTGGCCATGTCTACAACTTGGAACTGTCAGTATCTGTTCGTACGCATGGTTTTCCTGCACTCAGGCTGGCCCTGAGCAGATTGGCGGATTTGCTAATGAATTTGTAATTGTAAACACATGCTGCATGTGAAACTAGAAAGTTTTCAGAAAGTAACAGCTTGCTTTTATATATTACCTTCCGTGATTATGCACCATGCTTTCTTTTTGATGTATAGTTATTGTGCAAAATAGAGTAACTAACATTAGACACAAAATCCCATACATAGCAATGAGTTATTAACCAGACGATTTGTTTTTGTTCAGTCTTCATGACTAAGGGACAAATATTGGCCAGACAGTGGCAAAGTATCCCCTTCTTCGTCAAAATATTTTCTTAGGATCTTAACATCCATATAAGGGGAGGAAGGAGCTTCATCAAAAAGACCAATGCCTCACATAGTGGAGCATGCCTTTATTATCGCATTAATAATATTGCTCTAGATATTGCATTCAGGTCACTGATGTGGAAGTTAAACTTTCAATCTGCAGAGTCAGAGGTGAAAGAGGTGAAAGAGGTGACATTAAGTAATGCCCAATACCCAAAGAAATGTTTAACACCTAAGTTTAACTTTCTTGTCAGACTGATATTTTAAACCACCTGGGACAGCCATAGGGAACATCCCAATTGGTCTCAACCTCCTAAGCTAGAGAAAAAAGTATCAGCCAAGGATCACTGAATAAAACCTGGCACCTGCTCAGTTATGATGTTGACCATTTTGAAAGATCTTCTGGCATTCTGTCTGTCCAACATTTCATATAGAGTTGGTCACTTTGGCATGGTACTAAGGGCTGCTGGTTACTCTCATTACATTCAGAATGGGAAGGAACAATGTTGAAAAGACTGAAAGAATTGCCCTTTTTCCATTGTTTCTATCCATTTTTGTTTGAATTAGTGGGTACTAGTGGTATCTCTGAGGGCAATGCTGATGAACAAAATAAGGTTACAGATCAAATGCAAGAGTAGGTAAGTCATGATGGAGGTGTATAAGATGCTAGTTAGGCCACAACTTAGAAATTTAAAGATATTAGATTTTATTGTCACATGCACTCAAGTACAGAAGTACAAGAGTACAGTGAAAATATATGATTGTGCTAGAAATGGTGCCATCTTAGGTACCAAGGTAAACAGGTACAAAAAAGGCTTAGGTACAAAGTAATAAGAGAAACAAGAGTTAAAAAGTTAAGCATTACTTCACAGAATAGAAAAATAAATGAGTAATAGTTTACATTAAAATCTTTCTTAGTTTATAATAGGAATATAGAGGAATTAATTAAAAGCTCAACAGTTTTTGATGAGTTCTCCACTTATCTCGCTCTGCTGTCTATTCTTGACGCCACCGCTGCAGACATGATTGCTGCTACTGAAACTGCTGCCTCTCTGATCTCCCTGGTGTTTCGGGAACATGCCTGTGTAGGATGCACTCGCACACTGAGCTGAAATACCGCTACAAGCCACCGAGAGAACAGGCCATGGGCCGCCAAGAGACCAGGCCAAAATCTGCCTCGTGAACAAAGGGGAAAAAAAGAAAAAAGGCAGAAAAAAGGAAACAGAAAGAGTGGAGGAGCTCTGGTTGGAATGTCTTACTCCGACACCAACTTGACCTGAGTTCTGGCTGGAGTACTGCGTGTAGCCTGGTCACCACACTATCGGAAGGATGTGATTGATCTGCAACGGGTGCAGAGGAGGTTCACTAGGATGTTGCCAGAACTGGAGAGATTCAGCTTGAAGAGAGACCAGACAGGCTGGGATGGTTTCTCTAAGAATAGAGTACTAAAGGAGGATCTAACTGAGGTGTACAAAATTGAGGAGCATAGATTGAGTAGACAGGAAGAAATGTTTCCCCTTACTAGTGGAATCAATAAACAGGGGGCACAGATTTAATTTAAAGGACAGGAGATTTTTAGGGATTCAAGGAAGTTTTTTTTCACTTGGGGGTGGAACTCATTGACTGTTAGTAAGGTAGAGGGGGGAACCATCACAATATTTACAAACTGTTTGGATGATCACTTGAAGCATAACAAAAACGGCTGTGGCCATGTGCTGGAAAATGGAAATAGAGAGCATGGACAAGATAGGCTGAAAAGGCTCCATTCATGCTGTAAGACTTAAGGATGCTAAGTCATTGAAATCTAATGTGTAGGTACAGCAAGCTATAAGGAAGACAAATGGAACGTTAACCTTTATTGCAAAAGAATTTGAGTACAAGAGTAGTAAATTGTAGGATAGTTTGGCGTGTTGCTTGCAGTTTTAGTCTCCTTACCTCAGCAAGGGTAGTACTGTGAAAGTGATTTATAACATGGGTTTACCAGACTTGCTCTGGGATGGCAGGACAGTTCAATGAAGAAAGACTGGGCACATTAGGCCTGTTTTCTCCAGCGTGTAGAAGGATGACATGATCTAATTGAAACATATAAATTACTAAGAAGCCAGATATGATAGATGTAGATAAGATATTTTACCTAGTAGAGGACACAATTTAAAAATAAGAGGCATAATTAAGGATTGAGATGTGCTGAATATGTTTTACTCAGATAATTGTGGACCTCTGTAATTCTCTAACATAGACAGCTGTGGAAATTCAGATTTGAGCATGTTTAAAGTCGAGGTAGATAGATTGCTGATTATTAGTGGCACATGGGGCCATGGGAATGGGAGTGGGTAAAACGCATTGAAGTGCTTGATCAGTTTTGATCATGTTGAATAGCACGGCAAGCTTGATGATCTGAATGGACTGCTCCTGTTTCCATCTGCCTATAACAATGACTTTTAGAAAGCTAAATGTACACACAGTTTATGGCCATCAAAGGGTCTGTACATTGGGATCTTTAATCAGAGCATTCCAACAATAAGTAGTATTGTTTATGAAAAGAAAAATGCTTCACAAGATTTCCTGACACAGTGATGTTATTTACCAGCAGTTAGAGAAAACCTCTTGCCAACTATTCCCAAACTAAATTCCAACTGCCGACTGCTTTGATGGTTTACTGAATCCTAAGGGACAGCGTTTCCATGCAGAGGGTGGTGCGTGTATGGAATGAGCTGCCAGAGGAACTGGTGGAGGCTGGTACAATTACAACGTTTAAAAGGCATCTGGATGAGTATATCAATAGGAAGGGTTTAGAGACATATGAGCCAAGTGCTGGCAAATGGGACTAGATTAGGTTGGGATATCTGGTTGGCAGGGACGAATTGGACCAAAGGGTCTGTTTCTGTGCTGTATAACTCTATGAATTTATGATTCAGGGTGTTTCTTAATCTTGGTGTATGATTAAGGGCAGAATCCTATAGGGGTCTGAGTGATATGGGCTATGGATAGATTTGTGGCAGAATTGGAATAGAAGTCTGGAAAGGCCCACCTTGACATTGGGAGTATCTTGCTCCATCTTATGCTTTGGAGAAATTGGCACAGCAAGATCCTTGCAAGGCAGCAATGAATTGCCAATTAAAGGAGATTATTGTTTGTTAAATGCCTTATTGACAGCTCAACAGGTCTTATTAAATATTCAGCTTTCAATCTAACCAAACTCTCTAACTAAGCTAGACGTCAAGAAAACTTGGATTTGACCAGGCTGCATTTTTAGATTGCTCAGTTGCCCTTAGTGTTCACTTAGTGCCAACCTACGTGCTTACTCCATCCATGCCTTGCCCTGCCTTGCCAATTAATGTAGCCATGCAGCCAGGCAGCATGTCTTGCTGGTCAGCTATCCTCAGTCAAGGGTACATCTTGTAGTGTGACTGTGTGCTATTTCACTCTCACAGCTGCTTATGCAGCATAAACATTATATATAAGAGAGCACACTGCCATGGCTCGCCTTGTTAGGAGAGTAGTCCTACCAAAACACCAAGGCACCCATCAAGCAGGGTGTTTGAGCACAAGTAAAGGGCAGCCTCTAATACCATTCCAGGCCCATAACCACATGTCCACTCAGGGTGGTCTTGGTTGGCAGTCTGTGCCTTTACAATCCAGCGATTGGTCATAGTCAGTCCCACGGCTCTTTAGCAGCCTTTCTGGGGATAGGGCTAACATGATCAGGGAGATGTATAGTTATTGGTCAGGGATGTGGGCACTTCTTATCCAGGGATCTCCAGTTAGGGCACACAAGTGGGTGTGACACAATCAGTCTACTGGCTCTAACCAAATAAAATTAGGGCTTTGCAGTGGGAAGGAGATTTGGCAAGTAATCCTTCAGGATGGCCGGGCTGCAGGCTGAAGGTTGGCGGGGAGAGACAACTGTGAAGAGGGACAACAGTATCTGCAAGGTGGGTATATGGTAAAGTATGGATGGGAAGGAGATAAGGTGACATCAGGAATTTATCTAGGGTCAGGAAGATCCTGGCTCCAAAAAAGGTGGTGAGCAGTGTTACAACACAGGGTAAACCCTCCTGCTTAATTTAAAACTAGCAATACAGAAAAGATTGATCCCATGCAGTAATCTGTAAAAATTCGAGTGGCCAAGAACTATGCAAAAATTAACAACTTTATTTCTTTAAGTATAATGAAGAATAATTAACTAACAACTATTTACAATTCCTTCCTCTAACCTGTCTTTTACCTTCCCTTCTATGATACTAGTCCGATAAAACTCCCAATTAAGATTTACAGAAAAATCCAAATTTTAAAACCAGCCAGCAGTCAAATCTTCTGTTTATCTTCGTCGGTAGATTGGCTCTCCAGATTAGTGTTGAGGTTTTTCTCTGTGCAAACTCCTTCTCCAGACAGGTACCTCTCAGAAAGTTCTGACTAGCAGCCCACAGCTGTTGGTTTGGTGGCAGTTCTCCTCCCAACTGTTCAATTTTCCCCTGTCTTATAGCCCAAAGCATCAGATTGTGTCATTGGCTTTTAAGATTGTCAATATATCAATTCAAACTTGATTGGAATTTGGTATTTTTTTGGGTATAATTTAAACTGGTTGGCCTAATTCGAATCTGTTTGCCATTTCCAGGCAACCAGCTACCCCTGTAGCTGGAACATATGTTACATTGTGTCTTATTGAGAACACGTGGTGTTGTCACTGCTAGCTTTTACTCTCTTAAAGGTACAATACATCCACATCTTGATAACACTTCCACCTTAAGAAAAAATGACCTATTCTAATGAAAAGATGGCTTCATTTTTTTCTCTATTTTTTAAACACATTACCCTAACATACAGGTAACTTTAATATAAGTTCACCTTGACTCCTTCATATATATATATCTTAAAACATTAATTAAAGACAAATCTCATCTGACCTCTATTAGTTAAATCTGCGATAATGTATCTGCAATTACATTCTTCCGACCTGCAACATGTACAATATTTAAATTAACAGTCTGTAACATAAGACTGCAATGAAATAGTCTCATATTCTTGTCTTTAAAACAGTCTAAGAATGTAAGTGGATTGTGGTCACTGTACACAACCATCTCCGATATATTGTTTGTGACACACACATTAAAATGCTATAAGGCCAGTACCAAACTCAATAGTGCTTTTTCGATCGTGGAGCATTTCCTCTGGTGGATGTTGATCTTCAAAATGTAACCAACTGGCAGTTCAATTCCATTCTCATCTTCCTGTAGGAGTACAGCTCCAACTCCTATGTCACTAGCATTGATGGCAAATTTAAAAGGTTTTGAAAGGTTTGGTGTAGCTAAAACTGGTTTGGTGATTAATGTTGATTTCAAATGGGCGAATGCCTCCTGACATTGTTCTGACCACCGACACTTTGTGTTCTTCTTCATGAAATCAGTTAACGGTGCCATTATACTGTTGAAGTTTGGAACAAAGTTTTGATAGAATCCGCTGAGTCCCAAGAATCGAAGGTTAGTCATGAAAATTCCTTGTCTTTGCGTTCCGTGGGGTCAACCTTCCCTGACTGATGTTATGTCCCAAGACCTTCACCTCTGCTTTCGCAAATTCCATTTTATTTAAGTTTATCACCAGTTTTGCTTCTCGTAGTCATTCAAAGAGCTCTGTCAACTGTACCATGTGATCTTTCCAGGACTTACTAAAGATCACTACATCGTCCAAATAGACTGCACAGTTTGTTAACCCAGCCACAACTCTTCCATGTGGCTTTGGAATGTGGCGGGTGCATTCTTCATTCCAAAGGGCATCACTTTAAACTGATATAGCCCATTTGGAGTTACAAATGCAAAAATTTCTTTCGCCCTCTTCGATAAAGGTACCTGCCAGTACCCACGCATTTAGTCCAACTTGGTGATGTAACTGGCTTATCCGATTTTCTCAATACAGTCCTCCAATCTAGGAATTGGATGTGAGTTCAATTTTGTAACAACATTGACCTTCCCATTATCCACACAGAATCGTTGAATCCCGTCTGGTTTGGGAACTAAGATGATCGATAAACTCGACTCGCTGTGGCTTCGTTCGATGATGTCCTCATTGAGCGTGGCCTCCACCTCCATCTGGACCTGTCTTGCTTTGAAAAGATTAAGCCAATAGGGGTGTTGTTTTATCAGAATAGTATTTCCTATGTCTACTTCATGTACAATAGCATTAATCCTCCTCATCTGATTCTTACATATGTCCTAGCACGGCAGTAACAAATCTTTCAACTGTGTTCTATGCTCCTGAGACAGATAGCTTACTAACTTATGCCACTCCGCAAGGACTTCTTCATTTTTAAATCTATTTTGAGGCACATCAAAATCCACACCATCTGGATTTGATTCTTCACTTTTCGGGGCAGCAACTGATACCTGTTTCTCCAGTTCTTTCTCTCTAGAATAATATGGTTTCAACATGTTCACATGACATACTCGATACCTTTTTTCTATCTGGCATCTTTACTAAATAGTTCACTTGACTCAACTTTTTCTCATTTTGATAGGAACCACTAAACCTGGCTTTGAAGGGATCCCCTCTCACTGGCAACAGTACTAACACGTTATCCCCTCAGGAAAACATCTGAGTCTCAGAGCTTTTATCTGCCACCTGTTTTATTCCATACTGTGCCCTCTTTAGGTGCTGTTTAGCTCACTCATCTGCTCGATTTAATCTATCCCTCATCTTCGAGACATAATCTAAGTGTGAGATTTCCGACTTTGGTCCTGTCAATTTTTATTTAATTAATTTCAAAGGGCCTCTCACTTAATGACCGAATATTGACTCAGAGGGAGTAAACTGAGTAGATTCGTTTGGGGCATCAAACAATACGAATGGGATACCTTTATCCCAATAATTCAGGTAAGCCTGACAGTATGCTCTCAACATGGTCTTCAAAGTCTGCTGCCACCTTTCTGAAGCTCCCTGGGATTCAGGGTGATACACACTGGATTTAAAGTGCAGTATACCTAAGCTATCCATAACCACCTTAAACAGCTTAGCAGTAAAATTTGACCCTTGGTTCGACTGAATCTCTCTGGGTAGCCCATACTTTGTGAAGAAAGCTAATTACTCCTCCACTACTCTTTTTGTCTTGATACTCCATAATGGAATTGCCTCTGGAAATCTGGTAGACACATCCATTATGGTTAACAAGTACTGGTTCCCATTTTTAGTTCTCAGGAGGGGACCTACACAGTCAATTATAACCTGTGTGAAAAGTTCTTCAAATGTGGGAATTGGCAAAAAAAGGTGCTTTTTTTTACCGGTTGTGGCTTACCAACCATTTAGCATGTATGACATGGACGGCAAAAGGTAACTACATCCTTGTGCATTCCAGGCCAATAAAAATGTTTTTGTACCTTAGCCTGAGTCTTTAATACCCCTAGGAGACCTCCTACAGGTAGTTCATGTGCTACCTGTAACACCTCCTGCCTGTATGCTACTGGCAACACAATCTGGTTCACTTCGGCCCATTTCTCCTCTGCACTAACCTGCCGTGGTCTCTATTTCCACCTTAGGATTCTACCTTTCAGATAACAACCCTCAGGAATATTCTCTGCCTCCTTTTCAGAGTACGCATCCACATATATATCTTTTATCATATTGTCTTGCTGTTGCAAGTCTCCTAGCCTTTCAGGCCTAAACATTTCTGTCTGAATCTCTGCCCTGTTCAAGTTTTTCCTGCACTATTCTGTCAAACAGGGTATCCACTAACTGAACCTCAATTCCTTCATCTTTCTTTGTACTTTTTGCTTCATGCAGTGACTTATGATAGTGGGATCTGGTTACCACACAGTCTGGGAAAATACCAGGATATTTCTGTTTTAACTCCTCCATTTCTTGTTCTTCTTTGGGCTTTTCTACAACAAGGGGCATCAGTCCCATTCCTGGAACTGACATTCTGTCAATCACTCCCACTGTAACTTCCCCAGTCTTGAGTTAGCACTCCAACCTGATCTTGCATAGGAGAATGCTAAATTTCTGTCCATCTATTCCACAAATTACCACACTCTTGGGTAACAGATCAGAGAGAGTGCATATCGCTCATCCCTTGCTATCAGCGACTGGTTAGATCCTGTATCTCTCAAAATTATAACTTCTTGTCCTATTTCCACTCTTCTTTCTGAGTAAACGTTACAGAGGCAAATTCTTTGTCGAGATCAGGTACTAACTCCATACCCAGCCCCTGTCTAGGCTGTGCACTCTCCTGCAGCTCCTTGGCTCTTCTTGGGGTCTCCTCTACTACTTTCACTAATGCCACTGGCTTAGCTTCTTTTACCACAACTTTTTCCACAGTGCCTTTCTTTAACAACCAGCACCTTTCTTTAACAACCAGCACTGTGACTTTACATGTCCCACTTTACCACAGTAGAAACACTTGAGGCCTTTCACCTTCTTTCCACCCTCTTGGGCTTCTTTATCATTTTATGGTAAATTCTTACTAGTGTTGTCTACTCTTGGTTTTGTAGTGTAGGATCTCTCCTTCTCCCAACTTCTAACCCTCACAGGACAAAATTCTGGCTGGAAGCTTGTCTTATGCACCAACATGTACTCATCTGCTAATTCTGCTGCCCTTCTCACTTCCTTAACTTTCTGTTCCTCCATGTGAATTCTTACCATCTCTGGAAGTGAGTTTTTAAATTCCTCCAGCAGAATAATCTCTCGTAGAGCCTCAAAGGTCCTATCTATTTTCAAAGCACGCACCCATTAATCAAAATGATTATGTTTAATTCTTTTGAACTCAACATAAGTCTGACCTGGTTCCTTCTTTGTGTTTCTGAACTGCTGTCTATATGCTTCTGGTATCAA
Organism: Chiloscyllium plagiosum; assembly: GCF_037043375.1. NCBI lineage: Eukaryota > Metazoa > Chordata > Chondrichthyes > Orectolobiformes > Hemiscylliidae > Chiloscyllium > Chiloscyllium plagiosum. Next base: position 55,217,346 of record NW_028270149.1, on the reverse strand, counting down.
TTCGTAAGCACTTAAAATAGCCTGATTAACCTCTTCATAATCTCTTGACTCCTCACCTTACAATGCAGCAAATACTTCACTAGCTCTGCTTACCAGCTTAGTCTGAACTAGCATTACCCATAAATCCTTGGACCACTCCATCTGCCTCACCAATTTTTTCAAATGAAATAAAGAAGGCTTCAACAAAGGCTTTCTCATCAAAATGTGGCAGAGTTTTGACAGACTTATATATATCACTACATTATCTTACAATCTCCATCCTGTTAACTTGACTTTGCTGACTAAGTCACAACACCTCAAGTTCAAATTCTCTCTCTTTTTGCTCCACTAAGAACTTTCTCTCTTTTTATTTCTCCCTTTCTTCTCTCTCGCTTTGCTCAGCCAAGAATCTTCTCTCTCTCTTTCCTCTCTCTCCCTCTCTTCTCTTTCTCTCTCCTTCTCTTCTCTCTGTCTTTCTCCTCTTTCCTTTTCTCTCTCCCTCTCTCTTTGTTTATCTTCTAACTCCATTTTCCTCAATTGTAATTGAAGTTTTTCTCCCTTTACTGCATTTGTCTGTTTCTCTGACACATCTAAGTGTTAGAGTAATCCCTTTACAATTTCAGCTTTACTTTTGTCCTTGATTAAACCCAAATCTAACTTATTTGCTCATTCTAAAGGTATGGGCTTTTTCTTTCCTTCTAAACTTTCTTGACAAATTTGAGAAACACCTTCAAATCTCAGAACCTCTTTAGTCATTTCTCTCACTTTTAATTTCCTCAGCCACAAACCACCGAAAGTAAACAAACTGCCTCACTTACACTTTATTTAAAGATCTAGGACACTAACCTGCAAGCGTTTAAATCTGCTGCGATTTTTCGTACCCCCAACCTATTCATATCTGTCTAAACTGGTTCAAATCACAGACTCGAGCTCCCAAACTGTTACAACATGGGGTAAACCCTCCTGCTTAATTTAAAACCAGCAACACAGAAAAGATTTATCCCATGCAGTAATCTCTAAAAAATTTGAGTGGCCAAGAATCATGTAAAGTAAAAATTAACAACTTTATTTCTTTAAGTATAATGAAGAATAATTAACTAACAATTATTTACTATTACTTCCTCTAACCTATCTTTTACATTCCCTTCTATAATACTAATCTGATAAAACTTCCAATTAAGATTTACAGAAAATTCCGAATTTTAAAACCAGCCAGCTGTCGAATCTTCTCTTTATCTTCATCAGTAGAATGACTCTCCAGGTCAGTGTTGAGGTTATTCTCTGTGAAAACTCCTTCTCCAGATAGATACCTCTCAGAGAGTTCTGACTAGCAGCCTACAGCTGTTGGTCTGGTGGCAGTTCTCCTCCCAAATGTTCAATTTTCCCTGGGCTTATACCTCAAAGCATCGGATTGTGTTAAGATTTTCAATATACTCAATTCAAACTTGATTGGAATTTGGTACTTTTCGGGTATAATTTAAACTGATTGGCCTAATTTGAATCTTTTTTGTCATTTCCAGGCAACAAGCTACCCCAGTAGCTGGAGCACATGTTACATTGTGTCTTATTGAAAACATTTAGTGCTGTCACTGCTAGCTTTTACTCTCTTAAAGGTATAGTACACCCACATCTTCATAACAGCAGTGAATGACCACAACAGGCATCATCATCTCACATGCTAGGGGTTTAAGGGGAAAGGTGGGCAGGTGCAGTCTCATGTAGACATGGGGTAGCATGAAGCCTATTGAGGAGGCTACCACAAAGGGGACTAGAAGATTTGGGCTTCATTAACATACTGAGGTAGAGAAATCAAGCCACTGGCAGATGAGCACTCACTGTCATCTTCTAATGTCCTGAAAATGAAAAGTGTGGAATGATGAAGAAAATGTCTGTGACCACAGTTGGAGTGGGTAAGGCAAATGACTCAAACTGTATGAGAGTGAGCTGTGGGACCAACCAATTTTAGGGCTTCTAAAGAGTAAGAACATTAGAGGCTGCTCCATGTACTGCCCAGGACAAAGACCTGAGGGACCCTTAATCCCTGGCCATCCTAATGCATAGTCCTTCTCCTGTGTGTGTGTTGCATTGCCTTCTCACAGATATTGCTGAAGTCATTCAGACCAACACATCTGGATATAGAGGCCATGACGAAAATAGGGGTGTTGCATGAGGAGGGCCAAAGATGTCAGCAGCACCCATTGGCCTGTATACCCCTTGTTCCCCCTCACTTCCAGGTGCTGCAGCAGGCTCTCAGCACAGACTGCCATTCATGGGATGTTGTCTGTGTACCCAGGGGATGGTGTGGCCCAGTGTAAGTTGTTCTGGTAATGTTGTGTGATAAAATGAGGCTGAAATCTGACATGACAGATATCATAAGGGCAGAGTAAGCTGTTAATGCAGTAGGTTCAGTAAGGTATGGTGAGAAAACTCGCTAGGCCTGAGATGAAATACTTTCCACAAAACTCGGACTTAGCTAAAATACATAGATTCAGGCCATAGTGTTTAGGTTAAATAGATATATCTTGCATACCAAGTAAGGCAGTCAGGCTTAACTATTAAGATAGCAGTTTTTGAAGATAAAGACATAGAGATGTACCTCCTGGAAACAGAGTCTTTGATCCAACTTGTCCATGCTTACCAGATATCCTAAACCAGCCATTCTCAATGGGGGTCATATGGCCCCTGTAGAGGCCCTGGCACATTTGAAGGGTGCCACAGACTGAAAACTGTAAGAAGGGGAGTCCCAAGGGTTTATGGGGGATCCGGTAGCTGAACCGATGAAATACCCAAGCCCAACCTAAATTGGAGCCTGATATCATGAAACTTGCAGAAAAGCACCAAGCTCAATGATCGCATTAGGCCTGATATATGTTTAATTTCATACCGTCTTTTTTTAAAGTTTTGTCCAGTATTTCAGAATGTTCAAGATTACTTGGTATTCAATAGTAAATGATTTTCTGTCTGTCTACCTGTTTGTCTTGCATCCCTGTTTGAAAGGGGGGCCTTGGAACTGGAGAAGAGCTCCTGGGGGGGGGGGGGGGGGGGGGGGGGGGGGGGGAAGGGGGGTGCTGTGGCCAAAACTCAGTTGAGAATCACTGTCCTAAACTAATATAGTCCCATTTGCCAGCACTTGGTCCATATCCCTCTAAATCCTTCCTATTCATATACTCACCCAGCTGCCTTTTAAATTTTGTAATTGTACCAGCTTCCGCCATTTCCTCTGGCAGTTCATTCCAGCATAAGAAAACTAAGTTCTTCTCAAACATTTTAACTTGTTAACTTGATGCAGTGTTTTATTCCTTGTTTTGCTTTAAGGGGTGATGTGTCCTGCATTCTACAGCACAGGAATGAGCTTAGGGTCCACTCCTTACGATGCTCCTCCCAGCATTATTTAGCTCACCCTGTCAGCAACAACCTTCTGTTCCTGCCCTATTCATTACACGAGGAGGTTGAACAGTTCATCCACTTTACCAACACCTTCCACCCCGACCTCAAATTTACCTGGACCGTCTCAGACTCCTCCCTCCCCTTCCTAGACCTCTCCATTTCTATCTCGGGCGACCAAATCAACACAGACATTTACTTTAAACCGACCGACTCCCACAGCTACCTAGACTACACCTCCTCCCACCCTGCCCCCTGTCAAAACGCCATCCCAAATTCCCAATTCCTTCGTCTCCGCTGCGTCTGCTCCCAGGAGGACCAGTTCCAATACCGTACAACCCAGATGGCCTCCTTCTTCAAAGACCAGAATTTCCCCCCAGACGTGATCGACGATGCTCTCCACCGCATCTCCTCCACTTCCCACTCCTCCACCCTTGAGCCCTGCCCTTCCAATCGCCACCAGGACAGAACCCCACTGGTCCTCACCTACCACCCCACCAACCTCCATTACATCGTATCATCAGTCATTATTTCCGCCACCTCCAAACAGACTCCACCACGAGGGATATATTTCCCTCCCCTCCCCTATCAGCGTTCCGAAAAGACCACTCCCTCCATGACTCCCTTGTCAGGTCCACACCCCCCACCAACTCAACCTCCACTCCCGGTACCTTCCCCTGCAACTGCAAGAAATGCAAAAAACTTGCGCCACACCTCCCCCCTTACTTCCCTCCAAGGCCCCAAGGGATCCTTCCATATCCACCACAAATTCACCTGCACTTTCTCACACATCATTTACTGCATCCGCTGCACCCGATGTGGCCTCTTCTATATTGGGGAGACTGGCCACCTATTTGCGGAACGTTTCAGAGAACACCTCTGGGACACCTGGACCAACCAACCCCAACCACCCTGTGGCTCAACACTTCAACTCCCCCTCCCACTCCACCAAGGACATGCAGGTCCTTGGACTCCTCCATCGACAGACCATAGCAACACGACGGCTGGAGGAAGAGCGCCTCATCTTCCGCCTAGGAACCATCCAACCACAAGGGATGAACTCAGATTTCTCCAGTTTCCTCATTTCCCCTCCCCCCACCTTGTCTCAGTCCCAATCCTCAAACTCAGCACCACCTTCCTAATCTGCAATCTTCTTCCTGACCTCTCCGCGCCCACCCCCACTCCGGCCTATCACCCTCACCTTAACCTCCTTCCACCTATCGCATTTCCAATGCCCCTCCCCCAAGTCCCTCCTCCCTACCTTTTATCTTAGCTTGGTTGGCACAGTTTCCTCATTCCTGAAGAAGAGCTCCTGCCCGAAACGTCGATTCTCCTGCTCCTTGGATGCTGCCTGACCTGCTGCGCTTTTCCAGCAACACATTTTCAGCTCTGATCTCCAGCATCTGCAGTCTTCACTTTCTCCTATTCATTGAATCTGTTTGATTTATTGACTACATCTACTCCATATTATTAGTTAGTTAGTCATTTTAGTTAGATCTGAAATTAGATTCAATCTTTCATTCATGAAAATAAACTAAAGCAATAGAAAATAGAAAGCAGAGAAAATATTTCTGTTCAAAATAACTCCAATGTGCTGCAGTAACATCGCTTTCCTCAGCAGATTCGAGTCAGATGAAATTCAATAGAGACAACTATAAAGTTTTGCAGAGAGGAAGAGAAAAATGTCAGATGTGCATCCTGAATGACGTCCATAACAGCTAAGGATGAAATTGAATTCACTGTTAAGGTATTAATTTATTCAATTCTCAATAAATCTAAATTCTGCAGTAGTGCAGAATTAACAGAATAAATCGAATGATAAATGTTCTAAATTGTTTCCACAATGCAGCACAATTCTTTGGTGGGATATCTAATGTTATCACTTCAGCATTCACTTTAGTAAGGTTCAGGTGGTCTTTCTGCAAACGGTTCTAGGTTAAAGACCCTCCTTTTCAGACAACCACTGAAGTACCTGTCCTCATGAACTCTTGCCACATCTCCTCCTCATGATTGATCTTGGCACCTTCAGAGGCCACTTATCAGGACACACATTCACCACTTCAGCCTTGATAGGAGAAAACTCAGAGGACACCATAAAGATATGCCTGAAATTAAAATGTTTTAAGATTCATTTATTGATAAAATGATAGACTCATTGTTTAATTATACAAAGTCACTGCAGAAAGAAAGTTAAGTTTGTTCACACTTTTGAGTACAGCTGATAAAGTAAACTAAACTAAACGCTGTGGAAGTCACCTTCTGTGCATGATCCGCAGTGCAAAAATGGTTTAAGATACAGATGGATGTTATGATGGGTAGAATCATATGTTCTTGTGGATGGAAGAAGTAGAGTAGACTTACTGGTTATCTGTCTTAGGAATTTGCACCTCAAAATACTTTTTTATATTGACACCATTACAAATTGCTACTACATAATACTGAAATAACTCACTTATCTTTCAAATTTTAAACTTTCAACACTTCATTAATTAATTTTGAGCATGATTAGACTGTTTTCATCAGACATCATCAAGCCATTATTGTCCAGCCTTGTTAGTAATGTCTCTCAGGCTTTTCAGTATCTCTCCTCTTCCCTTTTACCGATTTGTTTATCACTTGATGTACATAGAAAAGGAAAATTATGAGAACCTATCAACACTTTCTTGTGACCATTGCCACCATGTGCTTATGTATATAAAATTATTTCTATTCTCAGAGTAACTGGAAATGACACAAATCAATTCATTCTAAATGTATATATAGTATGATTCAATGCGAAGTGAAAGTATTAATAGTCGAGTTCCTCATGACCAACATACCCTCAATTTTGTCACTATTTACCACTCGTGTTTCACAAAAGAAGCAAGGTATCATGTGATATATTTGCAGCAATATCAATACCTGCAATCTAACCCCACCCAAGAATATAGGAATAATTGTCAAACCAGAACAGTTGAGGTGAGATGGAGATAAAGGTAGAGATTCATACCATAACTGGGAGCATAAACACTGGTAAGAATGCACCTCTTAATAGTAACATGTGACTGAATGGCAAACCACAATCATTCTAGCACTCCTATTACAGCAGCTGTCATGTGTGGAAAATTCTACTCAATAGGAGTTAATTGAAGCATGTATAATCAATACATTCCATCCCTCTTTGCATTTTAACCGTGTTAGGGTGGGTTGGGTGTGCCTATTCTCACAATGTCATATCACAATACAATTTTAGATCGGACTCTAGCCAACTCCTAAAAAATTCTAGTTTAATGATAACAAACTGCTGTTTACTGCTTGTCAGCCTTGGCTCGTTTTTGGCTGCTCACATTATTTTTCCCATCCTTTGATTCCACCTCAATCATCCCCTTATTAAATAGATGTTTAATTGCTAATAAGCTGAAAAATGTGTTGCTGGAAAAGCGCAGCAGGTCAGGCAGCATCCAAGGAGCAGGAGAATCGATGTTTCGGGCAAAAGCCCTTCATCAGGAATGCAGTCCTCACTTTCGCTTAGTTTCAGGTCAGCTGGATCCAGCGGCAGTCTGCCAAGTGTCTCTACTAGCAACAGGCAGCTGATTCTTCTGTGATATGGTGACCAGTTATTGATGACAAAGACCTTCTGCTTGCCAATGGCTTTGATGTAGTGCAAATGTTTGACCGAGAAGCCATCAGATTTCTGTAAGGGAGGGGGCTGTTTTCACTAGTTATTTCCCCCACAAGCTGCTGGAAACTGTGCCCTATGCCTCCTGCAATAAAAGGCAACGTATCAAGGAAGAAAGGAACAAAGATTGAGAAGCAGCATTCCAATCAGCAAAGTGATCATTTTAACAAACACTTTGGACAGGGACCTCTGTACTAATTTCCTGTTTTCCCTCTACCTATAATCACCGATTCGTTTTTGCCTCTGTCTGCATGAGTGTAGCAAGAATTTGATAAGTGGGTGGAAGTTTTAATGAGGGGTGTTTATATAAATGGTACATCATTGTTTGTCTGTAGTTATAATCTATTCACTTGTAATAAATAGGAATTCTTATCAGGAAAAGAAATCTGATCCATGCTTTGTCAACCTGGCTCTAAGCAAAAGATAAGTTTGGGAATACTTCGTAGAATCTTTTTTTTGTGATGACTCTGGGAATAGTGTGGTTTGATTTCTCATGCAGAAAAAAAGGCAATCACTGGCATTGGATTTCTCTCCCTCATCATGTGGCATCAACATTGTTAGTTCACAATCTCTAGGCACACGCTGTTAACCCAATATGTCACATCTTCTATCCACAAGGGACAAGACATTGTGAAAGTAGTGGAACAAGAAAGAGCTATGGTGGTCAATGCCCGAGGGCCCGTGGAGTCTAATGCAATGTAATAAGATGTTCAATAAGTTCATATGTACGGTAAAAGTCAGTGAATGCTTCTGCAAATGCCACTGTATCAATAGGTTGAGACATTGTTGAATATATCACCTCCCAATAGTCTCTATCAATTTGGAATTATTCCTAATATTCATAGCCTCCCCTATTCTCACATAGAACCCTGCACCCAGAGCTTACACATGCTGCTAGCCAATGATATTAGGCAGATCAGTCAATAGTGCTGTCTGAAGTTTCACATCATTCTACAGGGTGGGTTATAGTCTCCTCCACTGAACATCAACTGCCTTTCACAGCCACACTGCAGCCACTTGGGTGCCACAGTAGGAGGTCAGGAAAAGGTCAAAAATGAATATTGGAATTCAAAAGGGTGGTTATTGATTTTGTGAGTCCAGTATCCCAAGTTTTAATTTATAAATTTGATTTATAGTTCCGTTATCCTCCCCCCCACGGCCCCCCCCCACCCCCCCATTGGTTTTAATTTAGCATTTGTAGCAATGAGGACAGTGTGACTATCAGCAACAGGGGTGGGGTGAGCTGTTGGGGCTGTTGATGCACTCAGAGTAGAAATTGAAGTTGCTTGGTGGTGAGTTGATCATAATTTTCATCTAGCTGGTTTGTCTATGTTGGTTGCTTCCTCATTCTTCTTATCTTCCTTCTCCATGTCCATCTCCCCAACATTCTTCTTCTCCTCCTCCACCACTGCCTGTTGTCTCACTGTTAGCAAGGGCTATCGTCTCAATGTCAAGGATATGATTCATGTGGCAGACCACCACAAGTCTTGACACGTGCTCTTCCTGGTTTGATCTGTGGTTGCAGATGTGATGGGAGATTTTAGTAAGAATATCCTAATCATTGAAATGAAAATATTTGATTCTCATGGAGTTCCTCATGTAGTTTCAGGTAGGACTGGTTCCATAATGATCTGAAAAGATAAGGTCTCCTACTGGGTGTCTTTACATTCACTTATCCCTTTCTTCTCCATCAACTTGTGCGCCCATGTCTGGGAGCTAGTTTTCAGTACAGAATCTTTGACATCAGCACAAAAAAACTCCACATCATGTGCCATGTTGTTTCCTGTAGATTTCAGTAAGTTTAAATAACTGTATCACTAAACTCTGCAAATCAGCCATAGCCAATAGAAATTGGTGACCAACCTAAAAGTAGTTATTGATCCTTTTAAACAGCACTGCCAGAGAGTTCTTTCTGACTCACAATGTATGCTTAGCAGTACATATTTGACACCATGAGAGCAAACACATTTAGATTTTGAAAGTGGCAGCAATAGTCTCAAATTTAGATTGTGTGCCAATGAAAGTCATGATCTGATATCTTGCGTAAGGCTGTAAAGTAGCTGAAGTGGAAAATGAGTTGCTATTACTCCAGCCAGTGTTGGGTATTGCTGGAGCATGAGAGCAAGCAACTAGGGGAACTCTCTTAAAATTGCATGCAACTGGAAGGTTGGAGTCATTATGGACAGAGCAGTGGTGTCCCCGTCACGACCATTCAGATAAACCCTTAGAAGTAGCAGAGAAAGGAGGATTAATTGCTGCATTCTGTGCCGTGTCTGTTTGAAGTGCAGAAAAGACAGAGCAACTAATGGTCCAGTGTAAAGTAATGTTGAGAGAAGAAGAGACGCAGAGTCTCCCCACACCCCACTGAAACAGGGATCAACAATCAAGACATGGGTGCAGTTTTGCACTTTTAACTGGTGAGCTGTAGCTGTATACTAGTGGAGGTGGAAAAAAAAGAACTTTGCTAGGACAGGACCTTTCCACCTACTTGCCCTGAAGACAGCTTTTGACAGGGTGGATCACAAATATTTATTCATGACTCTGTGAACATGTGAGTTTGGGACAGTTTGGCTCTGGATCTTATTTCTCCATACTACTGGAGGAGGGTCAGGTTAGGGTTCATGGGTTCCTGATAGCAGCCCTCCTGCTGGGAAGGGAGGGCATCATGGCTGTCCATTGTGTGGCCATTTACATGCTATTTACATGGAGTATTCTTATATTTCATGGAGGAGATTGTTGGGTTTGTTCTCTATGGGATGAGCAAGGGGGTAGGCCTTTCAGCTTCTCATCTTTGCAGATCCAGCTCTCTTAGAGGATGTAATCATGCCCATCAATATTCTCTGCATGTCATCAGCAAAGATCAATTGAGGAAAATATTACAGACTTCTGGTTAGTGGGCAATGGCCTCCCTGCTGGAGGAGGTCACCAGGAGCATTGCCCATCTCCTCTATTTGACAATCTAAGCCTTGCTGAAGAATCCTGGTTGGCAGGAGCTAGAGGCCAAAATCTCCACTTGCCTAGGCACTGTGCAGGGCTGATGCAGGATTTGAGTGTGGTTAATAAACCGACTGATTGTCTCAATGTTGTGGTACTAATTGGTTACTTTGACCACTTGCCCAGGGTTTTTCAGAGTACAGAAGATGCCCACAGGCTTCTTGTGATACAAAGTGAGCACTGTGGTTCTCCTGAGATTAGGAGTCTCCCAATTAGCTAGATGGTCACATGCTAGTACATCTTTGCATGAAGATTTTACATCTTCAGATGCACCACTGATACCTTTATGGCAGGTTCCTATGGAGATTACATGGCCTACATCTGCTTGGTGTTCAATTATGACATGGATGCCCTATTCATGGTTTGTCTTCATAACTCTTTATAGGAGCTGCTGGCTTTTTTACCAGTGCTTAATCATGAAATGGGACATTGTCACCTGACACTGGAGCTCTCTCCCATCAGAAACCATGGATATCCTTAGGGAGCCCCTGCTCAGGGATCCAGATCCCCATCAGTACGGGGTTAGGTGGCTGCTGGGGCTCCTGGGCTCAAATGTGCTGGAACATGATAGAATGGGCTACATGTTGCTGCAAGAACTTACCAGGTGAGTAGCTATTAATATAAAACAAAGACAAATGCTGGAGAAACTCAGCAGGTCCAGTAGTATCCATGGGAGGAAAGTAAAGTCAATGTTTTGAGACCAGTTACTCTTCATCAGTGTCTGCTCATGGCCAGTTCACAGCCAAAGCCATCCAGAGCCTTAGAAATAGTGCTGCTTGGTCTTAGCTGCTCTTATGGTGTTAATGTAACCCAAGCATGCAGAGGGTTTCCACCTGAGCTGATCATATTAGAGAAATATCACATTGGTCCTGAGCCCCAGAACCTCCCCGAACCTTGAGTAATATCTGGACTACACTTACAAATGACCTACTGTGTTGAAGAGTCCTTATCACATCCACCAGAGGATTGCCTCCCAAAATAGGTACTAGGATCACATTGCACAAGTAATCTGCTCCCAGGTACGCACATGTGTAGCACATTAACTTGGTGCTACTTGCTTGTTTACTGGAAGGTACATGTAGCCAGTACTAACTCTGACATGTTTTGGCTGCACGCTTCAGAGTAGGGCCCAAATATAGCAGTAACTCACACTACTTAGAGCTATCTTGCACTTCTTAAAAGGCAGGGCTTTGTCGCTGGAGCAAATGATGGGTGCTGTTAGGCAACAGAATCTGATCTGGAAAATATTGAAGAATGGGTGACCATGAAAGAGCATGGACTTATGGAAGTCTCAAGAGACAAATTAAACTGACAGCAATGAGAAATCAGGAGAAAGAAAGATCTGGACTTCCAAATAGTAGATGTTAAGTAAAATTTGCTCATCTCTGCTGCAGCAAATGAAAAGCTTGTACTGGTAACTGCACAGATCCAAATGAGACTTCTATTATTTTGCAGGCCATTAAACTATTGACAGCTAAAAAGATTCTAAATGATTACCAAGATGTTCTTTGCAAGCTTAGATGATGATCATCTCAAATTGATGATAGCGAGGGATCAAGTACAGAGGAGAGTTCCTCAGTCCAATGTGAAAGACATATTTACAACATACAAGAGCATATTGAATAACAGAGCAGGCTCAAAGGGTCAAAAAGCCTACCCCTTATTCTACTTTTTATGTTCTCTTTCTGCCTGTGCACTCCTCACCTGACGTGTGAATACTGCATTATATGTGCTATCCTCAAAGATCTTAACCTTGTGGGCAGCACAGTGACTCAGTGATTGGAACATGGTGCTAGGGACCCGGGCTCGATTCAACCCTCAGGTGACTGTATGGAGTTTGCACATTCTCCCCGTGTCTGCATGGGTTTCCTCTGGGTACTCCAGTTTCCTCCCACAGTCAAAAGCTACGCAAGTTAGGTGGATTGGCCATGCTGGCTTGCTCCATAGTGTCCAGGGATGTGTAGCTTTGATGTGTTAGCCAAGGGAAATATAGATTAGGGAGATGGGTCCGTGTGCGATGCTCTTTGGAGGGTCAGTGTGGACTTGTTGGGATTCTCCACAATTATGCCAGCTATCAGTTAGATCCAAAAACAGATTTTCAACAGTTAAGAGACACTTCTTGATCATATGGTCACCTTGGACACTGAAAGATCTTATTGTGACCGACCCTTAAATTATGTTCTCTGTTTATTCCTCTAGTTTAAGTAACATTATGTCAGGGAACTTACCCTATTAATTATATTTTATATAATCTTAATCTAAACTAGAGACCAACTTTTACTTTAAAAGATTGGACCATAGTAATGTGGGTGGCATGGTGGCACAGTGGTTAGCACTGCTGCCTCACAGTGCCACCTCAGGCGACTCTCTGTGTGGATTTGGCATATTCTCCCCGTGTCTGCGTGGATTTCCGCCAAGTGCTCTGATTTCCACCCACCATCCAAAAATGTGCAGGTTAGGTGAATTGGCCATGCTAAATTGCCCAAGTGTTAGGTGTAGGGGAATGGGTCTGGGTGGGTTGTGCTTCGGCGGGTCAGTGTGGATGTGTTGGTCCGAAGGGCCTGTTTCTGCACTATAAGTAATCTAATCTAATACTTACCATGTCTTCCTTTATCAAAACCATCACTCATCTCAAGTTGGCTCCCAGTTCCATCTCGATTAATTTACATTTTCCCCTGCACCATTTCATTTGAATGTTTCCAAATCTCACTCCTTTCACACAACTTTTCAACTCCTGGTCTCTTTGAGATTGAAGATAGAGAAAGATAAAGGAACCCACTCACAACACTTCCACACTATAACAGAGCACTTAATCTCTCATATTTGTAGGCACAGGACTCAAATCACTCTTTTACCATGCAATTACAAACAACAGTTAATCAAATTACTGAATTGGCTGATCTCACCTGCTCTGCAGCAGAACACTTGATTTGTTTGTTTAGTCCTGCCAGGAAATCTTTAAGATATTTTAAACTTAAAACAGTAACTTTAATTTGCAGATAAGCCCCTGAATTTATGCAAGTTTAACCTTTAAAATTTAAAATTCTTCTTTTCCTTTTCACCAGTTCAGTCTTTCCACTTTGTATCAGAATATTGCAGAGTCATCTTTGGCTCCATCCTCTATTGACCCTTGGTTAACAATTAACAAGGGTATCCCCCGAAGGAATACATTTAAATTACATACACTTTTACACTTGCTGATAATGTCAAGCTGTATGGCTGCATCAATTGCTTTCATAAGTGAAATTTGTCCTTTCAATAATTTTGATTTTAAAAATTCATAGTGATATGAAGAAGGATTTCCTGAATTCTGGTCATTCCCTCTTTTCACTTATCAACAAGAAGAATTCCACATCCAAAAGTAAGAAATGTTAGATTGATTTTAATAATAGCAATAATTTTTAATTATATGACACAATAAATATAGTAAAACATCTCAAGGTGTTTCATTATCAAATAAGACTTGATGCAGGACCACACAAGAAGATGTTAAGAGAGATGAACAAAAACTTGATCAAATAGACAGATTTTAGGAGTGGTTTAAATGAAAAGAGAGTATGAGAGTCAGAGAGGATGGGGGAGAGGGTGATTCCAGGATCTAGGACTTAAGTAGTTGAATGCACAGTCACCAGTGGTGGAGTGAATAAAATCAGGATGGGCACAAGGCCAGAATTGGAATGGCGGGGATATCTCAGGAAGTTGTGGGGCAGGAGAAGATTACAGAGATAAGGGAGGAGAATGCTACAGAGATAATTAAAAACAAGGACAAAAATTTCAAAATCAAGATTGGTGTTAATGAACAAAAATATAAGTTATCCCAGTTATACTTGCTAACACACATTTTATATCTCAAAACCTTTTACAGAAAAAAGATAAATCATATTTATCTTCAAGTTGTAAAGAAAAATGAGTTTTGATTGCATTGATAATTATTATGGAGAGTAACTAAGGAGGTAAAAAATTAGGTTGAAAATAATTTACGACCTTGTGCATTAGACTAAGGCAATATTTGCTTATTCAGTTTTGTGTAAAATATTATAATTGATTATTAGTTGTAAACTGAAAGATTATTTATTTTATAATAACTTAATGAATAGCAGTTAACAGAGAATCAGATGAGAAAGATTTTACCCAAACTGTCTCCTTTGTTTTTTTCAACCCGTGGTAAAAGGTACAAAATATTTCACTAATACTTTCAGGGATCATTTGTTAGAGACTTACACAAAGACTATGAAATAACTTCGGAACTTTGGGGATATATAGTGAGTCTTTGGTATGAATCAAAACTTAGCTCTAAGGGGCAAGGCATTAATACTTGTTCAGATGTTTTGTCGGAATTGAAGGATGGTATTTGTGAAATTGCTATAGGGGACTTCTGTATTTAATTTACATTAAGATGGAGACAGAAACTCAATCCACAATGGTCAAATCTGTCAAGGGTGGGAGAACAGGAGAATGCAGAGTTAAGCAATATATACCAATGGATTCTATCAGAAGTTTGCAGTCCTGCCACATCCAATCATGAATAGTGCTGGACAATGAACAACTAATCAGAGGAGGAGATTTCACAAACATCCCCATTCTTAATAATGGCAGGATCCAGCATTACAGAACAAAAGACAATGCACATGTATTTGTATCCATTTCAGCAAGAGCTTCAAGTGATCATCCATTCTGGCCCCTTCTAGATGTCCCTAGCATCACAAATGATTGGCTTGAACCAATTTGATTCACTCCACGTGATGTCAAGTAATTAATCCATTGAGTATTGTAAAGTTTACAGGTACAATATTTTGGTTGTGATCTTGAAAACTTGTAATCTAGAACTAGCCACAGTCAAGTTGTTACAATACAGCTACAAAAGCATTTACCTGACAGTGTAGAACATTGTTCATTTATGTCCGATGTTCAAAAGGGAAAAAGTGAGGACTGCAGATGCTGGAGAGTCAGATTCCTGATGAAGGACTTACACCTGAAACATCGACTTTCCTGCTCCTCAGATGCTGCCTGACCTGCAATGCTTTTCTAGCGCCACACTTTTTGACTCTGTGTTCAAAAGGTAAAACAAATTTAATTTAGCCAATTACTGCCCCATTAATCTACTTTCAACCATCAACAACTCAGGAAGGATAGATACACCAAGCCTACTCCTCAACAACAACCTGCTCATTAATGCTCTGTATGGATTCCACCAGGGTCACTCAGCTCCAGAACTCATTATAGTAATGGTTCAAGCATAGAATAAAGATCTGAATTTCAGATCTGAAATAAGAGTGACTGCCTTGTCACCAAAGTTGCATTTGACTGAGTGTGGCAGCAATAAACCTCAGCAAAATTGAAGTAAATAGAAATTGGAGGTATGCCCTCGACTAGTTGGAATCATAGTTATCTTCTGTCCAACCAGCAGAAGATGGTTGTGATTGCTATAGGCGATGGGCAAAGAGTCCATGAATTCTCTTTTGTTGGAAGTGAGAGTGGATGATGCAGGTTAGCTGGGTTCAAGAAGAGAGTTTATAATTGAAAAAAGAAATCAAGGATTGTCTTTGTTATTCAAAGTTAAAAATCACACAACACTAGGTTACAGTCTAACAAGTTTATTTGGAAGCATAAGCTTTGTTTTTCAAGCTATTGATCATTGCTGCTAATTGTAATTTGAAATGTTATAGATTTGTCAAAATGCAGCTGCTATTATTCTGTCACTTACATGTTTTGCCTCATGACTTCCAAAATTTCTGTGATGTTTCATTTTTATTTTGTTTCATTCATGGGATGTGGGCATCCCAGGCATGTATTGCAAATACTGATTATCCTTGATAAGTAGTTGTGAGTGAACCTTTTTGTCCTTGTATTCCCTGTTGCAGAGCAGGAGCTCTCTAATCCTTATTGCCCAACACCCAGAAATTCCCTATGTTCCATCCGTGCCAATTTATGCCTCCTCATGCTGCCCATCCACGCACGCACGCAATCCCACACACCCTCCATGCCAACCTATGCCTCTCTTCCAATCCCCATAGCCCAATGTAGCCTCTATCCTACCTGTGCTCTTCTACCTACTGTACATTCTTCTTATAATTATGCTATCCCATTCTTCCACCCATCACTAGTACCCCTCATACCCTCTACAATAACTCATTTCTCCTTTCCATTCCATGACCCTCTATAACCTCTATTCCAACTTAATTTCTATTTATTCAAACTTATGTCTCCACTCACCATCTTTTACCCCTACCCACTCCAGGCCAATTCACGTATATTTACCATGAACAGCCTTCAGGAGGTTATGGCCAGCAGAATTAAATCCCTTTTGAGCTTTGCCATCACCCACCTTGCACCTTAATCTCTCACAATTTGGCCCTTTACCCCTCAGTCACCTCAAACTCTATTCCCCTGCACACCTGTAACTACCCCTGAAAAGGGGGGAGGGGCTTATCGTGGCCGCCAATGTTGATCCTGAATGGAGTGGATGCCCAGCTTGTTCCTTTGATAGACATATTCAGGGCAGACCAGACTTGGATATCTGGCTGTAAGAAAATCGCTGACAGATAACTGGGAAATCTTTCATAGGATCACTGCTGGTCAAACCTATTCTGAAGGTAAGCAGAGCATACAGACTGTTGTTAAGCGGCTTTCTTTTGCTTCACCTACTACACCCCCATCACACACCGTTACTGTTGAAAATTCAACCTGTGCAAGCAGTGCTAGGCATTATTTCTGTGGAGTCTTCACAGTGAAAGCTGATGGGTTGTTTGATCTTGTAGCAGATGTTACTAGTTAGTGAATATATTCAGACCCTCACTCTCTTGGGACTTTAAGGACAATTCAGTCATTGCCTGTTGCCTGGTTGTGATCAACACAGGTCAAAAATGAAGCAGAGACACCTCTGTTCTCTATGGCTCAGTTATGTTGTGAATCTTTTCAAACATTATTTGACCCTTTTAAAGATTTAGGGATTCTACACGACTGAATTGCCACCATCGTATTCACCACAATCCTGCCACATCATCACCCCCACCCCCACCCCCACCCAGACTTTAATGGAAATCAACTCCTCCGGAAATTCAAAGGTCAGAGCCACTCGCTGCCTTTATCTTTTTGATTGTAAGACAAAAGACATCCTGCTGATGGGAGAGTAAAGAAAAGTCTTGTTGTTGGGCAGAGGTCATCTCCTAAACCAGTTCAGCAACATTCTTTCATGTGAGCATCTTGGGCTCATTCACATCTCTGAGGAACAATGGAACCTTCTCTGTCTCCCAGCTCCACAGTTGAGAGCTTTAGTTTCAACAGGACAAACAAACCCATTGTTATATCTGAACCTGAATTATCATTTTTCAAACTAAAATTACAAAATACTTTCAGTAAGCATAAACCTGACTTTTTCGCTTCTTATCCAGACCCTGCTCTTACACACAACTGAATGTTGTTTTTCCCATCACCAAATCAATGGTGATCAATAATGATATTTTCAAAAAATCTATTAACCATCACCAGTAAATCACCCTTGTTTTCCAAATGATTAATGCAAATGCAAAGCCCGTTAACAAGTCTGACTTTTACATCTAATAAGCAAAGTAAAACAGCTGTACTTTATTTATAGCTGTCCAAGCATAACAATTTTTTTGGATTGTGTTCAATCAGCAGCAACATAAACTTTATACAGTGGTAGGCACTGGATGAAAAGTTTCAGTTGTGGGAGTGGGATTTAAATGGACTTTAAGTTGCATATGTGACGTCATATTGGGTAATCAACAGGACATATAATTATGGTAGGTCAGGCAGCATTTGAAGAGCAGGAGAATTGAAGTTTCGGGCATCAGTCCTTCTCCTCCTCTCTCCACAAGAATTCCTGATGAAGGGCTTATGCCCAAAATGTCGAGTCTCCTGCTCCTCAGATGCTACCTGACCTGCTGTGTTCTTCCAGCACCACACTCTCAACTCTGATCTCCAGCATCTGCAGTCCTCACTTTCTCCGATATAATTATGGTATAAATATAAAGAGAAAGTGCTGAAGAAATTCAGCAGGTTTGGCAAATCTGTGGAGAGATAACAAAGTTAACATTTCAAGCTCAATATAATACTGAACTCAAAACATTAACTCCATTTCTGTCTCCACGGATGCTGCTCGACCTGGTGAGTTTCTCCAACATTTTCTCATTCAATTTCAGATTTCCGACATCCATAACATTTTGCTTTCAATTATAGTTGGATTCAGATTTAAGACATCACCATGGAAAACCAATACTATAAAAATGTACATCATTCAAAATTAGAATGTGTCAATAGACCATGTTATATTGAAAGGTGACAGCTAAGACAAAAATGACAACTGCTAGATTCAGTTTTAGAGAAGGGAATTCTACCACTCCTCCACTGGCGTCTTTGAAGGTGGGAGGGATATTAAATTAAATAGGTGACCAAGGTCTCTTCCCTGGGGTGGGGGAGTCCAGGACTAGACAGCATAGGTTTAGGGTGAGAGGTGAAAGATTTAAAGGGACCTAAGGGGCACATTTTTCACGCAGAGGGTGGTACGTCTATGGAATGAGCTGTCAGAGGAGGTGGTGGAGGCTGGTACAATTACAACATTTAAAAGGCATCTGGATGGGTATATGAATAGGAAGGATTTGGAGGGATATGGGTCAAGTGCTGACAAATAGGACTAGATTAATTTATGATATTTGGTCGACATGGACAAGTTGGACTGAAAGGTCCGCTTTCTGCTGTACATCTCTATGACTCTATGACTCTCAGGTGCAGAGTTTCCCTCCAAGGGCAAAAGTCAACAAGGAAGGCAGAGCCACCTTTGCAAGTGATCCTGTCTGCCCATTCATTCACTTTGTGTCTTCTCTCCTGGTATCTAAAATCTGACCATCCACAGCCGAGATCCCCCCATTACATCAACACTCCCTGACCAAAGTCCCAGATTGATCTAATTCCAATTCCTGATTGGTCCTTCTCAGGTCTCTGTTGTCATGCCAGCAGTGGCCACTACTTGCTCCTGGTGTTGTTGGGACAGGAACTATTAACCAATCTCTTTGGCCGGCAATTCTCAAATGTGGGATTTCCTGTGTTTGATGGGCAGAAGAGGCTCTCTCACTTTGTTGCGGCCACCCCAGAATATTATTACTGCAGAATAAAAACCAAAAGAACTGAGGCTACTGTAAATTAGAAACAAAAATAGAAAGTGCTGGAAAAGCTCAGCAGGTCTGGCTACATCCGTGGAGGGAAATCAAAGTTAACATTTCAGGTCTGGTGACTCTTCCTCAGAACTCAGGAAGTCAGTGTTCTGAGGAAAGGTCACTGAACCTGAAACGTTAATTCTGATTTCTCTTCACAGATACTGCCAGACCTGCTGACCTTTTCCAGCAATTTCTGTTTTAGTTTATTATGATTGCAGAGCAGCCTGTTTTAGACTCAGTAAGCTCAAGGTAGACTATTCTGTTGGGGAGAGGGTCGGTAACTACAACACTTTACCATTCCTATAAAATTTACCCCTGACAGTTTCAAATA
Organism: Chiloscyllium plagiosum; assembly: GCF_037043375.1. NCBI lineage: Eukaryota > Metazoa > Chordata > Chondrichthyes > Orectolobiformes > Hemiscylliidae > Chiloscyllium > Chiloscyllium plagiosum. The sequence continues at coordinate 55,197,827 of NW_028270149.1, read as the reverse complement.
GTCAGGGAATGAAATAGATGTCGTTGTTTTAGCTCCATACCAGGTAGAAGACAGGATTCCCTATAAGAAATGAGAAATGTCAAAATAAGATAAAAGGCATCCTGCAGTTTAAAATGTTAATGCTTGCAGTTCTCATTAGGATCAATTTAAATGACAGCCAGAGGACAGTGTGCATGTTGAATGGATGTGAAGTTGAGGGTAAGCAGCTCAATTGACCATGACTGGTTACTGGCTTGAGGTTAGTGTATAGAAGGGTGTTCTGGCTGAGAGGCGATGGAACTCTGGGCAGAAATGATCACAATGTCCTTTCTTAAATTGCAGACAAATACCCTTACTTCTCCTGGTCACAGGAGAAGGCTTTATTTTATTTTCAATCTTCTTGACGGGTGTCTTCAGTCTGTAGCTGAAAAATGTGTTGCTGGAAAAGCGCAGCAGATCAGGCAGCATCCAAGGAGCAGGAGAATCAACGTTTTGGGCATAAGCCCTTCTTCAGGAATGAGGAAAGTGTGCCAAGCAGGCTAAGATAAAAGGTAGGGAGGAGGGACTTGGGGGAGGGGTGTTGGGAATGTGATAGGTGGAAGGAGGTTAAGGTGAGGGTGATAGGCCAGAGAGGGAGTGGGGGCAGAGAGGTCGGGAAGAAGATTGCAGGTCTGAAGAGCTTCAGGGCAGAGGAGATGACCTGGGGGGTGCAGTGAGAGAGGGACTCACTGAAATCCTTGTAGAGGGAGGAGGAGAGCTTCTTCAAGGAAGGCATCCTTGCAAGAGGATTCGCAGTAGGTTAAAATCAACTAGGAGAAAGTGAGGACTGCAGATGCTGGAGATCAGAGCTGAAAAATGTGTTGCTGGAAAAGCGCAGCAGGTCAGGCAGCATCCAAGGAGCAGGAGAATCGACGTTTCGGGCATAAGCCCTTCTTCAGGAATGAGAAAAGTGTGCCAAGCAGGCTAAGATAAAAGGTAGGGAGGACAGTTACAGGGATTTCTACATTCAGGCTAAGTTGTAGTCATAGCCAGGGCTCAGTGACATTCATGGCATTCATAAATCAGTCAAACATTGATGCATTGGCCAAATGTAGAATGCTCTGTTCAATCACACCTCTGAGATCTGCGAGAATGAATAACATTTTTCCAGTGGTTGAAATACCCAAGTACAGGTCTCATCAATGGCAACCATGCAAAATAATCTGTTAATATCATCAGTGTTGAGTAGAAGAAGAAATTTTATTTTCTAATATAAATGATGCAATTTAATTCTGCATATTAACACAAGACTGTGTTAACACCAAGAAGCAGCCTGAAATCTTTTCCTCCCAGATAACATGGGATACCTGCACTGTTTAGCAAGATTATTATATTAGAATGTTAGTTGCTAGGAGACCAGGTGTACTAACTTCATCATGACCTTTCTATCATCTCAGGGCATAGAGCTAAAGTAGAGAGAATGGAACTTAGTGAAGTTTAGTTAAAAAGTTGAATAAATCAAAATTTGTAAATTCACTTTCTAACATCTGATTAGGTTGGGAGTTCCTTTTACACTCTGGGAATTATAAATTCCTCTTTAATTTAGCCCTCACAAAGTGATTAGGCTTTCACTGGACAAAAGAAAGTAGCAAAAGGAAACCAGCTGAATGCGCTGATTTCCAATTCACACTAATGATTTATTGCTTATAATGTTTATGAAGATAACTTTAAGGCTCACTCCATTATTTTTTAGCTACTTTTTAATAAACATTTGATTAAAGATTCCAAGAAATCATTTTGGCTTTGAAATGTTAACTTTGTTTCTTTCTCTAAACGCACTGCCATACCTAATGAGCTTCTCCAGAACTGTCAGATTTCCATTACCTGCAGTAGTTTGCTTTTATTTTTATTGTATTAAAGCTTAATGGATGTGGGGGTAATGTTGCATGATTACCTATGCCAATATAATGGAGGCAGGCAGCATCTGCCTTCTAGTTACAAAGACAGTGTGTAGCCCAGAATGAGATGCCTGTACACTCAGCAATGAGCTCAGGTTCGTGTTAGGCTAGCACTAACGTAGGCCAACCTGCACTTCTTAAATTGGGAAGTATGAGAACGGGAGTCTTTCAGTTCATTCAACTGACAGGGAAAACAATTATCTGGTGAAGATGAAACCCAGGTAATGGAGCTGAAATCCTTAAGGGCCTAAAGTTCTCGGATACAGTGCTAGAAACTTTAATGGAGGAAACTGAAACAAGGAGAGAGACGGTATCTTGCCTAAGACCAGGAAGAATTCTAGAGCGATCTGACACAGTAGGGAAAAAAAAATTTAATGCAAAAAGTTCAACTGACTCACACAGGTGGCAAATGGTAATTAATGCACCTTCAAATGCCATATTTTACCATGTGCACTATCAACACTGCACATTGCTCAGAACACAACATCCCCTTTACCGAGTAATGGCAATCTTTAATAACCAGACCTCATGCCATTTGTATGTTCTCCCTCCCCATCCTCATAAGCCTAGCATTATTGCAGATTTCAACCTACATCTCACAGCTTACATATGCTGTTAATATTTAACCATTGCAACCACATCACCAATCACTTTGCACTATACTCACAGACTCATCCACAGGACATAGTGGTGCCCACTCAGAGACATGAAGGATGATGAAAGATTAATTCAGCTTTACCCCTATCAAGGAGATGGTGCATAATTGTAATAGTCCGGTGGGGGGGGGGTGAAGCACATAGTTGGGAAGGAAGATGAAGTCGACTTGCATGTCCTTGGTGGAATGGAAGGTGGAGCTGAAGTAGTCGGCTACAGGGCAGTGGGGTTGTTGGGTGTGTGTGTCCCAGAGATGTTCCCTGAAACATTGCACGTCCCTCCCTTTAACCACACGGCATCAACGTCGAGTTCACCAGTTTCCAAATCTCCCCTCCCCGCGTCTCATCCCAGATCCAACCCTCCAACTTGGCTCCGCCCTCTTGTCCTGTCCATCTTCCTTCCCATCTATCTGTTCCACCCTCCCCACTGTCCTATCACAATTACCTCCCACCTGCATTCACCTATCGCTTTCCCAGTTTCCTCTCCCCCAGACCCACCCCAACCCTCCTGTCATCCCCTTACCCCTCCACATTCCTGAGGAAGGGCTTAAGCCCTAAATGTTGACTCTCCTGCTTTTCGGATGCTACCTGACCTGCTGTGCTTTTCCAGTGCCACACATTTTGACTCTGACTCTTCCAGCATTTGCAGTCCTCACGTTCTCTCAGTTGCTGTATTGCTAAATGGGGACAGGCTTCAGAAACCTGAAGCACAAAAGAATTTGGGAGTCTTAGTTCAGGATTCTCTTCAGATTAATATGCAGGTTCAGTTGTCAGCTAGGAAGGCAAATCTAATGTTAGCATTAATTTCAACAAGAGGGCTAGAATACAAGAGCAGAGATGTACTGTTGAGTATGTATAATACTCTGATCAGATCACAGTTGGAATATTAGGAGCAGTTTTGGACCCCCTTAACTAAGGAAAGATGTGCTGTTCTGTAAGGGGTCCAGAGGAGGTTAACAAGAATGATTCAGGGAAGAAGGGCTTGTCAAATGAACAGCAGTTGAGGACTCTGGGTCTGTTTTTAAAGGAGTTTCAAAAGATGAGGAGGGGATTTTACTGAAGTTTACAGAATATTGAGAGGGCTAGATAGAGTGGATGTGGAGAAGATTTTCCCACTACTAGGACCTGGGGGCCAGCCTCAGAGTGAAAGCACAATCCTTTAGAACTGAGATGAGGAAGAATTTCTTCAGTCGGAGGGTGGTGACTTTGTGGAATACATTGCCACAGAAGGATGTATGGAGACCATGTCATTGAGCATATTTAAGGCAGACATAGATATAGATTCCTGATTAGTAAGGGGGTCAAGGGTCACAGGAAGAGAGAGGAGAATTGGGTTGAGAAACATATCAGCCATGATTGAATGGTGGAGCAGCCTCATCGGGCTGAATAACTTGATTCTGTTCTTATATCTTATGGTCATAAGGTCTTACAATCATCTTCAACTGCTGGCAAAATAACTTGCGACCCAATGATGGCACTGTGCGGTACAAATCTTGATATGTGCTCTACTACAAATTGCAGGGTTCCTCTCAGGCTGTTCAAACAGCAGAAGCATTGTTTAACCATTCTGGTGCTCTGCCTCATCTAATTTTGTGTGGTACCATGGCTTTTGTTTTAAGCTGATGCCTGTGTATGCATGAGTTGTGTACTGTCATGAGTTATCTGATCAGTCAATAGTCTTTGTCACCCTGTTATTACCCTCTGCTTTGTCAGGGCAGTTAAAATACAAATGGTACAAAGGTTGCCAGTCTTTAGCTAATTTGATTCACTCCATGTGAGATCAAAAAATGATTGGAAGCTGTGGATACTGCATGGGCTATGGCTTTGACAACATTCTGGCAGTAGTGCTCAAGACTTGTGCTCCAGACCTGCTGAACTAGGCAAAAGTGAGGTCTGCAGATGCTGGAAATCAGAGTTTAGATCAGAGTGGTGCTGGAAAAGCACAGCAGGTCAGGCAGCATCCGAGGAGCAAGAAAATTGATGTTTCAAGCGGGCTTTTGCCTGAAACGTCGATTTCCCTGCTCCTCGGATGCTGACTGACGTGCTGTGCTTTTCCAGCACCACTCTGATCTAAACTCCAGACACTTTGAAGTCCAGACAAGCTGTTCCATACAGCTACAACACTGACATCTCCCGACATTGTAGAAAATTGCCCAGGTATGTCCTGTACACAAAAACTGGAACAAATCTAACCCAGTCAAATACTGCCTAATCAATTTACTCTTCATTATCAGTAAAGTGTTGGAAGGTGTCATCAATATCAAGCAGCACCTGGTCAGTGACACCCAGTTTAGGTTCCTGCAGGGCGACTCAGCTCTTGACCTCATTCCAGCCTGGGTTGAAACATGGACAAAAGAGCTGAATTCCAGAGGTGAGGTGAGAGTGGCAGCCCGTGACATCAAGGCCATATTTGACTGATTTTTTTTTATTCTTGTGGGATGTGGGTGTGATTGGCTGGGCCAGCATTTATTTCCCATCACTGGTCGCCCTGAGAAGGTGGTGGTGAGCTGCCTTCTTGAACCGTTGCTGTTCATATGCTGTGAGCTGACCCACAATACCCTGAAGGAGGGAATTCCAGAATTTAGACTTAGTGATAGTGAAGGATTTCTACGTCAGGATGGTGAGTGGCTTGGAGGGGATTTGCAGGTGATTGTATTCCCATGAATCTGCTGCCCCTGCCTTTCTTGGTGGAAGTAGTTGTGAGTTCAGAAGCTGCTATCTAAGGATCTTTGTTGAATTTCAGCAATGCATCTTGTAGATCGTACACATTTAGCGAGTTTTGAGAACACTTGTAGCTCAGGTTGAGGATCTGGATGTAGGTTTGCTCGCTGACCTGGAAGGTTCATTTCAAGATGTTTTGTCAGTCTATTATGTAACATCTTCAGTGGGCCTCAGGTGAAGCAATGCTGTTAATTCCTGCTTTCTATTTATATTCTTGGGTTTCCCTGGTTTGATGATGTCATTTCCTGTGGTGAAGTCACATCCTGAAGCCACATCCTGTCCCAGTCGAAGGACACCACTTCGACTGGGACAACACATCCATCCTAGGACAAGCCAAACAAAGGTACACACAAGAATTCCTAGAAGCATTGCATTCCAACCGGAACTCTTTCAACAAACACATCGAGTTAGACCCCATCTACCACCCCTGAAAAAAAGAACAGGAAGTGACTTCACCACAGGAAATGACATCACCAACCCAAAGAAACCCAAACAAATAAATAGAAAGCAGGACTTATCAGCAGTGCTTCGCCTGAGGTCCACTGAAGATGTTACCTAGCAGGCTGACGAAACATCTGGAAATGAACCTTACAGCTCAGTGAGCTAACCTACATCCATAGTATACATTACTGCTTCTGAGCATCAATGGTGATATGACTGAAGGTGGATGTGGTGCCAGTCAAGTGGGCTGCTTAATTCTGGATAGTATCAAGTTTCTCGAGTGCTGTTGGAGCTGTACTCATCTAGGCAAGCAGGGAGTATTCCATCCCACTCCTGATTTGTGCCTTGTAAATGGTGGACAGGCTTTTGGGAGTCAAAAGATGAGTTACTAGCAATTGTATCCCTCGACTCTGACCTACTCTTGTAGCCATTGTATTTGTATGACTAGTCCAGTTCAGTATCTGGTCAATGCTAACCCTCAGGATGTTGATAGTTGGGGATTCAGTGATGGCAACACCACTGAATGTCAAAGGTGGTGGTTATACTCTGTCTTGGTGTAAGTGGTCACTTTCTGGCATTTGTAGAAACAATCTCTCTTAGTAGTGAGGCAATTATAGTTTGGATAGTTAATTGGGGCCAACAGTTAATCTGATTTAAAGCAGTTCCTCAAACTGCTGAGGTCGACCATAGAAAAACAACAGGCTTCTGTGCAATCAGAACAGAGTGCAACTAGCAGTGAGCAGAATGTGGGAGTTTGATATGTGTGTGGTTAGATGACGTGGAAAGGAAAGTTTTTTCTTTTTTCTCCTGTCTTATTTTCCTGAATACTTCCACAGATTGGTTGGAGCAAGCGCAGACCAAGGCAAAAGAGCTGGGAGATTATCAGGGATTAACTGAGAGGCACGAAGGATAAGTGCAAGTCAGAAAATAAGAGGAGATTAAAGTAAAAGGAATATCTTTAAGATTAAGTAATTAGAAAAGTTAGCAGGTAGGACAAAGTAGGTTCACATTTAAGTCATGGCAGGTGAAGTCAGCTGAGTGAATCTTCTATTTATTTATTTTGTGGGATGTTGGCATAACTGGCTGGGCCAGCATTTATTCACCGTCCCTAGTTGCCCTTGAGAAAGTGGTGGTGAGCTGTCTTCTTGAACAGCTGCAGTCCATCTGCTGTGGTTTGACCCGCAATGCCACCAGGGAAGGAATTACAGGATTTTGACCCAGCAACAGTGAAGGAATGGCGATATATTTCCAAGTCAGGATGGTGAGTGGCTTGGAGGGGGCCCTGAAGGTGATGATATTCCCATATATCTGCTGCCCATGTCCTTCTAGTTGGAAATGGTTGTGGTCTTGGAAGATGTTGGCTGAGGATCTTTGGTGATTTTCTGCAGTGCACATTTGTAGATAGGACACAGCGCTGCTACTGAACATCAAAGGTGTAGAGAGTGGATGCTTGCGGATCTTGTGCCAATCAAGCAGGTTTGTGTGATTTATTTATAAAACCAGTTAAGTCACCTTTGGAGATTGCATACACTTCTGACCACAGAATTACACGAATATGTGATCACACTGGAGACGGTCGAGGGAAGGCTTCGGAATTTCTGCCAGGATTGTAGATCTAACTCTGAATGCAGAGACTATGACTGATTTTGTAGACACGTGGACAGTGAGTGAAGATTTCATTGTGATTTACAATATGATGAAGGGCTAGATAGTGTATAATGGAAAACCTTATTTCTCTTAACCATGAGATCAATAGCCAAGGACCAGAGATTTAAAGCAATTGGTAGAAGTGTTGGAGAGGTGTCGAGGGGAAATACTCTTACGTACACTTTGGTAATGATCTGGAATTCACTGCTTGAACATTTAACAGAGACAAAAACAAACAATCCATTTAAAAACTATGATCCTGAAGCATGCAAACACATAGAACTACGGACAAGAGCTGAGGAAGTGGGGTTAGGCTGAATAGAGTTTTTCACTCTGTGCATACACAATGGATTTAATGGTCGGCCTTCCTTATGTTTGTACCTTAGATTTCATAAGATTGAGCAATGGCCATGAATATCTGATAGTTTTTAAGACACTGAACATGCTACTCCATGAGTGAAGGAGCTCGCTAACAAGTCTGGGCAATATTTAGAACATTCTATTTCAATTGATTAATAGTTAAGGTCTTTACCGGCACTAATCATGTCCTATCTTGCAAATAAGTATAAGTCAACGCACAAAACTTGAATTATTTTTAAACATAAAATCAAAGCTATTCTTGTTGTGATTTTTCATTCCATTTTTCTTAAAGGGACTTTTGAAAATACATAAATTTACACTTTGGATCGATGTCACAAAATTAGGCTCCATAACACCACTGGTTTGTGGGAGGTAACTGCGGAAAGAAAATGGGATGGGGGTTGTTCCCAATGACTGCCAATATAGCCTGCATTGATTGTTATGGAGTGCACAAAAAAACTGTAGAGTGAGCAGATCATGGTAAAATTTTACATGTCACACTGATTTGATACTTGAACAGTCATTTTGGACTTTGCTTGGACACCCTGTCAGGCAGGCAATGCTCCAGAAGAGAACAGAAGCCAATATCAGGGAACGCGTGCAATATTGGAGGGATACTAAAGGGAGATCAACTCATCACTCATTATATTAGAAGTGTTCGACTTTACATCAGAAGGGTATCTACAATCAAAGTTTGCCACTTCAGGGTGATTGGTCATTAACTTAGAATATTTTTGAACTGCTGGAGCAATCTTTTTGCAAAGAGGACATTAAGGAGGGCATTGTACTGCCAGGTACACAAAGAGCTTGTACTCTGTTTGAAACATAGCTGGATGTATATGTGTATGTTTGTATGCATGCTCTGTGGTCTTTCTTTAAATCTCTTGTGAATGTTTGTTATAAGTGCTATACAAGGAAACATGCATGCAAAAGCACCTCCAGCTGAATGGCCTATTTAAAATTGTGATGAAAATATTATTTTAAAATACGATTATCTGTAGGAACCATTCATTAGATCTGAAATTGTTGCCTTCAGGATCCTTAAAAAGAGCTTCGAGATCTAAATGAGTGATATTGTGCATTCTTCTGGCTTGGCACCATTCTGTGCTGCCCTCTGGGCACATATTGCACTTGAATATTTATAATTTTGTCCAAGTGTAATAGAACTATTCATAAGGCATGCAGTGAAGTAAATTGAGAGAGAAATGATGAGCAAAGTGATTTTTCCAGTGTTATCATCTGCTCAAGTCGCTGCTTAGACTCATTTATATATCACCAAATGTAATGTCTAACATGAACCAACACAATTGAGCAGCATTTTACAACGATTTTTAAAATTGCAAATAAAAATTCTCCCTTGCCATATGTAGGAGTTGTAATTTGGTGCAGTTTGATTATATTTGTATAGCACCTTGAATTTAACAAGATATCTCATGGCAGGAACTTTAGAAATCTAAGAATGAAAGTAAGCCATAGAAGACGCAAGAAGCACAGCAGGTCAGGCAGCATCCAAGGAGCAGGAAAATTGACATTTTGGGCAAAAGCCCTTCATCAGGATTAGAGGCAGGATGCCTGCAGGGTGGAGAGATAAATGAGAGGGGGTGGGGGTGGAGAGAAAGTAGCATAGAGTACAATAGGAGAATGGGGATAGGGATGGAGGTGATAGCTCAGAGAGGAGGGTAGAGTGGATAGATAGGAAGGAAGATAGGCAGGTAGGACAGGTCATGAGGGAGGTGCTGAGCTGGAAGGCTGGAGCTGGGGTGAGATGGGGGAAGAGGAAATGAGGAAACTGGTGAAATCCACATTGATGCCCTGGGGTTGAAGTGTTCCGGGGCGGAAGATGAGGCGTTCTTTCTCCAGGTGTCGGGTGGTGAGGGAGCAGCAGTGAAGGAGGCCCAGGACCTGCATGTCCTCAGCAGAGTGGGAAGGGGAGTTGAAATGTTGGGCCACAGAGCAGTGGGGTTGATTGGTGCGGGTGTCCCGGAGATGTTCTCTAAAGCGCTCTACTAGGAGGCGTCCAGTTTCCCCAATGTAGAGGCGACCGCATCGAGAGCAACAGATACAATAAATCATATTGGTGGATGTGCAGGTAAAACTTTGATGGATGTGGAAGGCTCCTTGGATGGAGGTGAGGGAGGAGGTATGGACGCAGGTTTTGCAATTTCTGCCATGGCAGGGGAGGGTGCCAGGAGGGGAGAGTGGGTTGTTGGGGGGTGTGGACCTGACCAGGTAGTCATGGAGGGAATGGTCTTTGCGGAAAGCAGAAATGAGTGGGGAGGGAAATATTTGCCACTGACATTTGAACCGCTGTATGATTTACCAAGAAACTCACCCACTCATCTTTTATGTCCTAATGAGTAGTTTCCAACTAACATACTTATCTCCTCACTTAAACAAAATATGGGAAATTCTGTCCATTGTTGTCAAAGTATTTATTTTCCCTGGAGAAATACATTAATTTCTGCACTTTACCAAACATATTCCTATTTCAACTCTTATAGCAGACAAACTAAGATGCCAGCATGGATTTGAGTGAAAAGGATGAGGGAGTGCTTGCAGTGGGCATTCATGTATGAGTTAGGAGCAGAATTAGGCCACTGCGCTCATAGAGTCAAAGAGATGTACAGCATGGAAACTGACCCTTCGGTCCAACCTATCCATGCCGACCAGATATCCCAACCCAATCTAGTTCCACCTGCCAGCGCCCGGCCCATATCCCTCCAAACCCTTCCTATTCATATACCCATCCAAATGCCTCTTAAATGTTGCAATTGTACCAGCCTCCACCACTTCATCTGGCAACTCATTCCATACACGTACCACCCTCTGCGTGAAAATGTTGCCCCTTAGGTCTCTTTTATATCTTTCCCCTCTCACCCTAAACCTATGCCCTCTAGCTCTGGACACCCCCGTCCCAGGGAAAAGACTTTGTCTATTTATCCTATCCATTCTCTTCATGATTTTATAAACTTCTATAAGGTCACCCCTCAGCCTCCGATGCTCCAGGGAAAACAGCCCCAGCCTGTTCAGCCTCTCCCTGTAGCTCAGATCCTCCAACCCTGGCAACATCCTTGTAAATCTTTGCTGAAGCCTTTCAAGTTTCACAACATCTTTCCGATAGGAAGGCGACCAGAATTGCATGCAATATTCCAACAGTGGCCTAACCAATGTCCTGTACAGCCACAACATGACCTCCCAACTCTTGAATTCAATACTCTGACCAATAAACAAAAGCATACCAAACACCTTCTTCACTCTTCTATCTAACTGCGACTCCATTTTCAAGGAGCTATGAACCTGCACTCCAAGGTCCCTTTGTTCATCAACACTCCCTTGACTGAGATTTTTGAAGAAATAGTAAAGAGGATTGATGAGGGCAGAGTGATGCACATGATCTATATGGACTTCATTAAGGTGTTTGACAAAGTTTCACATGGTAGACTGGTTTGCAAGGTTAGAACACATGGAATACTGGGGGAACTAGCCATTTGGATACAAAATTAGCTAGAAGGTAAGAGACAGAGGGTGGTGGTGGAGGTTTGCTTTTTGGACTGGAGACCTGTAACCAGCAGTGTGCCACAGGGTTCGGTGCAGGGTCCACTGTTTTTGGTAATTTATATAAATTATTTGGGTGTAACTATAGGAGGTTTAGTTGGTAAGTTTGCATATGACACCAAAATTGGAGGTGTAGTGGACAGTGAAGAAGGTTACCTCAGACTACAATGGATCCTGATCAGATAGCCAATGGGGCTGAGGAGTGACACATGGCATTTAATCTAGATAAAAGTGAGATGCTGCGTTTTTGTAAGGCAAATCAGGGCAGGACTTATACAGTTAATGCTAGGGCCCTGGGCAGTATTGCCAAACAAAGGGACCTGAGAGTGCAGGTTCATAGTTCCTTGAAAGTGGAGTCGCAGATAGACAGAGTAGTGAAGGAGGTGTTTGGCATGCTTGCCTTTATTGGTCAGTACAATGAGTATATGAGTTAGGAGATCATGTTGTGGCTGCACAGGACATCGGTTATGCTGCTTTTCGAATACTGCATTCAATTCTAGTCTCCTCACTCTCGGAAAGATGTTGTTAAACTTGAAAGGGTTAACAAAAGGTTTACAAGGATGTTGCCAGGGTTGGAGAGTTTGAGCTGTTGGGAAAGAGTGAATAGGCTGGGGCTGCTTTCCCTGGATTGTCAGAAGCTGACGGGTGAACTTATAGAAGTTTATAAAATCATGAGGATAGGGTAAATAGACAAGGTATTTTCCCTAGGGAAGAGGAGTCCAAAATGTGAAGGCATAGGCTTAAGGTGAAAGAGAAAAGAATTTAAAAGGGACCGAGGGGGCAACATTTTCATGCATGAGTGGAATGAGCTGCCAGAGGAGATGGCGGAGATGGGTACAATTACAACAGTTAAAAAGCATGAATTAGGAAGGGTTTCGAGGGATATGGACCAAATGCTGGCAAAAGAGACCATTTTAGTTTAGAGTATCTGGTTAGCCTGGATGAGTTGGACTGAACTGCTTGTTTCTGTGCTGTTCTTCTTTTTGACTCTATGAATAACAGCTAATGGGACCATTAGTGGCTGACAATCAGTTAATTGTGATAGCAACTCATGTGAAGACAAGACCTAGTGTGTTGGGACTGGTATGACATTGGGGAAGGTGATGAAATCCTACAATTATGGAACTCAATATGGAATACAGGCGGCTGTATAGTTTCCAAGGGGAAAATGAGGTACTGTTCTTTCAGATTGCACTGAGCTTTGCTGGAGCAGTGTAGCAAGCCCAAGACAGAGACGTTGGCCAAGGAACAGGGTAATGCATTGAAATGGCAGGCAATTGGAAGCTCAGGGTCATTTTTCAGACAAAGCATAGGTGTACTGCAAACCGGTTGCCCAGTCTGCACTTCAACTCCTCAGTGTAGAGGAGACCACATTACGAGCAGTGAATACAGTAGACTAGATTGAGTGAAATGCAGGTATGAAACAGCATCAGCTTGATGAACTTCAAAGCCTACCTGGTGAACCACACAAACACAGCAGCTTAAATTACTGCATGCTGTGAAGCTAAGACATAGTCAAGTCGTTGCAAGGAAATATTGTGGAAATAAATGCCAATCACCCTACGTCAAGAAAACCACCTTCCTGTGACAACTGAAATAGTGTTTGATATGATGGATCAAGAGGCTACTTGGTCTTACCATCTCCAAAATTGGATTTCCCAAGTCCTTACCCATCAATGATGCCAGTATTTACTACCCGTCCTTCATTGCATTTGAGGAGGTAATGGTAAGCTGCCTTCTTGATTCACTGAAGGTGACAGAGCAACAGATGTTCCATTGGGTTGAATATAAATATGTGCTGTTCTTCTGTGAGATGGAGATCTCCTAGTCTGCATTGGATGTGTTCCCACATTTCATGTCATGGTTGCATTAGGTGAAGAACACACGTCACTTGAGCTCAAATAAGCTATTGATTGCTGATCAAGCAGTGAGACACTCAGCAATGATGGAATTCTAGCCGGACTACTCAAACACAAAAAGTAGCATCTACTACCATACCTCTGACAGCTTTCTTTTTGTGTTGAAAAGTAGAATCTGTTTCACAGGACAAATGTGATACAAAATCATCAGATTATAAAACAAACAAAGCAGATAGAGGACATTCACTACTCAGCATCTCCGGGAAGATCTTTGCAAAGGTCATGCTGAAAATAGCATCTATTTGCAGATCAGGTGTACCAGGAAGAGTAGTGTCATTTCCATGCTGACAAATCTTCAGTTGACCTAATTCTTTTCTGCAAATCATTTGTGAGAGAATTGTACACAACAGGACAAAACCTTTACAGACATTGCTGCTGTAAATCTAACTAAAGCCTTCAGCCTCCTGCCATCCGCCAGGCCCATGCTCTCAGGTCCCCTCCCCCTCTGCTCCACCCCTGCTGCCCCCTCCCCCAACCCTCATGCAGCCTCTCACAGGTTTCCCAACTCCATTCTCCACAGGGCTCATCAAAGGGGCAGGACGATTTTCAAACCACGAAAAGGGGTCATAGTGGGAAAACATTCAGGAAAAACTCCTTTCAAAATATGAGCAGAAGCTGCTGGAAGCTATTCAGAAATATTCTTCAGTGCAAGGAATGAATAATGCGAGTGTACCCAATGTACACACCGCACATGCTCAGTCTGCACAATCCAAAGCTCGTTAGAGTTCCTGGCAAAATGTCAAGACCAAGCTTTTGGGAAAAGCAGAGTTCTTCAACTGAAAACATCAATTAAAGCATAAAACACACCAAAAAATATTCAATAACAAAGCTTTTTCATGTTTTAACATATGTAATTTGTTTTCATTTCTTTAGGTTTTTAAATTTAATATTTAATACTTAAGCCATCACAGAAAAGAATAAAAGGTAGAAAAACATTCTGAGAATTGAGCAACCTAATGGCAATCACATTTTAGTAAATATTTTCCCATATAATGTGAGCCTACAAACTCAAACTGCAAAGATTTGATACAAAAATAGATAGAAAGCATGATTCAGAATGTGACAGCAGGAAGTTAAGTTCTAGATCAGCTCGAGCCTGAAGGAAAATTTTGCCGTAGTAAGATGCTGCTCTAATTCTTAAAGTAAAACAAAAGGGTCAGGCACATTATTAAGGTTATTCAGAACTGTAACACAAGTATCAACGTATTTAAATGTGTTTTTTTTTAAAATCAGTGATCCCTTTGGTTGATTCCAGCCTGAACGTGAGGACTGCAGATGCAGGAGATCAGAGCTGAAAATGTGTTGCTGGAAAAGCGCAGCAGGTCAGGCAGCATCCAAGGAGCAGGAGAATCGACGTTTCGGGCATAAGCCCTTCTTCAGGAATGAGGAGGGTGTGCCAAGCATGATAAGATAAAGGGTAGGGAGGAGGGATTTGGGGGAGGGGGGTTGGGAATGCGATAGGTGGAAGGAAGTTAAGATGAGGGTGATAGGCCGGAGTGGGGGTGGGGGCGGAGAGGTCAGGAAGAAGTTTGCAGGTTAGGAAGGTGGTGCTGAGTTGGAGGGTTGGGACTGAGACAAGGTGGGGGGAGGGAAATGAGGAAACTGGAGAAATTCTTCAAAGACCCCGCAATTTCCCCAGACGTGATGCTCTCCACCACATCACCTCCACTTCCCGCTCCTCCGCCCTTGATCCCCGCCCCTCCAATCGCCACCAGGACAGAACCCCACTGGTCCTCACCTACCACCCCACCAACCTCCACATACATCATATCATCCGTCGTCATTTCTGCCACCTCCAAACGAACCACACCACCAGGGAAATATTTCCCTCCCCTCCCCTATCAGCGTTCCAAGAACACCACTCCCTCCGTGACTCCCTCGTCAGGTCCATAGCCCCCATCAACCCAACCTCCACTCCCGGCACCTTCCCCTGCAACCGCAAGAAATGCAAAACTTGCGCCCACACATGCCCCCTGACGTCCCTCCAAGGCCGCAAGGGATCCTTCCATATCCGCCACAAATTCACCTGCACCTCCACACACATCATTTACTGCATCCGCTGCACCCGATGTGGCCTCCTCTATATTGGGGAGACAGACCGCCTACTTGTGGAACGTTTCAGAGAACACCTCTGGGACACCCGGACTAACTAACCCAACCACCCCATGGCTCAACACTTCAACTCCCCTTCCCACTCCACCAAGGACATGCAGTCCTTGGACTCCTCCATCGCCAGAACATAGCAACACGACAGCTGGAGGAAGAGCGCCTCATCTTCCGCCTAGGAACCCTCCAACCACAAGGGATGAACTCAGATTTCTCCAGTTTCCTCATCTCCCCTCCCCCCACCTTGTCTCAGTCCCAACCCTCGAACTCAGCATCACCTT
The DNA here is from genome assembly GCF_037043375.1 of Chiloscyllium plagiosum. NCBI lineage: Eukaryota > Metazoa > Chordata > Chondrichthyes > Orectolobiformes > Hemiscylliidae > Chiloscyllium > Chiloscyllium plagiosum. The sequence continues at coordinate 55,182,228 of NW_028270149.1, read as the reverse complement.
CCTAACCTGCAATCTTCTTCCTGACCTCTCCGCCCCCACCCCCACTCCGGCCTATCACCCTCACCTTGACCTCCTTCTGCCTATCGCATTTCCAACGCCCCTTCCCCAAGTCCCTCCTCCCTACCTTTTATCTTAGCCCGCTTGGCACACTTTCCTCATTCCTGAAGAAGGGCTCATGCCTGAAACGTCGATTCTCCTGCTCCTTGGATGCTGCCTGACCTGCTGCGCTTTTCCAGCAACACATTTTCAGCTCTGATTCCAGCCTGAGCCAAGGTGATCCTGAAAGGTTCTTATGGAAATGAAAAATCAGCAAAGATTTTTTTCTTTTGGGGAGACAGGATGCCAACTTGCAGAACTTTTCAGAGAACATCTCTGGGACACACGCATGAAACAACCGCACTGTCCTGTGGTCAACCACTTCAACTCCCCCTCCCACTCTGCCAAGAAAATGCAAGTTCTGGATCTCCTCCACCTCCAAATCCAAGCCACCCAATGCCTGGAGGAAGAATGCCTTATTTTCCGCCTTGGGACCTCCAACCACACGGCATCAACTTCGGTTTCACCAGTTTCTTCATCTCCCCTTCCCCCACCTCATCCCAAATCCAACCCTCCAACTCAGCACCGCCCTCTTGAACTATCCTACCTGTCCATCTTCCTTCCCACCTATCCGCTCCACCCTCTCCTCCAACCTATTACCATCACACCCCAACTGCGTCTACCTATCACCTTCCCAGCTACCTTCCCACCTCCCTCCTATTTATCTCTCAGCCCCCTTCTCCCCCCAAATTCCTGATAAAGGGCCAATGCCCAAAACATCAATTCCCCTGCTTCTCGGATGCTGCCTGACCTGCTGTGCTTTTCCAGTGCCACACCTTTTGACTTCTTTCTGTTCATACCTACTTAGTGACCCTACTTTAGAAGAAGGAATATGGATGTTGGGTATGGAAATGAGCCAGTATGGTGGTAATGATCCTTATAGTTGGAAAATTGAACATTTTCCAAACTTGGTGACATGGAAAATATTAATTGTGGAAGGTCGCACATGGTACTTGTTATTGATAGAATGGAGTTGTTATGCACCTATCCTTTTGCAGAGGAGAGGAGAAAATTGTGGGAAGGTGCTTTGAAAGAAACGAGTTGTGTTAGTAGTGCCAGCAAGTTATAGAATCATAGAGTCATAGAGATGTACAGCACGGAAACAGACCCTTCGGTCCAACCCGTCCATGCCGACCAGATATCCCAACCCAATCTAGTCCCACCTGCCAGCACCCAGCCCATATCCCTCCACACCCTTTGCAGATTTGATTTGTATGGTGTTAACTGCTTATTTGTTCATCAATTTTTTTCTCTTTCACCTGTCTCTTGAAATCACTGACTATTTCATGTGGCATATTTGTTGAGGTTGCAGTTGCTTTCTTGCACATCCAGTATTTGCATGTGAGCTTCACCCCAGTGGGTTTTGGCAAGCATTCAACCATAATGCAGATGAGCAACAGAACCAAGCATCTACTGACCACCAGAATCAAGCAACTATATAATATATATGCACTTTGCAGCAAGCTCAATGGTTAAAAAATGGGTAGATATTCTAGTTAAATTCCACTCTATAGACCAGGGGTACAGACAGGGATCGAATCCCATGGATCAGTTCCTCGCTATACACTCTTTTGATATTGGGACAGAAAAAGTAGAATCTATGTGGGTAGAGTTCACAAACTGCAAAGGGAAAATACCTTGATGGGAGTCATGTAGAGGCTTCCTACCAACACCCCCTCCTACTGCCCCCTTGACCATGACCCCACCTCCCACCACCAAACCATCATCTCCCAGACCATCCATAACCTCATAACCTCAGGGAATCTCCCATCCACCGCCTCCAACCTCATAGTCCCACAACCCCGCACCGCCCGTTTCTACCTCCTGCCCAAAATCCACAAACCTGACTGCCCCGGCCGACCCATTGTCTCAGCTTGCTTCTGCCCCACCGAACTCATCTCTGCATACCTCGACACGGTCCTGTCCCCCTTAGACCAAGAACTCCCCACCTATGTTCGGGACACCACCCACGCCCTCCACCTCCTCCATGATTTTCGCTTCCCCGGTCCCCAATGCCTTATCTTCACCATGGACATCCAGTCCCTGTACACCTCCATCCCCCATCACGAAGGACTCAAAGCTCTCCGCTTCTTCCTTTCCTGCCGTACCAACCAGTACCCTTCCACTGACACCTTCCTTCGACTGACTGAACTGGTCCTCACCCTGAACAACTTCTCTTTCCAATCCTCCCACTTCCTCCAAACCAAAGGAGTAGCCATGGGCACCCGCATGGGCCCCAGCTATGCCTGCCTCTTCGTAGGATATGTGGAACAGTCCATCTTCCGCAGCTACACTGGCACCACCCCCCATCTTTTCCTCCGCTACATCGATGACTGTATCGGCACTGCCTCGTGCTCCCATGAGGAGGTTGAACAGTTCATCCACTTTACCAACACCTTCCACCCCGGCCTCAAAGAAACCTGGACCGTCTCAGACTCCTCCCTTCCCTTCCTAGACCTTTCCATTTCTATCTCGGGTGACTGAATCAACACGGACATTTACCATAAACCGACCGACTCCCACAGCTACCTAGACCACACCTCCTCCCACCCCGCCCCCTATAAAAATGGCATCCCATATTCCCAATTCCTTCGTCTCCGTCGCAACTGCTCCCAGGAGGACCAGTTCCAATACCGTACAACCCAGATGGCCTCCTTCTTCAAAGACCGCAATTTCCCCCCAGACGTGATCGATGAGGCCCTCCACCGCATCTCCTCCACTTCCCGCTCCTCCGCCCATGAGCTCTACCCCTCCAATCGCCACCAGGACAGAACCCCACTGGTCCTCACCTACCACCCCACCAACCTCCATATACATCGTATCATCCGTCGTCATTTCCACCACCTCCAAACGGACTCCACCACTAGGGATATATTTCCCTCCCCTCCCCTATCAGCGTTCCGAAAAGACCACTCCCTCCGTGACTCCCTCGTCAGGTCCACACCCCCCACCAACTCAACCTCCACTCCCGGCACCTTGCCCTGCAACCGCAAGAAATGCAAAACTTGCGCCCATACCTCCCCCCTTACTTCCCTCCAAGGCCCCAAGGGATCCTTCCATATCCGCCACAAATTCACCTGCACCTCTACACACATCATTTACTGCATCCGCTGCACCTGATGTGGCCTCCTCTATATTGGGGAGACAGGCCTCCTGTTTGCAGAACGTTTCAGAGAGCACCTCTGGGACACCCGGACCAACCAACCCAACCACCCCGTGGCTCAACACTTCAAACTCCCACCCCACCAAGGACATGCAGGTCCTTGGACTCCTCCATCGACAGACCATAGCAACAGGACGGTTGGAGGAAGAGCGCCTCATCTTCCGCCTAGGAACCCTCCAACCACAAGGAATGAACTCGGATTTCACCAGTTTCCTCATTTCCCCTCCCCCCATCTTGTCTCAGTCAAATCCCTCGAACTCAGCACCACCTTCCTAACCTGCAATCTTCTTCCTGACCTCTCCGCCCCCACCCCAGTCTGACCTATCACCCTCACCTTGACCTCTTTCCACCTATCGCATTTCCGACGCCCCTCCCCCAAGTCCCTCCTCCCTTCCTTTTATCTTAGCCTGCTGGACACACTTTCCTCATTCCTGAAGAAGGGCTCATGCCCGAAACGCCGATTCTCCTGCTCCTTGGATGCTGCCTGACCTGCTGCACTTTTCCAGCATCACATTTTCAGCTTCCTACCAACAGTCAGGATGAAGGGAAGAAGATAAATCAGGAGGCAGAAAAGTCAAATAAGAAAAGTACTGTTATAATGGGGGAATTTCAATAAGCAGGTGGATTTGGGAAAATCAGATTAATAGCAGATATCAAGGAGAAGAATTTGTGGAAGGTCTATGAGATTTTTGTTTGGTGCAGCTTGTGGCAGAGCCCATGCAATTCTAGATTTGGTGATGTGTAATGAGGCAACATTGAATAGGAGGTTTAAGGTGAAGAAATCCCAAGGGAGCAGTGGCCATTATATGATAGAATTCACCCTGCAGTTTGAAGGGAGAAGCTGGAATCAAATGTAATGGTATTACCGTTGATAGCAGACTTGAGGAGGAAGCTGGCCAAAGTTGATTGGAAGGGGAGCTGTGCAAATGAGATGGCAACCATTTAACTAGTGGAGTTCTACCACGGTCAGTATTGGGACCACAACTACTCACATTACAGATCTGAATGAAGACACTGAGGTTATTATTGCTAAGATTGCAGATAGTTGGAGGGACAGGTAGTGTTGGGGAAGTGGAGATGCTGCAGAAGGACTTGGACAGGCTAGGAGAATGAGCAAAGAAATGGCAGATGGAATACAATATGGGAAAATGAGGTTATGCACTTTGATGGGAAGAATGAAACCATATTTACAAATGGGAAAAGACTTTGGAAATCTGAAGCACAAAGGAACTTAGGACTTCTGGTTTAGGACTTAAGTTTAACATGCAGATTCAATTGGCAGTTAGGAAGGCAAATGCAATGTTCTCGTTAATTTCAAGAGGGTGACAGTACAAGAGTAGGTCTGTACTGCTGAAGCTGTATGAGACACTGATCAGACTGTATTTGGAACTTTGTAAGCAGTTTTTGGTCCTGTATCTATGGAAGGATGTGCTGGCATTGGAGGGGTTCCAGAGGAAATTGACAAGAATGATCTCGATAATGAGGAGCTTGTCATATGAGGACCAGTTGAGGACTCTGGGTGTGCTTGATGGAGTTTATAAGAATGAGGAGGGGGATCTCACTGAAACTTACAGATTACTGAAAGGGCTGGATAGAGTAAATGTGGAGAAAGTGATTCCACTAGTAGGAGAGACTAGGACTCAAGGGCACAGCCTCAGAGTGAAGAGATGACCCTTTAGAGAGGAGGTGAATTTCCTCAGCCAGAGGGTGGTGAATCTGGGGAACTCATTGTTATAGAGGGCTCATTGAGTGTATTTAAGACAGAGATACATTGATTCTTGATTAGTAATGGAATCAAGGATTACAGGGAGAAGTATGGAGAATAGGGTTGAGAAACATATCAGTCATGATTGAATGGCGGATAGACTCAATGGACCAAATGGCTAATTCTGCTGCTATATCTTGTGGTCTTATGCTGTGCAATGAGGTGGCCATCTTTTTCTTCTGGATATACTATTCCATTTGAATATCTTGGCCTATATTTCAGTGGATTTGCTAGTCTTAGCCAGTAACATGTAATACTGCACAAATCCTAAAGGATTTTTTAAAATACCATCCTTTAGCAGTTCATAGAATCAGAGAATCCCCACAATGTGGAAGCAGGCCATTCAGCCCATCGAGTCTGCACTGATTCTCTGAAAAACAATCCACCCAGACCCACTACCCCCAGCCTATTCCTCTAACCCCGCATTTCCCATGCAGGGCATCTGTCTAGTACATTCCTGCATGTTCTGGGCAGTTTAGCATGGCCAATCCATCTAAATCCATCTGTAGAGTGTGGAATAAAACTGGAGCCCCTGCAGAAAACTCATGCAGACACAGAGAGAATGTGCAAACTCCATACAGACAGTCACCCAAAGTCGGAATCGAACCTGAGTCCCTGAGGCAGCAGGGCTAACAACCACGGTCTCCACATTATTCTGCCCAATACATTAAAGCTACTTTGCACTAAAAATAATTATTAAATAAAGCTCCCACAATGAAGTAGTTATGCCATATGTCAAAAAACCCCATAACAACATATACTAATATGAACATCCTACTGTGCAGTTAACTTATCTGTGAGATATTGTGCAGCCGGGTGTGGCCAGGGATAGGCACCTAGTCTTGGGGAAATAGAAGATTATTATCAGTTGGAACTAAGCACAGAACAGAAATCATTTTGACAACCAGAACATTCTTGTTCCCAAATTCACTGAAAAACAACTGCTTCAAGTTATTTTCATTAAAATATGGCAAAGATTAAGGGCATCCTATTTTCCAGCCTTTTGCTTTATTACCTATCACAAGACCAATACATCCACGCAAACAATTACAACTGTCTAAGACAAACTATGGGAGTTTTGAAGAAGGGTCACTTGACCCAAACGTTAACTCTGATTTCACTCCACAGAAGCTGCCAGACTTGCTGAGCTTTTACAGCAATTTCTGTTTTTGTTTCTGATTGACAGCACCCGCGGTTTCTTCAGTTTGTATAAAGGTTGTGTTGAGCTAGCTGAACTTATCCAAGTAAAAGCTGAGAGATACTATAATTCAAAAGGTTTCAAAGCTTCATTAAGCAGAAAGAGTCCCTGAATTATGTCATACATGGGTTGAGATGCTCAGTTATAAACAAATGACTCCATAACCACAATACATCTCTCACTATTGGGAATACTGAAATGTTTCCTCTAAAGGATAAAAATAGCACATCACCAGTACATCAGACATGTTATGACACATATCCAGAGCAGGTGGCCCAGAGGTAGGAACACAACCACTGTACCACTACAGCCCTTTTATGTTGTTAGTCAATCTGTTCAGACATGTTACAGCACACTCTGGAGCATGTGAGACTTGAACCCAGACCTGCTGATTTAGAGGAAGGGGCACAACGAGTGCACCACAAGAACTCCTCAAGAAATAGTTGGAATGGTTGTGACTCCAATTAAGTGCCTGTTAAGTTGTTTATGGAGCTAATTAAAAGGCCTCTCTGGGCTTGTTTCAGATTTTCAATCAGAAAGCCTTAGAAGGATGCAATAACAGTGCCATAGCATGGTGAACCTGAAGGAAATGCAATTATATTAACTAATAAATCTGGAGTAAAATGTTAGCCTCAGTAATAATGATCAGGACTCAACTGTTGTAAGTATCCATACAGTTAATTAATACCTTTCAGAAGGTTAAGTCCACTGTCTTTGTCTGATCTGAACGACATGTGACTCCAGACCAAAAACAATGTGGTGGAATTTTAGCTGGCCTCTGAAATAACCTGGAAAGCCATTTTTTTTTTTTTTTCCTTTCCCCTTTCTTTTTTAACCCCCACACTACCACCTAAGTGCGGTAGTGCTTATTTTTTTTTATTATTTTAACCCCCACACTACCGCCTAAGTGCGGTAGTGCTTATTTTATCCCCAGCACCCATGGTGTGTGTGTGCAGGTGTGAGACACAGTGAAAGACACAAAGTGCACCAATCTTTATTCAATTGGAAAGCCATTTAATTGTAGATAGCTCACTTCACACAAGCATAGTTAATTGGGGATAGCCCAATTACTAATTGAGGATAAACGGTGGCCTTGCCAGTGATGCTCATATCCCAAGAATGAATTTTCAAAACCACACACAGCAGTAATGTTTGAAGTAGCAGGCCCCTTGACCATCAACAGCTACAGAAGTGCCTTGACTCTTCGATGCATTTCAGGAAATAGGGTTATTTGAAGTGACAACCACACCAGGCAAAGCTATGTCCACTGAAAGTCTGAAAGTTGCCTAGAGGAGGATGGCAATTAATGTAACCTGCTCCAACCCAAGTGCTTGCACACATTGCAGGAGAGTTGATGTTCCCACAGGTAGTGTCAAGATATTCTTATACTCATACAGCCTTCAATCACCTCTGGTGTACAATGTGCCAGCTCACTTCACTGCTGATGAAAAAGGTTGCTGCCACCATTCTCTTTAAGGGTTGGAAATGACAGAGCTCGTGTTGTATAGGAAAATCATTTCTTTGTCTAACTGGAAGACTCACTTGTAGCTACAAGATACAGAACTTAATCTTGCTTCTTTACAAGTCTGAGCTGTGGCAGCTTTTCTGGAGGATTCATTGCCGTGTGGCCTAGCAGGTTTACTTACCCATCCTTTCCAAACTCGTCTCATTAATTACCTACCCCATCCCTATTGTGCTTCTAAGATCCAATTTCTACCACATTTTATGATGTATTGTTCCTAGAACAACTCACTTGGCAGTTGATATCCACCAAAACACCACCATCCCTTACACCCACACCTTCATTAAAAGCCTATTGTGCAGCCTGGCAACCCAGTCAGTGAGTAGATGGTTTGCACTGTTCCTGACATTTACCCCCCAGCCTGGGAAATTGATGTCTTGTTTTGCAAACAGGGGCCGAGAGGTCCTGCTGTGTAAGGTGGTGCCGACATGAAACTTCACCCTCCCTCAAGACTAGCAGAGAAGGCCAAAACACCAGACCACATCATCCTAGTCCAAGGTTGCTACCCATGTCAGTGCAGTCTCAGTAGTCGGGACAAATGCCTAGCACTACAGGCTGAAGGTCAATAACCTTCTCCATTGCACCAGCATAATTGTCATAATCGGACTAGGTCAGATTGGGATGTTTGGTCAATGCAGGTGAGTTGGACTGAAAGGTCTGTTTCCATGCTGTGTGACTCTATCTGCTGTCCAACATCTCACACTCACTCAACCTCTGCTACTGCACCCACCTCCCACCAAGGCTCATGCTTTACCACTGTCATTATTGCCGGCAGTATCTTTCCCCACTTGTTCTGATCTAACTAACCACTGACATCACTAATCTTGCATGCCCTCTGCACTCCCCGTTCACTCACCAGGGAATGTCCCCCACCCTCTCACCACAATATATAGCTTTCTCTCATTTCAGGAGGAAAACAGCCCAAAAGAGAGTGAAAAGAGTCAACCAAAGATATGCTGCCTGCCATTTGGCCCCTCAGCCCTTATTAAAGGAGGACTTTGACTGTGACTATCTTGAGCAAGGCCTGGACTAGTGTTGGGTAGTGCCTTACATTATTGTGCCAGGATCCCCTGAGTGAAAGCTATTCCCTCATGACTTGACTGAAGGTGCTGACTGGCACCACCCCCCACCTTTTCCTCCGCTACATCGATGACTATATCGGTGCTGCCTCGTGCTCCCACGAGGAGGTTGAACAGTTCATCCACTTTACCAACACCTTCCACCCCGGCCTCAAATATACCTGGACCATCTCAGACTCTTCCCTCCCCTTCATAGACCTTTCCATTTCTATCTCGGGCGACCGAATCAACACGGGCATTTACCATAAACCGACCGAATCCCACAGCTACCTAGACTACACCTCCTCCCACCCTGCCCCCTGTAAAAACGCCATCCCATATTCCCAATTCCTTCGTCTCCACCGCATCTGCTCCCAGGAGGACCAGTTCCAATACCGTACAACCCAGATGGCCTCCTTCTTCAAAGACCGCAATTTCCCCCCAGACATGATCGACGAGGCCCTCCACCGCATCTCCTCCACTTCACACTCCTCCGCCCTTGATCCCCGCCCCTCCAATCACCACCAGGACAGAACCCCACTGGTCCTCACCTACCACCCCACCAACCTCCATATACATTGTATCATCCGTCGTCATTTCTGCCACCTCCAAACGGACCCCACCACTAGGGATATATTTCCCTCCCCTCCCCTATCAGCGTTCCGAAAAGACCACTCCCTCTGTGACTCCCTCGTCAGGTCCACACCCCCCACCAACCCAACCTCCACTCCCGGCACCTTCCCCTGCAACCGCAAGAAATGCAAAACTTGCGCCCACACCTCCCCCCTTACTTCCCTCCAAGGCCCCAAGGGATCCTTCCATATCTGCCACAAATTCACCTGCACCTCCACACACATAATTTACTGCATCCGCTGCACCCGATGTGGCCTCCTCTATTTTGGGGAAACAGGCCGCCTGTTTGCAGAATGTTTCAGAGAACACCTCTGGGACACCCGGACCAACCAACCCAACCACCCTGTGGCTCAACACTTCAACTCCCCCTCCCACTCCACCAAGGACATGCAGGTCCTTGGACTCCTCCATCGCCAGACCATAGCAACACGACGCTGGAGGAAGAGCGCCTCATCTTCCGCCTAGGAACCCTCCAACCACAAGGGATGAACTCAGACTTCTCCAGTTTCTTCATTTCCCCTCCCCCCACCTTGTCTCATTCCCAATCCTCGAACTCAGCACCACCTTCCTCATCTGCAATCTTCTTCCTGACCTCTCCGCCCCCACCCCACTCTGGCCTATCACCCTCATCTTAACCTCCTTCCACTTATCGCATTTCCAATGCCCCTTCCCCAAGTCCCTCCTCCCTACCTTTTATCTTAGCCCGCTTGGCACACTTTCCTCATTCCTGAAGTAGGGCTCATGCCCGAAATTTCGATTCTCCTGCTCCTTGGATGCTGCCTGACCTGCTGCGCTTTTCCAGCAACACATTTTGAGCTCTGATCTCCAGCATCTGCAGGTCTCACTTTCTCCCTTAAGCTGCTGACTAATATGGCAAGCTTCCTTACTTTGTATAAAGGCTAAACTGTATGCAAGATTGCAGCAACAGAAGTCTGGTATTTCTGCCTGAGAGGCACAGTGCAAGAAGGCAATACCAGGCATTGATACTGTGATGGCACCTATGCAGGTGCAATGGAGAAGACCATTGAACTTCTTGTTACAGGTATAGTGCTGGGCATTCATCCAGACTGCTGAGACTGCACTGATCAGGGTAGCAATCTTGGACTGGGCTGGCAAAGACTGCAGTTTTCACCTTCTCTGCTAGTTCTGAGGGAGAATGAAGTTCCAAGTCAGCACCACTCTATCCAGCAGATCCTCCAGGCCCCTGCCCACAAAGCAAGATCCCAATTTTCCAAGCTGACAAAAGTCAGCCTGGGTAGGCTCAAAGTGAATGCAATGTGAACTAGCCAGAGATACAGCCAGGTAAAAACAATGGCTGCAGATGTTGGAAACCAGATTCTGGATTAGTGGTGCTGGAAGAGCACAGCAGTTCAGGCAGCATCCGAGGAGCAGTAAAATCGACGTTTCGGGCAAAAGCCCTTCATCAGGAATAAAGGCAGAGAGCCTGAAGGGAGGGGATGAAGGTGATAGGTCGGGGGCAGGGGGAGGGTGGAGTGGATAGGTGGAAAAGAAGTTAGGCAGGTAGGACAAGTCATGGGGACAGTGCTGAGCTGGAAGTTTGGAACTAGGACGAGGTGGGGGAAGAGGAAATGAGGAAACTGTTGAAGTTCACATTGATGCTGAACTGTGTGTGTTTCCCTGAGTGCACAATGTCTTTGCTTCAGCATTACAATGACAATTGTTGTTACAGCCAAAGTGTAGCATTGAAGTGGTGTTCAGAGGTGCCCTGTGAGTACCATGAGAGTTATTAGAGGCTAGTGTCCATGGATTATGCCTTGAGATGTTGGTGCCTAGTTTGTAAACTGGGCGTTGTTTGGGAACAATTGTTGAGCTGAACTTACCAGGAGCGAGCTTTGGTTTTCTTGTTGGGTTTTCCTAACTTCTAACTTGGTGAGATTTTTAAGATGAGAGGCTAAGTATTAATTAGGAAACTGTACCATTCACAAAGTATTTAACAAACGTTAATCCCCGTCAATTAGCATCTCACTGCTGCCTAGCAAGAATTTGACCATGGCACTTGTGAAGTGCTTAAAAGATGGAGCGAGATGATCTTGGCATTGAGATGGGACTCATTGCACTTATCACCCAATTCTACCACAAATCTTATTATAGTCCATGTTGCTCATAAATAAAATTGCACCCATAGTTATTGCACATTATTAACTAGTTCTCAGTTACATTGCTATGACAGAACTTTAATGAGAACCTCCTTTGAGATGTTTTGCCCGGTAGTCCATATAACATCATTAGAAGGAGTACAGCATATGACACTCCTCCATATTAACGCTTTGCAGACCTTTTCAGACTTGTCACATTGAATTGTACAGCATTCCAACAAGTGAATTTGGGGATTAAATAATGGAAAATAAGGAGAAGATGGATAAATTAAACCGATATTTTGCAAAGGTCTTTACTATAGAGAACATAATGAGTACCTCCAGAATAGCTATAAATCAGGAAATAGGAGGAACTCAAGAAAATTACAATCACCAGGGAAGTAGTACTGAGTAAATCATTGGAATTGCTGACTGACAAGTTGCCAGCTTCTGACAGATATCATCCAAGAATCATAAAAGAAGTGGCTAGTGAGACAACTTATGTGGATAGTTGCTTTTAATTTTCCAAAGTTCCCTAGTTCCACTAGAATGGAAAATAGTGAATTTAACTCTTTTAATCTAAAAGGGGGGGGGGAGGGAATCAAAAACATAGGGATCTACAGGTCAGTTGGCTTAATATCTGTAATAGCAAAGAATCTATTAGAATCTATTATAAAAGGTTATTATACAGCATGCTTTGAAGTTCAAGGTAGAAGGAAGAGTCAACAAGTTTTATGAAAGGGTTATCATGGCATTTTTTGAAGAAATAACATGTGCAGTGTATAAAATGAAACTAACACATTTGATAACACACCACGTCAAAGGTTATTTGAGAAAATAAAAACCCATGTTATAGTTGTAGCATATTGGTATGGATAGAAGATAGATGTAAAGAGGAAACAAAAAGTCAGCAGAAATTGGTCTTTTTCACGTTGGCAGGATGTCACAAGTATCCGTGTTCGATCTCAGCTGTTTACAATTTATTTAAATGACTTGGATGAAAGGTTGGATGTACAGCTTCCAAATTTGCTGATGACATAAAGATAGATCAGAAGATAAATTGCAAAGAGGATATAAGAAAGCTGCAAAGGGATAAAGATAGGTTAAGTGAGTGGGAAAAGATCTGGCAAATGGCGTGTGATGTGGAAAAATGGGACTTCATCCATTTCAGCAGGAGGGTAAAGAAGCAGACAACTGAAATGGCGAGAGATTACAGAGCTTTGAAATGCAGAGGGATTTAGACATCCCAGTGCTTGATTCACAAAAAGTAATAGAATGTTAATAATGTAATGGTAAAGTTGGTAGAATGTTACCACTTTTGCAAGAAGGATCAAATGCAAAGATGGAGAAACTGTATCTGGAATATTATGTACAATGCAGATCTCCTTATTTATGCAAGGATGTAAATGTGTTGGAAACAATTCTGACTGGGTTTACTTGACTAACAACTGGAATGGGCTAATTATCTTAAAGAGAAAATGTTGCACTAACTAGGCTTGTATCCACTGAAGCTTAAAAGGATAAGAGGTGACTTCAGTGAACTATATAAGATCCTGAGGGTGCCTGGAATGGTGCAAGGGGAAAGGATATTTTCTTTTATGGGAGAAACTACACTAGAAGTCAGAGTTTAAAAATAAAAGGTTTGCCCATTTAAGACAGAGGAGGAGTGTTTTTTTGCAGAGGACCGTGGGTCTTTGCAACTCACTTCCTTGAAAGATGGGGGAAGCAGGTCTTTGAATATTTTTAAGGCAAAGATCGAAAGATTCATAATCAGTGATGAGGTGAAAGGTTTTCAGGGGAAGGTGGAATTGTGGATCGGCTATGAACAAATAGAATGGCAGAGAAGCTCAATGAGGGTCTGTAGATTGTGAAAGAGCAAAAATGACCTTTAGTACAGTGATATGTCCTTCTTGTCAGATGTGAGAGATTAAAGAGAGTTTAAGAGTTACTGCGGATTATATCTGCCATAAATGCTGTTGGATGCAAACCTTATTAGATCGAATGGATCGCTCGGAGAGACAGTTAGAAGTGATGAGGAATTTGCAACAGCAACAGCATGTGATGGATGGCAGTTACAGGAATGGGTGAAAGTCACAGGTACAGTCACATAGATGGGTTAACTCCAGGAAAGGTAAGAGCAGCAGGCATCTAAGGCAGGAGTCTTTTGTGGATCTACCCATTTCAAACAAGTATGCTGTTTTGGAAAATGTAGGGGGTGATGGATTCTCAGGGGAACGTAGCACGAACAGTCAAGTTCCTGGTATTGAGACTGGCTCTAATGCAACGAGGGGTACTTTGGCTTCCAAGAGATCAATTGTGTTCAGGGATTCTGTAGTCAGAGGTACAGACAGACGTTTCTGTGGCCAGCAGAGAAAAAGCAGAATGGTGTGTTGTTTCCCTGGTGCCAGGATCAAGGATGTCTCAGAGAGGGTGCAGAATGTTCTCACGGGGAAGAGGGGCCAGCAAGAGGTCATTGTCCACATTGGAACCAACGACATTGGAAGGGGAAAGGTTGAGATTCTGAAGGGAGAGTTAGGCAGAAATTTAAAAAGGAGGTCCTCAAGGGTAGTAATGTCTGGATTAAGTCCCAGTGCTACGAGCTAGTGAGGGCAGGAATAGGAGGACAGAACAGATGAATGCATGGCTGAGGAGCTGGTGTATGGGAGAAGGATTCACATTTTTGGATCATTGGAATCTCTTTTGGAGTAGAAGTGACCTGTACAAGAAGGACGGATTGCACCTAATTGGAAGGGGACTAATATACTGGCAGGGAAATTTGCTAGAGCTGCTCAGGATGATTTAAACAAGTAAGGTGGGTGGGACCCAGGGAGATAGTGAGGAAAGAGATTAATCTTGGACTGGTACAGTTGAGAACAGAAGCTAGTCAAACAGTCAGGGCAGGCAGGAACAAGGTAGGACTAATAAATTAAACTGCGTTTATTTCAATGCAAGGGGCGTAACAGGGAAGGCAGATGAACTCAGGGCATGGTTAGGAACATGGGACTGGGATATCATAGCAATTAGAGAAACATGGCTCAGGGATGGGCAGGATTGGCAGCTTAATTTTCCAGAATACAAATGCTACAGGAAGGATAGAAAGGGAGGCAAGAGGGAGGAGGGGGTGTGGCGTTTTTGATAAGGGATAGCATTACAGCTGTGCTGAGGGAGAATATTCCCGGAAATACATCCAGGGAAGTTATTTGGGTGGAACATTGGGATCGTATTATAGACCCCCTAATAGTCAGAGGGAAATTGAGAAACAAATTTGTAATGAAATCTCAGCTATCTGTAAGAATAATAGGGTGGTTATGGTAGGGGATTTTAACTTTCCAAATATAGACTGGGACTGCCATAGTGTTAAAGGTTTAGATGGAGAGGAATTTGTTAAGTGCGTACAAGACAATTTTCTGATTCAATATGTGGATGTACTTACTAGAGAAGGTGCAAAAACTTGACCTAGTCTTGGGAAATAAGGCAGGGCAGGTGACTGAGGTGTCAGTGGGAGAGCACTATGGGGCCAGCGACCATAATTCTATTAGTTTTAAAATAGTGATGGAAAAGGATAGACCAGATCTGAAAGTTGGAGTTCTAAATTGGAGAAAGGCCAATTTTGATGGTATTAGGCAAGAACTTTCGAAAGGAGAAAGTGAGGTCTGCAGATGCTGGAGATCAGAGCTGAAAATGTGTTGCTGGAAAAGCGCAGCAGGTCAGGCAGAAATGTGATAGGTGAAAAGAGGTCAAGGTGAGGGTGATAGGTCAGACTGGGGTGGGGGCGGAGAGGTCGGGAAGAAGATTGCAGGTTAGGAAGGCGGTGCTGAATTCGATGGATTAGACTGAGACAAGGTGGGGGGAGGGGAAATGAGGAAACTGGTGAAATCTGAGTTCATCCCTTGTGGTTGGAGGGTTCCGAGGCGGAAGATGAGGCGCTCTTCCTCCAACCGTCGTTTTGTTGTGGTCTGGCGATGGAGGAGTCCAAAGACCTGCATATCCTTGGTGGAGTGGGAGGGGGAATTGAAATGTTGAGCCACAGGGTGGTTGGGTTGGTTGGTCCGGGTGTCCCAGAGGTGTTCTCTGAAACGCTCCGCAAGTAGCCTGCCTGTCTCCCCAATATAGAGGAGGCCACATTGGGTGCAGAGGATGCAATAGATGATGTGTGTGGAGGTGCAGGTGAATCTGTGGCGGATATGGAAGTTTCCTTTCCTAACCTGCAATCTTCTTCCCGACCTCTCTGCCCCCACCCCAGTCTGACCTATCACCCTCACCTTGACCTCTTTCCACCTATCACATTTCTGACGCCCCTCCCCCAAGTCCCTCCTCCCTACCTTTTATCTTAGCCTGCTGGACAAACTTTCCTCATTCCTGAAGAAGGGCTTATGCCAGAAACATCGATTCTCCTGTTCCCAAGAACTTTCGAAAACTGATTGGGGATAGATGTTTGCAGGTAAAGGGACGGCTGGAAAATGGGAAGCCTTCAGTAATGAGATAACGAGAATCCAGAGAAAGTATATTCCTGTCAGGGTGAAAGGAAAGGCTGGTAGGTATAGGGAATGCTGGATGACTAAAGAAATTGAGGTTTTGGTTAAGAAAAAGAAGGAAACATATGTAACGTATAGACAGGATAGATCGAGTGAATCCTTAGAAGAGTATAAAGGAAGTAGGAGTATACTTAAGAGGGAAATGAGGAGGGCAAAAAGGGGACATGAGATAGCTTTGGCAAATAGAGTTAAGGAGAATCCAAAGGGTTTTTACAAATACATTAAAGGGTAACTAGGGAGAGAATAAGGCCCCTCAAAGATCAGCAAGACGGCCTTTGTATGGAGCTGCAGAAAATGGGGGAGATATGAGTATTTTGCATCAGCATTTACTGTGGAAAAAGATATGGAAGATATCCTGAGGGATCGGATGTACAGGTATTTGGAAAGGCAAGGACTGATTCGGGATAGTCAACATGGCTTTGTGCGTGGAAAATCATGTCTCACAAACTTGATTGAGTTTTTTGAAGAATTAACAAAGAAGATTGATGAGGGCAGAGCAGTAGATGTGATCTATATGGACATCAGTTAGATGTTCGACAAGGTTCCCTATGGGAGACTGATTAGCAAGGTTAGATCTCATGGAATACATGGAGAACTAGCCATTTGGATACAGAACTGGCTTAAAGGTAGAAGACAGAGGGTGGTGGTAGAGGGTTGTTTTTCAAACTGGAGGCCTGTGACCAGTGGAGTGCCACAAGGATCGGTGCTGGGTCCTCTACTTTTTATCATTTACATAAATGATTTGGATGCAACTATAAGAAGTACAGTTAGTAAGTTTGCAGATGACACCAAAATTGAAGGCATAGTGAATAGCAAAGAACCTCAGGTTACAACAGGATCTTGACCAGATGGGTCAATGGGCTGAGAAGTGCCAGATGGAGTTTAATTCAGATAAATGCGAGGTGCTGCATTTTGGGAAAGCAACACTTAGCAGGACTTATACACTTAATGGTAAGGACCAAGGGAATGTTGCTGAACAAAGAGACCTTGGAGTGCACGTTCATAGCTCCTTGAAAGTGGAGTTGCAGGTAGATAGGATAGTGAAGAAGGCGTTTGGTATGCTTTCCTTTATTGGTCAGAGTATTGAGTACAGGAGTTGCGAGGTCATGTTGCAGCTGTACAGGACATTGGTTAGGCCACTATTGGAATATTGCATGCAATTCTAGTCTCCTTCCTATTGGAAAGATGTTGTGAAACTTGAAAGGGTTCAGAGAAGATTTTCAAGAATGTTGCCAGGGTTGGAGGATTTGAGCTATAGGGAGAGGCTGAACAGGCTGGGGCTGGTTTCCCTGGAGCGTTGGAGGATGAGGGGTGACCTTATAGAGGTTTACAAAATTATGGGGGGCATGGATAGGATAAATAGGCAAAGTCTTTTCCCTGGGGTTGGGGAGTCCAGAACTAGAGGGCATAGGTTTAGCGTGAGAGGGGAAAGATATAAAAGAGACCTAAGGGACAAGTAGAGGGTGGTGCGTATATGGAATGAGCTGCCAGAGGAAGTGGTGGAGGCTGGTACATTTGCAACATTTAAGCGGCATTTGGATGGGTATATGAATAGAAAGAGTTTTGACAGATATGGGCCAGGTGCTGGCAGGCGGGACTAGATTGGGTTGGGATATCTGGTCGGCATGGACAGGTTGGACCGAAGGGTCTGTTTCCATGCTGTACATCTCGATGACTCTGTGAGCTGAGTGGCCTAATTCTGCTCCTAACTCACACATAAATGCCCACTGCAAGCACTCCCTCATCCTTTTCACTCAAATCCATGCTGGCATCTTAGTTTGTCTGCTACAAGAGTTGAAATAGGAATATGTTTGGTAAAGTGCAGAAATTAATGTATTTCTCCAAGGAAAATAAATACTTTGAGAACAATGGACAGAATTTCCCATATTTTGTTTAAGTGAGGAGATAAGTATGTTAGTTGGAGACCACTCATTAGGACATAAAAGGTGAATATGGGTGTGTTTCTTGGTGATTCAGACAGCGGCATGGTGGCACAGTGGTCAGCACTGCTGCCTCACAGTGCCAGAGACCTGGGCTCAGTTCCGGCCTCAGGCAACTGTCTGTGTGGAGTTTGCACATTCTCTCTGTGTCTGTGTGGGTTTCCTCCGGGTGCTCTGGTGTCCTCCCACAGTCTGAAAATGTGCAGTTTAGGTGAATTGGCCATGCTAAATTGCCCGCAGTGTTAGGTGAGTGGGTAAATGTAGGGGACTGGGTCTGGGTGGGTTGCTCTTCAGAGGGTCGGTGTGGACTAGTTGGGCTGAAGGGCCTGTTTCCACACTGTAAGTAATCCAAATCTAATCTATTCTTATATCCAAGAAGCTTCCAGCCAATCACAGGCCTGCAGAACAAGGTCCGAAATTCCACTGATCGAAGAGATCCATCAACAAAAAGTTGAACACTTTTATACTCTTCTCATGGGGAGATGGTCACAGGGAGTGACATGGTCATTGTGTTAGGAGGTTGGGTAAGGAAATTGCTTTCTATTTTGTCCCCTATTCATATCTCTAATAGAATCTCTCGACATGACAGGTACTTCGCCTCAGTTAGGATACGAGCACCCTTTTCATCGACTAAGGAGTCATGTATTAGGAAGTTGGAATATTGAGGCTCTTGAGTGACCAAGAATTTACAACTTAATGGCCTAAGTTAGTGCTGAATTGAGAAGGTCATCTGTGGACCTTCTTACGCAGAATTTATTTGGTGAGATTCTGGATCAGTGGTGCTGGAAGAGCACAGCAATTCAGGCAGCATCCGAGGACAGGCAAAATCGACGTTTCGGGCAAAAGCCCTTCATCAGGAATAAAGGCAGAGACCCTGAAGCGTGGAGAGATAAGCTAGAGGAGGGTGGGGGTGGGGAGAGAGTAGCATAGAGTACAATAGGTCAGTGGGGAAGGAGATGAAGGTGATAGGTCAGGGAGGAGAGGGTGGAGTGGATAGGTGGAAAAGGAGCTGGGCAGGTCGGACAAGTCCGGACAAGTCAGGGGATCGAGTTGCTGGAGGTTAGAAACTAGGGTGAGGTGGGGAAGGGGAAATGAGGAAACTGTTGAAATCCACATTGATGCCCTGGGGTTGAAGTGTTCCGAGGCGGAAGATGAGGCGTTCTTCCTCCAGGCGTCTGGTGGTGAGGGAGCGGTGGTGGAGGAGGCCCAGCACCTCCATATCCTCGGCAGAGTGGGAGGGGGAGTTGAAATGTTGAGCCACGGGGCGATTTGGTTGATTGGTGCGGGTGTCTCGGAGATGTTCCCTAAAGCGCTCTGCTAGGAGGCGCCCAGTCTCCCCAATGTAGAGGAGACCGCATCGGGAGCAACGGATACAATAGATGATATTAGTGGATGTGCAGGAAAAACTTTGATGGATGTGGAAGGCTCCTTTAGGGCCTTGGATGGAGGTGAGGGAGGAGGTGTGGGCACAGGTTTTACAGTTCCTGCGGTGGCAGGGGAAAGTGCCAGGATGGGAGGGTGGGTCGTAGGGGGGCGTGGACCTGACCAGGTAGTCACGGAGGGAACGGTCTTTGCGGAAGGCGGAGAGGGGTGGGGAGGGAAATATATTCCTGGTGGTGGGGTCTGTTTGGAGGTGGCGGAAATGTCGGCGGATGATTTGGTTTATGCGAAGGTTGGTAGGGTGGAAGGTGAGCACCAGGGGCGTTCTGTCCTTGTTGCGGTTGGAGGAGTTGGGTCTGAGGGCGGAGGTGCGGGATGTGGATGAGATGCGTTGGAGGGCATCTTTAACCATGTGGGAAGGGAAATTGCGGTCTCTAAAGAAGGATGCCATCTGGTGTGTTCTATGGTGGAACTGCTCCTCCTCGGAGCAGATACGGCGGAGGCGGAGGAATTGGGAATACGGGATGGCATTTTTGCAAGAGGTAGGGTGGGAAGAGGTGTAATCCAGGTAGCTGTGGGAGTCGGTGGGTTTGTAGAAAATGTCAGTGTCAAGTCGGTCGTCACTGATGGAGATGGAGAGGTCCAGGAAGGGGAGGGAGGTGTCAGAGATGGTCCAGGTAAATTTAAGGTCAGGGTGGAATGTGTTGGTGAAGTTGATGAATTGCTCAACCTCCTCGCGGGAGCACGAGGTGGCGCCAATGCAGTCATCAATGTAGCGGAGGAAGAGGTGGGGAGTGGTGCCGGTGTAATTACGGAAGATCAACTGCTCTACGTAGCCAACAAAGAGACAGGCATAGCTGGGGCCCATACGTGTGCCCATGGCTACCCCTTTGGTCTGGAGGAAGTGGGAGGATTCAAAGGAGAAATTGTTGAAGGTGAGGACCAGTTCGGCAAAACGAATGAGAGTGTCGGTGGAGGGGTACTGTTGGGAACGTCTGGAGAGGAAAAAACGGAGGGCTTTGAGGCCCTGGTCATGGCGGATGGAGGTGTAGAGGGATTGGATATCCATGGTGAAGATGAGGTGTTGGGGGCCGGGGAAACGGACGTCTTGGAGGAGGTGGAGGGCGTGGGTGGTGTCTCGAACGTATGTGGGGAGTTCCTGGACTAGGGGGGATAGGACAGTGTCGAGGTAGGTAGAGATGAGTTCAGTGGGGCAGGAGCATGCTGAGACAATGGGTCGGCCAGGGTGGTCAGGCTTGTGGATCTTGGGAAGGAGGTAGAACCGGGCAGTGCGGGGTTCCCGGACTATGAGGTTGGAAGCTGTGGGTGGGAGATCTCCTGAGGTGATGAGGTTCTGTATGGTCTGGGAGATGATGGTTTGGTGATGGGGGGTGGGGTCATGGTCAAGGGGGCAGTAGGAAGAGGTGTCCTCGAGTTGGCGTTTGGCTTCAGCGGTGTAGAGGTCAGTGCGCCAGACTACCACTGCGCCCCCTTTGTCCGCTGGCTTGATGGTGAGGTCAGGATTGGAGCAGAGGGATTGGAGGGCTGCGCGTTGTGAGGGTGAGAGGTTGGAGTGGGGGAGGGGGGTCGACAGGTTGAGGCGGTTAATGTCCCGGCGGCAGTTGGAAATGAAGAGGTCGAGGGCAGGTAATAGGCCAGCGCGGGGTGTCCAGGTGGATGCAGTGTGTTGGAGGTGGGCGAAGGGGTCCTCGGAAGGTGGGCGGGAGCCCTGATTGTGAAAGTAAGCTCGGAGGCGGAGGCGACGGAAGAATTGTTCGATGTCACGGCGTGTATTAAATTCATTGATGCGTGGACGGAGGGGGACGAAGGTGAGTCCTTTGCTGAGGACTGATCGTTCGTCCTCAGTGAGGGGGAGGTCTGGGGGGATGGTGAAAACTCGGCAGGGCTGGGAGCTGGGAGCTGGTGTGGGTATAGAGCTGGGAGTGGGATCGGAGCCAGTACCTGGAGTGGGTGTGATGGTGGGGGGAATGGGGGCAGAGTCATGAGCAGGGGTAGTGTTCCCCTCGGGGTTCTGGGGGGTGGGGATAGTGACAGTGGGGTCTGTGGGGGGCGTGTCAGCAGAATGCAGGTGAGTGGCGTTGGTGGGGACGGAAGTGGTGGCAGACACGGCAGTAGGGGTGGCGGAAGTCACTGAGCGTGTGGCATCGGCGATGATGTGAGGGCCGGAAGTGGCTGTGGGAGTGGCCATGATGGGGGCAGAAGTGACATCATCAATCAGCGTGGGGGTGGTAGCTGCATCAGCCGCATGGCTAATGGCGTTTCCGAGGCCGGGGGAATCTTCTGGAATGTTCGAGGAGCGCTAGTTATGGAGGTGGGTAGATAAAAGTTTGGTGTACTTACAGTTTTTGATATTTGAGATGGAATTGAAATACTGTTTGTTGAGAGTATGGATTCTCCTGAGGATGTAGTACAGAGTGGGTCCTTTGCAATTCTGAGAGAGTGTGGCCCTCAGCTGAGGCAGGGCAGACAGTAGAGAGGTTAGGTACCGGAGCATTGCTGCAAGCGTGGAGCGGAGGATCTTGATGGAGAACTGTTGCTGGTGTTTTTGAATCTGTAGTCTGTACTGTTTGTCCTGTTCGGGTACGAACTCTGCTGGTTTAAAGGTGGTCCGGAGTCCGTGTGGGATGAGTTGGTTACGGAGACAGGCACTGAGGAAGCAAATGTGGCTGTGATAGCGAGTTTGTTTCAGGACATGGTTGTGGGTGGCACGGTGGCACAGTGGTTAGCACTACTGCCTCACAGCGCCAGAGACCCGGGTTCAATTCCCGCCTCAGGCGACTGACTGTGTGGAGTTTGCACGTTCTCCCCGTGTCTGCGTGGGTTTCCTCCGGGTGCTCCGGTTTCCTCCCACAGTCCAAAGATGTGCAGGTCAGGTGAATTGGCCATGCTAAATTGCCCATAGTGTTAGGTAAGGGGTAAATGTAGGGGAATGGGTGGGTTGCGCTTCGGCGGGGCGGTGTGGACTTGTTGGGCCGAAGGGCCTGTTTCCACACTGTAAGTAATCTGATCTAATCTAAAGAGTTTCAGGGCTGAGGAAATGACCTGGGAGTTGCAGTGGGAGAGAGACTCCCTGAGATTCTTGTAGAGAGAGGAGGAAAACTTCTTCAAGGCAGGCATCCTTGCAAGAGGATTCGCAGTAGGGTTAAAATCACGAGGTAAAAACAATGACTGCAGATGCTGGAAACCAGATTCTGGATCAGTGGTGCTGGAAGAGCACAGCAATTCAGGCAGCATCCGAGGACAGGCAAAATCGACGTTTCGGGCAAAAGCCCTTCATCAGGAATAAAGGCAGAGACCCTGAAGCGTGGAGAGATAAGCTAGAGGAGGGTGGGGGTGGGGAGAGAGTAGCATAGAGTACAATAGGTCAGTGGGGAAGGAGATGAAGGTGATAGGTCAGGGAGGAGAGGGTGGAGTGGATAGGTGGAAAAGGAGCTGGGCAGGTCGGACAAGTCCGGACAAGTCAGGGGATCGAGTTGCTGGAGGTTAGAAACTAGGGTGAGGTGGGGGAAGGGGAAATGAGGAAACTGTTGAAATCCACATTGATGCCCTGGGGTTGAAGTGTTCCGAGGCGGAAGATGAGGCGTTCTTCCTCCAGGCGTCTGGTGGTGAGGGAGCGGCGGTGGAGGAGGCCCAGCACCTCCATATCCTCGGCAGAGTGGGAGGGGGAGTTGAAATGTTGAGCCACGGGGCGATTTGGTTGATTGGTGCGGGTGTCTCGGAGATGTTCCCTAAAGCGCTCTGCTAGGAGGCGCCCAGTCTCCCCAATGTAGAGGAGAGGGATGGTGAGAGGTAAGTCAATTTTTGTCCCGGCCAACTCACTCAATTTTATCCCCTTCTCACCTCCTCTGTCATCATCACCAGGTGGTGAAAGACATCGTCAGTCATACCAACTTTACCCAAATTCTTAGACTGCTTGTAAAAAGTCAGTTAGTTCTTGGTATCTTTAAAAGTTTTTTTGTGTATTTTCTGCATTTATTTTACTTTTCTGCTCAACGATTCTTTCTGTCTCCAGCCATTATTATGGAAGAGCTGAAAGCCCAAAATGGGACTTAGCTTCCCCCCTCCATCATCTGATGCCACAGCTGATCTACATTATTGAGACTCACTGGTGAATGTCAGCAGTGTCACTCAGCCATGAGATAGTTGTCCTCATTTGGGTGCTCCGCTTTCCTCCCACAGTCCAAACATGTACAGGTTAGGTGGACTGGCCGTGTTAAATTGCCCACAGTGCCCAGGGATGTACAGGTTAGGTGGATTAGCAATGGAAATATGACATTTCAGAGATGGTGTGGTCGGGGGGGGGGAGGAGGAGGTGTGTGTCTGGGACTGGGTGGGATGCTCTTTGAAGGATCGGTGCAGATTCAGTGGGCTGAATGGCCTCTTTATGCACTGTAAGGATTTTAAGTACAAATAAACACAAAATAAGATATATGGCGGCTACATGCAGTCTTCACTGAAACATTAACTGCCATAACACTTGTTTGCCAAAGACTGGGATGGTTAATGGGGACCAGAGACAATAAGACTAAGAAAATACACACAGAAATTCTAATTGTGAAAGTCTGTACCAGTTACACACTGAAATGATTGGAACCATGTATAGATTTCACAAAATATTAAGGGCTCATCCCATCAACAAATGTCTAATTGCATTGCTGAACTATTGTGTACTGCAATGTGGATATGTAGGAACATTTGATCCAACATATAAATGCAGGCTACGAAGTATCCTCTTCCACCAAGGTATGTAGACATGTGGTTTCATTTTTCATGTATTATCAGGTTTGAGTGACAGCTTAGTCACAATTTTTACCTCATGCTTATATTTTTACAAATGTTAAAGTTTCTGTATTTTTGCAGAAACTAAGTAATGTTATATGTACAATTCAAAGAGAAACTTGGAAAAAAAAACTTGCCTCAAACCCAAAGTTCTCTGCATGCTGTGATGTAGTCCCACAGGGTGGGATCAGGAACAGCACTCTGTTTAGGATAGTTACGTAGCAGCTACAGCCATGTGTAGTGAAGGTCAAAGGGGGGAAGACCACTGTTAAAATGTAATGCATATACTCGCTGCTGTAAGTTTGTGTTGGAAAATGGTCACCTGAAAACATATCTTCACCAACTGATTAGGAATTGTCTGCTATCCCAGTACAGTATTTTAAAGAAGGTTTAAAATTGTTATTGTTAATTTCAAATGGATTGTGAACTTTGGTATTTTAAAAATATATTCAATGTATTTTAATTTTTTGAGTTACATGTTCTGTAAATGTACTGTACGGGGAGTACAGCTTTTTGAAGAGTCTTGAAATGTTTACAAAAATAATGCAGTTAGCAAATGTACTTGATGTCATATATGTTGTGCCTGAAGGTGGGTCCTTGGCTCATCTCTTACTGCTTAATCTGAGTTGTTTATTTAGCAGTTTTTGTCAGTGGGGGTTTGCCATTGCCTTCCTATCTCAGGGGCAGGGTGAGGAAGCAGGTCCCAGATCTACCTCAGCCCAGAAAAACCATGCTGTTGGTGTTTTTCTGAACTACTCGCGAACCAACTAGCAACTGAGCTCTGCCGCCCCTATTTTCAAAACAACAATTAAGGTTAACGTTGCGACATTTTAAAAGAAATATATTGGTATATAGATTTCTCATTCTGACTATTACATCTCATTGCCATTGATATTAAAACAATCAGCAGGGAAGCAACTAAATGAAGGAGAATACAAGCTTGATGTGATTTTAAATTTTTTTTAACTGGAGCAGTCCCTTCCCCCAGTCATTTGCTTTTCCCATGATGCTTCCTACCATTTGCTTTTCTCCAGCCTGATCAAAGAACAAGTGATGCTTTCTATTCAAGCTACAGTGCACCACAGTTGCCTAGCAATGAAAGACTTACCCTATTTGCAGACATAAGCTCAGTTGAATGCCTCCAAAAAATTGCATCACTAAATATATTCCACTATTTTCAGCCAATAACCAAATCTCAAATCTACATGATCTGTGACCCCACCCAATCCTTCTTATACCTGGCCAAAACTGAGGCAACAAGTGATTTAATGGATCTTGCTAGATTCCTTGCTCAGCTCTGTTAAATGCACGAATTGAAGTTAAAGTTTCAGGTTATTTAGTAACGTAAACACGGCAGACTCACAATATATGTATAGCAAGTTAGAGTAGTGTACAAAAGTATCTCAATTCATGGATAATGCCTCACCTAAATTGTTGCCAAAAAAATGGTGCAACTCATGATGCTTGCCATTATTTACAGGTAAATGGTAAATTTATGTGTAACTTGAGGTAAGCAGCAGATGCACAATAAAATGTGAATTTCCAAAAATATAATTAGAATTACTGTGCTTTAGCTTCATAAAAAAGCATCTCACCATCAGACCTTTTTTAAGGAGGTCACTGTATTTTCTAATGGATTAAACATTAAAATTACCACTGAAATTTTACATCTTGTCATTATTTATATAAATATCCTTTTAATAATGTGATGGGTTAATATCTATCAACTATCCCCTCTAGTACTGAAAATTCATGATTAAACTGTAGAATTTAATTCCTTTTGGTTTTGAATTTTGAGATTTTTAAAATTTTAAGTTTAAGACTTTTAAGTTTTGTATGTTTTTCTTAGATCAGTCTTCATTTCTCTCTTTTTATTTCTCTTTCTGTAACTTATTAAATTGATTTTTCCATCTTCAATTCACTGTCCTCCTCAGTCTGTTCTATATTTACATTTAACTGCATTTTTTGCCATCACAACTGCATGAAGTACGCTCACAGCCATACAGTAACTGCACATATATCATCACTGCTAGTAGCATCCTGGTGCTCAGAAAAATATTACAAAATTGTAGAGCCAGAGCAGTGAGCCCTCAGTGCCTCACCTGCTCCCTGAATCTCTGAACAAAGTGGCAAGCCGTAGTGGAGGGTGCAACAAGGGCTGCAGCCAATGGGATGGTAAGGGGAGCAGTCAGACAGGGAGTCAGTGGAATGGGGAGTGATGCAGTGAGGGTGTGCGGTCTGTGGGATGACAAGGGGAATAATGGAAGGAGTGCCCACTGGGATGGTGAGTGGAGCAGTGAAGAGGGAATCCAGTGGTATAGCCCAGTGGTGAAGAGAGGGGGCAATTGGTGGGACAGTGGGGGAACATGGTCAGTAGGATAATGAGGGAAGCAGTGATGGGGAGTGACAAACAGGATGATTTGGGGAGAAATCTAGGAGTAAGATTGCAATAACGGGTGCAATACTTCCAGTTTTGGTCCCAGCACAGTGTGGGTGCACAATGATGACATTAACATCACTGATTTCCTGCTCAGGTACATTGGCAGGAGATGGAGTGGTTAGTTTTGTCCACATGTTTAATTGTTCCCAGCTGCCCTTTTACACCACTGTGTTGTTTTAGACTCATAACTGTGCATGGCTGGGAACTGAAACATGTTTTTGAGCTGAAGAACAAGCAATCTGATTACTGGTGGATTTAATTTGATGCTCTATTAGAGAAAATGCTGTTGTGTTCACTGTGAACAGGCATCTTAGTTTCTAGAAAACACAAAAGCAGCTAAGTCCTGTGCGGTTTTCTGCTGAATGAATGCACTCTTTTTTACCATCTGCCTTGTCCTTCCAGCTTTAACTTTCAGTCCTGGGGAAGAAAATGGATGTTTTCCTCCCCTTCTCCACCCCACAGCAATATTACAATCTCTTCATCCTTGGCAATGGGCGATCTCTATCTTCAAAATTAGTTGGTGACATTGAGCCACTAGGCACAAGCGCCCCTGGAAAAGAAGCTGCAGCTGAACAATACTAGAGTCTTGAGAAGATGTTTGCCTCTATGACGTACATAGCAGTTGCATGACAGTGCTAAAAGGTGGTCTTTTATCCTAATTATTCTAAAGAGGATTGGAGTAAAGTATCTTTCAGTTCACAAAGAGAAATGCCTTAGAACATTTTTAATAATATTTTCTAATCAGGTTGTTTGATAGTCCCACAACATGCCATGTTAGACATAGTTCTGGGTAACAACACAAACAAGACGCCTGAAGGTAGCAGAACACTTGGAAATGAAAGGTCATAACCTAGATGCATATTGAAAACAGATAAAGAAAGGAATTACCAGTGCATTCTTCTCAAAACCATTGTGCATTCAAGTAAATCCTAAACCTTGCTGTGCAAGCATTTCCAACAGGAAATACGATGTTAAATGACATTGAAATGACACTAACGTGTAATTATTAGCATTTTTGCCAAATGATCCAGGATTTTTCCAATTGTCATTACTATGTACTTTACCAACAAACTCCTTACGTTTGGTTTGCCTGCACCTTACTATTTGAAACACCCTTAAATTTGCTAGATATGGCTTAACAGTATTTTTGCTGGTCTATTTATCCAGGGACAAGAGTGTGGTGCTGGAAAAGCACAGCTGTCAGGCAACATCCGAGGAGCAGGAAAATCGGTGTTTCGGGCAAAAGTCCTTCATCAGGAATATTAATCCAGATACCCAGGCATTGTCAGGGGGACCCAGGTTCAAATCCCCACATTGCAGATGGTGAAATTTGAATTCAACAAAAGTTTGGAATTAAGTGTCTAATGATACCATGAATCCACTGTCAATTGTCAGGGGAAATGGTCTGGTTCACTAAGGTCCTTTAGGGAAGGAAACTGTCATCCTTACCTGGTTGGCCTACATGTGACTCCGTATCTATGGCAATGTGGTTGATTCTTAATTGCCTTCTGGGCAATTTAAGATGGGCAATAAATGCTGTCGTAGCGAGCAACGTCTTCATCCTGTGAATGAATTTTGTCGCCAAATTCAAATTATTTGAATAGAAATCCATAAAGCAATGGACTTGGCAATGTTCCCTGTCATATCCTGTTCATGCTCACTTGTTTCATTCTCAAACACACTGGATTAATCTTGGGGCTTAACCAATTTGCAGTTCACTTCACAAATTTATTGCCCATTTCTTACAATTCTACCCTGAGAACTAATCACATGTGGTTTAAATCAAAACTCTTGCTGATATTTAAGTATGACTTACTCATAAAATGTTCTTCCAACCTCCTATAAATCTAATTCTCTTCCAATAGACCACACTTATAGATGTTTCATCTTCTCTACTTTCAAAATGCTACTTTTTAACCTTCTCATCATGATAACTACTACCTCTCTCTCAGAAACTTTTTTTTTCTAAGAGATTTATTATGTCAATGTCATGATTAGTAATCAATTTCACTAGCCACTATTAACCACTTTTGTTTGAGTTTCAACTGACTTCTGGTCCTTAGCTAACTTTAAAGCCAGAAGTCACAGGACCCCAGGATATAGTCTAACTATCTGGTGTCATGTGACTTCTGACATTGTCTACCTCAGTCCAACAACGGCATTTCTACATCTTAGCTAGTTTTAATTTAATGCCATTTCTCTTTCATTCACTTTCCCACCTCAAGAATTCAAATTCAGTGATGTGAAAACAGTCCATCATTTCTTACTAATTTCCAATTTCAAATTTGTGAATTGAATTTAAAGCTGGATCTCTAGATAATCCACGCAGTAGCATTACCACCACTCTAATATCTCCACAAAATTGCATTTGATGTAAAGTATTTCTAGATATGGTCCACTTTCCTTCAATGCATTTATCCTCTATCATGTATTAACATTTCAACCTGTTTTAAACCTATGCAAGTTTCTGTTTCACACATTCTCCTTTTTTTGAGGAGTATAATCGTAAACTTCAATATATCATGGTCATTGCATTCTATTCTGCTCTTTCATTTTTAGTTTACGATTCATTATTGGGCCTTATTCTCAGTACATTAAATCCTCAACTTTATAAACTAATAGAAGAAAAAAGTGGATTCTGTTAGAACGTAGGAGTAGATCTGAAAGTATAATTTAAAGGGGAATTCATTATTAAAGGAAACAAGATGAATTTGAAGAAAAATAAATTAGCCAAATGTCTAGGGTAATAGGATTAGAGGGTTAAAAATCACAACACCAGGTTATGGTCCAACAGGTTTAATTGGAAACATTAGCTTTTGGAGCACCGCTCTTTCATCAGGTGGTTGTGAAGGAGCAGTGCTCCGAAAGCTAGTGCTTCCAATTAAACCTGTTGGACTATAACCTGGTGTGTGATTTTTAATTTTGTACACCCCAGTCCAACACCAGCTTCTCCAAATCAGGATTAGAGGGAATAGGTCCATCGTGGGTGTCAGGAATTGAATTGTTATGACCCTACCAACGTTTGTTTTTCAGGATGCATCCCATTTCATTACAGAAAATAACATTTTGTTGGGACCATCGCTCTGGTCTATTTTTCAGTTCACGCCTAAATCGAATGGCAAAGGCGGTTCCTGCCTGGTTAGGTTGGTCACTAGATTACACGTTACACTGTAGATTCCGAACGAAAGCAAAGTGATAAGAGCTGGGGATTTTGTTTTTGTTGGTGGTGATGTTCCCCTCGAGGACGTAGTCTTATTTGAATACTGGCAATCAGTTGTGGAAGGGGAAACTAATCCCTCGGCCTCCCTTATCTGTTTGAGGACTCTCTCCATCCCTAGCTACTGTGCTCAGGCGTTGCCGCACTGCGTGTTCCATGATACAGAAACGACGGGGCGTTGCCGCAAGGGTGTGGTTAGGGCCAGGCTGTTCGTTTCGACAGGCAGGATCGACATTTTTTTTATATATTTGAAGAAGGGAAAGATACACCCCCCTTCCCTGCATACACACCCAGTCCCTACGCCATGAGAACAAGCTGCTGTCAGCACCAGGAAGCAGTGTGAGAGAGAGGAGTGGCAGCAGCAGCAACATGCACTCGGAGGTGGAGAAAGTAAGTGGCGGACCCAGCCCGTTTTTTCTGTTTGTGTCTGTAGTTCCTTCCCCTGCTCAACCTTCGCCGTTCCGGGCCAGGGTGAAGGTGGTACCCGGTGTGGGCCTCTCTTGCTCACATACACACAGAGGTTGGTGAGACTTGGGTTAACGTAAAGCCGCCCTCCGCACTCACAAAGGAAGCAGGCAGACAGACAGACATGGTGCTGTTAAAGCACAGCACCCGCCTCCCGAGAGCAGCCCTTCCCCGTAACTAGCATTACGGCTGCATTTAAATGCGGAGCTACAGCACCAGTGTTTTATATCACTTGTGGGAATGTATTCAGTAACATCAAGAGCGCTATTAATCGATGATTTTTTTTGTATCCAGACACTCATTTCATATGATCACTACAATGCTTAGAATGCAATAATCCTTTAGTTTGTATTTGAATACAGGGTGAATGTTAGGATCGAACGAGTTTGTTGCTTTTAAAAAAGTTTTTAGCACAATTCTTTCCTGTAAATTAAATATTCACATATTTAAATGTTTACTGTATAATTGATGTACCTTAATTTAGCTGGCATAGTTTTATACTTGAGTTTTTCCTTCCTTTTATGTCGACGGTTAGTTTTGCCACCACATTTATAATTTCATGGCCAAACCTTGTTGTACTGAGTGCCGGAGAGCAGCACCAGGCATACCAGAAAATGAGGTGCCAACTCGGCAAGGCTGGATGCGATCCCACAACAAACCAATTGGATCAAAGCTCTGTAGACATCTTAAATTAAATGCTGGGCAGTGAAACAACTAATGTAAACACCAAGCTTCATGAATATCTCTATCTTCAATGATAGCAGAGCCCAGTGAAAGAGTGGGCATTTGCAACTGCCTTCAGCCAAAAGATCCAGTGAATGATCCACCACTGCTCAGGCTTGAAACCATCACAATTGGAGAAGCAGCCTTCATACAGTTTAATTATCCTGTGTGTTATGCTGTGTTCAGCTATTTTCTAATACAATATCAATCGAATCTTACCAGTTATCACTATCAGCCTCCTCAAACATCAGCAAAGTGATGGCATCTGTTTCAGCCCAGGCCAAACCCTCTCAATATGTTAAGATGGTCATAGAGATGTGCAGTATGGAAACAGACCTTTCAGTCCAACTCGCCCATGCTGACCAGATATCCTATCCTAATCTCATCCCATTTGCCAGCACTTGGCCCATATCCCTCCAAACCCTTCCTATTCATATACCCATCCAGATGCCTTTTAAATGCTGCAATTGTACTAACCTTCACCACTTCCTCTGGTAGCTCATTCCATACATGTACCACCCTTTGTGTGGAAAAAATTGCCCCTTAGGTCCCTTTTACATCTTTCCCCTCTCACCCTAAACCTATGCCCTCTAGTTCTGGACTCCCCCATCCCAAGGAAAAGACTTTGTCTATTTACCCTATCCATGCCCCTCATGATTTTGTAGACCTCTATAAGGTCACCCCTCAGTCTTTGACACCATGGGGAAAACAACCCCAGCTGATACAGCGTCTCCTTATAGCTCAAATCCTCTAACCCTGGCAACATCCTTGTAAATCTTTTCTGAACCCTTTCAAGTTTCACAACATCTTTCTGATAGGAAGGAGACCAGAATTGCATGCAATATTCCAAAAGTGGCCTAACTAATGTCTGCACCATGACCTCCCAACTCCTCTACTCAATGCTCTGACCAATAAAGGAAAGCATACCAAATACTGTCCTCACTATCCTATCTACTTGCGACTGTTCTTTCAAGGAGCTATGAACCTGCACTCCAAGGTCTCTTTGTTCAGCAACACTCCCTAAGACCTTGCCATTTGTTCACCAACATTCCCTAAGACCTTACCAATATAAGTCCTGCTCTGATTTGCTTTCCCAAAACGCAGCACCTTGCATTGATCTAAATTAAACTCCATCTGCCACTCCTCAGCCCATTGGCCCATCTGATCAAGATCCTGTAGTACTCTGAAGTAGCCACCTTCGCAGTCCACTCCACCACCAATTTTGGTGTCATCTGCAAACGTACTACTATATCTCCTATGTTAATATCTAAATCATTTATATAAATGATGAAAAGTAGTCGACCCAGCATCGATCCTTGTGGCACTCCACTGGTCACAGGCCTCCAGTCTGAAAGCAACCTTCCATCACCACCCTCTGTCTTCTACTTTTTGATCTAGTTCTGTATCCAAATGGCTAGTTCTTCCTGTAATCCATGAGATCTAACCTTGCTAACCAGCCTCCCATGGTCTGGACTCTAAATGTTTCTTATTTTAAGGGTAAGTGTACATGTTGCATTCCAGATGCAATTTGACTTGTCAAACTACCAGATTCAAGAAAGCACACTTTATTCACACTATAGTTGAAATACAACAAAAGAAAGAATGAAAATAAAATTGACTTAGTTGTAACTTTATTGAAGTCCTTAACAAAATAATCAATAGAGTAACTGTTCTAATTATCTGTTCCCAGTAACATCCCATAAACACATGCCTGAGGAAGGCAAGTTCAGAAAAACAGATTGATCTTGTGTGAAACACCAATCCAGCAGGAAAGCATCAAAAGGAAACGCTTGAGAAAGAGATGTACTGCAGCTTCCAAACCCAAATTCAAGACCCCAGCAATAACTACTATTGAAATGAAAAATTCTGGTTCTATGGGAGTTTGACCACACCTATTCAAGCTGCTTCTATTGTTCCAACTTTAAAATAAAACCAAGACCTCTCAAACTACTTACTCTTGTGGCTCTGTCAACTGCTTGGCACCCCTGCCTTAAAACCTCTCTTCAAAAATAAATAGTACATAGAGTCATAACCCTTTGGTTCATATTGTCCATGCCAACCAGATATCCTGCACTTAGCCTATATCCCTCTAAACTGTTCCTAATCATTTACCCATCCAGATGCGTTTTAAATATTGTAACTGTACAAACCTCCACCAATTCTCTGGCAGCTCATTCCATACGCTGTGTGAAAAAGTTGTCCCTTAGGTCCCTTTTAAATTTTTCCCCTCACACCCTAAACCTATGCCCTCTAGTTCTACATTCCTCCACCCCAAGAAAAAAGACCTTGTTTATTTATTTTATCCTTGCCAGTCATGATTTTATAAACCTCTGAGGGTCATCCCTCAGCCTCATGACTTTAGAATCCTGTTGCCTCCTTGGGACCAAGCTCAAAGATATAATTGAACAGCTGCAGGGCATTCTGAAGGGGATGGCAATAAATCAGTGATCATAGTTCACATAGGGAACAACAAAAAAGGTAGAAAGAGGGATGAGATCCTGCGATGAGAATTTTGGTAGCTAGTTAGCAGATTAAAAACCAGGGTTGTAGTCTTCGGCTTACACACTATGCTAGTAAGAATAAGAATAGGCCAGATGGAACAATTGAATGCATGGCTGAACAGTTGGACAGGGATGGCTTTATAATCCTGGGTCACTGGACCCATTTGTGGAGAAGGTGGGGCCCATGCATGCCCGACAAGTTGCACCTACATTGGCATGGGACAGATATCCTTGCAGGAGGGTTTGAAAGATTTTTTTAGGTGAGGTTTTGTTGCTTTGGGGGAGTGGTGTAGAAGATTAGTGAATGACACAATTTTGGTCAAACCTTCAAATCTCTTAAAGCCATTGTATTGTCACAAAGGATCCATTGAAAGTTCTCTCAAGTAATACCTATTCTGCAATAAACTGCTCGCTTGTGTTTGGTTTGGATTTTGACTGCCTAGATGTTTGGGGATGGCATCAAGAAGCCTTTGTAAAATTGAAGTTGATGGAAATTGGGGTCTATCTGCCCAATGTTTAAAGTCATGCCTAGCATGAATAAAGTTTGTTGAGAATGAACCATCTCAGTCCAAAGATCATGCAGTGGGAATTCATCAGGATTGTATTCTCGGTACAAGCATCATCTACTTCTAGATCAATGATCTTGATCCTATCATAAAGGGAAAAGTGAGAGTCTTCACTGATTGAATAGTGTTCAGCTCCACTTACAATCCACCATTTATTGAAGCCGTCTTTATCTGGCTGGAGAAAGACCTGGGCATCGTTCTGACATGAGCTGAAGTGTAGCATCAATGTTATTTGTCACTCAGATACCGGATGGTGACTATCTCTCTTTTCCCTTGATATTTATCTGTATTATAATCATAGGATTCCCTCACCATTAACCCAAGTGTTAACTGGATGTACCAGTACCATGTATTGTGTTACTGGCTGCAAGATCAGGTCAGAGGTTTAGTATTCAGTTAAAATCTCTCAACACCAGGTTATTACCAGCGGACTTATTTGGAAGCACTAGCTTTCAAAGTGCTGCTTCTTTGTCCTGGTGTTCAGTATGAGTGATGCATCTGAAAACTATTTCTCCATCTGACAGTCACAAATCACTTGCCTGGATGTATTCTGTTTTGTTGTGTTAATGTCAAACATTGTTTAATCTCCCAAAGTAAGGCTAAGAGTCCATTGCACGTCCTGTCGTAACTCTACTTGCAGCTTCATCTATACACATATTTATCTTCACGCTATATAAAGCTTATGCTGTCTTCCAGCTGCGACTTTTACTTCCTCATCATCATTTTGAATGCTCTGATTCAAAGTCTGTTACCCTACAAGTGCAACAATCCTCAAGAAGCTCAACATTTTCCATGACAAGATTGCCCAATTGATCAGCATCCTATGCTTCCTCATCTGAAATCTCTACCCACCATATTGTCTGTAGTGCATATCTATCTACAGGTTCACTGCAGCAAGTTGTGACACATTCCAAACCTGTGACTTCTGCAGACTAGGAACACAAGCTCATGAGATATATGGAGACCATCTCCTCCATCACCTGCAAGTTATTTTCCATGTCATTCACCATCTGATTTGTATATGCATCACAACCCCTTCTGCATTTCTAGGTCAAAATCTTGGAGCTCACTTCCCAACAGCACCTTGGCTGTATCCGCAGTAGTTCAGTATTTCAAGAAGGCAGCTTGCCACCAACTCCCCGTGGCTGTTTGGAGTCGGCAACAAATAAAAGTGTTGCTAGTCACAATTGTTTTTTTTAAAAAAACTAGGATGTAGAAGATTTAAAGCGAATCTGCATAGTTAAGAAATGGAATTGTAGTAATCATTAAGTACAATAACAATTTGCAATTATATTGTCTGTTGTAATGGCTCTGAAAATGTCAGATCACTGTTCTTGAAAGACTAGCCTGGATTAGAAGCTGAAAACTTTATAAACAATGTTGGGGTGATCAACTAGCACTACATGCATACAACATTCATAGTTACATTTGATACCACTTAAAAAAATAAGTCCTCATTTTGAGCAGTGGACAGTTTATTCCTTATGCTCAGAGGATGGAAATCTCGCTTTGTAAGTTGGGGGTTACATTTCAATTGGCTTGTTCATTTGTTTTACAGTTCTATAGTAACAATGTTTGAAGCTTCCTAATAGAGATGTTATTTGGAACAAAAGATTGAAAGACTCATTGGCTACAATTTCCAGTCCTTTTGCACAGCAGTGCCTGTTTCACACACAAGAATGAGGACAGTAGGTGTAATTGACATACACTGCATGGATAATCTGTTATTTGTGTTGCTCCCTAAAACATTTGTCCAAACGCTGCAAATCATTTAGACCCATGTGAAAGAGCCTACAACTGAAGTTTCTACATTTACTAAATGCCAAATAATGTCCCAGTTTACTACCTGAAAGTCCTGACTCCTTTGTAATTGCTAGGTTTATACTATTCTTTTCACTTGCTGTAATATCCCCCACTCCAAGGCACAACCCCTTATTACACTTGGCAGTAATATCCCCCAGGATTAATTGAGGACTGCAGATGCTGGAGAGTCAGAGTCAAAAACTGTGGCGCTGGAAAAGCACAGCAGGTCAGGCAGAATCTGAGCAGCAGGAGAGTTGATGTTTCTGGCATAAGCCCTTTATCAATTAAACTCCATCTGCCACTTCTCAGCCTATCTGTTGTAATCTGAGATAACCATCTTTGCTGTCCACTACACCTCCAATTTTGGTGTCATTTCAAACTTACTAACTGTACCTCTTATGCTCGCATCCAAATCATTTATGTAAATGACAAAAAGTAGAGGACCCAGCACCGATCCTTGTGGCACTCCACTGGTCACAGGCCTCCAGTCTGAAAAAGAACCCTCCACCACTACCCTCTGTCTTCTACCTTTGAGCCAGTTCTGTATCCAAATGGCTAGTTCTCCCTGTATTCCATGAGATCTAACCTTGCTAATTAGTCTTCCATGGGGAACCTTGTCGAACACCTTACTGAAGTCCATATAGATCACATCTACTGCTCTGAACTCCTTATGGATCTGAGTCCACATCAGCATGTAGCTCCCTCAGTTTACCTAGTTTTGCTTCTCTTGTGATTATAATTTCACTAAGCTTCCTTTTCCCTTCCATTTGTCAATGTATCTATTACTGCCATGTTTTTGTATGCTCAGGGCATTTGTTTCATCCACCATTTCCTTATTATCTACCATTAACTGTCCAGAGAACTAACAGTCATTTTACTTCTTGTTTTCCTTTTTAGATACCAGTATATACTCCTTGCTATCTGCTTTTACATCCTTAGGTAGCTTCCTCTTATTCTCTAACATCTTTCTCCTGATTAACCTTTTACTCATTCTCTGCCAGTCTTTCTACTCTGACCAATCATCTGACCAGTCACTCACCTGTCTACAGTTATATGGTTTTCCTTAATTTTGGTATTTCTGTGAACTACTTTAGTTAACCACAGACGGTGGACTTTCCTTTCTCCGAAAGGTCTGCCTGTATGTCTGTATTGATCTAGTTCTTAGAATGTCAGTTCACTTCAGCTAGCTCAGCTTTCATGCCCACATAGATGCCCTATTTCAGTTTAATAGACTAGTCTTACACCCAATTTACTCTTTTACAAACTGGAAATAAAATTCAGTCTTATTGTGGTCTGCTGTTACCCAAGGATCTCTTTGTTCTGAGGTCACTAATTATTTCTGTTCCATTATACAATACTAAGCCTTCTATATCTACCCTCAGCTTGGTTCCAGAATGTGCTCCTTGAGGAAATACCTCAGAAGTATTCTATGAACTTCTCATCCAGGCCACTACTATGAATCTCATATTTACATTTTATATGTAGATTGAAGTCATTCATAATTATTGCTGTCCCTTTATGACAAGCACCAAATATTTCTTCTTGTATATTGTGTTTCACAATGTGGTTATAGTCAATGGTCCTGTAGATCATTCCCACACGTGATGTCTTTCTCCTACTATTCCTTATTTCCATCCAAACAATTTGTACACTAACTGATCTGCTGAATCACGGTCATCTATTGAATTGCATAGATGCCATCTTGGTTAATAGTATTTCATCTCTTCTTGAAGATCAAATAATTCTCTATTTATTTACTTCAATTTGTGCAACCAATTCATTACTTCTGTTTTGAATGCCATGCACATTTGGATTCAGAACCTTTAGTTTTGACTTTTTGTTATCTTGGTAAGATATAACCTTGACTGTTGATGTATTCTGAGTTTTTTTAAAATCTGTGCTCCTCTGACTCTCATTTCTCATTTTAATGTTTTGCTCACTTAGCTTGTCTCTGCTGTTTGATCTCCTACATCTTTCCACTTTTGATCCCTAGCCCACTACTATTTAAAACCCTCTTCACTTCTTTAGTGATGCATTTCACAAGATGGTTCAGGGTAGATCATCCCATGGTACAGCCCTCACTTTCACCAGTACTGATGTCCCCAGTGGCCCATGCACTGAAACCAATTTCTCCAACACCAATCTTTGAGCCACATACTCATCTCTTTACTTTTATGTACCCAATGCCAGTTTTTACTTGGCTCTGGTAATAACCTCCTGGAAACCGGGGTGGCACAATGGCTCGGGGGTAGCACGGCAGCTCAGGGATGGCACGGCGACTCAATAGTTAGCACTGCTGCCTCACAGTGCCAAGGTCCCAGGTTCGATTCCTGCCTCGGACAACTTCTGTGTGGAGTTTGCAATTCTCCCCGTGTCTGTGTGGGATTCCTCCAGGTGCTCCGGTTTCCTCCCACAATCCAAAGATGTGCAGGTTAGGTGAATTGGCCATGCTAAATTGTCCGTAGTGTTAGGTGCATTAGTCAGGGGTCAATGTAGGGGAACGGGTCTGGGTGAGTTACTCTTTGGAGGGTCGGTGTGGACTTGTTGGGCCGAAGGGCCTGTTTCCATACTATAGGGAATCTAATCTAATCAGTAATGTGGAGGGGGAAACGGGTCTGAGAGATAAATAGGGGGGTGGGGGTGGGGGTGGGACTGAGTGGATGCAGGTGGGGGTGATAGGTCAGAGGAGAGGGTGGAGCAGATAGATGGAAAGGTAGGACAGGCATTGAAGGCAGTGCCAAGATGGATGGTTGGATCTGGGATGAGGTGGGGGAAGGGGAGATTTAGAATCTGGTGAAGTTGATATCGATGCTGTGTGGTTGAAGGGTCCCAAGGCAGAAAATGAGGTGTACTTCCTCCAATTGTCGGGTGGCTTGGATTTGGCGATGGAGAAGGCCCAGGACTTGCATGTCCTTGGGGGAGGTGGAGTTGAAGTGGTCGGCAACAGGGCGGGGTGGTAATATTCCCCAGTCCTATCATGCCCCTTGTTTAAGAAGGATTAGAAAATTGTGGCAATAGTCTCATGTGACTTGCATCCTTACTTCCTTTGTAACCTAGAAAAGCATGTCACTTTTACACTGTAGACTTCCATCATTTTAGGTGCATCCTGTTTATTTTTATCCTGTTGAATATTGCTGCCACATACTCACTTCGGTGTTTCTATCGGCAGCATCACTTCTCAGGAAGGCAGGTGCAAAGTTCACATATTGTAACTCAGCTATGCCTACTGATTCCACAGATTATCTGTTTTGCTTCCCACCCTTTTTATTATTAGCCCTTTACTATTTCTGTTTATAACAGATTTGGATTCCTTTTTAGTCACTAATTTATGGTTATTTTCTCTTTGCTGTTCTTGTTGCTTCTTTTTAGTTTTCTTTTGTACTTCAATGCTCTATTTGGTCGTCTTAGAGTCATAGAGATGTACAGCATGGAACAGACCCTTCGGTCCAACCCGTCCATGCCAACTAGATATCCCAACCCAATCTAGTCCCACCTGCCAGCACCTGGCCCATATCCCTCCAAACCCTTCCTACTCATATACCCATCCAAATGCCTCTTAAATGTTGCAATTGTACCAGCCTCCTCCACATCCTCTGGCAGCTCATTCCATACACGTGTCACCCTCTGCATGAAAAAGTTGCTCCTTAGGTCTCTTTTATAACTTTCCCCTCTCACCCTAAGCCTATGCCCTCTAGTTCTGGACTCCCCCACCCCAGGGAAAAGACTTTGTCTATTTATTCTATCCATGCCCCTCATAATTTTGTAAACCTCTATAAGGTCACCCCTCAGCCTCCGACACTGCAGGGAAAACAGCACCAGTCTGTTCAGCCTCTCCCTGTAGCTCAGATCCTCCAACCCTGGCAACATCCTTGTAAATCTTTTCTGAATCCTTTCAAGTTTCACATCTTTCCGATAGGAAGGAGACCAGAATTGCATGCAATATTCCAACAGTGGCCTGACCAACATGACCACAACATGACCTCCCAACTCCTATACTCAATATTCTGACCAATAAAAGAAAGCATACCAAACGCCGCCTTTGCTATCCTATCTACCTGCGACTCCACTTTCATGGAGCTATGAACCTGCACTCCAAGGTCTCTGTTCAGCTCCCCAGGATCTTACCATTAAGCGTATAAGTTCTGCTAAGATTTGCTTTCCCAAAATGCAGCACCTCACATTTATCTGAATTAAACTCCATCTACCACTTCTCAGCCCATTGGCCCATCTGGTCAAGATCCTGTTGTAATCTGAGGTAACCATCTTTGCCATCCACTACACCTCCAATTTTGTTGTCATCTGCAAACTTACTAACTGTACCTCTTATGATCACATCTAAATTAATTCTGTAAATGACAAAAAGTAGAGGACCCAGCACCAATCCTTGTGGCACTCCACTGGTCACAGGCCTCCAGTCTGAAAAACAACCCTCTACCACCTCCCTCTGTCTTCTGCCTTTGAACCAGTTCTGTATCCAAAACTCGATCAAGTTTGTGAGACATGATTTCCCACGCACAAAGCCATGTTGACTATCCCGAATCAGTCCTTGCCTTTCCAAATACATGTACATCCTGTGCCTCAGGATTCCCTCCAACAACTTGCCAACCACCGAGGTCAGGCTCACCTGTCTATAGTTCCCTGGCTTGTCTTTAACGCCTTTCTTAAACAGTGGCACCACGTTTGCCAACCTCCAATCTTCCGGCACCTCACCTGTGACTATCGATGATACAAATATCTCAGCAAGAGGCCTAGCAATCACTTCTCTAGCTTCCCACAGAGTTCTCGGGTACACCTGATCAGGTCCTGGGGATTTATCCACTTTTAACCGTTTCAAGACATCCAGCACTTCCTCCTCTGTAATCTGGACATTTTGCAAGATGTCACCATCTATTTCCCAACAGTCTATATCTTCCATATCCTTTT
Organism: Chiloscyllium plagiosum; assembly: GCF_037043375.1. Lineage (NCBI taxonomy): Eukaryota > Metazoa > Chordata > Chondrichthyes > Orectolobiformes > Hemiscylliidae > Chiloscyllium > Chiloscyllium plagiosum. The sequence goes on along the minus strand of NW_028270149.1, from coordinate 55,141,404 downwards.
CCACAGTCGTCTTTGCTGTGATCATAAGTCTCCTTTTTCTACTTAATTTTACTTGGTATCTTTAAGCAGGGATAAAGACCAATCACCCAGAAAACTAATTTAGATGCCCTTCCTTTCTTCACGGGAGTATGTCTATTGTGTAGCTAAATTTCTTTATGAATGGCTCCCATTGGTCAGTTACTGTTTTGCCTCCTAATTTCTGATTCCAATTCAGCAGTTCCAGATCCCTTTTCAAATTACTAAAACTAACTCTCCTTCAGTTAAGAATGTCTGCACTTGATTGCACATTGTTGTTTACATAACTATTCTAAACCTATTGTTATTATGATCGATGTTTTCATGAGGCAGCACTTTGGAAACACGGTGCCATTTCATTCATCAGATCTTGATCTAAAATGTAATCAAAAATGTTTTAGTGTACATATTTAAGGAATTCCTTCCCCACCTACTCCTTTGTGCTGTTACTACCCCTATCCAAATGACCTTAATTGAAGTCCCTGCTTGCCACGATTTCATAATTCTTGCATCCTTCTGTAGTTTGCATGCAACTTTATTCCTCACATATGTTGACCATATATCCAGATTTTTAGACAATTGTTTCGTCACAAAGAACATCCTGTGTGATTGTGACTATCTTTGCTCATCCATCTCAACCTATCTGCTGCCTTTCACATAGTTAGACCACACTGTCTCTCCTAATATGTTTCCAGTTGGGACTGCACTTGTCTGATTTCACTCTGCTCTTTCTTGTTGCAGTGAGAGAATCACCATCAAAGGCCTCTCTTGTCTTAACTGCAGTCTGGTATTCTCCAAGGACCTATCCTTGGTATCCTCTTTGTTCTCATCTACTTGCAGTTCCTCAGTGACATTATTTGAAAACATATATTGGCTAATGATACCCATCTTCATCTCGCTGCTTCTCTTGACGCATTTTGCCACAAAGTTGTCAGGCTACCTCTTAGATGTCCAGTACTGAAATACGAGAAGTTATTTCAGTTAAATGTTGGATAATTTAAAGCTATCATCTTAGACCTTCACTACAAACTGTTTTGGGATAGTTTACTGAATTAAAGACTCTATGCAAATATGAATTGTTCCTGCATCTGAGCCTCATTGCTGTGTGTTCCTAATTGCTATCTGAAAAAGCAAGGTAAAACACTGAAAGGCGGTGAAATGAGTTTTTTAAAAAAAGTGTAAAAACCACAGCAAGTATGTACTGGCTTCATACCAATAACTGGGGGATGTAACAAATCTTTTCTTGCATGGAGAATAAAATATTGTAACTTAACTGACAAATGTAGTTAACAAGCACTCCAAATGCTATATTTTAAGAATGATTTCAGATTGAAAAATGGTTTTGGTTACTTTCTAACATTAAAATCTGTGCACAGATTTTAGTTATTGCTGTAGTGAAGTAATGCATTGTTTTAGATGATAGCTGTACTCATTTTCTTGTTATTGTGATTTGGGAGTTTCCAAAACCATTGTTCCCCAAAGTTTTAAAGGCAAACCCGTTTTAAATAATCAGGTAGTTTCACGTGAATGTAATAGATATCACACACTTTGTAGTCTGGGTTTGAAATATTTAAATAATTAAGACATTTTTACTGATTATAAGTAAGCACTCCTCACTTTAAAATTCAAATAAATGTTAAAATAAAAGAGGAAATTCTGGAAATACTCAGGACCTCAGACAGCATCATTGGAGAGAGAAAAGTTAACACCTTAACTTGGTTACTGTTGAAAACTACGTTGAATTTGTTTAAATAGACAACTTGTTTTGTGTTGCCTATTGTTTGAACACTGCAATATCTAATAATGAAGTGTAACAGTTATGACATTTTTGTATTTTAGAGATATCTTTGTTCCATCTGAATAGCTGTATGACAGACACATTAATTATATTTGTGTTTGTGTTGTGGGAGAAGATAAACTATTTTGGTAGAAAACTGACATGGGAATTATTGTACTGATGAGAACAGGTAGTTTTCTTTCACAGGTAGTCCCATCTTCCAATCCAACTGCACTGTCTTGCAACAGGAATACATCTGGCTGAAACTTGTAACAAAAGGTGAAATATGCAGTTTTTCCTACAGTCTTCAGGCTTTGACAGAATTGCTCCTACTTAACACTTGGGTTTATTTGAAGAATCATTCTTGATTCACTTAATTGTGATCCCAATGATAAAAGTGTATAATTGTAATAGAGGTCTCTACAAATTTATGCTTCTTGATTCAGTGTAGCAGATAACAGCTGTTAGTATGTTGCTGATAAAGACATTTGTTAAGTCTAGATACTGCTGGGGTGCATTTATTCTTTGCATCTAAATCACTTTACAGTTTGTTACACCAGTTATATTGTCAACTTTACATTGGCAAAATTGATATGTGAATGTATAATTGGTCATAATACCCCAATTATATTGGTAGTGGATATTCTACATTAGATGTTTATTCTAAAATTGGATTTTAAATCTATAGATTATAGGTTTTTATCTGACCTTCTGTGCTTTGTGCAGATAAACAACACTGTAGTAAGTGCAATATCTTAGATTGAGCATCTGCATTAACATTAATAAAATGTTTTGTGGTAGTGCAACACTGAGTTAAATGACTGAAATCGCAGTAGTGCACAAGTGAGCTGCATTTTGTGTTCCACTAAATCTTTCAGAGCACACCTATGGATAATCAACAAGTTTCCAAGTTTGTTACTCAGTTAATGATGAGCAATGCACTGGTTGATCTCAGCTGAGGTCAGTGATCTTGGTATTACTTCTGCATTGGTGATTCTTGGTCTAAGGAATAAGCAAAGTCATCTGGAGTTCCTGATTCTCTAGCCTGGATAATAAGTGATGATAAGATTTGGGCTGTTTAAAAGATTTTCTCCTTTATTCTCATGATTATTGCTAATGGATGGCACATTCAGCCAGCATAATTTGTTGTGTTTGGGCTGGATGTGGAGAGAAAATAAATTGTCACTTTATTCTTGTTAAATGCTTCCCAGACATTTTCTCGTTGTAACCCCATCTTAAGGCTTGAAAATTGAACCCCTCCCCCACCACCACCACCACCTCGAAAAATACAAGAGTGGGGTAAGGCAGCTGAGAGAGTGGGAGCCTCTTAGTGCAGGAATACTTTTACAGTCACTCAGTTGGACCTTCAAGGGACCCATTGCTGTCTCCAAATTGGGACCCCACAATGCCATCTTGTGAACACACTTGATGTCTCGATGCCCTATTTAGGTGGACCCTAACCAACTGTCTATGTGGAAGTCCCTTTTCTGATTTACAGACTATTTGGATTCGCATACTCTCAATTATTGCTGCAAATTCCAGTGGCACAGTGGTTAGCACTGCTGCCTCACAGTGCCAGAGATCAGGGTTCAACTCCTGCCTCAGGGAACTGTCTGTGTGGAGTTTGCACATTCTCCCCGTGTCTGTGTGGGTTTCGTCTGGGTGCTCCGGTTTCCTCCCACAGTCCAAAAATGCGCAGGTTAGGTGAATTGGCCATGCTAAATTGCCCGTAGTGTTAGGTGAAGGGGTAAATGTAGGGAATGGGTCTGGGTGGGTTGCTGTTTGGACTTGTTGGGCCGAAGGGCCTGTTTCCACACTGTAAGTAAACTAATCTAATCTACTAAGTATGAATTCCAATAAGTTACTATCCATTATGTGAACACATCACCCTGTTCACTTCAGAATCAAACTAGTTTATGTTCGTGCACTGCCACAGAAGGTTTCATCAACTGATCAGTGATTAAGAGAAATGTTAGCCATATAGGGCTGCTTGATCAGATTTTGATGACTCTGACTGGAAAATGAGGTTGTGCGAGGACAGAATTGGGCATGAATGGATCGTCTCCCAATAATAATTAGTATGCTGACAAAATTTGTCAGAGGGGGCATAACAAATGACCATTAAGCTGAGGTAGACACCTCTCTATTGGTTTGTTGTGTTGCTGATACCTTTTGTGAGAAAAGGAGAGAAAATTAGAAAAGGCAGAAATTCGATTACCTTTACAAACATTGTGCAGTAATCTATTCTGTTTTTAAGATGTGGAGGTGCTGGTGTTGGACTGGGGTGAACAAAGTCAGAAGTCACATGATAACAAGTTACAGTCCAACAGGTTTACTTGAAATTATAAGTTTTCATCACCTGAAGAAGGAGCAGTGCTCTGAAAGCTTGTGATTTCAAATAAACCTGTTGACTATAACCTCGTGTTGTGTGACTTCTAACTCTGTTTTTAAGATACATTGATCCAGCTAATACACTGGGGTTGCTCCATTTCTTCGGCCAGCTTTGAAATTTGAGCATGTGACTGTCATTGTCCATGCTGGAATGCCAAATGGTTAAGTTTGATGTGCTAACTCTGATTTCAGCTGCTTCTGCAATGTTATCATGTAGAAGTGGCATTTAGATCCTTAATTGTGCATCTTTAAGGAGAAATAACAATGGCACCTTTGCATTCATTTTCAACTTAATATTGTGAGAAGACAATTAGTGAAAAGATATGAAATTTTAACTCTGTTTAAGAATTGATTACTAATACAGATATATTGCAGATAATTCCAACTAATAGAGAGATTGGCACTTTTTATACCTGTCTGCTAAACAGCAACAATTTAATCAATCAAATGTACATGGAGTGGTGTGCTGCAAGAATTGGTGCTTGGTCCACTGCTTTTTATCATTTTTATATAAATGTTTTCAATGTGAATGTAAGAGGAATGGTTAGTAAGTTTGCAGGCGACACCAAAATTGCTGGTCTAGTGGACATTAAAAAGGTTATCTCCGAGGACAATGGCACTTTGATTATATGGGCCGAGGAGTACCAGGTGGAGTTTAATTTAGATAAATGTGAGGTGTTGTGTTTTGGTAAGGTAAATCAAGGCAGGACTTATACAGTTAATGGTAAGGCCCTGGGGAGTGTTCTGGATTAGTGGTGTTGGAAGAGCACAGCAATTCAGGCAGCATTCGAGGACAGGCAAAATTCCGAGGACAGGCAAAATCGACGTTTCAGGCAAAAGCCCTTCATCAGGAATAAAGGCAGAGAGCCTGAAGCGTGGAGAGATAAGCTAGAGGAGGGTGGGGGTGGGGAGAAAGTAGCATAGAGTACAATAGGTCAGTGGGGGAGGAGATGAAGGTGATAGGTCAGGGAGGAGAGGGTGGAGTGGATAGGTGGAAAAGGAGCTGGGCAGGTCGGACAAGACAAGGGGACAGTGTTGAGCTGGAGGTTAGAAACTAGGATGAGGTGGGGGAAGGGGAAATGAGGAAGCTGTTGAAGTCCACATTGATGCCCTGGGGTTGAAGTGTCCCGAGGTGGAAGATGAGGCGTTCTTCCTCCATGCGTCTGGTGGTGAGGGAGCGGTGGTGGAGGAGGCCCATATCCTCGGCAGAGTGGGAGGGGGAGTTGAAATGTTGGGCCACGGGGCGGTTTGGTTGATTGGTGCGGGTGTCTCAGAGATGTTCCCTAAAGCGCTCTGCTAGGAGACGCCCAGTCTCCCTGATGAAGAGGAGACCGCATCGGGAGCAACGGATACAATAAATGATATTAGTGGATGTGCAGGTAAAACTTTGATGGATGTGGAAGGCTCCTTTAGGGCCTTGGATGGAGGTGAGGGAGGAGGTGTGGGCACAGGTTTTACAGTTCCTGCGGTGGCAGGGGAAAGTGCTAGGATGGGAGGGTGGGTCGTAGGGGGCGTGGACCTGACCAGGTAGTCGCGGAGGGAACGGTCTTTGCGGAAGGCGGAGAGGGGTGGGGAGGATTTAAGGTGAGAGGGGAAAGATTTAAAAAGGGACTTAAGGGGCAACATTTTCACACAAAGGGTGGGCCAAAGGAAGTGGTGGAGGCTGGTACAATTACAACATTTAAATGACATTTGGATGGGTACACAAATAAGAAGGGTTTAGAGGGATATGGGCCAAGTGAGACTAGATTAATTTTGGATATCTGGTTGAAATGGATGAGTTGGACCAAAAAGTCTGTTTTAGGCTGTATAACTCTGACTCTATGCGATAACAATACCTGAAAAATAAAGTTCGACATGAGGGAAATATAGAATCTTGATTAGTTGTGCAGATCCTAGCATAATTTAGGCAATAGAAGTTGTGTAAGTCCTTTTCCAATGATAGTACTGAAAAGGTCCGAGGAAGGATTATTTTTATTTTGGTGGAACAGAGCATTAAGATTTAGTAAACAAAAAAGCTGATTGTGAAAGATAAAATACAGTAAAGAGGATTGTTGCATTTAAAACCTGATGCTGTAGCCTTGAGTATATGCTGTGTGTGTGCGCGCGCACGCAAAGGGGTCATCTCCCAAATTTCATATCTCTGCAAATTTTAAGCTGTAATGGGATTTAACTTCCCTTTTCCCAGGAACAGTGACCTAGTATTTGTCTAATTGCAGTGCATATATAGGGGATTTTGAACTATTTAGCAAAAAATGGTTTTATGTTGGGACAAATAAATGTGTAAATGGCTTAAATCTTGGTAGGAAAATTCTAACTTGAGCTTTGGTTTATTTGGTCGGTATGTTTTTGTGCCAAATTTGCAGTAAATCACAAGTCCCCTCCTTTAAACCATTGCAGATTCTGGGTATCTGCTGTAGTTTGAAGCAGAGGGCGTATGTTCTGTATTGTGTAGCTTCGACAGATAAGTCCCACCCACTGACCAGCAGCGCAATTAACTGTGTCATGTGACTGCTGACGAAGGCTGACAAGTGCAGTGGGCGGAAGAATAGGTTAGGCAGAAAATCAGCAATGTAAGAAGTTTCCTTTTTTTTTAAAACAAAACATTGCAAGACCCTGTAGAAAATCAGGTCAGTTGATGCTCCACGCTTGTTTGTGAATAGCGTTGTGCTTTAATACTTTTCTTTACATCAAATGACATATGGGGAAAGAAACTTTTAAGATGCTGAGAATGAGCAGAAGTAACGTTTTTGCTAGGCCTGCAAAGCAAGACAACTCCAGGAAATGATGCAGCCTTTACTAAGCTCTAACAGTGTGCTTCTAATGTGTCACAGTAACAATATTACTTCTAAGTTTAACTTTATCTCTCTCCATATTCTCTTCCTATTTTTCAGTCACAAGCTTTGCAAATATTTTTTAGTCTTAAATGTGTTCTGTTTCTTTTCATGCTGTTGTCTCCGTCTGTCAATTTTTTTTGCCTTAAGTACTGTTGCTGTGCTTGTTGAGTGAATTGGTTTACTCTCGTTTCCGTTGTGAGCAAACTAACTATACAGGAGAGTCAGAGCTCTCCTCCTCCCCCACTACAGTGAATCATAATGTTGGACCCTGTTAAACATCTACTGGGCCACCTCCGGTCTCTGACCTTTTAGAACTGTGCTTAGTTTCTTGTCATTCTACTCTCATAGCTCTATGTATGATTAAGGAATTTATGGAGCATATTTTGGGATTGCAGCAATGATATATTAAACCCTGCACAATTTCTAGCTGGACGTTTTGGCTGGCATTAACAGCCCTTGCACACCAGCATTATAATTGGTAATATATCAATTTGACAGAAAGGAGATCAAATGCAAAATGTTGCTTTTCTGGATAAGAATCTGACGCTGCCCATAACTAGTGGACATTAAAAGATAAATGTACAGATTTGGTCCAGCAGCTGGGTTTTTTTTTGAAAGAGGAAGTGAGGTACTTGTTGCCTCCAATTCCCTAAAATGGGTCTGCAGTTAGTCTCCCCTTTTGAGTTCTCTGCAAATGGAAGTGGATTGAAAAAAGCATTCAAATAATCCTGGGTGAATTGCCTTTCATCATATTTAGAGAGCTAAATACACCGAATGAAAGAAAGACCCCCTCTGTTCTCAAGATAATTTAAAACATTTTGTCTCAGGTGAATTAGTTTGGCTACTGCATTTTTACTTTAATAAACTTGTTTAAACATGTTATGACACACCTCCAAGGTAGCTGGGACGTGAATCCAGACCTTCTGGCCCAGGTTTGAGCAGACAATGGTCTAGCAGACAATGGTCTAGCAGACAATGGTCTAGCAGACAATGGTCTAGCAGACAATGGTCTAGCAGACAATGGTCTAGCAGACAATGGTCTAGCAGACAATGGTCTAGCAGACAATGGTCTAGCAGACAATGGTCTAGCAGACAATGGTCTAGCAGACAATGGGAAGACTACTTAATTTATCTTTAGTTGTAGTGGGTGGTTGATACATGCTGAGCAGTACAGTCGCTCTGTTCTTTGAATAAATGCCAGTTTTGAGTTGGTTTCATGGTAAAGATTGTGATGGGGTAATGTTTTACCAAAGATTGGTATCTCTGAGAATGCAGCACTTCCTGTGAGTCTAAATTTCGTGTGCCAGTGCCTGGAATAGTGTTTGAATCCAAAACCATAGAGTCAAGCAAACACTTGTGTGGGAATGGTTGTAGAAAATTGGATTCAGTTTAGAGATCCAACAGGGAGGCAAAGGATGGAGTTGTGCTATCAGTGGCATTGGGGTTGTGGATTACATTCACCAGTGGGGTAGAACTTACTTGACGTCCAAGGAGGAGGTCAGGGGAACATAGGGATAAACTGTAAAACTGCACTTGCCTATCCTGTCTGTTCCTGAGATAGGAAACTTTATTTAATATTCTGACATTTAAGCAGTTGGACTAGGTGAATCAGATGTTCCAACAGCCTCATCCATTTTATTTCAGCTGAGCATTGACTCTTGGGAACTACCTCAGAATCCATGAGAGAACACCTTAAACTTAGCAATGGAGTTAACATACACTGCTATTTGAGAAAGTGTTCCAAGCCTCACTACTCTTTGCATGTAGAAGTGCTTTCTAACAACTGTCCTGAATGGACTGTCCCAACTTTTTAGACTATGTCCCTGGTTGCAGAATCTTCAGAAACAGTGGAGATCATTTATCGTTCTCTACCCTGTCTTTCCCTGTTAATATCCTGACAACTTTGATTAGATCGTCCCTTAATGTTCTAAATTCTGGAGAATAAAGCCCTTATTTGTCCAATCTCTCCTCATAAAGTAACCTCCTCAAGTCCAGGTATCATCCTAATGAACTACATTGTACTCCCTCCAGGGCCAGAAATTTCTTCTTGGGGTGTAATGTGTAGATCTGCTCACAATACTCTGTGGGATCTAACTAAGGCTTTGTGTAAGTGCAGCATAATGTCTGTATCCTTATGCTCCAGCCCTTTAGATATGAAGACACGCATTCCATGAGACACTTGAATTATTTTCTGCGTCCGTTTATGGCATTTTAAAGAGGTATGCACCTGAACTCCCCCAAATCTCGTCAGACATTCACTTATTTAACTTTGTTGTTTCTTACAAAAAAAAACACCCTGATCTATCCTTTTTTGGTCAAAATAAATGACCTCATACTTGCTTATGTATCCATCTGCCACGGCTTTGCCCATTTCACCTAATCTATCAATATCCTTTTGTAATTTTATGCTGTCTCCAACACTGCAGTGCTGCCCAATTTTGTGTTGTCAGCAAATATGGACATTTATCTTGTTATGCCAGTGTTCCAAGTCATTAATGACTATTGTAAATAATTGAGGCCAAAATTACGCAACATTTTTAGTGTTGTTTACTAGTAGTGGCTGGGTCAGCTTTGAGTATCATGATGTGCTGGATTGCCTTTGTGTCTGTGAAGCAGACATAGTAAGGAAAAAGATATTTCATCAAGCTTATTATCTCTGTTTTTTGATTTCAAAATCTGCAGCTTGAAGTGTTACAACTGTGTAAAATTGTTTGTTTTTGCATGCAAGAGGAATGTCAATGTTACAAATCTCAGCAGCTCCTGTGGTGTGCTCAAACTCTAATCGAATGCATGACTAAATGAAAGCAGAGCTTCTATTAGTTGGAATTATTTTTCAGAGCATTCCTTTAGGTTTCATTCAAGTTTGCAAATAAAATGTTTGTACTGCTCCAGCATGCAATAAAAGTACCATTGCCAAGTGTTTTTCATACCACCTCAGTCAGGTTTTTATTTGAACAGGACAAAAGGGGACTCCTTGAGGCCATCTACATGAAAATAACAGTTTGGAATAATCTCCCTTATTCCATTTGTCCACTTTATTTGCTGTGTGGAGATGCTCTCATGGCGGACACGACACGGGCACTTGGTACATTTTGCTGTTGTCTGCAACTCTATCATCATTTTCACAATTATGACATGGAATCAAATTCAGCAGGAAAAGATTGCAAATTCATGAATAGTATGTGACCATCATCAAGGCATCTGTTTGAACCTTCATCATTCACAAAGGCTGTCCATAGTTTCTGTAACTTGAGAATCAGTCACAACCTTGCATTTGGAAAGGCACGGATTGATCAGGGTTAGGTAACGTGGCTTTGTGTGCACTTGGTTGCGTTTTTTTGAAGAAGTGACAAAGAATATGGATGAAGGCAGAATGGTAGCTGTTGTCCATATGGATGTCAGCAAAGCATTCAACAAAGTTCCGCCTAGTAGACTAGTTAGCAAGGTTAGATCACAAGTGGATCTGTAATTCAAGGGGAGCTGGTTAGTTGGATAGAATGTTGGCTTGAATGTAGGAGACAGAGGGTGGTGATGGAGGGTTGTTTTTTAGACAGTGGCCTTTGACCAGCAGTGTGCCATAAGGGTCAGTGCAATGTCTGCTGCTCTTTGTCATGTTATATAAAAGATTTTGATGTGAATATAGGAGCTATGGTTAGTAAATTTGCAGATGATACCAAGATTGCTGGTGGCTAATGAAGAAGGTTACCTCATACTACAACAGGACCTTCATCGGATGGGCCAATGGGCCAAGGAATGGCAGATGGAGTTTAATTTAGATAATGTGAAGTGTTGCATTTTGGTTAGGCAAACCAGGGCAGGACATGTGCAATTAATGGAAGGGCCTTGGGGAGTGTTACCAAATAGAGAGACCTCAGGGTACAAGTGCATAGTTCCTTGAAAGTGGAGTCACAGGTAGACAGGGTAGTGAAGAAGACGTTTGGTATGCTTGCCTTCTTTGGTCAGTGCATTGAGTATAGGAGTTGGGACATCATGTGGCTATACAAGATATCAGTGAAGTCATTTCTAGAATAATGTGTGAAATTGTGGTCTCCCTGCTATAGGAAGAATATTGTTTACCTTGAAAGGGCTTAGAAAAGGTTTACAATAATGTTGCTGGGTTTGGAGGTTTTGAGCTATAGGGAGAGACTGAATAGGCTGGGGCAGTTTTCCTTGCAGTGTTGGAGGCAGAGAGGTGACCTTTATAGAGGTTTATAAAATCATGAGGGACATGGATACAGTAAATAACAAAGGTATTTTTCCCAGGTCAGGAAGTCCAAATTTAGAGGGCATAGGTTTAAGGTGAGAGGGAAAAGATTTAAAAGGGACCTAACAGGCAACTTTTTCATACAGAAGATGGTGCATATATAGAATGAGTTGCCAGGGAAGTGTTTGAGACGGGTACAATTACGGCATTTATAAGGTATCCGATGGATACTTGAATAAGAAGGGCTTAGACTGATATGGGCCAAATGCTGGCAAGTGGGATTAGATCAGTTTAGGAATCTGGTCAGCATTGATGAATTGGATTGAAGTATCTGTTTCTGTGCTGTCTAACTCAATGGTACTATTCCTGGGTGAAAATGGGTTGAACAGTTGGTGCCTCCGAGAGAGGAGATTGTGGGCGGCACGGTGGCACAGTGGTTAGCACTGCTGCCTCACAGCGCCAGAGACCCGGGTTCAATTCCCGAATCAGGCGACTGACTGTGTGGAGTTTGCACATTCTCCCTGTGTCTGCGTGGGTTTCCTCCAGGTGCTCTGGTTTCCTCCCACAATCCAAAAATGTGCAGGTTAGGTGTATTGACCATGCTAAATTGTCCGTAGTATTAGGTGAAGGGGTAAATGTAGGAGTATGGGTCTGGGTGGCATACGCTTCGGCGGGTCGGTGTGGACTTGTTGGGCTGAAGGGCCTGTTTCCACACTGTAAGTAATCTAATCTAATCTAAAAGTAGTTCACAGCCTTGCTATACAATGAGCCAAAAAAATTCAATAATTCTTGAGAAGTAGGAACCTTAAGGACAGTACTTGACATTCGCTGTTAAAAGCCTTTTTTCTCTGCAAGAAGAGCAATATTCATTAAGTGAGCAGTTGAATAACCTTATGCATAACTCACCTGAAACCATCAGGCTGCATTTTGTTTGTGAGCTGATTCAGTTCATTGTCATTGTCAGCTGTTTACTAAAATGTAGATGATTTCTCAGTTGCATCTAAGTTGATTGGCCATTTTTGTTTGAAGGAGACTATCCTACCTTTTTATAATTGATTAGGAATTACATATATCCCTCAGTTATAAATATTGTGCAGTATTGTATGAAAGTTCTGCATCTAAAGAGTCTCTTAATGATGCTTGTAAGAAGGGGGAGGCATTGGCATAGTGGTAATGTCACTAAATTATTTAATCTAGCACCAAGTTTGAATCCCATCATGGTAGATGATGGAAATTGAGCTCAATAAAAATCTGGAATTAATGAATATCATGAAACCACTGCCAATTGCCAGGAAAACCCATTTGATTCATCACTGCCCATGAGGGAAGGAAGTCTGCTGACAGCAGTGTGATCAACTCTTACCTGCTCTCTGAAATGGCCTAACAAGCCACTCAGTTGCAGCAATTGTGTCAAAGTGTTACAAGAAGTAATTAAGACCACTGGACATCAACCTAGGCATTAGAAATGTCAATGGCAAATACAGTCCTGTTGATCCTGCAAAGATTTCCTTATTAACATTTCAGGGGCTAGTGCCAAAATTTGGAGAGTTCTCTGACTAGCTACGATGTGCTCATACTTGTGAAATCAGACAGGTTTCCCAGACACCACCATCACCATCCATGGGGTATATCCTATCCAACTGGCAGGACAGGCCCAGCAGATATAGTGGTACAGCCAGGAAGGATTGCCCTGAGAATCCTCAATTGATCCTGGACTCCATGAAATTTCAGAGCATCAGGTTAAACACAGGCAGGAAACCTCCTGTTGATTATGATGTACTATCTTCTCTCTGCTGCTGAATCAGTGTTCCATATTAAGTACCACTTGGAGAAAGCAATACCAGTTACAGGGTGCTGAATATCCTCTGGGGGTGGTGGTGGTGGGGAGAAGAGAGAATGGTGGATTTCAATATTGACTACCAAGACTGACTCGGCAGCAGTTCTACTCATCAAACTGATTGAATATTAAAGGATGTAGTTGCTTTACTGGGTCTGTGGCTGGTGGTGAGGGAACCAGCAAAAGGAAAGAACATATTTGGCCTTATCCATGCCAATCTGCCTGTTGCATTTGATCGAGGGTGGCAGCGAGGAACCTGAACAAAACCTGAGTCAATGGCAATCGGGTGGAAACTGTCTGCTGCTTGGAGTCGTATGTTGTACAAAATAAATGGTTGTGCTTATTGGCGGTCAGTTAAAGGATCTCCGTTCTCAGACATCTCTGCAGGGGTTCTCTGTGCACTGTCCTAGGCCCAACCGTCTTCAGCTGCATCCTAAATCACCTTTCCTCCATGCTAAGGTTGGAAGTTGGGATGTTCGCTGATTGCACAGTCTTTAGCACCATTTGTGACCCCTCAGATGCTGAAGCAGTTGGTGTTCAAGTGCAGTATGGCCTGGTCAATATTCAGGCTTGGGCTGAGAAATCAAAAATAATATTCATGCAACTTTTAGGCAGTGACTATCTTCAACAGGAGATGATTTGTCATTCTTGGCATTTAATGGCAACACCATCCCTGAAACCCCAATATCTTTGGTGTTACCATTGACTTGAAAGTGACTAGCTGTGTAAATACAGCGGCTACAAGAGCAGGTCAGAGACTAGAAATCCTGTCGTAAGTAACACCCCTCCTGACTCTCCAAAGCTTGCCCGTGGTCCACAAGGCACAAGTCGGGGGTATGATGGAATATTCCCCACTTGCCTGCATGAGTGCAGCTCCAACAATACTCAAGAAGTTTGATACCATCCCGGACAAAGCAGCCTGCTTGATTGGCACCAGTCCACCACCTTCAACGATCACTCCCTCCACCACCAACATTCAGGAGCAGCAGTGTTCAGCTGCAGATAAATTCACCAAACCACCTTAGACTGCACCCTCTGAATTGGAAGGATGATGGCACCAAATATCTGGGAACATCACCACCTAAAGGTTTCTCTCCAAGCCACTCACCATCCTGACTTGGAACTGTATCACCATCCCTTTAGTGTCACCAGGGCAAAATCCTGGAATTCCCTCCCTAATGCTATTGTGTGTCTCCCTGACAAACATAAACTGCAGTAGATTCAAGAAAACAGTTTACCATCACCTTTTTCGAGGGCAAATAGGCAAGGGCAATAAATGTTCAACTGGCAACACTTGTGTCCCTCTTGTGGGGGGGTGGGGGGGGGGGAGGGAGGTGAAGCCGAAAGCAAACTGGCCCTTAAAGACATGGTTTGTTTCTCTCCATACAAGATAACTCACCCATTCTTTTGTGAACGTGTGGTGTCTCCTCTTGGTTCACAACAAGCAATGTTCCCAACAAATAATACTAGCCCTGTTTAATAAGCAGCCATTGTTTCATGGACCTCCAAAAGTCTCGCTAGAAACCATTTCGAGATCCACTGTCCTAGATTACCTTTTTAGTATGCTACCTCAACAATTGTGACCCTCCAGTTTGTAATTTGCGTGGGGTTTTGGATCAATTCATATTGAGCATATGAAGTTTCTTCTTTATTCACAATGGACCGTTTTTCTTATTTTGCACAGCATTTTTCCAGGTATCACATTTGAAGAACTTTTAGTGTCCACTGTTTCTTGTCCATATTGCGTTTGTGTTTGAAATCCCACAATCTCCGATAAACCTTATCATTTGCATTTCACCTGTAATTTATTAAACATGCCTACCCAATGTCACAACTGGTTAATTGTGTGCAATTTATGCTGGGTAACTGGCTCTACCAATGAAGAGCCTTCCTTTTAGTGCTCTCTCTATATATCCTGTCTTAATGAGTTGTGTTTTCCAGAAAATGTTCAAACGTACTATATAAAAGGATGAAAGCATGAAACATGCCATTTCTGTGCTGGTCTTAGAGAGAAATTCTACTCACAATGAAGTAAATTAGATCATATTGACATTCAGGCTGTCCAGCAACTATTTGAAATGCTCTTGCTCAGAACATTATGGATTTCCACCAATTATCTTGCTTAGATAAACAAACCAGATATAACAGAAGGTTGCACATTCAATCTGTCTTTATGCAGCGTTGGCTGACCTTGCCCAGGGTGCTAAAGTTGGTCTTTGAATCTAACCACACTGGAAGATGAAGCCTGTGAAATTGTACACCAGCATGAAGTTACACCTTCAAGGCAGCAGGAAGGTTAAGGGGAGGGGAAATGTTGTTGTGACAGTTTACATATAACTTTAATTGTATCTTTCTAAAGGCCGTGGCACATTCTGGGAAATGGTTCCAGCATTGACGACTGATATTATATCCAAGTGGCCATTCTTCACATGGGAGTTGCCAGGTAGGCAAGGGATATTGATGAGGTACCTTGAGATTACAACAGGCAAATTGGTGTCCATTTTCAAAACACAATGAACAGAATAGCTGCAGACAGTTATAGATGTCATAGGTTTACAGATTAGTTTAGTATCTGTGATAAAATTGATAATTATTTTCCTGTACAATGAGCAATATTAAAATGACTGCTGCAGAAATCAGACTTGCACTACTAAAGATCAAGTTGCTGGTGAGATGTGGTGGGGTGCTGGATGCAGATAGGTTACAGTTTTGGAACTGTTTCAATCTCTGCTTTTGAAGTCAGTGCCAAAATAAATTAGGATTGTGGAGGTACCAAAAATTTGAACTAATCTACATTGTTGTTATTTAGCAAATGCAAGTCCCCAGAGCCAAGCAATTGCCGTCTCATTTGCTGAGTGTAAGGTGAATGGTTCACCACTTAGGCAAGGTCTGGCTGCACTACAGTTTACGTGCAGCATTAATTCTGTCTCTTCACAAGTCCACAAGCACTTGTACTGAGGCCTCAGCAATGGAGGACATTTGTGCAGGGGCTCAGATGTGATATTTCAAAGCCTGCTATTTGCCAGTTGGGGTTTGTTACATCAAACATGTTAGTGACTTCCCTATTTCCTATTCCTTGAGCCAGGGAATGTAGATCCTGCTTAGGAACATTGTTCCATATGTGCTGTTGAGATGAAAGGCCGACGATAAGTGGGTTCAATATATTATTATGCAGTGCTGGTTGTTTAGGGAGTGATGTTTGTCAGTACAGGAGACCTGGAAAGGGTGTACGATGATCATTTTTGCATGTAGTAAAGTGTCACCAGGTTGACTGTGATGATCTATGCAGATGGACACAGTACTTTGCTGTGGAATGTGATAGGGCAGGCCTATGATATAATGAGGTCTGGATTGTTGTGGCACCAGTGCAATGGCAAGTTAAAGTGAAAAACTGCAGCTACTGCAAGTCTAAAATGAAAATAGAAACTCAGGAGGTCTGGCAGCATCAAGGAAAAAATGTACAGAAGCGTATACTAAGAAGAGGATCTCAATTATGATATGGACTAAAGTGTAATAATTGAGCTTAGTACTTCTGGGATGAGAAAGTTGACCTGGTTTCCTGCTCTTGCTGGCAATTCAGTTATTAGCTGAAGTCCTTGCATGTCAGTATTGGGTGAGAATCTGACCAGATTCAGTTTGATGGTCTCGTTTTAAATTTAAATATTTTCTTGACGTTCACTGTTCATAACCGGAAGTGGTTAGTGGGCTGAGTGACTAGCTGGTTTCGTATATATGTGTAGCTGCGTGCTAGATAAAGCAAACCCCTCTGGTAAATGCAGAAGATAAAATTGGTAAGCAATAAATACTTGAAATTAATGATGCTGCCATTTTTTGAGGAGGAAAGCAGTAGTTCCTGAAGCTGTTGGACCAGTACTGCTGGTCAATTCAGAGGGCTGGATTTTCTTGGGGAGCTGGAGAGACCCTGTGGAGGTATTAAAATGGTGGCAGGGATCCTTTACCCAGTGCATACAGTTTTACAGTGTTACCTGATTCACATCACAGGCCAACACATTGAACTCCTGGCTGGTAGGGATAGGCTGTTGTTCACAATCCTCATGGAATGAGGCTGACTTTAAGGGTGCCTGGTTCTCTGCATCTTGGAGTTGTCATAAACCATGAATAAGAAACACTTTTTTTTTTCAAATAATTTCTAAAGGCTTTTCCCATTTTCCCCCTCAATGCCATGGCACTCTAGCCACCAACTATGGTCCCTCATACTCTCCATGCCAAGCACTGGTATATCTGCATTCATTCACACTAAATATTTTAGATAGAGGCAATGAACTCAATAATGGTAATAGGACGTGTTTCAAATAAACTTTTAAAAAGGAAATCAATTTGTTATTTGTGACTCTCTTCTATTAGAGTCAATCAATCAATCCTTAAAGTATTAATTACAGACCTGCGAACACTCAAGATTTCTTTATCTTATGTAAATAGACATTGACTCACCAAATTTACAGACTAGATCAGAGCTGTCTAGAAAACCATGTTTTCCCATGGACTCAGCTGTTTCAACGTTCTTTCTAAAAAAAATAAGATTTAAGGGTATGAGGGATATGTAAACATGAGGTGGAATGGATGGGACATAGGAAAGATGTGAGAGATAGAGATCCTTGCTCTTTTTGTTATAACTGAGATGTCACCCCAAAGACTGACATGGGCTTTTTCAACAGCTTGCCTCAGCCCTTTGGCTATCTCTGAACTCCTTTCATGACAGTGGGCCTAACCCCTGTTAGCTAATGTCAGTGTGAGAGGGAAGGTGATTTCTGAAATAACACCATTAAAATGGTACTGGGAAAGAATGGGACTAAAAACACTGGAGGATTTGAGACTAGGTTTAGCATATTAATTGTTTCCTCTTTATTCACAGTTTTCCACAAATTCAGCATCTATTCTTGAGTTGTATCGTTCACATGGAGAAAATCTGGAGCAAAAAAGTGAGGTAATAAGACTCCTAAGCATAAATAATACTTATGTATAATGGATCAATATTTTCCTAAAAAGCTAATTAAAGTTTTTACATTAGCAAGTGGCATATTCATACGGAAAGGTAAAAATAATCAGTCGTAAATTTGAAATCCCACATTTCTACCTGTCTGGGTATTTCTGAAACTAACCATAGTCCAAGATGGTACTGTCCTTTGTGGTTGTATTGAAGCTTATGCTGTGGCTTTCTGTCTGTGCAGACTGACTCGTCACATCTACACATTTCATTTACTCTCCTCACTCCACAACCAGAGTCTGGTTCCGTGGATATCTGTAAATACCTTACCGCACTATACGTACAAGCCTTATTATGACCAGTGCGAAGGGGTCATTGGCTTGCCCTTTTTCTTTTGTCAACTGCCTTACTTGGTCGCAACAAAACTTTTGATATTTTTAGCACCTTTCTCCAATTAAAATGTAGTTAAATAATTGTGCTGGAAGCAGTGAACAATCGCAAGCTTACCATCTGCCAACATGCATACACCCAATTATTCATCCCTACAAGCTGGAAAGGGCAGTACAGTATGAAAATAAACCAATACATGGCTTGGAGCCTTTGGGTTTCCTTGGGGCCTATGTTTTACTTTGGTTTATTGGACTACCACCAATAGCAGATATTGTAATTGTCTTGTAAGGCCGCAGTTTCCAGATGTTTTCTTTCCACTCACTGCTCTTGAGTGAGGCACCTTGATGCTGCTTGTAGAGACAAAGAGAGGATGAGTTGTCTCTTACCTGTGTTCAGCTCTGGCAATCTAAAATTCATCTCCTCTACCAAAGGGAGCTCTCCTTGAAATAGCAGCTTGTTTGTATGTTCTAAAGAAGTTTGTCTTTCCAGGCTTAGTGATTGTAGATGATGCTTTTATGACTAAATGTGAGGATGCTTACGGTATCAATCAAATAGGAGGTGAGGACCTTGTAATATCACTCATGATGGGGGTGGCAGGCTGGGCTGGCTGACTGATTTCATTGCTCCTCTTGGCTTAAGATGTTAACCTCAGATTGTCTTTTGTTTAATTGACATTGGTTTCATGAAATGTGGCTATGCTGGGTTAGTCACATGATCCCATAGCCATTTTACGTCAACGACTTGTTCCCTTTTTAAAATTGTTTCACTCCATAAAAGTCCCAGGTATCAAATTGGCCAATGGAGTTAAACATCATTGTGACAGCCCAGGGAGAAGGCAGTTCAACAGGGGTACATCACAGCCCAGAATTGATGTCTAAGGAAGCCACCTCCTAACTTTCATGAGTTCCTGCTGCTTGGGACATTGAAGTTAATAGTAATGGAGCAGCTGCTTTCCTGATTAAGATGAGTTGAGACACAGAATGCGGATTGAACCTGGCATTTTTCTTTCTTTTATGGTGCGGTGTCTTTATTTTGGTAGATACCTGAGGGTAGAATATTTAACAAAATGTCAGGGTCTTTCCTGTTTAAAATAGATATGCTTTGAATAATCCAAGTCTAGGCCATGATGTAATAACCAAACAGTAATTCCATTTGTATTGGATTCCTTTCAGTATCTTGACTAAATGCCTACTGTTCATCTTGAGTCCAGAGAGTGAATATTTCAATGGTTCACAGTTGATCCTAATTATACTTTCATTCAGTATGAACATATGCGCACCCCAGTAGGATAGGCATTTCTCTTTCAGTCCTGTTCTGTTATACCAGTATAGGATAGGGTTGAGACTGGAGTGTCCGTGATGAAGTAAATTTTGCATCGTTTGTCACCATCACTGAGACTGACTAACCAGGAATCAAACTGAGAAATATTTTTCATTGTTTCTAAATTCCATATGCACGAGTCCTAATTGATGGTGATTGGCATTAGGTGAGCAATGGGGGTCTGTAATGATTTCAGCACTGTTTGACAGACTGATGCAGATAATAGGACACACCAGGAAGGTGCATTCTTTGACCTTGACTGTTCTAGAGTGAAATTATTGGAATTTGCATCCTGGTATCTGATCTTGATGCTTCACATTGACTTCTATGACTACCTGCAACCACTGCCCTTTGACAATCTGTCTGGAGGAGTTGCTCTCCTCCTGTGTAAACAGAACATCCCTCTCCTCCACCAGTACATCCAATGCAGTGTGGAAACCTTGGAGGCTACTCTCTGCTATATTGTGCCTTTAGTTGATGGTTCCCAGGTCGCATTGACTTCCTACATATTGCCAACTCCTGTTGTCGCCACAATGCACCTACCTTTTCTGAGGTGCAGGATAACTTTAACTAGTACTCACCACTGGGTCATATTAGCTTTTGTTGATGCAGCCAGCTAGTCAACGGCATTGGGTTTGTGATGCTAGGATGCCAGTATCTTTAGACGTCAGTTGATTACATGTCATGAGCCCAGGCCTATTTTTGGGGCTATCCAATTTAGAAGCCTGTCTGTTTTTCCGGGAGTTAGCAGAGAGATGAGCAGGCCATTTTCCAAGGGAGAAAGGATTGAAATGATGGTCGTAATTAGGGCAGAGATGCACTGAAAATTAGTAAGGGTATTCCCAATTAAGCATGTGTCAGTATTTGTTAGTATTTTTGCAAGTTTATGCAAGTGACAGAAAAATAAATTGGCACATAAAATATCTTATATCAAAACTGAAGAAAGTAGTATTTTGTAAGTTTATTAACAGCATATAAATAATCTTGATTTCTTCAGAGGTATTAGCAATGATTTGTGTACAGACCTAACTATAGATGCAAGAGGGACAGATCCAATTCTACTGCTGTTCCCTCTGTACCACCAATTACCTTCCGAAATCTCCATCTTTTATACGGCTTTGGAGAGAATATTTGATAGTCTTTGTACAAATATTGCTATCTCATTGTGTGAGGTAATAGAACTTCTAACCACTCACTCGCAAATTATAAATCTTGAACTAAAAACTTGAACTTAGAGCAGTGTGCATTGACTGAAGGATTCTAACCCTGATAGATATTACAGTAAGATTGGAGAACACACCAGGGAATGACTTTGTGTACTTGCAGTTTCTAACTTTTTCTCTCCTCTGTTATTCTGCATTTTCTTCTCTCAGTACCAGATTCTTAAAGTCTAGAAACACAAGATGCCCTTGAATAACCTACCCAAATATTCATGTTGAAACCTTCACTCTGAACATGGAAGCTATTTATGTATTAGTAAGAGACATTACAGATCAGTGTGATATTGATCTCCAACTAGCATCCAATGACCAGTAAGTCAGGTGAGGGTTCTTACAAGACAATTTATGGGATACAATTCTGGTTATATTTGATTCCTATTATGTCCCTTAACAATCCAAGAAATGCTAGGGAGGAGGGACTTGGGAGAGGGGCGTTGGAAATGTGATAGCTGGAAGGAGATTAAGGTGAGGGTGATAGGCCGGAGTGGGGATGGGGGCGGAGAGGTCAGGAAGAAGATTGCAGATTAGGAAGGTGGTGCTGAGTTCCAGGGTTGGGACTGAGACAAGGTGGGGGGAGGGGAAATGAGGAAATGACGATGGATGATAAGATGTATATGGAGGTTGGTGGGGTGGTAGGTGAGGACCAGTGGGGTTCTGTGGTGGGGTGGTAGGTGAGGATCAGTGAAGTTCTCCACCGCATCTCCTCCACTTCCTGCCCCTCCGCCCTTGAGCCCCACCTCTCCAATCGCCACCAGGAGACAGGCTGCCTACTTGTGGAACGTTTCAGAGAACACCTCTGGGACACCCGGACCAACCAACCCAACCACCCCGTGGCTCAACACTTCAACTCCCCCTCCCACTCCACCAAGGACATGCAGGTCCTTGGACTCCTCCATCGCCAGACCATAGCAACACGACTGCTGGAGGAAGAGCGCCTCATCTTCCGCCTAGGAACCCTCCAACCACAAGGGATGAACTCGGATTTCTCCAGTTTCCTCATTTCCCCTCCCCACATTGTCTCAGTCCCAACCCTCGAACTCAGCACCACCTTCCTCACCTGCAATCTTCTTTCCTGACCTCTCTGCCCCCACCCCCACCCCGGCCTATCACCCTCGCCTTATCACCCTCACCTTAACCTCCTTTCATCTATCGCATTTCCAAGCCCCTTCCCCAAGTCCCTCCTCCCTACCTTTTATCTTAACCTGCTTGGCACACTTTCCTTATTCCTGAAGAAGGGCTCATGCCCGAAACATCGATTCTCCTGCTCCTTGGATGCTGCCTGACCTGCTGCGCTTTTCCAGCAACACATTTTAAGCTCTGATCTTCAGCATCTGCAGTCTTCACTTAATCCAAGAAATGCTACCAACTTTGATTTCAATTAAACTGAGCTAATTTGCTGTTGCCTGGTTAATTTGTAGCTTTTAATGAAATGTTTTCATATGCATATTCTTTGCAGGTTTATTTAATTTCTTTTGTAAAATTGGAAAATGTTTTTATAGTTTACTTTGCTGCCTTGGAATAACTTACTGTTTAGCTTCTTCAACTCTGTGTACATTTCTCTGAACGAAGAAACTAGTATTGACTAACCTACAATGTTCCAGTGGATGCAGACAATCTGCCCACAGTTTCACTTCCCTTTGCCTCCTACTGGGAGGATTTTTGTAAATTCTGAGTGATTAAGTATGTCTGCTTTTCACAGCAGATATAAAGTAATGAAGACTGGGTAAAGGCCAAAGTTACTTTAAAATTTAATATCCTTTAATGCAGGAGAAAGATTTTCCATCTGTGTTGATGTTTTTGCATGTTTAGACTGCTTATTTTGCAAAAGTTTGAAGGCAAAGTTTTTATTTTAAGTATAGAATTTTGCATTGTTTTAGTTAACAATTAGGCTGAGTAGTGTTTCCTTTAGCTACCATGAAAAGCATGGCAATAGCAGTAACGTTAATTTCTGTTGGAAGCATCAAAACTACACTGGGGATGGTGTTCACTCCCTTCCTCCAAAGTGCTGTTGAGCTGCAGCTCCACCCACTGAAACTGGGTTCTTGGTCCACTCATGCACTGTGACTGAAGATCTGTTTTTTCCTCAACCTTGTGTCTCAGCCAGGATGACAAGATTGAGGCTGCAACTTAGTACTAATTCTACATAAGCTCTGACGTTTCGTTTGTGGCTTTGGAAAAAGGTGTACAGAGAGACTGGCAGCAAACATCTCGAGACTAACAGGAACTGGGCAGAAGCTGTTCAGTAGTGGAGAAAGGCTATGTGTAATTGGTCACAAGTACTGAATTTACTTGAGACGTTGCCAAGTTTTTTTTAGTTACCCTCGGTCCTGCTTTTCTTCAACTCTGGTGTTGTGGTCATGAGGGCAATAAATAATCCAATGTTGGATGTATGCATCAGTGTCTTGTGGTGTTTGCTGAAGCAGGTGGGTGGGGTGCTCAGGTTTTCACATGATTCTTTTGTTTGCATTAGATTAGATTAGATTAGATTACGTACAGTGTGGAAACAGGCCCTTCAGCCCAACAAGTCCACACCGCCCCGCCGAAGCGCAATCCACCCATACCCCTACATTTACCCCTTACCTAACACTACGGGCAATTTAGCATGGCCAATTCACCTGACCTTAGGTGACCATCCGGGACTGTTGGCAATATTTGGGGTGGTTGGCACATTTATGGATGTTACTAGTTTAAGTTGGATAGTCTTGGATTGGAGATTTCCACAAATGATGTTGCATTTTTTTTTCCCAGGGAAATTTTGGGGATATCAGTTGTGTTTCCTCTGCCACCTCATTGTTTGACATGATGAAGCTCCGAACTTTGTTTTGAAGGCTTTGTGTCAGGCATGCAGATGAGGTGGCCCACCCAATGCAGCCTGTTAACTACAACCAGTGCCTTGATGCTGGGGCTGTTAGCCTGGGAGAGGACACTGATAGGCAATCAACTATGTTACCATTGTTCCTGCAAAATCTTGGAGGTTCATCACTGGTGATAGTTCTCCAAGGCATTGAAGTGTTTGCTGTACATTATCCGTGTCTCTGAAGTATACAGGAAGTGCCCTATAGATCACAAACTTGGTGTTGTGTTTGGTCTGTTTCTCATTAAATATTCTGTACCTCAGAGTGTCAAATGTTATGCTGGCACACTGGAGGCAAGATTGAGTTTCATCGTTGATGTTCATCTACTCTTAGGAGGCTCCCAGGGCATGAGACAAATGCACAATGCTCGAGAAATTTCAGCCTGGCAGAATCTGCAAAGGAAGTTATACTGGACCTGAAATGTTAACTCTGGGTTTCCTTTACACAGATCCTGTCAGACCTGTTGGGTTTCTTCAACATTCTGTTTGTTTTGGATTTCTGTCATCTACGATATTTTGCTTATCTCAATGAACGAGAATTGATCCCACCTTGTCCAATGGCTCACATGGAGTAGGCCAGTCAAGCACCTTTGAAGTTCGGATGCTGAGCCTCTCTGAATGTGTTGACAGGTGTGGAGCACAGTCTCTCTCTGCATAAACGCACATGTGATCTATATATTGCAGCTTGATAACAAAGTTTGAGGTGATCTAGGTTCTTGAATTTGAATAATTTCCTACTTGTACTGTGGAGCATCCCCACTTCAGAGGGGATGTTGATGAAGGTAGGATGAATGTTGTAAGTTGGAGAAAAGCATTGGTGCTTAGTTTCCACTAGTCACCTTATTGATTTCTAGCTGTCAGATTTTTCAACCTCGCAATGAACTGGGTTATGATGAGATGGTGGGGGATAATTTGTTTTAGGCTATGATTTGAGGAGACTGAAGTTGAGAACCACGCTTCAGTTAAGGTTGATTGGGTCTTAGTTGAGGAAATCCACAAAGTGCTCCACCCTATGAGTGCTGACTGCCTGTTTGCCTTTGCCAGTGCCAGTGATCTATGTCACTGTTTTTAACTCCACATGAGATGGATTCTGGTTGCTTGGGCTGCATTGTGAGTTGTTGAATTTTCTGTGCTCTTTCCATCCATCATCTGTTTGTGAAGTTATAGTTTTGTTGTTGGACCTTTTGCCTTCATTTTTGCAGATTTGTTTTCCTTCCCTTGAAGTTTGGTGAAGGCTCCAGGTTAGTTACACTTGCATTTTACTAGGTCTGGGATCTCCTAGTTGTTGTTCTCGTACCCCTGGTAAGAAACCAGTATTATCTTTACTGGTGTTGATTATGATGATTTGAAGGGCATTCTGGATATTCTGTGCTTCCTGCTTGGTGACATGGTCAGGTTTACTATGAAGTACTGGGTGAGTCAGTTTTCTTGGCAAAATTGTCAAGTATATGAACATTTACTTGCAGCTGCTTTTATGCTACTTCTGCCATTTTATTTTTAGCCAGACTGTTGGAAGTAGTAGACCAAATGAGGCAATGGTTGCTCCAACAGTTAGCAGCTCCTGTGAAAATGTGAATGATTGAACATCCTGAGATCCCTCACTTGGGTCATGATGTAGTCAAACAGGTGTCCATATCTGAAGCGAGTGTGTTGCCACGGATTTTAGATTTGCCTCTGATGAGATAGTGTGTCTCGTATCACCAGACCATGTTGTCGGCATTACCATGAGTACAAATTTGTATTGAGGCTTGGCATTGGAGTGAAGATGTTGGTTATGGGATGAGAAGGTTTTTCTGGAAAGCGTTAAAAGAATTAATTATGTAGATAACCAGGGCATGGAAGACGGTTTCACCAGCTGGTAGACTGGGATATAGTAGAGATGGACTATGTTGTGGAGGTGGAAGAAGTTGGTCTTTGTGATTGAGAGAGAATGTAGTTCCTTTCATAATTAAAGTTAATTTTGAATCCTATGTGTTTTTGTCCATAATACAATTCAACGTGTCTGACAGATTGGGTTGGATCACTTTATTTCTTCTTTTAGCTACTCCAGCAGCAGCAGCTACATTTATTTTTCATTGATGTATGCTGAAAGCTTGCATTGATGTTGAGATTTTTATGAAGAGAATTTTAAAAATCAGATAATTATTTAAAATGCTTGTGGCAAGTTTTGAAAGCTTTTGCAAATGATTACTAATGAAAAGTTGACAAGTGTGTTTCTTAGAGAATGGATTGGCAGAAATTGGCACTCTTAATTGGGCAAGATTTAAAATGTGATCTCTTGACAGAGGTGGTCCATATTAATAAAATTGTTGAGCTAATCAAAATTCTGAAAGATATATTTTCTTTTACACTATTGACTCAATTATAAGATCTTCTGAATCAATTTGAATTGGATATGTCATGGTTTTTCAGAGTCAAGATTAGAGTGGTGCTAGAAAAGCACAGCAGGTCAGGCAGCATCCGAGGAGCAGGAAAAATCAATGTTTTGGGCAAAAACCCCTCATCAGGAATTCATATTTAACTGACCAAACTGGACTTTTTCATTCTGGACTGTAATTTTTCAACCTAACCTACCTGGCATGCCAAACACTTGTCAAGATCAGCTCTTGAGTACAACTGCCAGAATTGTGGCACATTGGGTATAGGATTGGAAAATGTCATACATTTTCATTTCTTTTTATATCCCAGCCTTCAGGAATCACCTAAAGAGCTCCTGTGCAGTAGTTTGAGATGTTAATAAAGCAGTCTTGAAATTTATGCAAGGTTACAAATGGAAGGAAGTGTCTGCAACCATTTGATAATGGGAAGGCTTTGTCATGAGCTTATGGGACTGAATGTTCTTGAATTTGAGCTTTTGAACCAAAATGTTGTCCATCCTGAATTGGATAATGTGTGCCACCCTCTGTAATACAATGTGTGGGTCCATCTGTTTACATGGTAATTGTGAAACAGTAAGTGCTAAAAGAAGATAAGAGTCTTGAAGTTTGGGTGGGGGTGGTGGGGGTGAAGTTGGTTGCTGGAGACTAGAAATGTTGAAATTAATTGTTTTAAAAAAATGTCTTTATTTTATTAGCCCACATTTGACCCATGCTCTCAGCTGTAAGAACACCACACTTGGGCCTTCATTTCTGGAGTAAAGAAGGGAAAATCAGTACAACCACTTATCCTTTGCCTACTGCTGGCAATTACATGTGTGGAATGACAGGATAGATTTAGACACCCTGTGAGATCAAATCCCTTACTAACCAAATTTGTAAACAAAAGATTGACATTTGTGCAAGTTGTTATCCCTTGTGTATCGCTGTTGCAAGTCAGATCTTTCAGAAGAGATAAGGCAAAAATGTTAAAGTATGTTTTGTATTATAAATTGAAAAACAGTCATTTGCTAAATGTATTTACTGTCTAGTAACCAGGATACAATTGTTCAGTGACATGTACTGATAATTTTGCTTAAAACCTATAATCTGATTGTGGTAGTTCAAATTCTAGACCTTGAATTTTAAAGTTAAAAGAGTTTATTCTCCTTGTAATTGATCAAATTTACATCTCATAAACTTGCAATGAAATATTTTGAAAATAGCAAGCTTTCTTGTTGGAAACTTCATAACTTCTGTAAGGAATGATTCTATTCAATTGGATTGCCTCTGCTATGCACATTTTGGGATAATTCCTAGGACTCAAGTGTGAATGTAGAGATTCAACTGTGTCACTACCTGGGATTTGTATTGAAAATACATTAGCTGTGAATGTTTAGTGATTTATTTTCCATTTCTGAAAATACTGAGAAATGGTAGCTCCTTGTGTCTCACGTTAGAGAGTGAATGACCTGCTTGGATATCACAGGCTTTTAATGACTTCAGGATGTCCCCTAGTCCTTTCCAGTCAATGGAGTACTTTGGGGTGTGTCTCTGCGGTAGGAATCATGGCAACCGATTTGTACATGTAGGGTCCTGAGAACAGCAGTGAGGTTTCTGCTTTGTTTTGGAGATGTTGCTCAAGATTGTGGTGCACATGAGAACAATCCGACTGTTCTTTGACAAGTGCCAAGTATTCAAAATGTTAGTTTAAAATTCTATCCAAAAGATGCAGCTCTCACAATGCAGCACATCCTCGATTCTTCACAAAATGTCATGATTTCTTTTGGATTGGAGCTTGAATGCCCAATCATTTCACTGAGGTGAGAAATTTGACTCTGAACCAAAGATGTTCTTGATGACAGATATCAAAAATGAATGATATTGGTCAGTTGGGGGCAGCATCAAAAGCAAATATTGTACTGTGTTGGGTCCATTTTCTAGCAAGGATTGCTGGAAATCATTTGGAAATCCAGACAGTTTTACCTTCTCATGCCCGCCAGTTTATCCAAGCTCTGAAATTGTCTCCTTAAACATCTTTGTGTCTCTAATTCAATTACCGCATTTTAAAATACTTTTTAAAAGAATGACCCCTTTGATCAAGCTTTGTTAACAAGAATTCAGAGGAAGTATGTTCCTGTCAGGGTGAAAGGGAAGACTGGTAGGTATAGGGAATGCTGGATGACTAAAGAAATTGAGGGTTTGGTTAAGAAAAAGAAGGATGCATATGTCAGGTATAGACAGGATAGATTGAGTGAATCATTAGAAGACTATAAAGAAAATAGGAGTATACTTAAGAGGGAAATCAGGAGGGCAAAACGGGGACATGGCAAATAGAATTAAGGAGAATCCAAAGGGTTTTTACAAATATATTAAGAACAAAAGGGTAACTAGGGAGAAAATAGGGCCCCTCAAAGATCAGCAAGGCGGCCTTTGTGTGGAGCCACAGAAAATGGGGGAGATACTAAATGAATATTTTGCATCAGTATTTACTGTGGAAAAGGATTTGGAAGATATAGACTGTAGGGAAATAGATGGTGACATCTTGCAAAATGTCCAGATTACAGAGAAGGAAGTGCTGGATGTCTTGAAACGGTTAAAGGTGGATAAATCCCCAGGACCTGATCAAGTGTACTCGAGAACTCTGTGGGAAGCTAGAGAAGTGATTGCTGGGCCTCTTGCTGAGATATTTGTATCATCGATAGTCACAGGTGAGGTGCCGGAAGACCTGGAGTTTGGCAAATGTGGTACCACTGTTTAAGAAGGGCAGTAAAAACAGGGAATGACAAACCGGTGAGCCTGACCTCACTAGTGGGCAAGGAATCCTGAGGGACAGGATGTACATGTATTTGGAAAGGCAAGGACTGATTCAGGATAGTCAACATGGCTTTGTGCTTGGGAAATCATGTCTCACAAACTAGATTGAGCTTTTTGAAGAGGTA
This sequence comes from Chiloscyllium plagiosum, assembly GCF_037043375.1. NCBI lineage: Eukaryota > Metazoa > Chordata > Chondrichthyes > Orectolobiformes > Hemiscylliidae > Chiloscyllium > Chiloscyllium plagiosum. The sequence continues at coordinate 55,112,318 of NW_028270149.1, read as the reverse complement.
ACAAAGAAGATTGATGGGCAGAGCAGTAGATGTGATCTATATGGACTTTAGTAAGGCGTTCAACAAGGTTCCCCATGGGAGACTGATTAGCAAGGTTAGATCTCATGGAATATAAGGAGAACTAGCCATTTGGATACAGAACTGGCTCAAAGTTGGAAGACAGAGGGTGGTGGTGGAGGGTTGTTTTTCAGACTGGAGGCCTGTGAACAGTGGAATGCCACAAGGATTGGTGCTGGGTCCTCTACTTTTTGTCATTTACATAAATGATTTGAATGCGAGCATAAGAGATATAGTTATTAAGTTTGCAGATGACACCAAAATTGGAGATGTAGTGGACAACGAAGAGGGTTACCTCAGATTACAACAGGATCTTGACCAGATGGGCCAATGGGCTGAGGCGTGGTAGATGGAGTTTAATTCAGATAAATGCGAGGTGCTGCATTTTGGGAAAGCAAATCTTAACAGGACTTATACACTTAATGGTAAAGTCTAAGGGAATGTTGCTGAACAAAGAGACCTTGTAGTGCATGTTCATAGCTCCTTGAAAGTGGAGTCTCAGGTAGATAGGATAGTGAAGAAGGCGTTTGGTATGCTTTCCTTTATTGGTCAGAGTATTGAGTACAGGAGTTGGGAAGTCATGTTGCGGCTGTACAGGACATTGGTTAGGCCACTGTTGGAATATTGCATGCAATTCTGGTCTCCTTCCTATGGAATGATGTTGTGAAACTTGAAAGGGTTCAGAAAAGATTTACAAGTATGTTGCCAGGGTTGGAGGATTTGAGCTATAGGGAGAGGCTGAACAGGTTGGGGCTGTTTTCCCTGGAGCGTCTGAGGCTGAGGGGTGACCTTATAGAGTTTTGCAAAATTATTAGGGCCATGGATAGGATAATTAGACAAAGTCTTTTCCCTGGGACGGGGGTGTCCAGAGCTAGAGGGCATAGGTTTAGGATGAGAGGGGAAAGATATAAAAGAGAGAAAGTGAGGGCTGCAGATGCTGGAGATCAGAGCTGAAAATGTGTTGCTGGAAAAGCGCAGCAGGTCAGGCAGCATCCAAGGAACAGGAGAATCGACGTTTCGGGCATAAGCCCTTCTTCAGGTCAAAGATGTAAAAGAGACCTAAGGGGCAACTTTTTCACGCAGAGGGTGGTGCGTGTATGGAATGAGCTGCCAGAGGATGTGGTGGAGGCTGGTACAATTGCAACATTTAAGAGGCATTTGGATGGATATATGAATAGGAAGAGTTTGGAGGGATATGGGCCAGGTGCTGGCAGGTGGGACTAGATTGTGTTGGGATATCTGGTCGGCATGGATGGGTTGACCATTGAGATGTACAGCATGTTTCCATGCTGTACATCTCGATGACTCTAATCAAATGTATCTGCATGTGGCTAGATTTAACTTTTTTCATAATGCTCCTGTGAAACATGTGGACAGTTTTAATGACATTCAAAGTGTTACATAAATGCGAGTTGGTGTTGTTCCCCTTGAAATCACAGCTGACTGAGTGCTGTTGTTTGGTTTTGAGGACATTTTGGGTTTAGCTGAGTTGATAAAAAGAATATTTGTAAAGTTACAGAATGATGTTTTGTTGGAACCAGTACTTGATGTTGTACAGACTGGGGCTTGGTGAAGCTGCAGTGTTTAATGTGGATGATGTCAGTGGTGAAACAGATGAGTTGATTTTACACATCGCAGTCCCTCCTCACTGTTCTGCCAGCACTGCCCTCTCCAGCCCATAACCCAGGTATATCCACCTGCTGTCACATCTTCTTTTGAAACAATGTCATTGTTTGCATTAAGATGGGATGCTGCTGTTGTCAATGTCAACTGGGTGAACAGAACAACATCTGGTTACAGTAGCACCCTCGTTCGGAATTTGTTCATTATTTTGCAATTCAGTTATGCTGTTGCAGATACTGTTTTGATTTGCCACATACTCAAATAGGGGAGAGTTTAAATTCATGTAGTGGAGACTTTAAATTATATTTTCATCAAGGTATGCCATTTGTAACTATGGGCTGAACCTTACATTTTTTGGCTATGTCCAATTTGAGGTGCATTCTTTGGAGGGTTCCTCACTGTGCGATCTGGTGAGTTTCTCATCCTAGTTTACCAAACTCTGGTTATTAATTGCCTGCGGTATACCAGGGGGTGTCTTGCATCTGATTTCTGCCCCATTTACCCCACGACCTTTTCTGAAAAACCTGCCACTTACCAGATGTCCTGCAACTCACCAGCATCCCTTGCATCCACACCATCTTTGAAAACCCACAATGTACCTGGACAAGCACTGTCAATCTGTAGCTGCCATTCACAGTTGCTGATATATGCCCCAGACATGGCAGACAGGGGAAATTGGTGCCTCCCTGCATGGGCAGGGACCTAAAGGTTCTGCAGGATGGGGTGTTAGATGCTAAAACACCAGGTCTTGCCGGCCTGGTTGCTACACTCTGCTCTCTGGAGAAATGCCCAAATGGATCAATGTCATTCTCCATTTTGCCAATGTTAGTGTCACCACCTTCTCTTTGATACCTCACACTCACTCGATCTCTGCTTTGTATCCAACTTCCTTCAAGGCTTATGCTCTGCTATGTTCCAACCATGCAACACGTTCCCAGAATGGTCCTAAAGTGTTGGTTTGTGCTCAAGGCTTTGACCTGCATCCTGAAACCATAAAATTTGAACTCTCAGCGCCAACAAGTGAACTGCTGGTTCTCAAATTGATTAAGGATCACAGTCAAACATATCAATCTTGTTTCATCGGGCTCAGTCAAGCTGGCTGCTTTTCTAGAATTCTCCAATTTAAAACAAAAAGGAACTTCCTTATGTTTTTAATCAAAACAGTGAAAAGCAAATTTTGCTCTATATTAGAAAATGGCTTAGAGATCCCATGTTATAGAAGTACAATTTAATGATCCTAGCACAACATTTAGGTCTCATGAAAGTATATGAATTCTTCAAAAACATTTTACTTCTGTATTTCGTGGTAGATGTTTTGCTACTGCAAAAGGATTTTTTAAAAAAATCAACCCCACCCATTCCACACCCACACCCACACTATTGCAAAGCCCAGACATGTAGACTATGAAAATGAAAAATGCCTGATGGCAGTTGGACAAAGGATAGGCTATAGGATCAGACCAGATATATTTTGTTATTCATTGTACATGTAAAAACTAGACAGACTGAAAAAAAAGAGCTTCAATTAGCCTTGCCCAGTTAATTCTTTTGTAGATGCCAGAGGATAACAAAATGCTAATTCTCCTCTGCTAGCACCTTCCAAACCAGTGACCTCAACGATGAAGACAGCAGATGCCTGAGAATAACTCTACCTATAGAACTCCTCCAAGTCACTCATCATCGTGACTTGGAAATACATCACTGTTGCTAGGTTAAAATCCTGGAACTCCCTTTCCTAATGTACCGTGGGTATCCCCACAACTCACTGTCTGCAACAATTCAAAAAGGCAGCTCTTTACCACTTTTGCAAGGACAATTAGGATTGGGTGATAAACGTTGGCCTAGCCAGGGATGACCACATCCTATAAACAAATATTGCAAGCAATAGAGAACATAGCAGAGCATAAGCCTTGAAGGAAGATAGATACAAAGCAGAGATTGAGTGAGCGTGAGGTATCAAAGAGAAGGTGGTGACACTAACATTGGCAAAATGGAGAATGACATTGATCCACTTGGGCATTTCTCCAGAGAGCAGAGTGTAGCAACCAGGCTGGCAAGATTTGGTGTTTTAGCATCTAACACCCCATCCTGCAGAACCTTTGGATCCCTGCCCATGCAGGGAGGCACCAATTTCCCCTGTCTGCCATGTCTGGGGCATACATCAGCAACTGTGAATGGCAGCTACAGATTGACAGTGCTTGTCCAGGTACATTGTGGGTTTTCAAAGATGGTGTGGATGCAAGGGATGCTGGTGAGTTGCAGGACATCTGGTAAGTGGCAGGTTTTTCAGAAAAGGTTGTGGGGTAAATGAGGCAGAAATCAGATGTAATTGTTTTGGGAACGGCATTAAACTGAAGGTTCATTAACCTGCTGATGAGGTTTTTTTGGAAAGCTTGGAATCTTTAACTCTCCAGGAGCAATCTTTTGCTAAGATCAGAAATTGGATCCTGTGGCCCCATTTGGAAGGTGTGCATAGGACTTCTCTGATATTCTGCCCAATATTTCTTCCTTGATGAATGTCACTAAAAGGATCATGATATTTGGCCATTATCCCATTACTGTTTTGAGAGGGTTTGTTGTGTATAAATTGGCTGCTATGTCTCCTGCATTACAACAATGACTACACTTCAAAAACACTTAATTAGCTTTGAAGAACCTTGGGATGTTCTAAGAGTTTTATACATTAACTATCTGTAGTCAGTGAGCACTCTGCAGATTAACTAAAACCCTTATAAATATGAACTGGGCGGAACTGATTGGTTGGTAAGTAGCAGATGTATATCTGTAAAGTGTACCTTATAAGTGTTTGAAAAATGGCTTCAGTTCTATCATTTCTCACCTAGCTTTCTGGAATAGCACACTGAGGTTGTGAAAAGTACCAAGTAAAGGTAAGTCTTTCTTGAACTTCCAACATAAGTTTGCATTTTATATCTGGTATTTTTGTTTTGTTTTCAAATCTGTAGCAGTTGTATTGTCAGTTCAAAGCACTTTGTAAGCTCCTCCAGTGAACATGTTTTCAAAACTCATCTCCTGTATACTGTGAGAATATGGTGATTTTAATACCAAACTTGTGGATAATTGTTTATTCCACACTTAGTGAAGCAAATAACTGTACAGTACTCAGCTCTGATCTATATATTAAGAGTAACTGAACTTAATGACCTTTGTCCTTCAATTGTAAACTCTTCCCTCTGTAGTTGATTGTTGGAAAGTTAAAATTCTACACTTTTAAAGCTGTCCTGCTCTTTAATGTCAACCACCCCTTCAACCTTACCACATCTCATGTCTTATCACATGATTTTGCTCAGAAGAAGGCCACCTTCCATCACTTGCATCAGACCATCACAGACATTTGTCAATTCCATTGTGGAGCATTCTCTTTGTTTTGCCCTCCTTCTTTCAGTCACCATATCATAGAATTATAGAATCCCGAAAGTGTGGAAACAGGCCATGGGACCCATTGAGTTCCCATCAACCATCTGAAGAGCATCCCCCCCCCCAAAACCCCCAATCCATGTAACCCTACATGTCTCATGGCTAATCCACATAAACTACACACTCCTGGACACTATGGGCAATTCAGTATGGCCAATCCATCAAAGCTGAATATTTTGGATTGTGGGAAGAAACTGGAGCACCCGGAGGAAACCCATGAAGACCTAGGGGAAAATGTGCGAACTTACACGGACAGTCACCTGAGGGTGGATTCAAACCTGGGTCTCTGTTGCCGTGCGGCAGCAATGTTAACCACTGAGCCATCTCAATATTTGTCACCTTCACAGCCCATTTTTTGCTCCTGCACCTCCACCAACCAGCCACTTATGTTTGTGTTCACTCCCACAAAATAACTACTTCTCAAGTCAATTATAACTACACTTACAAACTGCAAACGGTCTCATGTTTGGCCCTTGCCATCACGCTCTGAAGCCATTGATTTCCTTAAACAGTCTCTCATTTCCATCTTTTGAAGCTCTTCTTGCTAGAGTATCATATGTAATTGCTTCTCTTTCTGCCCCTCCTTCTCCAGGATCTAGATTTGGTTCCATTCTCTTGAGTTTTATATACTTTCTGCTGATATCATCTTCAGACAACTGACTGTACATTTATGCTGAGAACTTCTTGCTGCACTTCAATTCCTGCCTGACCTCTGCAGGTGAGGCGGAGGAGAGAGGGAGTGAAGTTAATGCCAAACTGGGGCTAGGGAAGGACAAGCTACAGGGAAATATATTTTCTAGTCAGCCTGTTCCGAGATGTTATTACGCACGTCTGGAGGAGGTGGGACTTGACTTGCATCTCCTGGCCCGGAGATAGGGACACTACAATTGCACTGCAAGAGTTCTTTTAAACTCAGGAAGAAGACTGAGGAAAGGAAAGTAACCATGAAGATGTAGTACTTGAAGCCTGGAAAGAAAGAGGGCAATAAAAAGAGAATGACTCCACAATGGAATTGAGTGTGTCTGTGATGGTCTGAGGCAAGCTCAAAAATAGGAGGGAGTGGATAACCTTTTTTGTGAAATTCCAATGTAAGCAAAAGTTACTGAAAAGGCATCCAATGGTATTGTCAGTGAGCATTGAAAACTAAGAAATCTAGGGAGTAAATGTGTAGAGGTTAGGTATGTTCAATGTTGTCTGTGCCAAGGAGAGTAATGGATTAGGTTGGAGTTTCAGGTAATGGGATGGGGATCCTTCAGGAGGCTGCATCTGGAACTAGCAAGGAGAATCTGCTAACAAGGTGAAGTCTGAAGTTCAGTAAAGCTCTTAGTGATGTTTCAAAATAAAATTTGCTTGATTGGCTTGCAGTCACCTACCATATCATAGAATCCCTAAAGTGTGGAAAGAAACCACTGGGCCCATTGAGTTCGAACCAACCGTCGGAAGAGCATCCCTCTCCCTTCCCAATCCCTTTAACCATACATGTTTCATGGCTCATCTACATTAAACTTCAAATTCCTGGTCAGTATGACCAATCCACCTAACCTGAACATCTTTGGAATGTGGGAGGAAATAGGTGCACCCAGGGGAATCCTGTGCAGATATATAGAGAATGTCTGTGTAAGTTTACACAGTCACCTGAGAGTAGTCACCTGGGTCTCTGTTGCTGTGAGCAGCAGTGCTAACCACTGAGCCATCCCATATTATATCAATATGGCTGCTGTTCCATTGTCTCAGTTCATGGCTGGAGCCAGCGATTGCATGCAGACTCAACTTGGGTTTTGACTAATAGCTGTAAGTATACTTCTCAGCACTTAACATTGTCAGAATTTATATTTAAAAATGTCATCTCAGTGGAAACTCCAGGCATAACACATTGTATCTGAATATTAAAAACCTAAATTGTGTCATAAATGATCCTGGCTTGAGTTTTTGATGCGTTTTGAAATGAAATCTTATGATCCACTCAGTATTTTTATTATAGAATTGTGCAAAGTCCAACAGTAAATGTGTATTTTTCAGTTTCAAATACAAATCATATTTTTGTTCTGTCTCATTTATTGGCAAATTGAAAATAATTGCTTGAGTACCTGGAGGAAAGAAATGCCTGTAGGAACTGAGCAATCACTCCATGGTACCCAAAGCGGTCAACATTGAACACCCACCATGCTTTTAGTTCCAAGGTTCTTCCGCTTTGTCTCTTACTGTTCCCAGGCTGATGTTAGTCAAAAATTGGCTAGGTATCAATTTTCTGGAGTTTACTGGAGACTTTCTGTCTGTGAACTCTAAGTTATCTCCAGCAATCCTTCACTGCTCACCTCATTATGTAAATGCTATTTTCTTTCAACACAGCTCTCGTCCTATCTGGTGCTCACTAGCAGTGGAACTCTCACTGCTGCCTGGAGCTTCTAGCATTTGTGTTGCTGCCATATCTAAAGCCCAGTTGTGCTTCAGGTCAAATGCTGCAGGCCAGGAGTTGCCCTTCACTGTGTAAATAATGACAGTGAAATGAATGACCGAAGCTCCTGCGGACACAAAAGTGGCATGGTTGACATTTCATTGAAAATATAAGCTCACATTTGGACATGGATTGCCACTGTACATCATCATCTGTCTCATTGACGGTCATAGCATTTGCAGCTACAAAATTGAAGCTATGGAGGCTATCAGTCCATAGTATGTTAGAACCCTATGTGTGCTACTCTTTCTCTAACATCCAGCGTAGTGTCATGTTTCGTCATTTATTCACTGTGGAAGCATCGCATGTTGTAAAATCGTTAAATTTTTGATAATTTTAGCTATTATTGAGAACAGGAAAAGCAAAGCACAAACCAACAAACAGTGTAATCAAAGCTGCATTTGATTTGGAGTATAAACTGGACAGTTGGTTCTGAAATACACCAAATTTACAATCAATGAATGATAACTTCACCCAAATTTCATCTATTGGAAATGATGTCAATTAAGACCTGTTCAGTTTGTAGCGCCCAATGCTGCTGCATGTGATGAACAGGAGGAATAGCATCACATTCAATGTCCTTCCCTTCCTCTTCTGCAGGGTGTTGTTGCTCTTCAGCATCCATCACATCTCCTATTTTCTTGGTCCATTTGTGCAACTCTCAGCATCCAAAGATAATGTGATGCGCCCGTTCTGGATTCTACAGCAAGGCCTTCCAAAACTGATCCCTGCATCAAAACCTCATCTTAAGCAGACTTCTGGTCTGCTCCAACATTGCCTAGTTGGAGGAATGAGTTGCTGTGTATAATATGGTTGGCCTAATTGGGGGAGGCATTCTGGAGGCATCAGGCATGGTTGGAGGGTTTAGGCATGCTTCCCCAGCATCCATCCTTGTGAGGCATCTGGTCCTTAATTATAGCAGCTTCCACAGTGTATGGGGCAGACTTCTAAGATATGGTACCTCTGATCACAAATTGTCATCGTCAAGTCAATGGTACTCCAGGCTGCTCAGCTGTATTGGAGGGGAGGGCAAGGCAATCTCACTAAAATTTACAATTCTTAGAATGTGACAAAGTAAGTCTAGATAGTAAGTCTAGATTTCCCTGGCTGGTGACTCTAGAGACTCTAATCTCAGAATAAGGGGCAGGTAAGTTAAGGGAAAGATGTTTGGAGGGTGGTGCTTCATTAGAATTCTTGATCCCAGATGGCTGTGCAAGCTTGATCTTTGAACGTGTTCATGACATAAATCAGTAGACGTAGTGTAGGAAAATGGCTGATCAGCTATTGTCAAGAATGCAGACACAGGCTTGATGGGCTAAATGGCCTGCTCCTTTTACTATGTTCCTGTGTGTGTGTGTGTGTGTGTGGCTCTCTGTTTTGTTTACCTTTATTATTTTTGACCTGTAAGGAACATTGAGTGCTGACATATTATTTATTAACTGAGAGCATCACAATTAGGCCAGATTACCCTCCCTCACCATTTTCAGGTGTACTTCCCAGAAGGAGTTGCTAAATGAACAACTTCTACTTCCATAGTAGACTTTGGTCAGGAGTAGGAGCCTTGGTACAGTTATCTTTTTACTTTCTTTTTCTGAGACCCGGTGGTCTGATTACAGTGGCCACCCCATTGTAGAGGCTGATATTAACTACCTCAGCACAGAGTAGCATTGTACTATGATAATTCACTGGTCTGCATGGGTTCAGTAGATAGGCATCCATTGGAATAGTCTGCTGCTGTTTGCCACATGCAAAACACACTGATTCTATGCCCGGTTACACTATAATGATTTTAAAGGTGTTCACCAGGTGATGTCCCCTCTATTAGCTGACATTATGTTGCTGTATTGTGCCATCTCTGATTTCTGGAAAATCAAGAAACAAGGAAAAAAATAGAAACAGAAGCTTTATAAGAGGTAAAGTAAGGGGGAATTAATGTAGTTCTTGAAACAAGATGGCAATGTAAAGCTAAAGGTCACAGCTGCTTCTGTGTGTTTGTGTTGGTGTTTTCCTTCATGCCAGACCCTCCTGTTAAACCACACCCTAATCCAGTACAAACGGCTGCAGTCATAGCAACGACCATTACATTCCTGACATTTGGGAGTGGTTAATATTGGTTTGTGATGTATCTTAATTGGGCAAAGGCCACACCCTGTCTAATGGAACTTATTCTGGACTTGAAGTCTACTTTGTATCCGCTAGAGTGATTTTTGTTCCCTGGTTTAGTTCAGAGAATCCACTTTTCAAAAAGAAACTTTTGTAACTCTTTTTACTTTGAAATAGAGAAATGTTCAGTCAGCATGGTTTTTGTAGTGTGCATTCTGTAACACCTAGATGATGAACTACAATGCATATTCCCCTGTTTCTTTTATTTGCTGTACTTCTGCATAATTTATTTAAAAAGTAATCTTCTGCATGGTTACTGCTTATGATAATGCACAATTTGACAGATGTTCAGCAAGGTCTAAAATCGATTGCCAGTGCTGAGTTAGCTAACACCATCAGCAAAGCCTAAACAGACTGGACTCTATTTGCTGGAAAAGAGAAGACAGGGAGGGTGACTTGATTGGCGATCTTTAAGATTTTGAAGGTGTTTGATGGGTTACACACAGAAAATGTTTTTACTTCATGTGGGAACCAACACCAAAATCTATAAATATAAAATAATCAGTAATGAAGTTGCTTCTGAATTACTTATTAAATCTTAGGGAGAAAGACAAGAATGTGGAAACTGCAACCATGAGGTATAGTGGAGGCAAAAAGCATAAACGTACTTAAGGGCAAGTTAAATAAACACAACAAGGGAAAGAAAGATATAATGGTGGGGTGAGTTGGAATAGAGTGAGAGGAGGCTCGTGTGGAGCATAAAAACTGGCATGGACTTCTTGAACTGGCTACCCTGTTTCTCTTTCAGAAATGCTTTGCAAGGAGGGTTGGTGTTCTGTGAAATTAACAAGGATTCCCTGTTCTTGTTACACAATGCTTGAAGTGAAACTTCGGATTTTAAACTGAATTTATCTTGGCACTCCTGCCCCCTCGCCCACCTCACAGTTGATTAACACGCTTGCACTTCCTATCTTGAACTGTACAGAAAGAATGATTACTAAGATGTGGAAGTACACCGCTGTGTGAATCCCTGTACTCAGCAGAGAAAATGCTCATGACATTACAATGCCTCATTCAGGACTGATAACCATCTGGAGAACTAAGGTTTCTAAATAGCCACTCACCCATTTCTTGCCTCAACATGGGTAACAAGGAGAGGGAAGTTTAGGTGGATATCTTGGATATATTTTGAACAGCCAGTGCCTGCCTGATTCAACTTTACTGCAGGTCTGTGAATGAGCACCCAGTGTCTGTGCCTAAAGTGAATGGAAGTTAATTGGGGTCCTTCACAGGTTGTTGGACCCCGACTGAAATGTTCACATACACTGGTGTGATATCTGCAGTCTCTATGCTTGTGTGTACGTGTTGAAGGGGCTGGTCACTGATTCTTGAAGGGGCTGTTTGAAGCTGCCATGGGATTAGTAAGTTAAAAATACTTTGTACAATCAGAAGGAGTAGTTTGTTCCAGCTGGCTCCATGGTAACTCTCTCTGTCCGCTGCTATCCTGTGTTCCCATTCCATCTTGCAAGAGCCTAATCTGAATGTTAGTTCCCAGTCTGTAATAATCAGATCTACACCTTGCTGGCTGAATTCAATAAAGCCTTTAACCGCAAAAATATGATTCCGATCTCCTGGCCATGACTTTGGACCGCTGCTATAGATGTTTTGCCCATTTCACATATTTTGGACATTGGGTTGATAATCATCCTCCTTGGTATATACCTGTATTCAGTCTATTATGTGGTAATAGAAGTAAACAAAAGCAAAATATTGCTGATATTGGGAATGTGCAATAAAAGCAAAAAATGCTGAAAATACTGAGTTCTGGCATCATCTGTGGAGAGAGAAACAGAATGACTAGTTTAGGTCAAGAAATGTTCTTCAAAATTCATAACTTGCACACAGTCATAGATTTGTACAGCATGGAAACGGACCTTTAGCAGTAATTTTTAGTGAGAGTTGTGTTTGTTTATATAACTATTGAAACTGAATGTCTTCTGATATACTGACACTTGTATCTGTTATACACTTATGAACATAGCCATGGGGATGCCTCTTTTTGAAAAAAAAACTTGTCATATTTGATGGAGTGACTGAAATTAGGAAACTTGCATGTGCAAAACTAAATGTAACCACTGATCTGGGTTTTAATGTCACATTTGACTGTGGTGTTAGCAAATTAGCTATGCTGTTAATAAATTATTTTGTGTTTATGGTCTCTAAGGCACTTTTCTATCTTTAGCAGCATTAAGCTGGTTTTTTCAAATCATGAACACATCTCTGGTTATAATATCCATTATCCCTTTTTTGAAAGCCACTTGGTTTCCTCTGGTTAGATGTTGATGAAATCTGCTCATCTTATTTTCTAACTCATTTGTTGGTGAGTTTTAGTCACAATGTTCTTAATTTTTGGTTTAAACTAATTAAATATTTGAATAAACATTTGATTTATCTATTTATTCACTAACGCTGTTTGAGTATGCACTGCCAACATTTACTGGGACAGGTAGCTGCTTCCATCCTTGGTTTCTGACTAGATCTACAGGGTCCTCTTGCCCTAAAGTGTGAGAGGAAAATCACTAGCTTGTAAAATAAGACATTATTACTAAGACTGTTGTCCTCCAGTCTGTCCTCTTCCAGATCCTAACTCGTTCTACCTTTCCCTAGCCAAGTCCTTATCATATAACCAAGTTGGTTGAAACTTAATACTATGTTCAGCATTAATCCTTAAAGAAAGAAAAAATACCTATTACAACAAACAACACTGAAAGCTCTGCTTTTAACTCTAGCGGAAACTGTGTAAGCAGGGGCATTGAGCACACCAAGTTTCAATGACATTTAACTATGTGAGGACTGAGCTATTTTACTTTTTGAAGGCCTCTATCAGGTTGCATTGAACAAAAAGAGAAACAAGCATTAATGTCAACAACAATTCTCCTAAGACATGGGTTCAATGTAGAACGAAACTCGATGAGTTCACAGGAACAAGAGTGAGTACAATGCTTCATCTCTCCAACTCTGTTAGCAATGCCCATTGACGTAGCTCTCACTCATTCCTCAATAAGGACATTGCAGACCTTCTCTTTCACATTCCAAACTCATCTATCTTTTCCTTTGCGTTCTTCATGCCACGCAATAACATCAATCTGACTAACTATTTTGGTTCCTTTCTTTCTCGCATTCAACCCCACTTTGGCTTTACACTCATTATTTATGTACCCTTTCCACCTTCTTTTCTGGTTCTTAGCCAGGGAGGCGATGGCCTTATGGTATTATCACTGGACTGTTTAATCTGGAGACCCAGATAATGTTCTGGGACGTGGATTCGAATCTTGCTAGGACAGATGGTGGAATTTGAATGCAATAATAAAACAAAACCCGGAATTAGGAGTCTAATGATCACTGTGAATCCATTGCCAATTCTCGGGAAAAACCCATCTGGTGCACTAATGTCCTTCAGGGAAGGAAATCTGCTATCCTCACCTGGGTCAGGCCTACATGTGACTCCAGACACACAGCAATGTGGTTGACCCTTAACTGCCCTTTGGACTATTAGGAATGGATAACAAATGTTCTACCCATTGATGCCCTCTTCATATGCATGGAGTTTTAAAATAAAGCATGTGCTTGATCTGCACAAGGTTGACTCATCTTTTCACCAGAGGCAATCTAATCCTTGCCCATGTGGAGTTTTAGCGCTATGGCTGAGATTGTGAAGGAGCCTTCATGCGGTCTCCAGTCTCATCTCTTTCAGCATTGCCACTCTGCAACCTACCCTGGAGTATGTATTCACCGCTGTTGATACTCCAGATGGGTCCTCACTGCAAAAGATTTTGCAGCTTTGGCTGCTCTGCAAATTCTGGGCACCACGAGAGAGAGCTTGGTGGAACAAATAGAGTCTCTAAAGGAGCTGTCACTTCTACAGTATGTCTTCTGTGGGAAATGGTGAGTTCTGATGTTGGTGAAAACAGCAGTTGCACCATTGGGTAGTGTCTGTTGGGACCGAAGCACATTTGCTTACTTCCTCTTCCAGTATCAACCAGGGCACAAGCAGTTCAGCTGGGTCAGACTGCCCGGCAGGAGGCAGTAGCCAAACACTCCAAAGTTAGAGATCACAGACATCTCCAGGATCTCAATATAAGAAGCTGCAGCCTTCCACCAGCTTCTCTCACTTCACTTGGGAAGAACTTCATTATGAATTAGAGTTAGGAAACCTTCTTTGCACAAGAACACTTTGAATTGATTAGATGGATGGAAGGCATTTTTTATGCTTTTCATTTAAATTTAATCTTCTCACTCTCAGCATTGCAGTTTGTTTTTGTAGCCTCTTCTGAATCTGCACAACCAAAATATTATGGATACAGAAATTCTCTGAATATTTTGAATGCTATTCAATGCAAGGTGATGTGGTGATGAAGGATGTAACAATGTCTGTCACACAGGGGCCTCTATCAGATTTTAAGCCAGAGATATGAGGAGTTCAGTGGAAGTACGGCACGGTGGCACAGTGGTTAGCACTGCTGCCTCACAGCGCCAGAGACCCGGGTTCAATTCCTGCCTCAGGCAACTGACTGTGGAGTTTGCACGTTCTCCCCGTGTCTGCGTGGGTTTCCTCCGGGTGCTCTGGTTTCCTCCCACAGTCCAAAGATGTGCAGGTCAGGTGAATTGGCCATGCTAAATTGCCTGTAGTGTTAGGTAAGGGGTAAATGTAGGGGTATGGGTGGGTTGCGCTTCGGCAGGGCGGTGTGGACTTGTTGGGCCGAAGGGCCTGTTTCCACACTGTAAGTAATCTAATCTAATCTAATCTAATCCTACTGATCTAGGAGCTGATCACAGAAGCTTCTCCCATCGCCAACTCTTTATGTGACAAAGGCTGCTTTTCCTCCAAATGTAAAATGCTCTGCCACGTAGTCTTGTACAATATGCTGTTGGCAACAAAATTGTATGACATTCTAGCCTTGAAATTAGATTGTGCATCCCCTGTTGGTTTGGAGCTAAAAAAGAGATTAGATGTCTGTTACTTTGAAGGCAGTGGAGCGTAGTGGAAATCTGGTCCACTTTTGCTCAGCACTAGGTGGAAGACAGCACTGACTTATTACCAAAGGTTTTAACTGACAAAGTGGCAAGTACACTCCTGGCAGTAAATCAACACACATTTTACTTTTCCTTTTATGATTTAAAAGGAATTTGCCTCATAGTCAGCTGCTGCTTTGATATTTAGGAAACGGTCAAAACAAAATATTCACTTTCTCCAGCTCTTTAATAATTATTTTGAGAAGACCTGAATTAAAAGCAGCCTCATTTGCTGAAGCGGGGTAGGGTGGGTCAAGGCAGATGCAACTCGTGAATGAGGATTTCCTGCATGTTAAGTAATACCCATTGGTAAGCAGTGTTTAGTTCATACATAATGTTGTGCCATGATAAACCAGATTGCATGTATGACTTTGCTTGTTTAAATGCGTTTTTAGCTGATTGAAAATATATTATAATCTTGTAATTTTTGTCTGGTTGCTATGGCAAGGATACAAAGAATGGAATGGAAATGGAATTAATTGGGGCACGGCCAACTTTAATGAGCGAGAGCAAATCTGACTTTGGTTAATTGCACTCAAATATCGGCAGGCTAAAGCCATTGAAATCCTGTTCTTAAGGAAGTAGCAGCCCTGTTGTGGCACAGAGAGTGTCCCTTCCCCTGCATCAGGAAGCCCAAGTTTAAGTCCCATTTGCTCCAGCAGTGTGTAATAACATCTTTTGAGCAGGTTGATTAGAAAAATAGGAAGTAGGGGCTATTTTTGTGCAATGGTAGTGTCCCTACCTCTGAGCTAGGGAGGTAGGGTTCAAGTCCCACCTGATCCAGAGGTGTGTAATAACATCTCTGAACAGGTTGCTTTGAAAGAAACTAAAGAGGAAGTAGTACAGTGAGGATACAGTCACAGAGTGGAAAAGATGTGGTAAACAAATCCCAGAGGTCCCAAGATGATGATAGAGATTGAGCTTATGATGAAGAAAAAAAACTCGTGTATGGCAGTTAGATAATACCAGTGAAAACCAGACAAAATACTGAGCGTTCAGACGGGAAGGTAAAAAACAGAAGCAAAGAGAGAGTATCTGAAGAGACAGGCAACTAACATAAGCAAAGTCCAAAATTCCTCTGTAGCCATCAAATAGTGAAAGGCCCTACAAGGAGATTTGTGTGGAAGCAGACAGCAAGACTGAGATATTAAATGAGAACCTTTCTATCTGTCTCTTGCAAGGAAGAAGTTGCTAAGTTTGTGAAAGGATAGTTGCTTCATAAGATGGGCTAGGAAATGATTAAATTGAGGCATTAAAAAGCATTATTGAGTTCTGATGAAGGCTCAGTAGATCTGAAAAAATTGAGTCTGCTTTCTCCGCACAGATGCTGACAGACCTGCTGATCTTCTCCAACAATTTCTCTTTTTGTTTCAGATTTCTAGCATCTGTAGCTCACAGTTTTATCATATGGGCTAGTTCTACATAAAGTTAATAGGGCAACAGGACCAGATGAATCCATTCAAGAATCCTGAACAAAGGAGTGATGGAAGTTGTGGAAGCACTGGCCATAATTCTTCAAGATTGTGCCATAGAACTGGTGAATTGCAAATAGTTCTGATTTGTTCAGAAAAGGATGTAAAGGTAAACTTAGTGAGTACTTGTCAGTCAGTTTAACATTGATGGTAGGAAGGGTTTTGAAATTATAATGTAGGACAAAATTAAGTCATTTGGACAAACCTAGATTAATTAAGGAAATACAACAGGCACTTGCTGAGATCAACTCACTTTTAACTAATTTGATTGACTTTGAGGTAACAGAGAGTAAATGTGGTGTTTGTAAACTTCCAAACAGTGCTTGATAAAGTGTTGCACACTGGATTTGTCAGCAAAGTTCAAACACGTGAAATTAAAATGACTGACGGTCTGGATATGAAATTGGCTGAGTGACATGTAACTGGTGAGCAGCTGTTTTTCTATCGGAGAAAGGTACACATTTGGATTACGGTCTCTGGTTTTCCTGATACGTTAATGACCTAGACTTGGGTGTGTAGGGCAAAATTTTTGGATGATGCAATATTTGGGAGTTTTGCAAACTAAAGGGAATAGCAATAAACTTTGAAAGGTCATAGGCTGGTGGAATGGATGGACATGTGACTGGTGAAATTTAACACAGGGAAGTATGAGGTAATTTATTTTGTTTGGAAGAATGAGGAAAGGCAATATAAGAGTACAACTCTAAAGGGGATGCAGGGACAGAGGAACCTAAAGTGTATGTACAAATCATTGGAAGTAGCAAGAGCAGTTGAGAAAGTAGCTACAAAAGCAAGCAGCATCCTGGACTGGAAAAGTAAGGGCACAGTTGTGAAAGCAACTTTTATAAAACACTGAATAAACCCTAACTAATGTCCAGTTCTGGGGCACTTTAGGAAGGAGTGGTTACATTTCAGATGTATGCTAGAATGGTCGCATGGATGAGGAACTGCAGTTGTGTGGAAAGATAGGAGAAGTCTCCTTGGAGAAGAAAAGATTGAGGAGATTGGATAGAGGTTTTGAAATTCATGAAGGGTCTGTGCACAGTAGAGAAACAGAGAAACTGTTCCCTTGGTGTAAGGATCAACAGGGAGGAGAAAGTGAGGTCTGCAGACGCTGGAGATCAAAGCTGAAACTTTATTGCTGGAACAGCACAGCAGGTCAGGCAGCATCTAGGGAACAGAAGATTCGACGTTTCGGGCACAACCCGAAAGGATCAACAACCAGAGAGCCAGTATGAGATGAGTGGCAAAAGATGACTTGAGGAAAACACTTTTATACAGGAATTGGCTAGAATCTTGAACGCATTTTCCAAGAATTTATTGGAGCTAGGTTCATTTGTGGCTTTCAAAAGGGAACTGGACAATCGCTTGAAAAGGGAGTATGCAAAGGTATGGGCAAAAGACCAGGAGGATATGTTACTCTTGCAGAGAGCCAGCAAAAACAGGACAGGGAGAACGGCCTCCTGCATGCAATCATTTTCCGATCTGATGGTGGTCTACTGCAATTGATTAGGGTTAGTGTTTCAAAAATAGAATTAATTCTGATGCTACTTTAATAGCTTAATATTCATAATCCATTGCAGGAGTAGAATGTGAATTTGTAAACACCTTATTCTGAAGTGTAGGGTTATGCTTTGCAGCAAATTAAGTATGTTTTGAAGTGCTAGCATTGCTACTTAGGCAAACTAGGGAATAAAAGAGGACAAAATTAAAACTGAGGGAGATTTGTCTCATTTAAGACATCAAATGTCGTGTGGCAAAGCTATGTCAATGCATTGCTTTATTTACAGTCTAATGGAGCTTCTTAAATTTCTGTCTGTTTTTCTCTCTTCTGATTAAATTACAAAATATTAGTGGTCAATTTTACCAAATTATATTGCTTTTTTTTATTCTGTTGCTCCTTGGGGATTTCCTAATATTTATGATGATAGTACTAGCTGAATTCACGTACCAGAAATAAAATGAAACGTTATTTGAATAAAACCTCAATTCTACCTTAATCAAAATTGAGATGCAGTGACTTTCATTAATTGTCCCTCATCCAAGCTCCAATTTCAGATGATAATACCTCTTGTTGGCATCTCTTCTGGGAGGTTAGATGGTGGCTGACTTAGTTGCAAATATTGCACTGGTTTGGCTTTGAATCTAGGACCTTCTGGTTGTTATGATGTCGTCCTGTTAATTCATGTCCATGCTTCATGTTCCTTTCAGAAATCTCTTTTTTAATCTTAAGATTCATACTTATTATAGCTGACTTGTAACAATTATGTTGTAAAGCCTGATTTTGTAATATTGGGCTTTCATACGTTAAAACACCTTAACATACGCTAACGTAAATTGGGCATCCTTTTATTTTGATGTAGCATTGGATTTTT
Source organism: Chiloscyllium plagiosum (assembly GCF_037043375.1). NCBI lineage: Eukaryota > Metazoa > Chordata > Chondrichthyes > Orectolobiformes > Hemiscylliidae > Chiloscyllium > Chiloscyllium plagiosum. The sequence continues at coordinate 55,093,725 of NW_028270149.1, read as the reverse complement.
CTGTGAATTTTAATATTAGGTGGGAACATAGATTTGAATGGATAAAGAGTGAGATCTCTGTGTAGCAATATTTGTAAAACAAGTTTGGTGTTGGGTGGAGTGCACTTGCCAAAATAAAATAACAATGAAAAACATGTAGCAGGACCTTTTTTGAGAAGGTGACACACCCTAAAACATGACCTTTTCTTTCTTTCTTGTATGATGTGGAGACTCCAGTACATTTGCAATGTTGATAGTATATATGTGAACTAGGTTAAAAATCACACATTACCAGGTTATAGTCCAACAGGTTTAATTGGAAGCACGAGCTTTTGGACCACTGCTCCTTCAGGTAGTTGGAGTGGCGCTCTAAAAGCTCATGTGCTTCCAATTAATTAAACCTGTTGGACTATAACCTGGTGTTGTGATTTTTAACTTTGTACATCCCAGTCCAACACTGGCATCTCCAAATTATGTGACTAGGTCGGACTTTAACTAACTGAATCAACACCATTAAGCGATATTAGGGTTGGCACTAGTCAGCAAAATTCATCCATGATCTGAATGCTTTGTGGTAACTTTGCAAGCCATCGTATTCTTACAGTTTGAAAATATTGTTGCTTCGGCAGCAGCTGATGGTACTTAAAAAATGTTCCCCAAATCAGATGTATACTTGAACGATGCTTGCTTTGTGCATATGTTCACGTTGGACTGTGTCAATTTAGTTGAGTGGTAGCACTCTCGCTGTTTGAGTTGGAAGGTCATAGTTCGATCCTGCTCCAGAGACCCAGGAAAGTAATCTAGGTGGAGATTAAGGGAGTATTGCACTGCTGGGAGTGCTGTCATTTGGTTGGGGTGTTAAACTTCGGTTCCATCTATCCTGTCTTCTGGACATAGAAGATTCATGACATTTTTCAAAGAAGAGCATGTATCATAACCAGTATGTATCCCTCAAGCAACATAATTAAACAAAATATCTGGTCATTTTTACATGAATGGGATCTTGCTGTATGTAGATTCTCTGCAGCAATTCTTACATTAGTGAGCGCCCTTCAAAACACACACTGAATAGCTGCAATGTTCTTTCGGGATGTCCTTAACTCCTGAGAGGTGAATCTTTCCTTGAGACAAATTGAAACTCAAATTCTGCATGTACTGTTCATATTTATTGTCATTGCTGTTTTGATGAGGGTGGACATTGCTACCACAGTTGTGAAAGAATGATTTTAGTGCAGCCTCTGCATGAATTACTATGGAGAAAATTGCCCTGAAGTCCACATCTTATGTTATGGGGCCTAATTATTTTGTGGTATTGTTGAATTGAAAATGCTGGCACTTTCTGTAACTGACCATTGTAAATAAAAAAAAACAAGCAAGCAATCAACAATTGGTGGAAAGCTGAAGGGTGGAGGTTCAGGTATGAATCTTCTTTTGTCAAAACATGTTGAAGGGGCCACACCCAAAGTGTTAATCTCTTTGTTGCCTCCATCGATGCAGACTGTCCTGAACATTTCTAGTATTTTCTGGTTCAGTTATTTGCCTCTGAATATATAAAACACACTTCACAGCAATAACTTGCACTTATATGTCACCTTTAATTTAGTAAAACATCCTGAGGATTATTAAGACTTCAAAAAATGGGTGGTAGTGGGGCAGTAATTCTGTTGGTGTTCCCTTGCACATCCATCATAACTTTGAAGTGACATATACGTTCTCGATAGTTTTTCCATGAGTTTTGGTGCTCTTCAGTTGAAATCATGACGTACAGGCAGAAGTATGCAGTGAAAGTCAATATACGTATAACTGTACAGTTGTTAAGATCCTAGATGGTTGGTAATACTGGATAAGACAGATTCGGGTTGAAATCTGGCTTGACAGACCATAATGTTTTTGCAGTTTGGTTACCATGGTATTCGGTCATTGAAATAGGCTGTCAATGTACCTTTAACAAAAGGATATGTATGTATCACACAAAAGACAATGTTAAAAAGTATCAACAGCCAAAAAGAAGAAAAATCGGCCTTTTTCCCCGCTATATGCTTTACAGACAATAAATGCCAGTGAAATATCGCTCCTTTACTCTTTAATTTACTGAACTGACAAAGCAGTAGGCATTTCCTTTTGGCAAATTTCTGCATGTTCACCAAATGCAGCATTCTTTCCATCACTGTTGCTCCTAGGTCACACAGATATAATCTCAATGAACTGTCTGGGGAAAGAAAAAAAACGTGTTTTTAAAAATTTTCCAAGCCCAGTCTACATAGACAGCTAAAAGACCTTAGCACATTTTCCCGCCTCATGGCCTGGAGACTGCCAAACTGAAACTAACCTTCTGGTGGTATAGATATCTTTTTACTCTAAACTGGATTTGAAGCATATCTGAATTTTTCTCTCTGGATTGTAAACCTTAGGCTTGTAAGCACTGCAGCATTTATCTCACCCAGTAGTTGTTTCACTTAAGTTACATGCTTGCTTGGAAATGCTGTTATGACCTAGTGCTCAAAAGAAGTTTCTAACCCATTTTTTTTTTGAAAAAGCCAAGTCACCTTCACACAACTAAAAACAAAGTACTCATTTACCTCTATTTTAGAACCCAACTTCTCATACCATTGTGCGCACAATGGTTAGCATTGCTGCCTCACAGCACCAGAGACCTGGGTTCAATTCCTGCCTCAGGCGATTGACTGTGTGGAGTTTGCACATTCTCCCCTTGTCTGCGTGGGTTTCCTCTGGGTGCTCCGATTTCCTCCCACAGACCAAAAATGTGCAGGTTAGGTGAATTGGCCATGCTAAATTGCCCATAGTGTTAGGTGAAGGGATAAATGTAGGGGAATGGGTCTGGGTGGGTTGCGTGTCGGTGTGGACTTGTTGGGCCGAAGGGCCTGTGTCCACACTGTAAGTAATCTAATCTAATCTAATCGAATCTAATCATATTAGTATGAATCTTCATCTTGCAGCTAAATGTTTTTCTCAACTTAAATGAACAAAGTATGAAGATTTCACACACCCACTTTATTGGAAAAGGAAGTGTTATTGACAACATTGGATTTGTACAGAGCTTTTGTATAAATCTCTGGCTGGAGTTGAAAGTGTTTTTAAAATTAGTGCACTTTTTAGGCTGGGCACTTTGTTCAGCAGCAAATCTGACAGATTTGAAAGACATCAGTCTCAAATTCTTTTGTGAATATAAATCTACTGTGAGTGCATCCTAAGTATTGCACATGTTTTACTCTGCAGGCGCTCTGAATCTAGTTTTGTCAAAGCTCTGTTCTGAGTATGCCTCCTGGTTTCCAGGCAACAGTCTTGCTGGAGTACTGACCTCTGCAACGTTTGTTGACAACCCATTGGCAGCTCTGTGTTCTTATCTGTGCTAGGCCAATGTGGCTGATGCGTACAGAGCAGCTGAGATCAATGTCCCATGGGCATAGTGTGACTTGTGTAAACTATAATAGTCACCTTAGCTGCTAGTACAATGAAGAAATCCAATTTATAACTACTTTTTCCTCCCAGTTTTCTCACTTTTTGAAGGTGCTGCCTTTCGTTGGAGTATATTTTACAGACATGAGTTTTCCTCTGGTACCAAGTGGTCATTTCTCATGTCAGTCTAGACTGTGAATGCTGTCGAGTAATTCAGCGCAAAAGGCATGTGTCCAAGAGGAGTCCTCTTTTCTTGACATTTAGGTCAGGAATCATTAAACAGTCCTCAGAAGATTTGTGCTCAGTTTACTATTGAGCTAATCTTTTGTCCCTCCTTCCTCAAACCCACAAATATTCAGGCTATGGAAATTTGTCTGTTGGCAAATAGGGCACATTTTGATGTTGAGAGTCAATTGAGTAGTCTCCTCTTCCCCTGTTTATTTTAAGCTGTTTGAAAGTTGCTATGGTCAGCACTTTATAATATGTGTTGAGTACTCTATCTCACTCTCCAGTCTTGAGATTTGTTCTCTAAAAAGGAAACAAGAGGTCAACCTTTATTTTGTTTGCAGAGTGCCCTTTTGTTTGTCACCATGCTGCTATGTGGCATGTCAGTTAAGATTTTGGTTAACACAGTGACCAGTGTATAATGTTGGTGTGTTCAACAGTTGTGGCATTATTGGAGGTTAGGGAATAGTGATTCACAGACCAGGAAATTTGTATAATTTGAATACTAAAATGTGGTCATCTTGTATTTGGCTCCACATACTGGGTTTGCTTAGGATATTTACATACAAAGTGATAGAAGGGAGGTTTGAGAAGAACAGTTAGATCACACTCTAATGAAATTATTTGCTGAGGTCTTTGGACTTAGGTGGGGGAAGAAGGATGAGTTATGACTAAATTTAAGCTGTAGTTACCTTCCGATAACTAGTTTAAGATGCATGTAACCCTGGCCTGTAATTTGGAAATTAAGAAGCAATTTGGTAGCGAACCTTAAGAGGGAGAAGTATTTGAATTTTCAGGCAAACATGGCAGCTCCACATTTTGTGCTGGGTTAGCTGATCATGACATGAACTCCAGAAAAGTTGCTCATAGTTGACTTGTTGGATAGAGCAGGAGAGAAAATCAGTAAGGAAGAGAGAAATTGTAAGAGGAGGGAAAGGGGAAAAAAGATGTAAAATTTGTGCTTTGATGATATGTAGTAGACAGTGAATTACGTTTGCTATCATGGCTGTGTTTATTGTATGCCAGACTTCTGGATTGATTCACCACTAATGTCAACATGGGAGTCCATTCAATCCATTGTACCTGTGTGGTTCTATGTATGTGGTTCGGACAAATGTGGACATAATGTGACGAGAGCATACAGTCTGCAGTGATACAAGATGCTAATGTGCCATGAAGTCTTCACTAAATACATGAATTGACTTACACAAAAATTAATTTCAGACAATCTGAATTTTTTTTTAGATTAGATTCCCTACATATGGAAACAGGCCCTTCGGCCCAACCAATCCACACCGACCCTCAGACTAACCTACCTAGACCCATTTCCCTCTGACCAATGCACCTAACGCTATGGGCAATTTAGCATAGCCAATTCACCTGACCTGCACATCTTTGTGACTGTGAGAGGAAACCAGAGCACCCGGAGGAAACCCACGCAGACGCAGGGAGAATGTGCAAACTCCACACAGACAGTCGCTTGCGGCTGGAATCGAACCTGGGACTCTGGTGTGATCCAACTTATTCTTGTTTCCTGAGCAGATTGTTTTGAGTTCCTTTCAGCAGTATATTTTTTGGCAGTCTTGATCAAACTGATGAGAAATTGCTTTTAGGCTCTACGTTTCATGGCCATGCCTCCAAGTCAATATTTGTTGTGACTTTCAGGAATCAAATAGAGACTTTTGACTGCATAATGTATTAGCCTACTGGCAGCCTAGGCTAGGAGATTACCCTTTGAAGAGAATACATTTTCAACAGCACAGCAACAGTTAAATTTTCAGAAAGTGTGTTTCAGTCTACCCTCATCTTTATCTTGCAATGTCATCATTATCAACTAATATGATTTGACTGTAAATTTTCAGTATAATTTGTTTGATCCATCTTCCTATGTATGGACTTGCACATACATGCAACCTATATATGTATTAAAATGTATTTTGCATTAATGCACAAATGCAACCATTTGTAATGTTAATGTTGTAGCAACACTAAATGGAAGTACATAAATGCTAAGTCAGATGAGTTCTCTGATTTTGTTCTACCAGCAATAAATGCCCTAAGCAGAGGGTGTTAACCAAAATAATCACATCAAACAGTTTTTCACACATCATGCTGTTAGATGTTTAGAACTGGAGACTACATTTCTCTCTTTTGGAGAAGGGGTGGGGTTGTGAGGTGGTGTGGGGGTCATGCCATCTATTCATCCCTCATTGTCTGTGAATAGCATTGCTTGAGGGAATGAGGCCTCTCTTTATTTCCGCTCTGTTGGAGCACCAGTGTTCTGTTTGCACAGGGCAGGGAGGCAGCTCTTCCCAGCAATCTGCGTAACAGCTGGACCTCTTCTGCTCTGCAGTAGTAAATTAGCAGCCTATACTCCACCCTAGAAAAGGGTGGAGCCAGCAAACCTCCAGCAGTCGACACCTTGGGATTCGTGGCTCTTTTTTAAAAATATCAAAATGGACTGTGTGTCAGCCTGTGTGCTGTCGTCTTAACAGGAAAAGGTATTCTTCCTGATTTTAAAAGAGATCTTTTAACTTGCTAGCTTTGTGTTCTGCTTGGGTTGAGGATGATGTTTGTGGCTGAGAGTTCAGGGAATAGAACTGTTCTGATGGCCTGCTTTTCTTCCCACCCCTCCCCCACTCTCTCCCTCTCTGCAGAGCTCTGTAGGCACTAGGGATGTGGAGTACAGCAGTTTGCTAATGCTTGAAGGAATGCCAGCTATAAGAATCAAAACGGAGCCACCGGAACCTGGGCAAGGGGTAAGTCCAACTCTCCAGACACTTCAGTAATTACTTCCAGACCTCAGGAATGTCAGGAACAAAGTACCATAGTCTGAAGGAGGAAGAAATGTTTTTTTCTTCTGTACTGGGATTTAAATCTAATTGCTTTCTAAAACTGTAAGAAATGTTTAATGTAATCTTTTACATGGACCTTTATATCACCCTGTTGATAAAAGGCATTCTGTAATATAAATTAAATTTCATCTAACTGCATTCAAGACAAGTGCCAACATTATTTTTTGAAGTAAATTGTTATTGAGCTTGTTTGATTTTTTTCACATGTTTGCATTTTGTCTGAAATGTTTATTTCCTTGATTTTTAGTTATCATTTTCCCCACTTACTCCCACCCATGTCACATTTGTAAGGGTGGGAGAATGGAAAGAGACTATAAGGATAACCTTCAGTGTCACTTACTGAGGAAGTTGAAAGATTAACCCTTTTGTTGGTCTCATTGGCCTATCTCCGGATCCCCATTTGCAAATGGATAGGTTTAGTTTCTTTAACCTTCTAGGGTCAGGGTCTCTGCCCCAGTCATTTTAACTAAACTTTTCAAAGAATCTTAATTTTCAGTGATTTAAGATGAACAAAAGCAAATATATTTTTAAATCCTTTGTTTCCCCTAAAGTTGTCATACACCGCCCTGAACCTCCTTGTTTTCTTCTCTGTTGGTTTCCATGTTACCAGGAATATCATTGGCACAGAAAGGAAATGTAGTGGATTTTATTTCAAGTGAATGAGATTTGGATTCTCCTAATATTCAAGCCTTCACAATAGAATCATTGAATGGCTACAATATAGAAAGAGGTCATTTGACTTGTCCTCTCTGTCCTGGCTCTAAGCATGAGCTGCTCAGTTAGTCCCACTTGACAACTCTCTTGCTATAGTCCTGAATTTTTTTTCAGGATAGAAATTTCCTGATTTATCCCTGTTGCAAGTAAAACTTCTGTATTTTAAAAGCAAACCAGGCAAGTATTTATGTATTTGTATAGTTTTGTTGTCATACTATTGCTTGTCTTTCTCTGAAAAATCAGAACTTGAAAAGAAAGCAAGTTTCTCAGTTGATTTCATTTTGTGTAACTGCATTTGGTGTTGGTGCCTTTTGGAGGAGATGGAGGAAAATAATTATTTGGAACTCCTGACATCGCATTCCGTCCAAAGGTACCTGTCGGATTTTGTGGTTGCATGGCCATTGGGCAATTTGAGAGCAAGCTGTTCCTGTAATGCCATCAGGCTGAATAAAATGCCAGTGTTCTGTACCTAGGCTGGCATTGAAGAACTGTCACTTGGGTGAGGCAGCAAAGGATTGTCTGGCCTCAAGAAACTATATTGAAACTTAGATCAACCAAAAACGTGTCAGATCTGAATGGCTTGTATTCATATTTCATGTCTCAATTAATTTATTTCTAGTTTCAGATTAACTGACCTACTCCTTACTGTACCTAAATACAAAAATGACTAATCTGTTAATCTGTATCAGTCCTGTTCTGTTCTTTTCTTTCTTTTTTACATTGCATCAATCTATCACTAAATGCTTTCATTGCTGCAATATTTACCAGGTTTGATGTCTTGCACATAAAGTTTGGTCTTCACTTTGTATTTACTTGTAGTTTAAAATATTCACAGATGAATAAACTTGCTTTGACTGAATTTGACATGACCATCACATTAAGTCTCCGCGTTCAAACAATTCAAAGTAATTCTATTCCACAGAGTAAATTTGGAATAAACTCCGTTTAGGTTCAAAAGTGAACAGATCCTAAGACAAGCAGTCAGACATGAGATAGATAATGGGAGGGATTGAAAGAGACAGTGGTAAGAAAGAGCTAGATGGTTTTGATTGATTTGGCAAATGAACAGAAATTAGAAGGTGGCCAGGGCTAGATCTTTGCAGGAGTGGTGGTTGAAAATGGCAGCACAGACTGAGAAAGTGGTTAATAAGGCATCCAGTATTCTGGGCTGAAAATGTGTTGCTGGAAAAGCGCAGCAGGCCAGGCAGCATCCAAGGAGCAGGAGAATCGACGTTTCGGGCATGAGCCCTTCTGTAGAACCCTTCTGGAATTAAGTGTGGATTTGGGAAGAGGAACTAGTGGAGAGGATGTTCTGGATGTGACTGGCTGGACAAGTGTAGAACTACATACAGCAGTTCATTCAGCTGAGACATTGGAGTAATATGTGGTGAGACCATGCCAAAGGTTGCAGACAGAGGTAAACGTTTAGCTAAGAACCTAGGCAGAACTGTCCAAAACTACAACTGAAACTTTTGTTTTTGGAAGCTATGGGTCTTTCCCCTAAGCTTAAAAAAAGTCCAGAAATTTATAACATATATCTTATGCACAATATTTACTTTGCTCAGTTGTAAACACCCGAATGTACACAAAAAAGACAATAGTTCCAAGGTTTGCTCTCAAACTGTTTTAAAAGAAATCACCACAGCTACAGAAGTACTTAAGTTAATTACTAAGCCCTTCAGATACACAGGAAAAACAAAATCTAAAAATCCAAACTTAAAATAAATGATTATTAATAGTCTCACACCCTACATCACAACAGGTAAAATGAACAGGTAAACAGGTAAATGAGCAGTTAGAGAGCTATGTGGAACAGAAAGGAAGTTGACTGAATTAGCTCTGTTAATGCACTGGAAAGAAATATTGTCAAGAACAAAGCATACGTTTGGTAGAATTGCTGTTTCTAAAGAGGCAGTGATGAGTGTCTGATGGACTATTGAGGGAATGTCCAGAAAGAACTAGAGGGATATTATGGACTCATTCAAGAAGTCACGTCACAGAGGAAGTAAAGCTTGGGACTGGAGAGTAGGAAAATTTGGAGATAGTGAAGAGTTAAGATGGGATTTTCTTAGCAGGAGAATTTGCAACCAGATCTTACATTAGAAGCCCCATAACTGAGGGGTAAGACTCTCAATGGGGATATGCGACAAGAATTTGGTTTTCAAACCTCAAGGCAGCAATGGTGTCTGTTGAACTCAGACTGTGTTTTAACAGCTATGAGGCTCCTTTTAAATGTTCACTTTTATTCTGTCTATTCATTGTAATTGTCTGTTTTGAGGCCAGATTTTGGTACAACCACCATCTGTAAAAAGGTGGGTTGTCGCTTCTATCAGAGCGAACATAGCAGTTTTATCCTCCACCATACCCCAGTCACCTTTCTCAAGCCGCATTCAATTATTCTTTAACCCTCTCTCACCCTGCTTCCCCCCCCCCCCGCCCAGTTTTAATTCTAGGGTCATACAAGTTCATTCGTATTAAAGTGGGCTCATATTAGGAGAAGGTTTGGGAAGCAGTCATCTAACAGATGAAGTGAAAGGAGGTGTGACAGCATAACAAGTGGCAGAAGCTGGAGAAGTAAAGCCTGAGGGATAAAGGAGGGATAAGGACACAAAAGAAAATGAGAGATGAAAAAAAATGGTCTGAAGCTGCAACCCAAATGTCTCATTTCATCAAAGCACAAATTTGAAATGCTTATTTCATTCTGGGAAGCAGTCTTATCCATAGCATGCTATTTTAAGCTCCAGGACATTGCCTTCAGTTTTCCCACGTGTTTCATTCATGGGGTTGTAAACAAAAATATATAAGCTAACACGGCAAAATATGCCATTTGGCTGTCCAATCCCTTTCAGCATTCATTCTTTAAAATGAATACTTAATCTATTATCAGCAATGATTGGTAAGGAAGAGTTGACCACTTGCTTGTGACCTGAGATCTCCTCTGTTCTTTTAGTAGGAATAATTTATATACAGCAAAACTGTTATAGACTGCTGACTGCTTTATTAATGTCAAGGAGAAAACTAAGTGAGACTAGAATCTCTTCATTTTATTCATTGACCTAACCAAAGCATTTAACTTGGTGAATTGCAAAGTCTTTTGTAGCTGTGCTCCAATGATCTGGATGTTCAAGAAACATCACAATCCTGTCATTGCTTCATGATAGCAACTGTCTTGATCTGAAATAAGACATCATCCCAATCCAGACTGGGTGAAGCCAGCCTGTGATAGCCTCTATTATTTACTATCTGCTTGCTATTGAAATTTGTTCTTTAAGGTGAATAACCATAGGTCTTGTGGCACAGTGGTGGTATCCCTCCTATACCAGGATCATGTTCAAATCCTGTCCGCCCCAGAGTTGTCATAACGTGGTCCAAACAGGCTGATTTAAAATAACTTGTAAAAGTTTTGATGAAAAACTGTTTAATCTCAGTCACCTCTGTTGACTACCATAAATATCTGTGATCTATAATTTGCAGATGATTATAGTATTCACTTTGCGTGAGATTTAAAAGTCACTCTTGATCTCTCAATTCAGCATTTAATAGACACCGTCTAGTCTCGTATAACTAGTGCAAAGCTGTCATCATCAACCTGCTAAGCCAAATATTTCCTGTCTTATGTATGTTGAAAGAAGGTTTGGAATATGTTTAGCATTTCTCAAACTTGAGTAGCCACTTCTCTGAAGAGACCACAATTGATAAAGAAATCCAATGATGGAATGTTGTACCCAGTGTAACATTCTATATGCTACTGCAGCAGGAATTTGATAAGGATCTCTGCAAGTCACTGATGGTCCTAGATGCAGAGCAGTTGTAACCATTTCTCTGTACTACTGAGAGAACTGGACTGTATCTATGACGTCTAAAATGTTGAAGAAATTTCATCAATTTTCAGGTTCGAATGGGGTTTTGAGGAAGAGAGATATACAGTTAAACAAATCTAATGTCCACCTTAAAGCCAGCTGCACAGATGTCAGACAAAATTCCTACAAGATCCGCTTCAATGGACCGGATACTGTGTCTGGATGGACGAAAACTGTCTTCTCCTCTTTTCAACCTCTCAAATGGCAAATGTCCCTGGGAAGTAAAAGAAAATGCTTCAGAAATACTCTGGAGTTTTTTTTGAAGGGTGGCACCATTGTCGTTTGTAACGTGGACGAGCTTGCTATGAATTCATCTGAACAGTAATAAACTGCCCATAAAGCTGTATCACGGTTTGAGTCTCCACAGTCTTGATGATGGCAACTTAATCCTGAAGACACATTTAAAGTGAATGGCTCCTCTTTTATATGATTTGCCTCAGTGACTTCTCGATCAGGAGTTGTTATTAGGATCTGTGATTTCCTGATTTATATTAATGATCTAGATCTTGGAATGCAGGGAACATTTAACATTTTGCAAATGATACAAAAGGGAGGATTGTAAACTGAGAGGAGAACAGTGTGAAACTTCAAAAAGGCATTGACAAGTTGGTGGAGTGGTTGTGTATAGATGAAGTTCAATGTGGAGAACTGTATTGTGAAAGAAAATGGAGAGGCTCAGTTGTGCAGGAGCAGAGAGACCTGGTGTATATGTCATTGAAGGTGAAAGGACAAATGAAACAGTTAAAGCATACAGCATTCTGATGTTAATAACAGGGGCAGAGTACAACAGCAGGAAAGTTATGTTGAACCTGTAAACGACTCTTGTTAGTCCTCACGTGGAATATTGCTTACAGTTCTAGGTGCCACATTTTAGGAAGGTTGGGAATGTATTGGAGAGAGTGCATCACTTGCTGCCATCACTTCCAAGGAGTGAAAATTCCTTGCCCTCATTACTTTCTGGAAAAAGAGGGTTTCTTCCAGTTTGAGAACAGGAGTAGCTAGTCCTACACTTCCCATGCAGTGAAATCAGGGTAGATAGAGATAGTATCTGTTCCCTTCTAATGCTTCAAAAAGACATTGACAAGTTGGTGAGTGGGTGTATAGATGATAGATGGAGTTCAATGTGGAGAATTGTATTATGAAAGAACATGGAAACTTCAATGAAATTAGCCCTTATCTTACTATACTGCAGGAGACCTGGCTCTAGTTTCTGTAATCGCTCCTCGTAAACTTAGTTGCACTCCCTGAAGGCCAGTATTTTCTTCCTGAAGTAAAGAGCCTAGAACTGCTCAGAGGCCACCAGGTGTGACCAGACTAGGCAGCATTACTGAAGTGTGATTTCCACTTCCTTCTATTTTAGGCTCAAGATATGAAGTCCAATATTTCATTACTTTTTGATTATTTGGGATATTTTCTAATCAACTGGTTCAGAGATGTTACTGAACTAGGCCTCCTGAGGTACAGACACTACCATTGTAACATAAGCACCCGACCTTTTTGATTATTTAGATATTTTCTAATCAAACTGTTCAGAGATATTATTAGATGCCTCTAGAGCATGTGGGACTTGAAAACCGGTCTCTTGGTTAAAAGGCAAGGACACAACAGTGCTGCAAGAGCTAAGTATTTTTGATCATTTGCTGTGCCTGTAGTAGTGATCTACAGATGAACCCATTAGTCTCTTTGGACTGCTACTTCTTCTGGACTGCTACTGCTACTGGACTGTTACTGCTACTTTCATTTAGCAAGTGGTCTGTTCTACCCTTTTCTAGATTCAACAAGGTTAACCTCCCCTATCATCTAAGTCAATAAAAACCGTGAATAGGTGAAGCTCCAGAAATCCTTGTCGGATACCGCTACTTACATTCCTGCCCCCATTATCTGTCTCCTGCTGCTCACATTTCTAGCCAGGTCGGTAATTTGCATTCAATTCCATGAATTTCAAGTTTAAAAGCAATCTATTTCTTATGAGGGACTTCACTAAAACCTCAGTAGGCATTCCTCTGTTCACTGCTTTAGTCACTAATTTGAAAAATTGCGGTCAGGCTTATCACTTTATAAGTCCATGACGACTTTCTTTGATCCGCTGGAAATTCTCCAGGCGTTTAGTAATCTTCACTTGATTTGAGATTTTGTTGGCGACTTGTACTTTTGGGCAATTTCCTACAGTTGGAGTTGTTCTTTCAATGCCTATACAATCATTTTAAAGATGTCTGTTAGGTTACAACTTCTCTTATTAGGGGAATACGGCTAACCTGTTTATTCTTTCCAGATCCTCTCAGTCCTAATATCATCCTTGTAAATTTTTATTTTGTCCACCCAATTCCTCTTTCCTAAAATGGTGACCAGAACTGCAAACCCATACTTCAAGTGCAGTTTAGCCAAAGTTTGATTCAAATTTTGATCCCAAAGAATATTGGGAACAGGGAAGAGCAGTATTGCCTGCTCCTGCTCTATTTCTTAGTTTCAAAGTAATACGTGACCTCCTTAATTTTCTTATCAAAATATGACACCTCTCGCATCTGTTAAAATTAATTTGCTTACAATATGACCATTCTCTCTTTATTATTGCAATGTTAATCTGGCAATCCTTTTTTTAGATTTGGCCATACCTCTGAATTAGTGGTATTTTCAAATTTAAAAGATGTTTTTGATTTTGATTCCAAAGTTTAAATTATTGAAATAAATTGATAAAATCCGTGATCCTAGCATTGGTCATTGTCGGATCAGATGGCTCGGTGGTTGACGATGAGGAAGAAGGTGTTAGATTACAGGAGGACATCAATGGAATGATCTAATGGGCAAATTAGTGGCTGATGGAACTTAACCCTGATAAATGTGAGGTGATGCACTTTGGAAGAAGAAACAAGACAAGGGAATACTCACTGAATGGCAGGAAACTAGGAAGCTCAAAGGAGCAGTGGAATCTTGGTGTGCTTGTCCATCAATCCCTCAAGATGGCAGGACAAGTTCGTAGAGTAGTTAAGGCATAATGGATCTATTGCCTTTGTCAGTTGTAGCACAGATTGCAAGAGCAGAGAGGTTATGTTGGAGGTATACAGGACTTTGATTAGGCCACAGCTGAAGTACTGTGTGCAGTTTTAGTCACCTCATTATAGAAAGGATGTGATTATACTGGTGGAAGTGCAGAGGACATTTACCAGGATGTTGCTTGGAATTGAGCACTCCTGCTAAGAGGAGAGACCAGATAAGTTTTGAGTTGTTTTCATTAAATCAGAGAAGGCTGAGGGGGACTTGACAGAGGTATATAAGATTGAGGGGCAGGATGGATATGAAGCAGCTGTTCCCCTTAGTTGAAGGATCACTACCAAAGGCAAATAATTTTAACGTGGAAGTTTGGAAATTTGAGGAAAGATTTTTTTTCTCTGAGAATCGTAGGAATCTGCTTGGGAGGGTAGTTGATGCAGGAAACCTCAGGACTTTTTTTAAAAAAAAAAGTTCTTTGAGTACTTGAAGGTTGGCCAAGTGCTGGAAAGTATAGATTTAGAGTAACATTTGTCAATGTAGATTCTGTGACTCTATTTACAACCCCAGTCAATCCAATAGCTACCCTTCACCTCCAGATTCAGCTTTATATCTTTCCCCTTCTTGTTCTTGACTCAACATGTTCAGACCTTGTACCAGGATGTGGTGACATGTCATAGGCTATTGGAAATCTAGCAATATTCCATCTGCTACATTACCCTTGTTTTTTCTCTATTACCTCTTCAAAGAATTCAATACTTTTTAGATCCATATTGACTTATCTTATTATTTTTTGTTTCTTCATATTTGTCTATGTCTTCCTGTGGCAAGGATTTCATTATCTTTTCTACCTATGCTGTTAAGTGGGTTGTTCTGTCCTTCTCTCTTTAATTAAAGATAAATATTAGTTTTTTGTAAATCTGATAGCAATACACATTTTTCTAATGAATTATTAAATATTTATAATAGTGCCCCTTTGTGAGTTTCCTTTTTTTCCACAATGAATAAATGCAATCTATGTGGACAGATAATTTCATTCCTTTTGTGCTTGTTTATATAAATATTTTCCTTTTTTCCATTTTAGTTGGGCCAAGTGCTTGAAGGTGGGACTAGTGCAGGTTTAGAGTAACCTTTCTCATGTCGACTCTAATTGGCTCAGAGAGTCCATTAAACGGGGATTGCCTTCCATCAGCCCACACAGAGAAACCTGCTGCCAGTTAAATCCCACTTGAGGACCTCAATTGGACTGCTGGCGAGCGGGCTACCTGATGCCATCTCTGCTGGTAGCAAAGTTGTAGTTTGGGCTTGGCCTGACAGGTAACACCTAGCTGTTGGATTTGGTATGTCACTCCAGACTTCAAACCAGCTGGGGGGGGGGTAGCATATAGTGCAAGCCCCCAAAGTTCCTCTAGCCAAATCTCGGCAAATCTAGTTCTTTGCAAATGTATTATTGTCTATAATTTCCCTGTTTTGTTATGATACATTCAGTGTTTCACCCAAAATGTTGTATTGAAATGCTGCCTTAATGCTGTTAAGTCTGTTGTGTTTTACTGAGCTACAGACAGAAAGTCTCCATGCTCTGTCCCTTACTGCCTCAATCAGAGAGTAAGTAGAGCAGTATAGCTAGGCTTAGGTACCCCTGCATAAAGAGGAGAAAATAAAAAGCATTTTTCTATTCAAGAAACTGAGGGTGCCAGAAATTGAAAATATAAATGCTGGAAATATTCAGGTCAGGCAGTACCTGTGGAGAGGGAGCAAAGTTTATGGGCAGAAACTTTAGAGGTTGGGGTAGTCTTGCAGCTTGCACAGTGACCTCCACGCTTACTCTTAAAAGGAAGGCTTGTCTGTTTGTGAGCCTATTGGCCACTTAACGATGACATTGACCAGCCTTTCACCTGGCTGAGGACGCTGGGATACAAGATCTTGCCTGGTTGGGGTTGCTGGCCAATCAGGGGATGAAGGAGTAATTTCCAGGGAATACGCAAAGAGTATTGGGTTCAGGTTAGGTTCTCTCATGGGACTGAAGTGTAGGGTGTTGAGGGGGTGGGCACTGGGTGGTGTGGGGTGTCCTTTGGGGTCAGATACAAAGGTAGGAGTTGTTGATGTTAGCACTCACACCCTTTCCCATGTCCTTTTTTCATACAAGACGTAGATCAAGTTATCAGCTGCCCCTTCTAACTAACGTACAGCCTGCACGATTTCCGGTAGACCACCTGTGTCATTTGTCCAACCTGGAGCAACAAAAAATTGTAGTTCAGGTTTGAAGAGACCCTTAAGTGGAGCTCGGGTGGTTGTTAATTGCCCCAGTTAGGATCGTAAGTGGAGATGGCTGTGTATCTTCCTGCCTAGAATATACTTGCGCAAAGGTGGGAAGGTGTCACATGTTGTTCCTAATGACAATGCATTTCCTTTTCAAGACCCCCACAGCCACCTTACTTCCTGCAGGATGGGAAGATTCCATTCATTGTTTTAGCTCAATTACTGAAGAAAGGTCATCCTCTGAAATGTTAATTCCCTTTCTCTCTCCATAGATTCTACCTGTCTGGCTGAATATTTCTAGCATTTTCTGGTTTTGTTAAGCATTTTTATATTCCTTTTATTTAATGACCATCTTTATTAAATGTGTGAACGTTGGATTGGGTCAAGACGAGGCTCGGCAGTGAACGCCAGAGAATCAAAGTTACCTGCTCATGCTTATTGCCTCTGCCACTGAAGATAGGCTTGTGTCTGTTTGTCAGCGAACAATACTTATCAAAAAATACAGGATTCAATGATAAGTTGTTGTCATGGAGGAGCTGATTAGTTTTAGACATGGATATAGCTCCAGATCCTAGAATTTTTTTGAAAAGACTGTATTACCATTGGGAAATAGGGTGGATTGACCCCACCCCTATAAGCATTCCAGAGAGACCATTCCCTCTGTGGCTCCCTCATCAGATCCACCCCCCCCCCCCTTCCATCAGCCCACTCCCAGTACCTTCCCCTGCCACTGCAGGAAGTGCAAAACCTGTGCCCACACCACTCCCCTCACCTCCATCCAAGGCTGCGAAGGATCCCTCTAAATCAAGCGTGCGTTTACCTGTACCTCCACTAATGTCATCTCTGTATCCACTGCACCCAATGTGGTCGTCTCTACGTCGGGAAGACAGGACACCTACTTGCGGATTGTTTCAGAACATTTCTAAACCACACGAACCAAACCCACTGCCCTGTGGCAGAACACTTCAACCCCCCCCTCCCATTCTGCCCAGTACATGCAGGTCTTGGGCTTCCTCCAGCGCCAAATCCTTACCACCCGACACCTAGTGGAAGGATGCCTCATATACCGCCTTTACACCCTGCAACCACATGGGATCAATGCGGATTTCACCAGTTTCCCCCCCCCCCCCAATTATCCTAGTCCTATGCCTCCAACTTGGCACCACCCTCCTGACCTATCCATCACCTTTTCCATATATTCGCTCCACCCTCCTCTCTGACCTGTCACCTTCTCCCTCACCTTCATCTACCCATCGCATTCTCGGCTCCCTTTGCCATTCCCCCCCCTCCTCCCCCACCCCATCACTTTCCCATTTATCTTTCAGCCTCCCCTGGCACACAAGCCTCATTCCTGATGAAGGGCTTACGCTCAAAACATAGATTCTCCTGCTCATTGGATGCTGCCTCACCTGCTGTGCTTTTCCAGAACCACACACTCGACTCTGATCTCCAGCATTTGCAGTCCTTACTTCCTCCCTGGATTAACTTTTTGTTTGATTTATGTTATTGGTTGTTAGTTATCTCTATGGTCTCAACTGTAATGGTGGACCTTGTCACAATTGTCAGAATTTTCAGAGCAGGTTATTGGATATCAAATGGCTTTAAGACTCTTCAGTGATAAAAAGTTTTCATCCTTGTAGCTATTTAACATAAGCCAGGCAGGGGAAAAAAGCCTCTGGGAAGAGCTGTGGCTGAGGTATGTACTGTCTTTACTTCCTTTATATGGACAAGGCATTTGAGGATGGTTACCACCTGCGGAATTGGTCTGTGGGATGAGCCAACGTTCTTTAAGGGTAGAAAGCAGGAAATAGAACAACAAAATAAATCATAGAATTTTGCGACATGGAAAATAGTGATGGGGCTGTAGTGGTGCAATGGATATTCAAATAACTGTGTCTCTGGTGTCATCTTCATGAATCCATTTAGTTATATTGACTCCTATTTTATAGTAAGGTCCCCAAAAATGGTTGCAATGTCTAATCATTAAAAAAAAGCAAATGCTCGGTACTTCACAGTTTCTAACCTAACGTCTATAGAAGTTTACTATAGTCTGTTGTCTTGCATTCTACAACATAAATACTAAATCTTGAATTTCTTTTTACATAAAGCTTTTTGTGAAGATATTGTTTTCAAATGTTGCAAAAGTTATGGGACAACCAATTTGAAAATGGAGAGAAGTACGATTTTTAAAAATCAATGCAGTCTTCAGACACTTGAAACGCTGTCTAATCAAATAATTCTTTTGACCAGTGAAGTATTGCTAATATAATGATTGCTGTATATTAGATATCGTGAGCTGTAAACAGTTAACAATTTTCTTCTGTGTATCTTCTCAACAGCAATATAAAATATTCCAAACACAATATTTAACTATGACAAAGGGTGAAATCTGAAACAAACATACTTACTTTCTTCAGTGATGTGTATACATCCATACAGAAAAACCTTCTTTATAACAATTGGATGCTCTTCATTGATCATCATGTTTAGGATTGTACATGAAGAATGGTCAGTTCGAAACCTGCTGACATCTGTAGACCATAATCAGTGGTTGGTTGATGCATTCAGAAGAGTTGGAGCAGAGAAAGCTTTCTGACTTTAGGATCTTCCAGTCAGACTATACTGTATGAATAACAGTGGATTATGACATCTTGAAATTTTTTTAAATTCACCATATTCTATATTCTTATTCCTACTTCCACTTTGATAATGGAAGTTGCCTGTGCGAATGTGATACTGCACATCTTTTACTGTTCTGCACTGTAGTGCCTTGCTTCTTTTTTGGTTAGACGTTGGCCTGAACAGCAGAGAAATTTTCAGACTCTGAACAGTTTTGGATCTGTTTGCTTTCTATTAAAATGTGTATGTATTAAAAATCAAATCCAGCTATTAGATAAGGAAAAGTCAAATGCATGAGTGAAAGGGATCTTCAGCGCAATGATTCCTTCAAATAAAAGCTGAACACTTAAGATGCTGGAAATCTAAAATGAAAACAGCAAATGTTGGAGAAGTTCAGGTTTAGCAATATCTATGGAGACAGAAACAGGATTAACATTCCCAGTTCAAGCCTTTGGGCTGGAAATGTTAACTGTTTCTCTCTGAAGATGTTGCTGGGTCTGTAGAGTATCTTCAACATTTGTTGTTTTTATTCCCAATTATTCTTTACTGTGTAATCTTGTTCTACCTGAATTCTACACTTGGTTTTTCTTGCTTGGTCAATGCCATAGGAGATCAATTAGTATGTTTTTAAAGTTCCTCATCCATTCTTTCTTCCAATTATCTTCCAGGTAGTAGAGATGTGAGATTTGGTAATGGATAATTCACTAATGTAGCCTTCTGCTTACAAAAGCAGTTTCTGGCTTAGGCCATAAATTAATGCTGATAACTGATCATTTGACTGTTGAACTAATGTTGAGGGAGATTAGTTGAATTTGTTTTTTCTTGGGTTTGTGAGGGAAGACAAAACATGATGCTACAACATACAAATAAATAGGGAGCATGATTTGCTTCTATGTTAATTTTGTTTCCCAAAGAATGTATCTGGATTTTATTCTCAAAATAATATTCAAAGTAATAAAATATTAGCAATTTACTCAAAATAGACTAGGATGAAAGCAGTCAACTATGTTGTTTTGTGATATGGTTCATAAGTCCTGAGTGCATTATTTCAGTTGGAGTTGATATATTTTGTTCATTGACGTTGTACTTTTGCAGTTTAACTTAAAACAGTTGGGGATCTACTCTCGCCTGGGACTGCAACAGAACCTCAAACAAAGGAGGAGGCTGAGAGTGCTGATCAGTTTTTTTTTGGATTTGACTAGATTTGAAGTAGTGACGTAATTATTATGGTATGGTTTGATGTTGAAGTGAAACCGCCCTTTCTCCTTGCAACCTCCCCTCTGCATCCCCATTCCCCAAGAGATTTTGCTGCGTACGTAATCCTGCAGGAAAATGGCTATGACTGAGTTTATCCTTTTGCTCTGCATTGCAGCTGGAGTGTTTGAAAAAGAGGGGTTTAAAAGGCGAAGTAACTTAATTTCCCTTTAATTTTCACACAGCAATAGAAAGGAGTAATTTCTATAATAAATTGGTGAATCATAGCTGCAGCACCGATTTGTTGTGTCCTATATCCATATATTTCTGTATGTGCAAGCATATGGCAATGTGATGAATCTTTGGATGCTATTCATGCTGTTTTACTTATGCTATTTGTGTTCTTGTCATTTTTGAGAATTTGGGTCTTCTGAGTGATTTCAATTTATAATGTAAAGTCTCTTCCCTGGGATGGGGGAGTCGGAACTAGAGGGCATAGGTTTAGGGTGAGGGGTAAAGATATAAAAGAGTCCTAAGGGGCAACTTTTTCACACCGAGGGTGGTACATGCATGGATGTGGTGCAGGTTTTTACAATTACAGCATTTAAAAGACATCTGGATGGGTATATGAATAGGAAGGATTTGGAGGGATATGGACCAGGTACTGGCAGGTGGGACGAGATTGGGTTGGGGTATCTGGTCGACATGGACAAATTGGACCGAAGGGTTTGTTTCCATACTGTACATCTCTATGAAGCGTGTCAGCTTTTGGAGGATTTAGTTGTGTATCCGTGCAATGTCCAAAATAAGGTTGTTTTTGCTCATTGACCTTTATGGTGCCAACCAATGTGCCCATGTAGTGCCAAGGATGGTGCAGAATTTGTCAGGAAACAGATTCAGACTGTCTGAGTTTTTATTAGATGATTCTGTTAGAAAAGAACTCCAGTTATAAAATGGAGGCTTCTGGTTTTGTGTTGTGGTAGAAAATCAGCTTTTGATTGTGATTGCTCTCTGTTTCCACTAATTGCTGTAGTTTGAAGACTGTGTTAAGGGCAATGTTGGTATGGCCTACAAAATCTACATACCCTGAAATGAGATCAGGGCACTTAACTCCTGACATTCTTATCGGCGTGGTCCAATCATGGGCAAAACCTGAATTCAGAGATGAGTCAAGTGTGACTACCCCTAGTGGCAAGACTGCATTTGACTGAGTGTGGCATCAAAGACCTCATGCAAAACTGGTGTCACTGGGGATCAGGGAAACTCTCAACTGGATGGAGTCCTACCTGGCACACAAGGTGATGATTGTGTTTGTTGAAGGGCAATCATCTCCAACCCAGGACATTCCTGTAGGAGTTCTTCAGATTAGTGTCTAAGATGAGAATCATCTTCAGTTGCTTCAATGGCCCTCCATTCTTCATGATGTCAGAAGTGGGAATGTTCGCTGATTATTGCATGTTGTTCAACATTTGTGACTCCTCAGATCTTGAAACAGCTCACACTGAAATGCAGCACGACCTGGACAATAACCAAGATCAGGTTGATAAATGCCAAATAGTATTGCGTAGCACCCATGTGGTATCAATGACCATCTCCAAGATTAGGTAACTGTTGCCTTTCGGCATTCTGAATCCTTCACTAACAACCTTGTGCAAATTATCATTGACTAAAAACTAAACTGGATCAGCCATATGAATACGGCCTGCTGAAGAATGAGATAGAAGCTAGAAAACCTGAAGCAAGTAACTCACCTCCTGACTTGCCAAAACCTGTCCATCATCTGCAAGGCACAAATAATGTGTGCTGGAAGCCCCAAAGTGCCTTGGTGAGTGCAGTTCCAATAACAAAAAGAAGCTTGACATTGAGTCATGCAGCAAGGAAACAGACCCTTCAGTCTCAACTAGTCTATGCCGATCATGTTCCCAAATTGAACTAGTTCCACTTGCCTGCATTTGGCCCGTATCCCTCCACACCCTTCCTGTTCATGCAATTATCCAAATGTCTTTTAAATGTTGTAATTGTACCAGCATCCACCACTTCCTGTGGCAGTTCGTTCCACACAAGAACCACATTGTGTTTAAAAAAAATTTTGTTCCTCGTGTCTTTTTTAAAACTTCCTTTTCTCACATTAATATGTCCCCTAGTTTTGAACACCTTCACCCTAGGAAAAATACCCTTGCTATCCACCTTATCTATCCTCCTCATGATTTTATAAGTCTCTTTGAGGTCACCCCTCAACTTCTTATGTTCCAATTGCAAAAGTCTCAGCCTATCCAGCCTATTTTTATAACTCCAACCCTCCATTTCTGGCAACATCCCGGTAAATCTTTTCTGAACACTCTGCAGTGTAATGAAAACTTCCCTATAGCAGGGTGTACAGAACTTCACACAGTATTCCAGAAAAGACCTCACCAGTGTTCTATACTACCACAATATGATGTCCCAATTCTTGTACTGAAAGGTCTGAGCAATGAAGACATGCACCTTCTTAACCACCCTGTCTACCTGTGATGCAAATTTCAAAGAATTACACACTTGAAGCCCTAGGTCTCAGTAACAGCACTACCCAGGGCCCTCCCATTAATTGTATAAGTCCTGCCCTTGTTTGTTTTACCAAAATGCAGTACCTCACATTTATCCAAATTAAACTCCATTTGTAACTCCTCAACCCATTCGCCCAGTTGATCAAGATCTGCTTATAATCTTAGCATAGTGGACTGCGAAGAAGACTTCTAATTTTGGTGTCATCTGCAAATTTGCTAACCATGCCTCCTATATTCTCATCCAGATTGTTTGTCATTTATATCAACAGTGCATCTTGTACTGATCCCTGTGGAATACCACTGATCACAGGCCTCCACTCCAAACATTAGCCCTCTATACTAGCCTCTGTCACCTACTGTCAAGCCAACTTTGTATTCCAATTGGTAACTCGCCCTGAATCTCGTGTGATTAAACTTTACTAATTAGTCTACTTGTGGAACCTTGTCAAAGGCTTTACTAAAATTATGTAAACAAGTTTACCGCTCTGCCCTCAACTTTTTGGTTACTTCCTCAAAAAACACCAATCAAGTTTGTGAGCCATGATTTCTCTCGAACAAAACCATGTTGACTATTCCTAAACAGTCCTTGTGTCTCCAAATGCATGTAAATCCTATCTTTCAGAATTGCCTCCAACAACTTACCTACCATCGATGTCAGACTCACAAACGTATCCAGAACAAAACAGGCTGCTTATTTGGCACCACATTCATTACCTTCGGCATTCATTCTGTTCACCATAGGATAACATCATCTTTAAGTTCCCCTCCAAATCACTCATCCAGACTTGGAAATCCATTACCATTCTTTCACGGCCACTGGGTTAAAATCCTAGAACTTCCTTCCTAACAGCATTGGGGTGTTCGTACACTCCAAGGGGTGCAGAGGTTTAAGAAAGCAGCTCACCAGCATCTTCTCCAGGACAATTAGCAATGGGCAACAAATGCAGTCGAGCAAGTGACACTTACATCTGTTGAATGTAGGGACAAAAAAAGGAATTGCAGTAATTAGAACCTTCAAGTTTGTCCTCTACCCTGTACAACACCATGACTCATCACATAAATCTTAGGCATTGAGATGTGATTGAGTTTAATGGTAGTGTCCTAATTGTTACCTCAACTAACATCAGCCTGTTTTAGACCAAACCTTGACTTGGGTTGGTCATGTCTACGTGGACCATAAATTCAAAATCAGACAGAATTTGAATTGTTGTGAAACATATTGGAGACTAGTTCCAGGTCCTCACTTACTGCCAGTTCACAATCAAACAGAAGTTGGTCTGAACAAAGGATTTCAAAATTGGATGCAAAGTTGATGAAATGAAGGACCTGCTTTTGAGCTGTAACCTCTACTGTTAGATTACGACTAAACTATTCAATCTAACTGTTTACTTATCTTAATGAATTACCCAGCAATAACAAAAGCAAGAAGGAAAATGAAGTATAAGTGAAGGCTCTAGGTTCATCTTTCTATGTTTATGGCATCCAGTTCAATGAAATATTGGCTTCTTGAGAATTAGGAAATACCTCAAGTGTCTGCTTATCTTTGTTTTAATTTTTAAAAATATTTTCCTCATTCTATACTTGCTGACTGCTTCTCCATATCATTGCAATTGTCTTTATTTAAGTTTAAGACACACTGGTTTCAGACCCACGTTCCTAACTTTTAACCTAACATAAAGTTCAAATATATTATGATCATTTGTACCTTAAAGAATCATTTACAATTAGGCCATAAATTAAAACTGTCTCATTGCACATTAACTGGTTTAAAATAGCTTGCCGCCTTATTGACTGCAGAACTAAAATAGTCATATCTCAAAATGTAAAATTTTGAGAAGTAGTATGAAAAGGCAACTAAATCTGTTTAGAAATAATTTAGCACTGAGGAAGGACATTTTCTTCCAGAAAGTAGAAAGTGACATTTTAGGTTTTGCTAGCTGTCTAACTTGAGTGGACCAGATTAAGATGCTTTTTAAAAGCTCAATCACAAGACATGGGTGTCGCTGGCTAGGCCAGCATTTATTTTTTATCCCAATTGCCATTGTTGGTACTTTAAGAAATAAACATGGACATTTATGGCAAGATATATGGGTATTTGTGGAGTGACTTACCATAATATGAACATGCTAGCAACAGTATTCTGGGATCTAGATAATTCAGTGACTGTTGCAAAAGCTAACTGAGTTAGAGTATTAAGGAAATATGATATTAGAGCTCAGGCAGAGTCTTTTGTGGAGCATGAGTAGTATAATAATTAGTGGCTTCAGACTGATTTCCATCTTCAGTTTGTAGGTTGTGTGTGCTTCCAGAAAGTGATTCCAGACTGCTTAAAATGTTGTTTGGGCGGGGTCTCGCCACATCACCTTCTGGACCATGTCTCAAAGTTGTTTCATCGTCATGTTTATTGTAGGATCAGTCACATTGCAGTACAGTTTACACATTGTCAAGCAATTATGTGCCAAACGTTTCACTGGCTTGTGTATTGCAGAAGGAATGTATTCCCTACTAAATATGTCTGATATAATTGAATTGTAGAGATTGAGAAGTCTGTTATGGTCTCTTAACCTTGGGCATATTGTCTTGGTCTTCGTGCCTAACCAAGATTGTGAGACAGGGCACAATAACCTGGATCTCTATCATTGACCTGCTGATAAGTTGAGTTTGAGATTGAGAAGGGTGAGCTTTTCTTTGAGTTGTCACCTTCCTAATATATTTTTCACCAATGTCAACAGGGTGAAACCTAGTTACAGGGCTTCCTAACTTAAATTCAGGAGATCCAACAGTATTACATAGTCTTCAACCTGTTCAGTTTGTTGAGATAGTGATTTGGAAGGCACTGACTGTCAGGAGTGTTATAGAACCTGAACTGCTGGGTCCAGAAGAAAAATTCATAAATACAGCATTTTTAAAAAATGCATTTTTGTTTTCAGCTTCCGGTTAGAGCACAATGTTGGCTCGGACTTAGCACTTCAAAAGTAATATCAGAGACAGTGATTAGTGTAATCATTGAACTTTTAGTCTATTGTAACCAATACATAGGAAAATTAACATCCAAAGCATTACATTTTAATCTTTGATATTTTTATTTCATATGTCAGAATGACTAAACATGCAGTCTCTCTCCCTTATTTCCAGTGTTGTTTAGGTCCAACGTAACCCAGTTTGGAAAGAGCAGCACCTATGGCAGAATTGTTGGGAGGCATTAGAAGTCTTGTTTGCTGGCTGAAGAGTTGGCAAGTGACTTGCCATGCTTTCTCCAGGAAGGGCCTCTGGTATCCTGCCTCTTGAATACTTTCGAGGCCACTCACAAGCCTTCCCTGGGATGGAAATTCCATGCACTCAGGCCTTCTGGCCAATCAACAGCTGGCAGTACTCTGCTGACCAGGGAGGCAGTGCCTACTGCTGTTCCAACAACACTCCACAGAGGGCCAGAACAGTACAGTGGCCCAGGTCAGAATGGAAAGGGTTCCATAAGCTGCAGGTTGTAGGGAGGGCTGTTGTTTTTGAGAGCAGGTGCATGGCTCCCAGCCACAGAAAGTACAGACATGGCGCATACTCCATGTTCATTTGTTTAGGAAAGGCAACAGTGATAGTCCAGGAAATTGTAGTCCAGTGAGCCTTACATCGTTGTTAGGAAACTTATTGGAAAAGATATTTAAGGATAGGAATTACTCACACTTGAGAACGGGTAAACCTATGAGGGACAGTCAGCATGGCTTTGTGCGGGGGAAGTTTTGTCTCAAATTTGATTTGAGTTTTTTGAGGAAGTGACAATATGAATTGGTACTATGAATTGGTTAGGGTAGCGCAATGGATATAGTCAAAATAGACTTTACTAAATCGTTTGACAGGGTCCCTCATGTAGACTGGTCCAGATACATTGGATCCACAGTGAGTTGACTAAGTTGGATTTAAACTTGGCTTGGTTATGGAAGACAGAGGGTATTTGTGGAGAGGTGTATTCCTGACTGGAGTTCTGTGACCAAAAGGATCAGTACTAGGACCTCTGTTTGTTGGATGAAAGTGTAGATGTTCTGAATTGTACATTTAAGAGTGATATGAAAGTTGGTGAAGTTGTGGACAGAAAGGAAGGTTGTCAAAAGATATAGATCAGTTGGAAAATTGAGAGAAATGGCAGATGGCATTTAATCAGCTTGCCTGGAGTGATCCATTTTGGGAATTGAATACAAGAGGAAAGTCTATTGTAAATGGCAGGAACCTTGGGAGCATTGATATACAGAAGGATCTTAGGGGACTAGTCCATAGTTAGAACTTAGAACCCCTACAATGTGGAAACTGGCCCTCCAGCCCAACAAGACCACACCGACCTTCTGAAGGGTAACCCACCAAGAAACATTCCCCTACCCTATTATCCTATATTTACCCCTGGATAATGACCTAACCTTCACATCTCTCAACACTATGGGCAACTTAGCTTGGCCAATTCACCTAACCTGCACATTTTTGGCTTGTGGGAAGAAATCGGGCACTCGGAAGAAACCTGTGATAGGGTTAGTGTTACAGTTAAGGCAGCATATAATATGCTTGCCTTCATCAATTGGGACATTAAATATAAAAGTTGGCGAGTCATGTTGCAACTGTATAAAACTTTAGTTAGGCCATATTGAGAGTATTGTGTGGCATTCTGGTGGCCACACTATAGGAAGGATATAAAGGCTTTGGAGAGAGTGCAAAAACAGTTTACTAGGATGTTGCCTGGATTAGAGTATGAGGAGAAGTTGGACAAATTTGGATTGTTTTTGCTATAGTGTTGGAAGCTAAGGGTGACCTGATATAATATTTTGTTTCTGAGGTATGGATAGTTGGGGATGGGGTGGAATGGATTAATGTGACAGGCAAGGTTTCAATGAGATGTGCAAGGAAAGTATTTTACACAGAGGGAGGTAGATGCCTGGAACATGCTACCAGAGGAGGTACTACAAGTAGACAGCAATGTTTAAGAGGTATTTAGGCAGATAAATGAACAGGGAATAGAGGGATACAGACCATGTGCATAGAGATGGGATTGGTTTAGAATGGCATCATGGTCGATGCAGACATAGTGGGCTGAAGGGCTTGTTCCTGAACTGTACTGTTCAGTGTCCTTATGTCAAGTCTTTATTATGTTTAAGTGGATATATTAAAATTTCTATCTGGCTAGCATTATAGGTTATGTATTGAAGATTTGGTGCTGGTCCTTCAGTCTTGTGTAGTTAGTGATAGATTTTTGGTATTCCAGCACATGCAACAGAAAAAAACATTCAGCTTTAACATGGTATAACCTCCTGCCAATTGAAAAGGTGACATTGGCCAACCCCAACACTTAAGGATAGGATTTACTCACACTTGAGAAAGGGTAAACTTATGAGGTCATGATGACTGATCACCTACAATCAATGGCATGAGACCTGCTGAATTTTATGTTTTCATTTTGGATTTCTTGCATCTGCCTTTGAACTAGGATTCTAAGGTCAGATGGATATCTAACAACACCAATAGAACAGGGGTCAACCTTAGTCTGTATAAACAGGATAATCGGAGTGAATAGGCAATTTAATGGTTTATTTCAGAAAGAAAAGAACAGAAGAGCAGTTGAAAGGAGTCTCAGTAACTGGTGATAGAAGCAAGTGCTAGGTCCCAATGAAAAATGAAAATGATGCACTGAGCAGTAAACAAAAAAATCATATCTCAGAAGAACCCATGTTTGGAATTAAATATTCACAGAGGAAACACAAACAGAAGTTTGAGAAGAAACTAAGCAGGTGTGTATGACTGGTCAACTGAATTAGAACTAAGATAGGTTGTGTTAGTAGGTCAAAAGCTCGAAGTGGTAAACCGTACGTAGTACTGAACTTCGAGGTCCAGTGTTCAATTGCTATTCTGTGCTGTGGTAACAAGTGGTCTGAAAAGTTCAGCTTGCTTTTGTTCCCTTGGGCTAGGGAGGAGAAAACTGGACAAGATTCCTGCTCTTTCAGTGACAGCCACACCTTTTAAGGAAATATGGGCATGGTGTGGGGCAGAGCTAAATAGGATCTTAATGCATCCAATGATCAAGTCATTTGGACAGATTTAGGATGCTCAGGTGAATTGCCAGTTTGGATGAGAGACCAGAATGTTAGTGATGCCTGTTTAACTGCTTCATAGTGTGAATTGCCAACTTCAGTGAAAGAGAAATTATTTTACTTAAAATCCACTTTCGCTGTCTTTTTTTTTAAACACTTCTCCCGGCAACCCTTGCCAAAACCGAATGGGCAGGGAGTTAAAATTCCCCATCTTATTGATCCCTGTGGACCTCTATCCACCTGCTGTTTTTAGTGAGTGAGCAGGCAGCAAGATCTTGTTTTCAATATGCAAATTAGGCTGCAGTGACATATTTGGATAATTGGAAGCAAAAAGAATTTAAAACCAACATCTGCAATGAATGGGTGGGGTGGAAGTAGAAAGATGCATAGAAAAGTGTTTGAAAGAGGCCTAGGCAAGCTTAAAGATTTTAGAGAAGCAAGATAGAAAAGAACACATGGATATTAAAATGCAATCTGAATTGACATAACTACAAATTGAAATCATTTTATTTTATTGCAATAGTTAGAATAAAAAAATGTTCAGAACCTTGGAAGTGGAGAGCATTAATAAGCGAAGTGGAAGGATTGTGTAAGTGAATTTCACAAGGAAAACCAGACCAGCTAAGATCAGGCATATTAGCCTGTGAGGGAGCAGGGTGTGGTTGTACGAACAAGCCTCGTGGTTGAGACATATTTGGAACTGAATTCTTCTGAGAGTAAATGCACTTGATAAGACATTGAACAGGAGCACTCGAGGTAAGTCAGAGCGATAGCAAATGTTTAGAAGTAAAAAGCAACAAAACCAAGGTGATTTTGAAGGGAAAAGGGTTTTAAATAGAGGAAATGATTTACAGCTGAATGAAAAAGTAGATCTCCATTTAATTCTAAATTGTTGAGTAAATACAAACACAAGTAACAGTAACTGGGCCCTGTAAATGAACTAGATATGGAATGGGCAGTTAGTGGTATTTTGCTTTTGAAGTAAATTAGTGACCAGAACATTATTGATGAAATGTTTGATTTTCTTAACAAAGCTCCAGCTTTCACTGTTGTCACCAGTTAACAGGCTCCCACTCTTGCACCTGGGAGTGCTGAGAGGTGAGAATGTCTACCTTCTGTCTTTTCAGTTTCCTTCTGTTTCAAAGTAGTCTTGAGAAAGTTACAGGATTTGAGTGCTCACTGCAAATGCTGGATATCCTAAATATAAAATAAATGCTGGAAGTAGATAACAGTTTGGATTCTGACACAGGGTTGCAGTGAAACTTTGCCCAGTATTTCTTGCAGATGCCAGTCAGCCTGCTGTTCATTGCAAGTAAGTTTTTCTTCTTAATTTCTGGGTGTTCTTATCCATACTTACTATTTGTATGTATGGTAAACTTAGCACACTTTAAAAAGTCACAATTAGGTTCTTCACTAAACAATATTGACAATATCTCTTATCATTACTCCAGTGGTTTGAATGTTATATGACTCTTCATATCAGTCTCTAGTCAAGTTTATTTCAGTGGCTGCACTGCAATATTAATGAACTTCTGTCACTGTCTCCACACAGATCAGTTGTACAGGGTGAAAACTTAGTTTCTACTTGCTTGTGCGTCCTTCCCTGTCTCCGAAGAAAAACCATTGCAGTGAAACAACATGCACAAGGTGCAGCTTTCAAACAACTGTGCATATACAGCATATATGAGCATAAACAGTTGTCTGTGCTACTTAATCTGTCCTACAATGCAAAGGGGATTGATTCCACAGCACCAGAAGTCCTGCTGTTTTCTAGCACTGATTGAAGTAAAATTTGTAATTTGCACTTTCAATATATAAAAAACACTAAATCTTAACAGGAAAACATTTCACATTTTCCCTCCACTGTGTTTGGTGTTTTATTGTGCTGGTAGCGAGAGTGCAAAATGAAAAGATTTCTAAAGAAGATGCAATGTAAGGGTTAATATAATTTCAAATAGAATGTAAAATAATCTTGGTTGAGCTGGGGTGACTGTGAGCTTTGTGTGCAGTAAGCTTCTCTTGTGCTTTGCTTTGGATGCATATTGGCATTGGATAGACATCTCTGTTTCACTGCTGGATTATGATGCAGCTTGCTGCTGGGGTGGTGTTATGGGAGTGGGAGAGAAGTGGGGAAAGAGAGAAGCATCTAATTTACAGCAAGAGGAAAGAGTGGCACATTACTGTATAAGTTTACTTTATGCATGGCATTCAGACAGGAACCATTTTGTAAAGTGATCATTGAAAGTTATTGAGTTGGATTTTGGAACTAATTGAAGGGAAATTCCTTGGCATTGATGGTATTTACCAGACATGAAACTTTAAATTGTAACCTATTTACTCTGTAATGATTATAAAATGAGTTCATAATTGTAAGAATATAGCAGTCGGAAAGACCATTCGGCCTGCTGAAACTGCTCCAGCATTCAATGGGCGGCACGGTGGCACAGTGGTTAGCACTGCTGCCTCGCAGCGCCAGAGACCCGGGTTCAATTCCCGCCTCAGGCGACTGACTGTGTGGAGTTTGCACATTCTCCCCGTGTCTGTGGGGGTTTCCTCCGGGTGCTCCGGTTTCCTCCCACACTCCAAAGATGTGCAAGTCAGGTGAATTGGCCATGCTAAATTGCCCGTAGTGTTAGGTAAAGGGGTAAATGTAGGGGTATGGGTGGGTTACGCTTCGGCGGGTCGGTGTGGACTTGGGCCAAAGGGCCTGTTTCCACACTGTAAGTAATCTAATCTAATCATTCTGTATGACCACGGCTGGTCGGTCTTCAGTTCTTCTTCCCCACCGATTTCTGGGGTGATAAAGAAATCTGTCTGTCTCAAGCTCATACATCATCAATGATGGTGCATTCACAACCTTCTTGGCTGAAGAATTCCAAAGATTCACAACTCCTTATCTAATTGAGGTATACAAGATGCTAAAAGAGGATTGACAAAGTAGATGTAGAACAGATGTTTCCATTTGTGGGGCAATATAGAATGAGAGGTCATAGTTTTCGATGTAGCAGGTTTAAAACAGACAAGGAGGAATGATTTCTCGCAAAGGATCATGAATCCGTGGAATTCGCTACCCCCAGAGTACTGGGACATAGATTTGCTTTGAATTAATAATGGATTAAAGGGTTTTGGGGAGCAGTCAGGAAGTGAAGTTGAAATTGAGATGAGATCAGCCATGACTGTATTAAATGATGGAGCAGGCTCAGGGGGCAGAATTGAATACTCCTACTCATGCCTCATCTCAGTGCTAAATAATGGACCTCTTATTCTGACAGTGTGCTCTCTTCTAGATTCCCCACCCAGAGGGAACAATATCTTACCCTATTGACCTCCTCTTCATTGTCTTTGATGTTTCAGTGAGATTACCTCCCCTTCTTCTAAATTCAAGAGAATATAACACTCAGCCTCTCATCACAGGACAGCCTGTTATTCCCAGGGACCAATCTTGTGAATTTTTGCTGGATTGGCTCCAACAAAAGTATATCCTTCCTTAATTACGGAGACCAAAATTGCACACTGTATTACAGTTGTGGTCTTGCCACAACTGAATAAATTACATTGAAACCTTTTTATTTTTATACACTCCTACCTTTCCAACATGCTAATTGCTTATTCTGCTTGAGTGTTTTTGATTTTCCTAGTAAGAGTTAGATATATTTCTTAGGGCTAAAGGGATCAAACGGGATAAGGAGAAAACGGGAACAGGGTACTGATTTGGATAATCAGCTGTAATCATATTGATAAAACAACCTTGAGGGGCTGAATGGTTTACTTACTCATCCCATTTTTTAAATGCTTCCAAGTTTGCATGAATATTCCCAAGTCTTGCCAAACATAAACTTTCATAGAATCCTTACAATGCAGAAAAGGGCCATTTGGCCCAACAAGTCCACACCCACCCTCCGAAGAGTAACCCACCCAGACCCATTCCCCTAACTTATTACTCTACATTTAACCCTGATTAATGAACCTAACCTACACATCCCTGAACACTATGGGCAATTTAGCATGGCCAATTCACCTAACCCCCACATCTTTGGATTGTGGGAGGAAACCAGGGAACTTGGAAAAAACCCATGCAGACTTAAGGAGAATGTGCAAACTCCACACAGGCAGTTGCCCAAGGTTGGAATCAAACTTGGGTCCTGGTGCTGTGAGGCAGCAGTGTTAACCATAGCCACTATGTCACCCTCACGGTAGCAAAACAGCTCTGTCATAAATGACTACTTAAGTGACTGGCCAAGGTAAACTATCCATGTATTTCCCACCCTCCTTGACTCTAGTATGGTTGATTGTGTGATCTTCCAACATCTTTTTACACATTTTTTTAAAAAAAGCTACTTTACTTCATAATTGTTGCAACCAAAGCGAATAAACTCTTACTTGGTTCATATTATACACAATCTATCATCTTGTTACTTACTGACTAATCTATCCGTATTTCTTTGAAACCTCTTAGTGTCCTCCTCTCAGCTTGTATTCCTACCCAGCTTTGTATTGTCACCCACCTGAAAAATAAAATTCCCTAGCCTGGATTCATGAGGAGATGTGAAGACCCAGCTGAACTTCCAAAATGGTAGGTGGGACCCAGATGTGGCAGCGCTAACCTCATTTGTAACATTTATAATTTCCAACAGTAGGGAAAGGCTGGTGCGTGTGATTCACACAGGAACAAAGCTTGAACTCAGCAAGGATACTCGAGTTCAGTGCTAAGTTGAAACAGGTCTCATTTTGGTTGTTGCAAGAGTCTTAACCTGCATTGTTGGAGTCTCAAATTTATGGAGTTGGTGTAAATAATCTTGAAGGTGATAAGGTCGATGTAACTGTTATGATGTGAAATTATTTAGTCCTCCAATGTTTCTTAAAGTTAAAAATAAAACTAACTATAGGTGTCACTAAGGGTTTTTAAATCTATTCTATTCTGGCAATTATAGTAGTTGCTTGTTAACTTTGCATTTAAGACTCTTTTTCTTAATATTTGCCTGATATCCAAAAGGTAGTTATCTCAGTAGAACATTATTGAGTTTGTGGTTTGATTGTCAGCTAAAAGAGGTTATTAAAGGTTTAGCAGTTTGAGCAGAATGACTAGAAGGTTTTGTTTTGTAACAGATTACTCATTTTCAAGCAAATTCAAGTTTCTCAATTTCAAGGTATGTTTTTTTAATATAATCAAACATTATATTTTTAGAACTTTATTTCTTCTCATTATTCCACCTAAGATCTGTCCATGGTGGATACTGGATGAGCTTGCATAGAGAGTAGAAGGTCCATGAGTCCTAAGTAGGGGTGAAGAAGTGACTCTGTGGATGATATCCCATAACTTGCATGGAATTAGAAAAACAAGATGTTGGGAGAAAGTGTTAAACTATTGGGCATGGTGGACAATTATACAAAATTTCAATTGACCTATTTTAAAGAATTTCCTGTTATGAATGTACCACTGGCAAAAATGCTTGTAGTACCCTTTGAGGTTGAGAGAGCCTAAAGTGCCATAATGCAACAAAGTCTCCCCATCCCAGCTCCTAACAACAGCCCCTTTAAGCAAAGATTGCATCATTTGTGTACTTTTCTAATAAGGTTGGTCTGACTTGAGTGCTTTGGGATATGAAAATTCAGACTTCTGTTCTCTGCTCCAAAATTGTTTCCTTTGATTATAAATAGCTGAGGTCCTAGCACCGAAGCTTATGATATTCTTCAAGTCACAGCTTGCCAATTTGAAAATATCCCATATTTCCTTGATTTTTGTTTCTAGTATATTTACCTTTCTTTACCCATGCAAATATTCTCCTCAAATGAGTGCTTAATATGTTAACCTTTTGTGTGACATCTTATTGAAAGCCTTTCAGAATATATAACAAATATATAACATCTACTAGTTCCCCTTTATCCACCCTTCCAGTTGCAAAGTCAAAATTTGTTAGAAATTCATCAAAATAGGATTTCCCTTTTCGTAAAAACCAAGCTGACTTGTTCTAATCATATTATGCTTTTCTAAATGTAGTCTTAAGACTTCCTTACACCAATGAATGATGTCAGACTAACTGGCCTTTAGTTCTGTTTTCTCTCCTTTCCTTTTCTTAGTTAGCACTATTAAATTTGCAAACTTCTAAACTGCTGGGACTGTTTTATAAATAGTATAACTAGTTAAGCTATAAATGAACACAGTATTATATTTGCTCAGTACTGATTTAAATTACAGCCTGTATTTAGAGAGGAAATGTAAAAACTCATCAACAGTTTAAGTGTTCAACTAATTGATGCTGAAAAACACTCGCCAATGAATAGGGCTTGTTTTTAAAAAAAAAAGTCTGAAAAGCGTATCTACCCTGTGAAATCTCGTGCAATTCTAATAAATGCATACATGTGAATTTCAATATTAATTTTCAAAGAAGGCTTCTTCAGGGCACTTTTAAATTGTGAACCATTTCTTTTTAGCTTGTCATCATGCCCTCCCCTTCCTGTCCCACTTACTGTCCTATCGAGTCTGGCAGGAGACACCATTTGTTCTGGCATTCTCGCATTCTGGATCACTTAATGTAAGCTACTAGCATCTTTTCTTTCATCAGCACCCTGTACCCACTACCCCCACCACCACACCCCCGAACTATAGCGTAAATGCTATCCCTCCATACTTCACTTCAGCTCTGATAAAGAGTCACCCAGACTTGAAACGTTAGCTTGCTCTCTCTCACTCCATGGACGCTGCGTGACCTACTGTGATCTTCAGCATTTGTTGTTTTCAGTTAACTTTTAAAGTGCTGTTTAGCCACATTAAACCAGCTGGGTTACTTTTCAGTGATATGATATTTTATTAGTATTTTTTGTTTTTTTATTTTTCACTGTTCACTGTTATAGTGTGATAGGTTGATGCTTGAGAATGAATTGAGTTAAAATCTGGTTGTTTTTGTCTTTAGCTTAGATGAAGTTTCTCAAAGGAGCTGGTGAACTTCTTGCTAATGTGAATTGTTGTGAAGAGGAATTCATCACAGCAAAGGGTGGCCAATGTATCCCATGGAAGATGTGTGAATTTCCAACATTTTGCATGGTGGAACTGTCCACTCCTTGGCTGATATCAACCCTGTATTTTAAAAAAAGTTACTTTTAAATATAGTTCCATTTGAATTATAGCACCATCTCTTTTATCCTAATTCTTCATAAAAACTTGGGTGGTTTGATAAGAACAGGCTTTTCTTTTCTTCCTAGTATCGAGGTGGGAATTTGGAGACATTTCAGGTTCTGTGTTATCGATAATAGGTGTAGGAGTAGGCTATTCTGCCCTTCGAGCCTGCACCACCATTCATTATGATCATGGCTGATCATCCTCAATCAGTATCCTGTTCCTTCCTTACCTCCATAACCCTTGATTCCACTATCCTTGAGAGCTCTATCCAACTCTCTCTCAAACGAATCCAGAGACTGGGCCTCCACTGCCTTCTGGGGCAGAGCATTCCACACATGCACCACTCTCTGGTGAAGAAGTTTCTCCTCATCTCTGTCCTAAATGGCCTACCCCTTATTTTTAAGCTGTGTCCTCTGGTTCGGCACTCACCCATCAGCGGAAACGTGTTTCCTGCCTCCAGAGTGTCCAATCCTTTAATATTTACAGGAGGAAAGATGACCTTTTTCAGAATAAATTGATCTGTGCCACTTATTCCAGGGTTATTGCTAAACCTCACCCATCTCCACAACTGACTTGGCCTATTCTCTAGATCATACCAATATGTTGCACATGACCTGAGTCTTGTTTATATTTTCAGTTGACAATTGTGTAAGATAAAGAATGATGTGAAGTTGCCCTCGTTTCCATTTCTTCCTTTCTTTCTTGTCAGAAATTGTTTCAATTTTGATTCCTGTAAAGCATCATGGTGGACCCCTTCACTTTAACTGTTAATTCAAAAGAAAGTACTCAGCAATCCCAATAACTAATGGGTAAATAGGCACAAGAAATAGGACTGCCAATCTTGCAAGGTTACTCTGAAATGTGAAGAAAAATCTGGCGAGTGCACAAGATATCCAGGGAAAAGGTTGGGTATGAAAGAAAAAAAATCTCAAAACATTTGTGTTTTTAAAATACTGGAGATAGAGCTCGGGGGGGAGGATTCATGACTGGAGGCAGCATGCCATGTGATGGAACCTCCAGTAACACAATCCGATCAAATTTGGCAAACCAAATGCGATATGGTACTGAGGCACGGTGAAAAGAAACATTGCAGTATGTTAACCGTTACAACTATGAGGCTAAATCATCTCAGCCTGGGCAGTGGTAAAAGACTCCTTGAACTACAGAGAGGAAAGATAGGATTGCTGCTGTTGGTTAATTTGTGCAGGATAGTGAATTTGTTTTAGAGTTTGGTTGACAATAGATTCCAGCTTGTCAGTTACATTGTTGCACTTGACTATTCATCAACTAGACCAGGTTGCAAATAACTGATCTTTGCTGATGCAACAAAAGAACATCACCAAAAATCAGACAAGAGGAAGAGAGACCGAAATATTACCTTACCCATGTTTCTTTTTTCAAATGAGAAGATAAATCAAATGAAACTACATATCAGTGGTTCTTCTCCTTGATTTATAGTTAGCGATGAAACTTTGAGTTCAGACTTTTCTGCCAGAACTGATTTTAAAAGCTGCAGATTGTAATGTTAGTATGTGGATTTGTCAAGCATCCTGTCCCCTCCTTGAGATGTTCCAAAGTACTTTAGAGGCAGTGAATTGCTTTTGGATTGCTGCCCCTGTTATATAGGCTGGTAGAAAATAAACTTTACACACAAGGCTCCGCAAACTGAAAAGCGGAGCAATGACTAGTATAATCTCTTTTGGTGATAATAATTGAGGGATAAAAGTTGGTCAGAGCACACCAAACTGTTTAGTATTCTTCAATCGCCCATGTGGCAGACTTCAGTAGAAATGAACAGTGGACTTTGAAATAAAATTTGGCAATGTCACCTTCACAGAGGTGAATGCCTCAAATCCGAGATTCAAACTGACTTGAACTGCGATAGTCAACTGAACAGCC
This sequence comes from Chiloscyllium plagiosum, assembly GCF_037043375.1. Taxonomy (NCBI): domain Eukaryota; kingdom Metazoa; phylum Chordata; class Chondrichthyes; order Orectolobiformes; family Hemiscylliidae; genus Chiloscyllium; species Chiloscyllium plagiosum. The sequence goes on along the minus strand of NW_028270149.1, from coordinate 55,055,997 downwards.
TTTTTGAAAAATAGGAAGTAAGCACGTGTTCATTAGAATTAGAGTCTCTTAGATGTGGAAACAAATCCACACCAACCCTCCGAAAGTATCCCACCCAGACCCATTGACCCATCTTATTACTTACCTTTCCCCTGACTAATGCACCTAACCTACACATCCCTGAACACTATTGATAATTTAGCTTGGCTAATTCATCTAACCTCTGCATACCTTTGGACTGTAGGAGGAAACTGGAGCACCTGGAGGAAACCCACGCATATACTGGGAGAATGTGCAAACTCCTATACAGACAGTCTGCCTGATGCTGGAATTGAACCTGGATCTCTGGCGCTGTGAGGCAGCAGTGCTAACCACTGAGTCACCGTGGTTCTCCGATGCCTTCCCCCCTTTTAGATCACCTCTCCATGACCTGTTGTTGACCTCCACTGGCTACATCCATCTCTTTGTCCCTTACATTGTGACTGTTTGGCCTTCTGCATCGTGCAACCGTAAACCACCTGGGTGAAAAGAATATAAAAGCGTGTGCTGGGGAAACCTCTGAATAGTCCTCCAGGTTCAAGAGGCTGTCCATTGTCTTTAATGCCCACCCTTGAGTCACTAATTGGACAATTTGCCAAAAATCTTAGTTGAATGACTGTCTGTTTGTTCCTATACTGTGTATGCTTCTGACTACATCTGGCAACTAGGTCCCAGTGCCTGAGAGTAAAATCTCACCCTAGGTGTGTGAAGTTACCAATGCTGCAAGAATGGAAAAGGATTATGAGAATGACAAAAATCTTGCAAATTGAAGTGTATTGGTAAACTCTTTTGCTTTTCAGTACTCTTATTTTTGTTAAAGTTTCATAGTATAATAGAATGATACATTCATAAATTTCTGAAAAGCGCCATAAGATTAATGATGCCCTGCTCCAATATTTCTTTTTATCTGCCAGTTTTTTTAGTCACTGAAACGTCTGTGTCCAGTATGTTAAGAATTTAACATACATATACTTCACAATAACATGCTTAAGTTAGTCACTGAAGTATATCTTCTGCTTTTTTTTGATGCTTTCATTAAGTTTTTGAATGTTTAATCTTAATTTTTTTTTCTAAAGTTTACCATTCAAATTTAAATTGCATAGCCTGACCATCACACACTGTTCAGTAAGCTTATGGAGCAATTGCAGTTTCTGCACAAAGGTTTTTCAGAACAGTTCGATGAAACCTTGAAAGCTGTATTCTAAAATCAAAAATAATACTAAAGTTGTCCTTGAGTGAATGAAAGTGACGTTGCTGATTACTCACCAGTTACAGTAGTCACAGTTTTGTGCTGTTTAAACTTACATTTGAGACTAATGTTTCTCCTTACAAACATCATCTGCAAGTGTGAGCGTGGCTCAGTAGATTTCCAATTTATCCAAACCCAGAATTGGAACCTCTGCTCTGATCTTACTGATGGGGCCATTGACATGCCCCTGTTCCTGATTGTCATTGATAATCTGCCTGAGGTACGCTCAGGCACTTTTGGAGCAAACAAAAATCTTAACAAAAAAACTTGATCCTCTTTTGGTTCTTGCAGACCAAGTTAATTGATTTCCTTAACCCTGTGAAAATGAGAGGTTTTTCTGAATGCTTATTATTTGGCCAACAAGAATTTTGTTGACCTGTCCAGGGTGCATAACAATGGTTCAAAAGTCCTTTGGCTTTAGAATGCTTGGGAGGTTCTGTGGTCATTTAAAGCGCAAAATGTATGGAAGAATTTATTTTCCTTTTATAATGGATAGAGGTTTTTAGGGAAATGGAGGTCTTGCCCCACATGCTGTCTGTGATGAGAAAAGGTGGGTGACATGGAATATCTGCCCAGAACCACTTTCTAAAATTTGAAAGGGATACAATCAAAATTCCAGGTTGCTGTCTGCTTCCCATTTTCCCAACAGTTTCTTCAAAAGATAGCAGCAATACTTGGATGTTTGTTATGAATTTTATTCTTTATGAATGCAGGATCTGTAGCAGGGCGTGTAGAAGCACACTACAAAATGATCAGCTGTGTGTTTCAGTTTCCACCCTTTTCTTTTTGTAGGTGAAAATTGTAACTGGGTTTGGCAGGGTCAACTGGATGTGATTTTGGAACAGGGTGTGGGCTCTTCCTCTCTGTGAGGTCATATTCCAACACAGCCCCACCTGAGATCATTTTAATGCTGCACAGATTAGGGACGGAATCTGGAATTTTCCTCATTTATTTTGCATTGCACTACATGTGCACTTGCTTTGCTAGCTTTTGAGGGCCCCTGTATCAACCAGCCTGTTTAATTGTTAGAACATAATATCACAGCAGATATCTTGCTGAGTTTTCACCTGCCTAAAATCATGAGGTAAGCCGATAAAATATTCTATTTTCTTGTTTTTATTTAATGTGTACTTTGTAAAGGGTGGAGGTGATATTTTAATGAGATACGTACTGATGTGTCTGTTTTGTAATAATTGCTCAAAGCTTTTCAGTGGTGCAGGCTGAGCTCGTCTCACGTGGGATCCATATCCATTTAAATAGGGTGGTGTTACAGGGAGAGGTTCCACAAATTATATCTGGTTTCTATAGTGATGAAAGGACTTTCACACCCTCATTTTCTGCAGAAGCACAGCACAGTTTAAGGGCAGGAAATGTGCCACAGTGGATATCTCCCCACAGGATTTTTTTACCAACGAAAACAGAAGGAGTGGTATTACTTTAGAACTAGCAGCAAAGATGCTGTTGCTCAGGATCTAAACTTAAATCTTACACTTAAGATTTATAATTTTCATATACCAAAGCTGAGAAACAACATCATATGAACTACATGTAAGAATAAAGGCATTCTGCATATTGCCTCTAAATAGCTACAGTAAAATGGAAGTCAGAAGTCAGGTAAAGGTTTGGTCAAACTAAATCTTGTGTACTGCATTTATTTTGGATGCCAACTAACAAACAGATTTTCAAGTCTGGAGGGACAGTAAACAGGAATCATGAGACTGAATTGCATTAGTTTTGAGAATGACTGCAGAGGTTAGAAATGATGTGACAGGGTATATTGAAATGCCAGTTGGCATTTTTTTTTGTAGGTGTGTTTAGGTCAGGAAGGAAGTGATTCATCTTGTCATGTTGTTACTTGTTGCTATTGTTTTATGTTGTGTCATGTCTCATAGTCAGTTTGTCACTATGCCTTTAAGAGATTCCTTCATGATATCAACACTGCATCGTAGCACGTGACCTGAGGCTTTGAAGATCTTAATCCATCTCATCCTCAATGACTTGAATCATGGCACTCTACTGGAAGAATGCTCTTCTTTAATGTAATACAGATTGTTGTGTTATAATGCACATTTTGTCAATGCAAATTTGCTGTAACACGATTAACGAATTGGGGCTGCTGTTTCTTCAGCGCAAACTTTTAAAATGTGTGTTGGCTGTAACACTATTACATTGCCAGCATTTCAAGCACTGTTTCTAAAGCTCAATTCTTTTTATAACACGGGGTTGCACAAGAACAGAACTATTGTGTTATAGAAGAACTGACTATAGTTTAAGAGTCAAGAATGTATGTGCTGGAGGAAGTAATGTTTGTATATAATGGTTGCAATGAATGTCTGTTGTATTCTTCAATGCCATGATAACCACTCTCATTTCCATATTTTACAGAAGATTACAAGCATTACTGCACCTGGTAAAATACCCTGTTGGATGCAAACCCTCACCATTTTACATAATTGTCTTGTTCCATAGTTGCATAATGTCAGTGAATTGAAAAGATTGTGCTATGTTTGCTTGTAACGACAGACTTTCTGTGGCTGTCTTATGCTAAAGGAAAAATGGCAGCAACAGACGCTACATGCAGTTAATGTTCTTTGTGGTACTGAAGCATAATGATTGATCACTTTAAAGTTCTTTGAGATAAAAGCAGTTTAATAAAGAAAAGTCTTCTGCCCATCATTTAAGTAATTGACAAGGAATGGATTGCAGATGGATTGCTAAACTGAATTCAAAGCAGAGATTGGGCATTGAGAGTAGCACTGTCAGATAATTGGAAGTCATGTGTCACAGGATCAATGCCTGGTGCCACTGGTGAACATAACTCCCATTCTCAGGTGATGGGGTGGGAGCAGGAGAATGGTATTGAGATAGAGGATCAGCCATGATCGTCTTAAATGTCTGCGTATGTTTGATGGGCTGGATTGGCTATCCGTATTTCTGTTTTGGGATCCTTTTTTGAAGAGTTTTAACTTTGGAATCAAAAACAAAATTTCTAAATTTGTAGATGACACTAAATGAGTGTATTGGGGCAGACATTCAATACTGAGGAGGACTAAACTCATTACAGAAGGACATTTAATAATCTTACTGAGATAGCAAGTAATAAGCAAATAAAGTTCAGCACCAATAAATGAGGTGGTACATTTTGGTGGGAAAACGGAGGAAGTAATCTATTACTTAAAAGATGCAAATCTAGGAGAAGAGGAATAAAGGATCTCCGAATATAAGACTACCAATCACTGAAAAATGCACCACAGGTTGTCAAGACCATAAAAATGCAAATCGGCTATTAGACTTCATTTAAAGAGTGAGAATTGAATAGCAAAGAAACTATGCTAAACCTGGATTGAATTAGATCACGCGCAGAGTATCGTGTGCAATTCGAGCTGTCATGTTACTGAAAAAAAATGTAGAAGTGAAGAAGGTTCAGAGGAGATTTACATGAATGATACAAGAATTCTGTGAGCACAAACATCAAAAAAAATAACAGGTTGGGTCTAGTTTCTCTTGCAAAAGGAAAACTGAGGTGTCACGTAATAGAGGTCTTTAAAATTGTAGAAGGTTTGGATAGACTGGAGAAAGTGAATGGAGATGAAAAGTAGGTGATTTCACTAACATATGAGAGTCATAACATTACTCTTACTCCTAGGGTTAAACATCTTCTTCCTCCAGGAATTTCACAGAACATCTGTGGTTAACATTGACATATTTTCTGTAAGTTCTATCTTATCTCAACCAAAAAGCTTTTCTGTAAAGTGAAGAATTTCCACTTGATTTAGACATTACTACTTTCTCCCCTCTTTTTGAAGGCTAGGGTATAATTGATAACACTTCTCCAGTAATTGGCTCAAGGTCGTCTGTGGGTGGCACGGTGGCATAGTGGTTAGCACTGCTGCCTCACAGCGCCAGAGACCCGGGTTCAATTCCCGCCTCAGGCGACTCTTTGTGTGGAGTTTGCACATTTTCCCTGCATCTACGTGGGTTTCCTTCAGTTGCTCCGGTTTCCTCCCACAATCCAAAAATGTGCAGGTTAAGTGAATTGGCCATGCTAAATTGCATGTAGTGTTAGGTGAAGGGGTAAATGTAGGGGAATGGGTCTGGGTGGGTTGCGCTTTGGCAGATCGGTGTGGACTTGTTGGGCCGAAGGGCCTGCTTCCACACTGTAAGTAATCTAATCTAATCTAATCTAATCATGTGAACCAAGAATACCAAATTATACAAAACAGTGAAAACTTTTTATGTGTTATTCTATTTACTGAAGGATCAATTTGGTGAATGCCTCTCTAAAATGGAGAAAGGCCAATTTTGATGGTATTAGGGAAGAACTTTCAAAATCTGACTGGGAGCAGATATTCACGGTAAAGGGATGACTGGAAAATGGGAAGCCTTCAGAAATGAAATAAAGAGAGTCCAGAGACAGTATATTCCTGTTAGGATGAAAGGAAAGGCTGCTAGGTATAGACAATGCTGGATGACTAAAGAAATTGAGGGTTTAGTTAAGAAAAAGAAGGAAGCATATGTCAGGTATTCCCAGGATAGATTGAGTGAATCCTTAGAGTATAAAGGTAGTAGGACTACACTTAAGAGGGAAGTCAGGACGGCAAAAAGGGGAAATGACATAGCTTTGGCAAATAGAGTTAAGGAGAATCCAAAGGGTTTTTATAAATACATTAAGGACAAAAGGGTAACTAGGGAGAGAATAGGGCCCCTCAAAGATCAGCAAGGTGGCCTTTGTGTGGAGCTGCAGGAGATGGGGGAGATACTAAACAAGTATTTTACATTAGTGTTTACTTGGAAAAGGACATGTAAGGTGTACTGTGTAAGGAAATAGATTGTGACATCTTGAAAAATGTCCATATTACACAGGAGGAAGTGCTCCATGTCTTGAAATGCATAAAAGTGGGTTAATCTCCAGGACCTGATCAGGTGTACCCTAGGACTCTGTGGGAAGGTAGGAAAGTGATTGCTGGGACTCTTGCTGAGATATTTGTATTATCAATAGTCACAGGTGAGGTGTTGGAAAATTCAAGGTTGGCTAACATGGTGCCACTATTTAAGAAAGATGGTAAGGACAAGTCAGTGAACTATAGACCAGTGAGCCTGACATCGGTGGTGGGCACGTTGTTGGAGGGAATCCTGAGGGACAGGATGTACATGTATTTGGAAAGGCAAGGACCAATTCGGGATAGTCAACATGGCTTTATGTGTGGGACATCATGTCTCACAAACTTGATTGAGTTTTTTGAAGAAGTAACAAAGAGGATTGATGAGGGCAGAGCGGTGGCGTGATCTATATGAAGGCATTCGACAAAATTCCCCATGGGAGACTGGTTAGCAAGGTTAGATCTCCTGGAATACAGGGAGAACTAGCCATTTGGATACAGAACTGGCTTGAAGGTAGAAGATAGAGGATGGTGGTAGATGGTTGCTTTTCAGACTGGAGACCTGTGACCAGTGGGATGCCACAATGATCAGTGCTGGGTCCACTACTTTTCATCATTTATGTAAATGATTTGGATGTGAGCACAAGAGATAGTTAGTAAGTTTGCAGATTACACCAAAATTGGAGGTGTTGTGGACAGTAAAGAAGGTTACCTCGGCTTACAATGGGATCTTGACCAGATGGGCCAATGGGCTGAGAAGTGGCAGAGTTTAATTTAGATAAATGCGAGGCGCTGCATTTTGCGAAAGCAAGTTTTAGCAGGACTTATACACTTTATGGTAAGGTCTGAGGGAGTGTTGCTGAACAAAGAGACCTTGGAGTGCAGGTTCATAGTTCCTAAAAGTGGAGTTGCAGGTAGATAATATAGTGAAGAAGGCATTTGGTATGCTTTCCTTTATTGGTCAGAGTGTTCACTACAGGAGTTGGGAGGTCATCGGAAGGATGTTGTGAAACTTGAAAGGGTTCAGAAATGATTTACAAGGATGTTGCCGGGGTTGGAGGATTTGAGCTATAGGGAGAGGTTGAATAGGCTAGGGCTGTTTTCCCTGGAGCGTCGGAGGCTGAGGGGTGACCTTTTAGAGGTTTATAAAGTCATGAGGGTCATGGATAGGATAAATAGACAAAGTCTTTTCCCTGAGGTGGAGGGTCCAGCACTAGAGGGCATAGGTTTAGGGTGAGAGGGGAAAGATATGAAAGAGACCTAATGGGCAACTTTTCCATGCAGTGGGTGGTGTGTGTAAGACATGGGCTGCCAGAGGAAGTGGTTGGGGCTAGTACAATTGCAACACTTAAGAGGCATCTGGATGGGTGTTTGGAAGGATATGGGCCGGGTGCTGGCAGGTGGGATTGGCTTGGGATGTTTGGTCGGCATGGATGAGTTGGACTGCAGGGTCAATTTTTGTGCTGTACGTCTCTATGACTCTATTAGCATTGTATTTTTCTTAATTCCTCTATGTCTTCCAAAATTGTATTTTTGGATGTCTTTCTATTTTCATAAATACTGCATTTTGCTGGTAAAATTATGTTGTAAATGTACTGGTTGTAGTTGATCTACTTTACATGGTGCAGAAAGTACGTGTTAATTTTTCACTATCGTGGTGAGCTCAAATGCTTATTCAGCTGTACTGCGGATAACTGCGAGAATGTTACTTAAGTTTGTGTTACGGGGAGGACTGTATATGAGGGCTGAGAACTGGGAGTAGGTCTGACCCATTAAGTCTCTATTGGTACTGTGCATAGGTTGTATTAAAGGGTTTAGCTGAGTCGAGGACAGTGATCAAACCAATGCAAATATGTTAAAAAGGCTGCACAACAAATTGCACCTCATGTCTATCAAATTATCCCACTGAACACACTTCGAACACTATAGGATTTGGACAAGATTGAAGTTGGGGGTTATATCTAGACATTAGAAGTTACATCAGAACTGAATTTGACCCACATTAAAATGAAAGCCTCATTAAGGAAGAGAAAGAAAACCGAAAAGGCTGGAAATACTCAATGAACAGGCAGGGTCATCTAAGAGAGAAACAGTAATTAAAGATGGTTCCTTAAATAGTTTGATTGAAATACTATTTCTTCATTAGTTAGGCATCCACTATTGAAAGAAACATTTTCTTCCGAACTGAATTTGTAAATGTGTTTAATATATGATTCTGTTGTCGCAAAATGTAGTCACGCCTTCTGTGCTTTATTTGGTCTCATCTTTTGTGTGCTTAATTTAACTGTGTGGAATGCTGTGTTGGCATTTTAGATGCTGCAGCTTTTTTTTCACAATGTCACTTGCATTGGCTTAATTATTTGTAACTAGCCTGTACAGACATTGTTCCCAACTCCATGGCAGATGGGAGTTGAAGCCAGACTTCTGGCTCAGTGGCAGGGACGATATCACTACTCCACGAACACTTAAAAATTTATTTTTACTCAATTGCATTTCTGAATGACATTGATGGGGACAGGTAATCGCAGTTGTTTAAAATCACCTAAACCTAAAATGCATCTCCATACTTCTGACTGGAGGTTTTCTAGCTTTTACTCATAGCTATTGCAAGTTTGGTCAGAGAAAAGTCTTTAAATGATGAAGCTTTGTAAGATGGCACAATTTTGAAAGTAATGCCTATAGACAGCGAAGCACTTCTCACAGTTGTTTTCATTCAAAACAGCATTGAACTTCCTCCTTCTAGCTATGTACACCAAAAGTTATGAATACTCTGTTCACACTCGAAGCTCCCAGCATGTTGGCAGTTCTTTGCTGTTAAGAGCATTTTGAAAGAAAATGGACCACAATTTTTTTTAATCTGAATACAGATCAAAACTGCCATTGAAGGAGGTCTTGGAGAAAGTTGTTCAAAAGCAAAGTACAACACATGCTGGAAACCTGAAGTAAAAATAGGAAGTATTGGTATTATATTTGTGGAGAGGAACAATTACCATTTCAGAATTGATGGTACTCAACTCTGATGCTTATGTCTCAGTTATGGTAAGATGCAAATCCAAAGTGAATTAACCAATTTCGTAATAAAGATCTGTATTTCACTTCCATCTTGGATAGTAAACCCACTTCTTAACCCCTCTTGGGAAATTTGCAATGGGTGACTGAGTGCTTGTTTGTTTCCCATAGAGTGGGGACTGTAGCCTAAGGGTGGGATTCAGAATTCTGCAGGAAAAACACTGCACATCATTTTAAACTGGGCTTTTGTTAATCTTTGCTCTTCTCACTTGGCTTCTGATTTTCATTGTGCCCTTTTTTTTCTCTTTACAGAAATTCAGGTCATTCTTGTTAATTGCTGTACTATTTAAAAGAGCTTTTACTATTTCATGCAATTCATTGCAAAATAACTTTTTCATTTAAGGAAGCTTAGCTTGCAAAACTGTTATGTTTTATTGTATGCCATATATCCAGGTCATTTGCATTTGAAAAAAAATTATTTGAGCACATCCTTAACCAATGATGCCCACTGATGTTTGTTGTCACATATGTTGACGTGGTAAAATGGCCCAAACTTGCTGTGAGCTGTAAGGAACTTAAGAGCAGCTGTATAGGGTGGAGAACCACATAACTGGCCTAGTTTTAATATGTGGCTTGATGTACAATGAGGCAAACGTCTTCATTTCTTGAGGTGCCAAAAGATCACTTGTGAAATATATTTTTGCTGCAATAACAGCTAGTCAGTTATTTAAGTCAGCTACATCAGATGATTTCAAACGAAGCTGTAGTTGAAAGGCTGGAGAATTTGTTGTTTTTGTTCTGGTGTTGGCTTTCAAAATCATGTTCTGATCTATTTCTCCTTCCCTGTAGCTTCTCTTTCTCCCTGATCCCACTTTGTATAAATCTTAACTTGTCATTTCATTTCTAAGTAGCTGCTGATTTCCTCTCCTAGCCGAACAAAATGGCAGCCAGGATGTTGACATCCTTGCACTTTAAGCAACGAAGATAGACTATTCAAATCCGAGCTTACTTTAGAACTATATTCCTTCTTAATACGTGAGGTGACATAAATGGTTGCTATTTTGGATCCGTTCAGCAGATATACTATTCCACCGGACAAATGTTCATATTCCTGACTATTTGCTTAATCTGGTATACGGTCAAGCAGTCTGCAATAAACTCTTGTTCATGCGTGAAAGGCTGAAAATAATCTGATTTTGTTTCTGCTGTCAGTTATGCGTTGTTTTTGCTCGCTTTGCCCTTTTTCTTTTCACCTTCCTACTGGTGCTTTCCATCTTTACTGGGTCCTCCTGAATTGCACAGTTGTGTAACTGATAAAGTAGCAGGGACAATCTGGTCCAAGTCAATAACTGCAACCATGTACATTTATATAGCAACATTAAAGCACTGCAAGGAGCTTTGAAAATAAATTTGAAACAGAACCACATAATTAGGACAAATGAGCCAAAGCTCTCTGAAAGAGCTAGGTTTTGAGGAACATCTTGGAGAAAGAAGCAGCAAGCGTTAGAGAGAAAATTCCAGAAATTGGACATTGAAGCCATGGCTGTCAAATATGGAGCATTGGAAATCGAATATCACAACAAGCCAGAGTTGAGGTGCAGAGATCTCCTGAGTTTTAGGTCTAGAAGAAGCTACAGAAAGGTTGGCAGTAGATTGACTCAGTGAATATTCTCATTTTTAGTGTCCACATGAAGGACTGAAATGTTGCCATGTGGAAAATCTAGGGTCTCACTGCCCCAGAACTTCACTGACCTCTAGCTAGCCAATGGAATGAAATGGGAATATTCAGAGGTGGCATTAGATTAAGTGGATAAAAATTCTGAGCATTCAGGAAACCACATTTTTGCCCCCTGAATTCCAGGATTTACAAGGTGGGCGATGGCCTACAAACCTACTCCAGGAGGCAGGTTAAATATGTTAATGAGGCTGAAAGCCTCTGATTTCATGTGCTCTGCAAGTTAATGGATCAATTGGAATCCCTGTGGCTTGGGAAATCTGAAATATCCCTGTGGACGCTGCAGTGTTCCTCCTCCCCCACAATCACCCCACATGCAAAGGGATGGCACAGTGGTCAGTGCTGTTCCCTCACAGTGCCAGATACCCGGATTCGATTCCATCCTCGGGCGACTGTGTGGAGTTTGCGCACACTCCCCGTGTCTGCGTGGGTTTCCTCTAGGTGCCCTGGTTTCCTCCCACAGTCCAGAGATGTGGAGGTTAGGTAGATGGGCCATTCTAAGTTGCCCACAGTGTGCATGGTTAGGTGGGTTAGCCATGGGAAATGTATGACTGCATGGGGTGTGGGGTTGGTCTGTTTGTCTGTTGGTCTGATGCTCTGCAGAGAATATGGGTCAGTGTAGACTTGATGGGGCAAATTGCCTGCATCCACACTGTAGCGATTCGATGCAGGTGCATACACAGCCACTTGGAGTCCTCGTCCTCGTCCTCGTCCACGTCCACCCCTCGCATTCCAATGGGACTGGGTGGCAGATAGTCGCTTGTAATCAGCAATTGGATCAACCTGGCTCTGTGCCGCCTTCTGGCCAATTGAAACCAAACCTGTCAGGAACTTTTAAACTTCCAGGTTTTCTGTGTCGTCCTGAATTGCGGCTCCCGGTGAATCAATAACTAACATTACCCAGATTTGATTCTAGGAACCTGGGAAACCTTTGAACTCGAGCCATAACTGAAAAAGAGTATCCTTGATCACTTACTGTACTGAGAATTTCTTTAGGAATTTTAAAATTCGCATTCATCAGCAATTGCCTTGTCCTCTCAATCGCTTGGTTTGTCCAGCACTAAAGCAGATGGAGCCGTATCCATTTATTGTTTGTGCAAAGAAAAGCTTTTGCATGTTCACTTCCACGTGCTGGGATGACTATCCAGGCAATTCCATGGTTCAGGATTAGAGGGAAAAGATGATTTTATGCATTTGCTTGTTTCACAAGTTGTTAATGATCCCCTCTGTCACGAATACTTAACTTCTTTCAATAGGGCAGTGCAGATATAAAAGGGAATTCAGTTTAGGTGTTAAGAAACTTCAGTCTGTTTGTCTTCTATAAGATGTTTTAAATATTAACTCTGTTTAAATTTGTTTAGTCCCAGCTGCTGATTGAAATCATTTAATATGAGATAACCTTATCTGTTAAGGCTAAGGATAAGCCAACGAGATTCTACAAGTATGTTAAGTGCAAGATAGCAACGAGGGAGAGAATAGAACTCCTTCAAGATGAACAAGGTTGTCTATGTGTGGAATCACATGAGATGGGAGAGATACCAAATGAATATTGTATCAGTTTTTACTGTGAAAACAGACGGTAGAGGCTAGGCAACTCAGGGAAATAAATATTGATGTCTTCAAAACAGTCCACGTTACGGAAGAGGAGGTGCTGGAGCTCTTTTAAAAAAAAATAAAGATAGATAAATCTCTGGGAGCTGATTAAATGTATCCCAGGACATTGTGGGAGGTTAGAGAAGAAATTGCAGGGCCCCTTGCTGAGATATTTGTATCATCTGTAGTCACAGGCGAGGTGCTGGACAACTGGAGGTTAGCTAATGTTATGCCTTTCTAAAAAAAAAGACTGTAAGGGGAAGCCTAGGTACTCTAGACTGGTGGCATCAGTGGTGGGTAAGTTGTTGGAGGACATTCTGAGAGGTAGGATTTACATGCATTTGGAGAGGCAAGGACTAATTAGAGTAGTCAGCATGGGTTTGTGCATGGGAAATTGTCTCACAAACTTGATTGAAACGTTTTGATGACATAACCAAATAGAATGAGGGCAGAATGTAGACATCTGCATGGATTTTAGTAAAGCCTTTGTCAAGGTTCTGCATGGTAGACTGATAAGTAAAGTTAATCACATTGGCTTGATGGTAGGAGACAGAGGGTCGTGGTGGAGGGTTGTTTTGGGCTGGAGGCCTGTGATCAGCAGTATTCTGCAGGGATTGGTGCTGGACCCACTGTTGTTTATCATTTACATAACCAATTTGAATGAGAATATAGGAGGCATGGTTAGTAAGTTTGTGGATGATACCCAAGTTGGTGGTATAGTTGACAGTGAAGAAGGTTTTCTAAGATTACGAAGAGATCTTGATAATTTGGGCCAATTGGCTGAGGAATAGTAGATGAAGTTTAATTTGGATAAGTGCGAGGTATCCCAGTTTGGTTAAATGAACAAAGGCAGGACTTATACAGTTATTGGGGGTAGGGCCTTGTGTAGATCTGTTGAATAGAGAAATCAAGAGATTCAGGTACATAGTTCTTTTGAAAGTTCCATCACAGGCAAACAGATTGGTTAAGAAAGTGTTTAGCACTCTAGCCTTCATTGGTCAGCGCATTGAATATAGAAGTTAGAGTCCTAGAGATGTACAGCACAGAAACAGACCCTCCGGTCCAATTTATCCATGCCTACCAGATATCCTTACCTAATCTAGTCCTGTTTGCCAGTATTTGGCCCATATCCCTCTACACCCTTCCTATTCATATATCGATCCAGATGGGTTTTAAATGCTGTAATTGTACCAGCCTCCACCACTTCCTCTGGCAGCTCATTCCATACAAGCATCACCCTCTGCATGAAAACGTTGGCCCTTCAGTCCCTTTTATATCTTTTCCCCTCTCACTCTAAACCTATGCCCTTTAGTTCTGGACTACCCCACCCCAGGGAAAAGACCTTGTCTGTTTATCCTATCCATGCCCCTCATGATTTTATAAACCCCTGTTAGGTTACCCTTCAGCTTCTGATGCTCCAGGGAAAACAGCGCCAGCCTATTCAGCCTCTCCCTGTAGCTCAAATCCTCCAACCCTGGCAACATGCTTGTAAATCTTTTCTGAACCCTTTCAAGTTTCACAACATCCTTCCAGTAGGAAGGAGATCAGAATTGCACGCAAAATTCCAACAGTGGCCTAACCAATATCCTGTACAGCTGCAACATGACTTCCCAGCTCCTAGAATCAATGCTCTGACTGACAAAAGAAAGTATATCAAACACTGCCATCACTATCCTAACTACTTGCAACTCTACTTTCAAGGAACTATGAACCTGCTTCTAAAGTCTCTTTGTTCTCATGCTGCTGTTGTGCAGGACACTGGTGAGACCACTTTTGGAGTACAGTATTGTTCTGGTGGCCCTGCTATAGGAAGGATGTTATTAAATTGGAGGGGGTTGAGAAAAGATTTACCAGGATGTTGCCAGGACAGGAGTGTTTGTGTTAAGGAGAGGCTGGATAGGCTGGGTAACTTTTCACTGAAGTGTAGGAGATTGAGGGCTGACCTTAGAGAGGTTTATAAAATCATGAAGGATTTGGATAAGGTGAATAGCAAAGGTCTTTTCCCAGTTGAAAACTGGAGGGCATATTCTTTAAGGTCAGAGGAAAAAAAATTTAAGAGATCTGAGGGGCAGCTTTTTCACACACAATGTTGATTATGTGGAATGAACTGCCATAAGAAGTGATAGATGCAGGTACAATTATAACATTCAAAAGACATTTGGACAGGTACGTGGCTAGGAAAGTTTTAGAGGGATAGGAGCCAAATGCTGGCAAGTGAGAAACTTGGTTGGCATGGAGGAGTAGGACCAAAGGGTCTGTTTCTATGCTTTATGACCCTAAGATTCTATTTCAAAACTATGTAGACCTTGCTGCAAAATCACTTTGTTTTGAGATATACTTTAATTGGGTCTTTTCATCTTGCATTAATTGAAACTCCTGGAAAACAAATTAAGTTGAGAATGGCATGGAAGAAGCATAAGTGGTCATTTGAAAAGTGTAATCCTGCTTAAAGCCACAAGCATGGTTACTGAATGTTGGGTGTTATTTGCTATAAAATGGTTTTCAGATAGTTGAAAAATGTTATTCAGTAGGTGAATAAAGGTGGTGGTAATACCCCTCCTTTGGTGAAGAATTCCCTCAGAATTTCTCTTGAATGTGTTGGTTTGTACTGTAGGATGTCTGTTTGGGCATCCTGCACCCTTCTGAGTACCTGTGCAAACCAGATGAATGTGGGTAGGCTTCCATTGGTGAGTATCAGAGCTGAGTCCTTTCCCGTCCAACATAACACTGTCCAGGAGAGTTATGCTGAATAGCAATTGGCAGTAGGCATCCTAGCTAATTTATTTTCTGGGTTGAGTTGTATGCTACCAAAGATGCAGACTAAGACT
The DNA here is from genome assembly GCF_037043375.1 of Chiloscyllium plagiosum. Lineage (NCBI taxonomy): Eukaryota > Metazoa > Chordata > Chondrichthyes > Orectolobiformes > Hemiscylliidae > Chiloscyllium > Chiloscyllium plagiosum. The sequence goes on along the minus strand of NW_028270149.1, from coordinate 55,040,685 downwards.
GTATTCTGCACATAGTTGCTGAGGAAAATTACATCTTTATAGAACACTAGTTAGGCTTCCGCTGAATTATTGAGGAGAGTCTTGCTACCAAGATTGGTGCAGAGGAGATTTGCAAGAATATCTCTAATAATAATGGATTTGTTAATTGGGGATACTGAAGAAGTTTGGGTTATTCTCTGTAGAGCATATAGAGTTAAGAGAAGATTTGGTAGATGCAGTCAGATATAGAGGAAATATTTTAGAGTTGCATGGTAGCCATGCTATGCAGATGACCCTGATTAATGCTAATTGGCAAAATAACCAGGGTGGGGGGGAGAATGAAAACAGGACATGCTGGAGAAACTCAGCAGGTTTGGTAGCATCTGTGGAGGGTGAAACAGAGTTAATGTTTTGGGTCCACATGGCCTTTTCGGGACAGTAGAGTCCAAAGAAATCATATTGGACTAGAAACATTCACTCTGCTTTCTCTGCACAGATGCCGCCAGACCTGCTGAGTTTCTCCAGCATTTTCATTTTTTGTTTCAGATGTCTATGCATCCACAGTATTTTGTTTTTATTTGAAGCAAAATAAGGTTTTGTTTTAACACAATGACTTGTGGAAATAATTCCTGAAAGAATTGTGGAAGCAGATTCAGTAGTTAACAATCAAAAAGGGAATTAAATAAATCTTTGAAAGCAGATCAAGTTGGAGGTTGATGGAGAAGGAATGGATGAATAAAATTTGTTTGGGTAGCTCTTTCCAAGAACCAGTATAGCCATGATGGACTGAATAGCGCTTCTGTTCTATGACTTCATATGTATCCCCACACGTGGTTTGGCTGATCTGAGGATCCACCCATGGACAAGTTTGTAATGCCACACCCCACCAATCTATGCTGGGAAATGTGCATGTGCAGTTTGTAATGTGGCTTACTGGCATTGGGTGACTCCAGAGCAGGTCAGAGGTCGCACTTCCTCCCTGTTATTTACAGTGGAGCTGTTCCAGGCCACTCCCATAAATCTGTCTGAGGGAGCAGTTATGATAGACAGATCTCTATACTGTCAACAAAATAAATGGTTTTGTTTTTAAAATGCCAAATTACAATTACTACAGTTTCCTTCAAGAAGATCATTGAATACAAGGCAATTCCTTGAGATTTTATTTTAAAGACGATCTTCAGGACTCTAAATATAATAAGGATTCTGTGGTAATGCACTTGAGATTTATAAATATTTTGCATAATTAATTTTAATCAAACCTGAAACAATGAATCGATTTTAATTTGCTAATTAATTCAATATATTTTAAAATGAATTGAAATAAATATGCTATTTATTTTATATTAAATTATTTTAAATACATCTTCTGATAAATTTAACCTACCCATTGAATTTGTTAATGTGCATAGCTTGTTTGTTGAATTTAAATGAGAAACATTCTTTTATTCCAGTTCATAGTCCAGTATGATGGACAAGAGTATCAGAGGTATTCTGCGAATCTGTCCCTTCAACCTCCAATTTAAGGCCCCTATCCATTTTCTTTTGTCTGGAACATAAGTTGCTTCAGACTCTTGCAAGGTTTGAAATTTAAGTAGTGACTTTACGTTTTATAAATGGTAGAGGCACATGATGCTATCTTCTGTGATGACATTTTGTGTGATAGCTGACTCTCCTATAAGATCATTCTGCAATTGGCTGAATGTATTGATCTGGGATTCAGACATTGAAGTGTCTGATGTTTTTAGCAGTTTGATGTTAGGGAATGTTTTATTGAACTCTCTTGGCAGCAGATGTTCCTGTGCGTGTGTATTTGTTTTGAATGATTTGGACTGATTTAATCTCTCCAATTTGAATTGTGACATTCGATGTCAAGATTATTTTCTAGATCTATACCTTCTTTATTTTTGCAATACCTGTGTATAAGCATACGCTGTACTGTTTTGCGGTTCTCTTTCCATGTCCTATTCTTGTTACCATGACAACTGCTGGTTCAATGTGAAATAAGAAAATGATCCATGGGGTTGGGCACTAAATCTGACCTGTTGATTATAGGTAGGATTGTGTGTGTGGAAATCGGCACAACAAGTAGCTGTGTGCTTGTGTGGGAAGGAGAGTATAACCAGGTTGTGTGTTTTTGATGGGGTAGGAAATATTGAACATAGTGTAAGAAGGCTGTGTTGGAAAGGGAAAGTCCAGCAAGGTGGAGTGCAGCAATGTAGTACAGGCTATGACTGGAGCAGATTATGGCTGATGTGGCAGGACTGTGTGGGGAGGATTTACAGCATGTGTATCCATATCAGAACAACATAATGATTCACCAGTAGTACAACAGGGACCCACAAATATGCATGCAGGAGAGAACCTATTTACTTTGGAAAGCAATTTGCCTTTTAAGTAACAATTTATCTTCTGTCTTTTTAATGTCTATCTTTGCTATGTTGAAACTAGTTCCATTCCTGGTGATTAGGAGGATTTTTGTTTGAATGAGAAAAGTTGGGGAGACTGCTCCTGAAGTTGGAGACTTCTTTTTTGTCCAGCTGTCGTCATTGTAGCCCTAGCGCTCACTGGATGTATTGATGAGTTGTGGTGTTACTTTTGGGTTTCTATTGGCTACTACTCTTGCTGGTCATTGCAGTACTACTGGACTTCTTTGATAGCTTGGTGAATGTTCACCAGCTGTAATAACCCTTTCCACAATGCTACTCATACACTGGGAACTTCCACTTCTGCTGATATTTACAAATTTTAATCAGTGGGTAATTTACACAGCAGACGAATCGCATGTATCTGTAAATAGGTCATGCTAGAACTCAGCAAAGGTATTATTTTACATTTTTGCACACTTGATCTATTCCATAGTAAGTGAACAGTTTCTATATTTAAACACTTTGCGAAAGGTACTTATGCAAGGATGCTAAATCTGCTGAAGGCTGACACAGACAGCTTCCTGGTACCAGGTTCAAATGAAGGGTACATATGGGGAGGACATCATTACTGAGAATGTTTACCCTTTAGTGGACAGAATTTAAGGTGATGGGGGGCATTACTGGTGAGCCTGTGAGAGCCCTGTCTTATTTCCTCCTTGGAAAGGCCAGCCCTGGGCAATGTCTGTTCCTCCTGGGATCATAGACCTTGGGACTGGAAGTTCCCAGAAGACCATCAGTTTTTCATTATTCGGCAACAGCACGGCTAAGCGGTGGATCTAGCTGATAGTGCTCCCACCCAAGGTCTAGGATCATGAAGGGAGGTAGGCCCACAGGTGAGAGTTGGTGGGGTGAGGAGTTAGCAGCAAGGCCAGGAGGGGTGGCTTGATTGGGTTCCCCCTCCCCAAAGTCAGTGCTCTCAATTGAGCACTGAATTCTTGAACAAAAGTGCAATTGGGATGGTGACAGGCTCCCCATCTGCCACTCTCCTGTCCATTTAATTGCTCTTTGCTACCAAGCATGCCATGGAAGGCATTAAAGTCAGCTTATTGTCTACATTTTCAATGGCAGGAGTATCTCAATGATTACCAGGGGTGGAAGTCCAATTAATGTCGCTTTGTTAACCCAGGGACACTGGATAGAGTGTAATTCAGTCCTGCCAGCCTAATTGATATCGCTAGCCTAGTACAAGTTGGCAGGAAACTTGGCATCTTCTTGGGTCACTTGGATTTGTAATACACCAGATTGGGGTGTGATTTTTTTTTTAAAGAGTATTATATTTAATAGCAGACTGCATTCTCAGAATGCATTTTAACCAATGTGCAAATGCAACTAATTGTACTCTTATTTCATTAATATAATGAGTATTGTCCGTTTCTGCAGTTAGCATTTTGTAACCAAATTAAATCTAAACCTAGTATGGCTGTACTTCCTATTTTGCTGACATACCCATTTAATAGATTATTTTCTGAATTGATTGGGAATAATTCTCAGTCTTGCACTTAAGTATTCTTGTAATAGAATGACCATTGAAGAAGTTCAGTTTGAAGCTAATGAAGATGAGCCTTTGGTGATGGAGGTTCCTTCAATCATTGAGCCCATTCATTGAAATCTGCTTCATGGAAATGAAATTCAGGTTGATTCTTAGAATCCTCCTGCTGCGTAAGCTGGAGGTGGGGCGTTAACATTTGATAGCAGTAATGAATTGGCAATCAGTATATTGTCACAAAGGCCCTGATTTTCTTGTGATTGGTTTACTGTTTATTATAAATACAGTAGTTGTGAACACCAATCTACATATTGAAAATTATATGTATTGATTTTTATGATGGAACTAGGTATTGTAATTCACTAATTTTGCAATTGATTTACCTTACTGTACCCTGTCAGAAGCATTTTACATTTTTCAATTTACAAATTAATAATTGTTCTATTGATTCTGATGTATCTTAAAATTGACAGAGCTGACATTTTACAATTGTCTCCAAACAGTTTGGCTGCATGTTAGTTGTAAGATGATTTTAAGCTTTCTTCTTTAAGTTCCTGATACTTTTGTACAATATGGAAATACATAATAAATGATCTCTTAATTATGCCATGTAATAATCTGTACCAAATATAAAATCATTTTCAAACTTTAACATCACTGCAGAGGTAGGAGGTAATGCACCTTTTTTTAAAAAAAATTGTTTAACTTGACACCAAAGTCCAGATTTTCAAGGAGTCACGTCAACTCTGGAAGTATTTAAAAATGGCAGGTGGGACTTGATTCTGGAACTCGATTCACAGATCCATTGATCCCACAGGATAAGGGTTTGGCTGGTGATCTCCATACAGCACCTCTTAGCCTGGCTGCGTGTGTAGGCATTTTATATACTTCCAGTTTTCATGGCTTTGGGGCAGATTCTGGATGTGTTGTAGTTAACGATCCCTCAGAATAATGAGCCAAAAGTAGGATATGAGAGCCTATTGGAAGAGAAGTTAAAATGGTTTTATCAAGCTCTGCATTATGCACTATGTACAGAGAAATGAATCATGTAATAACAATAGCCAATCTTGAATTTCTGAGGAAAAAAGATAACCAATTCTGAAATTTGGTTTGAAAAACATGTTCGTTCTCACGATTCATTGAATTGTCAACCATACGTAGTATCAAAAGAAACCCATACCCTTCAGTCTTGTCCAAACCAACATACAAGCATTGACAAAACAAGAGCAAAGGATAAAATAATTCATTATAACTTCAAAGATTTCAGTCCATCAAAGCAAACAATCCATTTCCAATCCATTTGATAAGGGTCAGTTAGACTCGAAATGTCAGCTCTTTTCTCTCCTTACAAATGCTGCCAGATCTGCTGAGATTTTCCAGCATTTTCTCTTTTTGGTTTCAGATTCCAGCATCCGCAGTAATTTTCTTTTAATCCATTTACATTTGTCAAACCGGAACCCCTATTGAGTTAATCCACTTGGAAACTTTGGAGCTCACGCAAGCACTGTCATGGGCCAGTTTGGAGAAATCAGTATCAGGCCTCCAGTCTCAAAACCAATTTGCTGTGTTCCAGGATTTGCTATGAGTGCCTAATAATAAGCAATTCAGCTTGTATATCTTCTCCTTTAATCACTGACTCTGCACTAAATTGCTTTGGTTTTGGGGATTATGGGTATAAATTGGCTTATTAATCAACATCCCAGTGGCTGGGGTAGTCTGACCAGTATGCTTCCTGTTGTGACAAGTTGGATGACAACCATTCTTAGATATTTTGACTCCACCTGTTCTCGCATGTTATGACACACCTCTGAAGCAGTTGGGACCTCTGGCCCAGAGATAGAGACACTACCACTACACCAGAAGGGCCCCTATGTCCTGACCTATAAATAATTCTATCTGATTGATCCTTTCAAAGGATTAAGAACAGCAGGCTTCTGTTGAAGGCATATTTCTGAAGGTGTGTTTCATTCCTACAGAAATCCAAGACTGGCTAACGTAATTAGTTTTCTGGCTCTGTACGTACTGGCAGAATGGACAGGAAGGCCAATGGAAAGCTGTTGCGGGCGGGAGTATGGAGTAGGTGTTCAGGGATGATGGCTAGTGGATCTGACAGCAAGAAAGTCCTAGAGAACCAAGACACTATTTCTAACTAGAATCCCCCTGATGAAAATTGCTTTGTACAGAACCTTTTTATAAGAAGATGGCCCTGCCAAACTAAGTCATTGCCCATCTTGGTAGTTAAAATCTGGTCTGAAATTATCTAGGAAGTTCCGGCCTTGGCTCTCTGGTTGTATTTTTATTTCCGAGGCCAGCCTTGCCCTAGAAACTTGAAAATATCTAATCTGAGGTGACATTTCAGTGTAAATCTGAGGGAGTACTGAGGTGTGTGGTGTCCTGCCTTTGGGATGAGATGTTGAACAGAAATGCCGGACTAGACTTTCCAAGCCCCATGAAGGTGCTGCAGGGAAGGAGAGTGTAGGAATGCTTGGAAAATAAGGAGCCCTATAAGATGGTGCAGGCTGCAGAGCCAGTAATTACAGAAGCCGCCTCCTGGTAGATTGTTGAAACCGTCTGCTGGCAAGTGCAGGCTTGGGAAGTCTAGCCCCCTGCCTGCCTCTCAGCAGCCCTACCTGGGTGGCTAGGCAGGCAGAAATTCCCATGGTACTGTTTGCAGAAGTGCAGGGAATTCAGTGTCCCTTCTCACCTTTCATCACTGAACAACCTTTGGTGAAGTAGGCTATCTGGTTATTGTTGTCAGTGTAAATTGTCTGCTACATTTGCTTACCTTCCGTAAAAGCATTTCAATTTTTGTGAAGCACTTTGCATCACTGAGCATGTGAAAGGTGCTTTATAAACATGGCTCTTAAAATAAACAGTGACTACTAAAAGTAAAGATTAACACAACTATAAATGGTGTGAGAAATATCACTTTACCCCCTACTAACCACAACAATGTTGTCACTTTGATTCATTCAAAAGGCAGATTTGACTGTCCATCTGCCTGTACTTTTAATACCACTTGAGAGCTGAATGGGTTAAAATGTCATCTTGTTTAATTTTAACAAAACAGAAGCTGCCATTGTAGTACTTGTGTACCACTGGCCTTGACTACTTCAGTGTTCTTGCCTACTGATTCATGCTGAATCAGATGTAAACAAAAATTGCATCATACATTGTGTGATGTCAAACAGCATTATTTTGATGAATAATGTTAAATCATATAGTTCCTTTAATCCTTTTTTGCTTTAGAAATCGGACACATTATAACATCCCTGCAGGTCCATTCTGCTGCATGCATGAGTTTTCAGCAATTTTATCTAACAAACAGTCTGGATGGAATCTCTGTTGATACTGTGAATGTCAGAGGATCACTGGGAAACTGTAGTTTGAGCCTTTGATACCTTTAATAAATTGCTGACAATACAACTCCTTCTGGAACACCCCGACAGATCGATATTACAGAATTATTTTTTCCTCTTATGAAGTTCAATACTTTTATTAACTATTTCTGAATCTGTTATGACTGCAGACTACTTTTGGATAATGAATGATGGATGTTGTGCTTAATGAGGGTAAATGACCCATTACTAAAGGCAGTTACATTTGTGTTGAATTTTACTTTTGGTGCTTACTATTTATTTTAAGAGTTTGAATAGAGAGCACTATTTACATTGTAAAGCATTGCAAGATGCTTCACACCAACTGAAATATTTTTGTGGAATCTCAGCAAATGTTGCAGGCAGTTTTCATAAACAGAAATAAACAGGTGATCAAATTTCACAGATGTTGATTGAGTGATAAACAGTAACCTGAAGTTTTAACTTGACAGTCCATTTCACGGATTCCTGTTCGATGGTATTAATTTCACTGGTGTGCTTGGTTGGATGCACATTAATGTAGGTCCTTCATGCTATGCCAGTGTAACACTCTGCAGTTAAAGATTATTTTCCATTTCCTCCTTATGGTCAATCAATGAAGTCAGAGTGGTCTTTCAGGGCAATGACATCAAAGTGTAAATAGTTATGCTCTAAAATATTTTAACTTAACAATAGTTTATCTTGTCTATTAAAACAAGAGAAAAAAATAAATGTGAACAAAGTACATTATTGTTTCTTAATCATTCAGTGCTAAATATCTGCATTGCTTGGTAAATAATAAAGAAGGTGATCCTATTTACTGTCTGATCTCCCTTTCTGGAATAGTGTAGGACTCTATAGAGTGAAAGCATTACGGTCTGGTTTATTTGCAGCTGCAATTAAAATAAATGGTCTATAACTAACATGGCCTACGATAATCAGTGCAATTCTCCTCCCTCTAGAAGTGTGGGAAGGTGGCAGGAAGGGCAAGTAATCAGGTAGGTTGGCACTCAAGGTATATTGACTGCCTTCACCACCTCCCCATTTAAGTTCAAGAAGGGAGTGTCCTTGTTTGACCTTCCCAGTCACCCACCAATCACAACTCCTTAATTGCACAATTAATGACTATAATCAAGGCCTCATCACAACACCAGTCTATTAACTGCCCTCCTTGCAGACGAGAAAAGTTGCTGTCTTTCCAACTGGGAAAACAGCCTGCCTGCTGGAATTTGGAGCTGGAAGCCTCCTTGTGCCCTAATCTGAGGAAATTAGAGACACGTGCCTTTCTTTGCCTCTGACTTCTCTGGGTCTGGTATCCTCTCCCTGCAAACCCCACTACAATACCCAACCCACCCCCGCCAAAAATCAGTTTCCTTTTCCCTGACACAAGTCCTTGTGTCAGCTGTTCAACCTTCTCCACACCGCTGATGCAATAGTGGATGCTGCCCTCTAATTACCTAGCAGCTTCATGTGGGACTGAATTGGTTGAGTAGTCCCTGGTCAACAGTTAAATACCTGGTTGGCACTTGATGCAATGGACTTAGCCTTAAAGACACCCTGCTCTATACTTAGCTTGAAAAATTAAAAAATCCAGCAAACTAATTTGATGGATTATTGTTTGATGTTTTAAGAATCGAACAATGTTCCTGCCTTCATTTACTGTCCAGTGATATGTGTGCCTTGATTGATGAGGACAAGGTTGAGCTTGGCTTTTAGACCTCTGCCATCATCCTCCCACCATTCACTGTCAAAAGCTATTGAATAATGGCCACTCATTTGAGGCATAAGACAATGTAAGATATCTGTTGTACACTTACATCGTTGACTTAATTTTACCAGGAGAGGACGAGTGCAAAAGTTCTTCTCTAAATATTGGAGAGAAATTGTTTTTAAGTGATAAAAATGTGAAGAGCTGGAGAAACTCAGCAAGTCTGGCAGCATCTGTGGAGAAAAAGCAAAGTTAATGTTTCAAGTTTAGTGACCTTTCTTCAAAACTGTTTTTGCTTTAGTTTTGGATTTCCAGCATTCATAGTTCTTTATTGTTTTAAGTAGCGCTATTTTTACAGAATAAAAGGTATCTTCCAATTTTGGCGAAAGGGAGGTGCTATAGAGATGGTCCAATAGAATCCAGTTGGTAAGCTGTCACTGCACAGGAGTGCAGAACTGTCCAAGAAAATATCATCCGTACCATCTAGACTTGAAACAAAGCTGTTGGAGTGCACACAGTGACCTGGGGAAGTCTGAGTACATCAGTACCCTACTCAACCTTCGCTGAAGAAAGAAACAGCAGAAGATTGAGGATACAAGTTAGGAAGCTATGTTGCAGTTATACAGACATTGGTGAGGCTGCACTTGGAGTATTGTATTCAGTTTTGGTCACCTTATTATAAGAAGGATGTTATTAAACTGGAAAGAGTGCAGAGGAAATTTATAAGGATGTTGCCAACACTCAGTGGTCTGGGTTATAGGGAGAGGTTGGACAAGCTAGGACTTTTTTTCTTCAGAGCATAGGAGACTGAGGGGGTACCTTAGAGATATAAGGTCATGAGAGGTGTAGTTAGGGTGAATGCACTAAGTCTTTTTCCCAGAGTTGGAGAATTGAGAACTAGATAGCATCAGTTTAAGGTTAGAGGGGAAAGAATAAAAGGGAACCTGAGGGGCAATATTTTTTACACAGGGTGGTAGGCATATGGAATAAGCTGCCAGCGGGTACATGAACAACATTCAAAAGCCATTTAAACAAACACATGGAAAGGAAAGGATTAGAAGGATATAGGCCAAATGCAGGGAAATGGGGTTAGCGTGGACGGACACTTTGGTCAGCCTGGGCTAGTTTGTGCCAAAAGGCCTGTCTCTGTGCTGTAGGATTCTATGAGAAGGAGGATATTCATGAATCCATGAATTGAACACTTGCAAAGTATTCAACTTTGTGCTGTGCGCATATTCTTACAGCCAAACTGCAAACTCTTCCATACATTCTGAAGCTTGATTGAAAGTGATTTTAACACTTAAGATGAATTGATGGTGCCATTATTTCAGGGTTTCTAATTACAGGCCAGCTCTTAATCCATAGTTCCACGGTTACCTGTACCTCCAATGAACCACTACTTCGACGTCGGAATAAAATACTGTAGATGCTGGAAATCTGAAGTTAAAAAATGCTGGAATACTCAACAAATCAAACAGCACCTGTAAAGGGAAACAGTTTACGTTTCAAGTCGATGGCTAACCCCATTTGGACGCAGACTCTGGGTGCATTATTGTGAGAGTCAGAAATGATCAGCAATTAATATTGGGAAGGAAAGTAGTATTGAATGATTTAATGAGACTGGAAGTTCCCCAGGACTCGATCTACATTCAGAGTATTTAAGGTGTGGCTGTAAAGATAGCGGATACATTAACGATCATGCTTCAGTATATTATAGATTCTGGAATGGTGGCTGCAGACTAAAAAGTTGAAAACATAACTCCACTATTTTAGAAAGTAGAATGAGAGAAAATTGAGAAATACAGCCCTGTTATCTTGATATCTGTCATAGAGAAAATGAGATCTATTATGAAGAATTGAACGCTTAAAAGATCTGATTGGACAGAGCCAACATGGATTAATGAAAATGAAATCATGTTTGTCAGCCTGTTAAAAGTTTTGAGAGGATGTTACTAGCATAATAAATAAAAGGACCCTGTGAATATGGTGCACTTGGAATCTCAGTTTTTTATAAGATTCCACATAGAAGGTTGGTAAATATAATTCGAGCATATCAGATGCAGGAAAATATATATGTATATTTTGAGATTTAGCTAATAGGAAGAAAAAAACGAATGGGAATAAATGAGTTGTTGTATTTTTCGTCAATGGTACAGGTTAGCAGGCTGTGACCAATGGGGGGAATCACTTGGGGCCCAACTTACAGAAAGCCAGGTGGGAATGTAATTTGTAAGGACGCAAGAAGCTTCGAGGGGATTTGTAACAAGCTGGGTGAGTGGAAAGAATATAGAATATAAATGGGTAAGTGTGAGGTAAATTGCTTTGGTAGGAGGAACTGAGGTGCAGACTATTTTGTAAATAATGAGAGATTGGAAACAGTTGACTTTCAAAGGGACATGTACATCCTCCTTCATATGTCAATGAAAACTGGCATGTACTGTAGATGCAACAACAGATTAGGAAGGCAAATAGTATGTTAACCATAATTAAAAGAGGATTTGAGGTAAAGGATGTCTTTGAAGTCTAAAACTTTGAGATTGCACCTGAAATATTGTGTATACGTTTAGACCCTTTACCTAAGGATATTCTTCGCACAGAGGGAGTGCAGCAAAGTTCACCAGGCTAATTCCCAAAACGGTGGGACTAATCTATGAGGAGAAATTGAGGATAATGGATCAAAATTCTCCTGGAATTTAGAAGAATGTAAACTGATCTCATTGAAATATAATTTTTAAAGTACCATGTATGGTGGATGTCAAAACGATATATCTCTGGCTCAGTGTTTAGAATCAGGGTTGCAGTCCCATGAGAGAGTGCAAGCCATTTATCACTGAGATCAGGAGGATTTCCTTCAATCAGAACGTAGTGTCTTTGGAAGCCTTAACCTAAGGGCTGCACAAATTCACTCATTGAGTAGTTTTAAAACCAAGTTTGAAAGATTGCTCTGTATAAACAAGATCAAGAAATGAAGGATATGTGGCAAAAAATGGCATTAAGATAGATGGTCAGCCGTGTTCTATAAAGGCAAAGCAGGCTCAAGGGGCTGAATGGTCTGCTCCTTCTTTGTTCCCAAATATGATTGAATGAGTTTTACCTGTTATTCATGCTCTCTGGAAAAAACTTGGAGTAACAATACCCCTTTTGAGTGGATTTCAGTTATTAATGTGCAATGACTGACGTTGTATGTGATTCTCATTATTCTAGTTAACTGATCCCTATGGTGCAAGTTGTTTTTGCCTTTCAGTGTTACTTATTTCCAAAATTTTTTTTTAAAGAACGGATGTTGGCCATATATCTTTCTGTGAATACCAGATAGTCTACAAGGTGCTCTAAGTGGCTAGTCTGAGCTTCTACAATAACTTTAAATAGAACTTTAATCCAGTTGAGCAACGACTCACCCACCATTCTGTGGCTCTTGTGCTTGGAATGAGGAATTGTCTTTGGTACAGAAAAAGATAGACTTGTATTTCCATATCACATTTCACAAATTCTGATCATCACAAAACACCTTGCAGCCAATAAAGTACTGTGCAAGTGTAGTTACTGTTGTAATGTAGGGACTTCCATTGAACTAGTGGCCATATTTACATTGCTAAAATAACTTGTGGATCTGCAATGTTAAGAGATTGCCTCATTTCCATTGTGGGATGCTTGTAGCTGAGAGTTTACATGTAACACACTATTTACAGCACTGGCCTAGTTGAGAACTGAATAAACTTCCCTCATATCAAGGCAGCTTTGGGAAGCCCTAGGTCTGAAATCAGGCAACAATTTTGGAAGTGGCTAGAAATAAATGATACCAACTTAATTACAAGATTTATATCTAAGAATAAATTGTTTCAAGGCAAAGATATTCTTGTCTACTCAGCAACACAGTAATTTGAGCATTTCAATCATTTCCTTTCTGTTCCTTGTAGATATGATGCTAGACTATTAACATGTTAGGCCCAATTTTTTAGAGTCTCTTCTATGTTTGAACATAATATTACAGATCAATCATTTATGCACATTTAATGTGTCTGATTTATATTGTAATAGGAGAGTTTCACATTTTAAATTTTTTTATTGAAATCTCTTCTCTTTAACAGTCATTTCAAGCATCAGAATACGTGCGAATGGAAGCAGTCCCCATGTTGATAAATAATGTGAAAATGGAATCTCCTACGTTGCTTAGTGATCTAAAAACAGATGCACCAGTGTTACTAAGCAACATTAAAATGGAACCACCAGAGGAATTACTTTCAAATGATGATAACCAGCCACAGACGGAACCTGTTGACTTGTCCTTAAACAAATCTAGGACCTCACCTGTAGCACCATTGGTTTCATCTTCACTTCCAACCATAACAACAATCTCTTCATGCTCTTCGAACTTTTCATCTGGTGGACCAGTCAATGTTACTTCAGCCATCCCAGCAGTATTATCACCAGGCTCTATCTTGGCCTCGTCTCAGGGGGTTGGAGGACAACAGATTCTGCATGTTATACACACTGTGCCATCAATCAATTTACCCAGCAAAATGGGAAACCTTCAGCACATACCCGTGGTTGTTCAGTCATTGCCTGTGGTCTACACAACTGTGCAGCCAGATGGTGTAACGTCATCAATCACTGTTCCTCTGATAGGAGATGATGGGAAAAGTGAAGGGGCAGGTAAGAAATACAATGTGAAGGTTTCTGCAACAAAATTATGCTCCATATCTTCTCTCTGATTGATCAAATAAATGTAGCAATTGATTTTCTTTTTCCATATGTAGGTATTTGATCTTGCTGTGATAGGAAATTCAGGTACAACTCTGCACTGGAAACTGGAACTTGAATTTGCTGCATACATTTAAGAGATTTTGGAAAATAATTAATTCAGTCTATGGGGCAGTCAATCCAGTTGTGGAAATGATTGACTTGCAATTGTTATTTTATTGTAGAATGCTCAGGGCAAAAACAGGAGAACTGTTAGTCATTATTTTTATTGCAGCAACTATTAGTTAAAGCAAAGATGTTGATGAGTTTACACTTTTGATTGGGTATTAAGACCATAAGACATAGGAGCGGAAGTAAGGCCATTCGGCCCATCGAGTCCACTCCGCCATTCAATCATGGCTGATGGGCAATTCAACTCCACTTACCCGCACCCTCCCCGTAGCCCTTAATTCCTTGTGACATCAAGAATTTATCAATTTCTGCCTTGAAGACATTTAGCGTCCCAGCCTCCACTGCACTCTGCGGCAATGAATTCCACAGGCCCACCACTCTCTGGCTGAAGAAATGTCTCCCATTTCTGTTCTGAATTTACCCCCTCTAATTCTAAGGCTGTGTCCACGGGTCCTAGTCTCCTCGCCTAATGGAAACAATTTCCTCGCGTCCACCCTCTCCAAGCCATGTATTATCTTGTAAGTTTCTATTAGACCTCCCCTTAATCTTCTAAACTCCAATGAATACAATCCCAGGATCCTCAGCCGTTCCTCATATGTTAGACCTACCATTCCAGGGATCATCTGTGTGAATCTCCGCTGGACACGCTCCAGTGCCAGTATGTACTTCCTGAGGTGTGGGGACCAAAACTGGACACAGTACTCCAAATGGGGCCTAACCAGAGCTTTATAAAGTCTCAGTAGCACAACAGTGCTTTTATATTCCAACCCTCTTGAGATAACTGACAACATTGCATTCGCTTTCTTAATCACGGACTCTACCTGCATGTTTACCTTTAGAGAATCCTCCACTAGCACTCCCAGATCCCTCTGTACTTTGGCTTTACGAATTTTCTCACCATTTAGAAAGTAATCCATGCTTCTATTCTTTTTTCCAAAGTGCAAGACCTCGCATTTGCTCACATTGAATTCCATCAGCCATTTCCTGGACCACTCCTCCAAACTGGTCTACATCCTTCTGCAGCCTCCCCACTTCCTCAGTACTACCTGCCTGTCCACCTAACTTTGTATCATTGGCAAACTTCGCTAGAATGCCCCCAGTCCCTTCATCCAGATCATTAATATATAATGTGAACAGCTGCGGCCCCAACACTGAACCCTGCGGGACACTGCTTGTCACCGGCTGCCATTCCGAAAAAGAACCTTTTATCCCATCTCTCTGCCTTCTGTCAGACAGCCAATCCTCAATCCATACCAGTAGCTCACCTCGAACACCATGGGCCCTCACCTTGCTCAGCAGCCTCCCGTGTGGCACCTTATCAAAGGCCTTTTGGAAGTCTAGGTAGACCACATCTACTGGGTTTCCCCGGTCTAACCTACTTGTCACCTCTTCAAAGAACTCCAACAGGTTTGTCAGGCATGACCTCCCCTTACTAAATCCATGTTGACTTGTTCTAATCCGACCCTGCTCTTCCAAGAATTTAGAAACCTCATCCTTAATGATGGATTCTAGAATTTTACCAACAACCGAGGTTAGGCTATTTGGCCTATAATTTTCCATCTTTGGCCTTGATCCTTTCTTGAACAAGGGGGTTACAACAGCGATCTTGCAATCATCTGGGACTTTCCCTGACTCCAGTGACTTTTGAAAGATCTCAACCAATGCCTCCGCTGTTTCCTCAGCTACCTCCCTCAGAACTCTAGGATGTAACCCATCAGGGCCAGGAGATTTATCAATTTTAAGACCTTTGAGCTTTTCTAGCACTTTCTCTTTTGTAATGGCAACCATACTCAACTCAGCCCCCTGACTCCCTTTATTCTGTGTAGTATGTTATGCCTCTCATTTAAACCTGACATCCAACTAAACCTTTTTGATGCACTTTGTGTTATGTCTCATGGTCTGTATGTCAGTATACCTTTAAGAGGCCTGCTCATGATATCGTCATTGCATGATAGCTTGAGACTTGAGAATACAAAGGCTCTTGTGATGCAGTGGTAGTATACGCAGCTTTGAGCCAGGAGGCCCAGGTTCAAATCCCACCTGTTCCAGAGATGGGTGATAACATCTTCAAACAGATTGATTAGAAAATAGTTTTTGTTTAAACAAAGGTTTCATACCCCATCTTACGCCAGATCACTTGAAGCATGACACTTTTCTGGAAATATGCTGCAATATTACCTCAAACACTGTGTAACTGAAAAATGTAATATTTGTACATAATAGTTACTTGTAATAAATGTCCCTTGTCCAGTTTATGTTGTGGCAGTAAGTATAAATGTCGTCCTACCAGATAAAATGGCTAGTTAATAAGCTCACTAATGAGTGGTAAGAGGCCTATTTGGAGCCATTTGCATGTATTAGCATGTCATTATTACCTAATCTTGCTTCATTAATTATAATTTCCTATTTTTGCACCTGCTGGATAGAAACTAAATATGACAATTCAGTGTGGTTAGCCGACGAGTCCAATTACCTACTTTCTCCACCAGACCTCCACCTTGGATAGTAGTCACAGCCATCACATGGTGCCTTTTTAGGAGTAACCTCTCACAATCCCTAACCACGGACATTAACACTGAGCATATGTCAGCTTCGTCACACCATGGTACATCTCCAACCCACTTACAGTAGAATCATGCCACTCAATGCTGCAGTTCAAGCCCACAAGCACCTATCATTACCACAAGCACCTTCCGAGCCACTTCAAACTACAACAAGCACCTACCTCTTATTTGGATCAGATCGCATTTCAGGATTTCTCACTTGCTGTCTTAGTACATAATCACTTTGAGTCTGCTTGGATGTTCACAGTACCTCTGCTTTCCGTGTCTTGCTTTTTGTGCCAGAGCTTAAAAGCTCCCAGTACTTCTGCCTTACCTTGTTGTTTAACAAAGACACTAGGCCAGGCAGCTTGCCATGGTTTTCAGCAGTGATCAGTCAAGGGGGTGGACATGTTGCTGTACAGGACTGTGCTACACCAGTCTCGCACTTCCAGCAGTTTACACAGCAAACACACAGCATATGCTTGAACCAAATTACCATGTCTCAAAGTCTCTGGGGAGTAGTCCTCCATCAAATCAAGGATGAGGCCTTCGGTCAGAGGCCCTTGGTACAGTAATTCATTATCCAATGACAGTGTCCAAGCCTCTGGACTATCAGTCGGCTGCTTGGGGTGGTCAGAGCCCTTCAGCCTTTCTTCTGTACCTTCAGTGTGCAGAGTGGGCTACAGTAAGTCCTGCATATCCAGTGTAACCAGTCATGGATTCCCAGTGATTCAGTCAGGGATCTACATACCAGTATCAGCCAGGAGTGTCCATTCATGTTACTCAGGGGGAGGGCCATGGTCAGTCCTCAGTCCTGGAGTTAGCTCAATGAATGTCAAGGGAAGCCATCAGGGGCCACTATTGTGGTAAGGAAGTTGGCAAGGTAAGATGTGAAGATTGGAGGCATCATGCTGGGATGCTGAGGAGACATCAGTTGTGAAGGGGAAACAGAGCAAATCAGGATGGGGGCAATAATGTATTGGAAGACATGGGTTACTGTAGAAAGTGGGGGCTGTGGTGTTTTTGACCATCATAATCACCCTGATTTCAGTGGGGATCGGGGGTGCACCATGGTTGGCATAATTAAGCTGAAGTGTACATTGGACATTGTGAGGAAAAGAAGAACTTCCTTAGACAGGCATCTAACATGGTTTGAGGCTAAGGATAGGTAACCTATGTAGCTTGGTTGCTAAACACCGGTGGGGCATTTATGAATGTGCACTTTGCATGACATTTCATTGCATTGAGCCCTGAGAAGCATTTCATTTGGATTTCTCTCCTAGTATATGCATAATGAAGGGTGACTGAGGGCTGGCAGAGCCTGACCTGGGACATGGCTAGGATTGATGTTGATGCCAGGAATCCTGGGAAGTGCTGGTAATGGTGTCTACGTCTGGCTTTGGCTAAAGGGAAGATGGGACAAGCGGAGTACTGTAGATGCACAGTGAATGACTAATAAACCGGTTTTAGAGAACGTATGAGAAATCTCATTAGAGTTCAGGAAGAGAAACCCTCATGAAACTTGCCAGCATTAGCACTTAGCCAATTTCTGATAAACATTTTACGCAAGATGATTGTATGGACTAAACCCTACTTTCAGATAACAATGTGTTAATTTGACTAAGTTTTTTTTAAGGTGATAATAGGTAAAACAGCAGTTGATAGAGGTTTTGTTATAATTTGTAGTTTGTCAGTTACTATGAAAGTTAATGTTTTAAGAAAATTTAACTTTTGGGCAGAAATAACTGTGCGGTACATTGTGCTGTTGGATACCCCTGACTTCCTCTGCTCACTTCCTCAAATCCACAGGCTTAAACTTCCTCTAAGGCTCTCTCCTATACTAACTCTGAACTTACCTCTTCCTTTTGTTTCTCTCTTCGTAAAGGTGTATGAGGAAGGAAAACTTGGCTATTCTCACTAAACACCTGACCACCCAACCTTCCTTCCTTAGCTCTTAGCTGATGTTTTCATCGTCCTCTCTCCTTCAGTCCTTTTTAAGTCTGTAACTGTCACTGCTTTCTACAGACAAACACTTGATTCCTCTGTCTTCGCAAATTCCTATTCTGTCTAAAGCTCTATTTCCTCTTCAAAATCCTTGAATATGTTGCTGCCTCTTAAATCTCAGCTAATCTTTTTCCTAAAGCTCTGTGTTTGAATCCCTCTAAATAGATGTCTATCCCCTGCTCAGTACTGAAAAGGTTCATATCCAAGTCACAAATATCATCATATGTAACTGTGACAAAGATAAACTACTCTTCAACAGGTCTGGCAGCATCTGTGGAGAGAAAGCAGAGTCAATGTTTTAAGTCCAGTAACCCTTCATCTAGCTAGAGATTGTAGCTAGAGAAAGGTGGTATATAGGCTGAAGCTGGAAATGTGTTGCTGGAAAAGCGCAGCAGGTCAGGCAGCATCCAGGGAACAGGAGAATCGACGTTTCGGGCATAAGGAATGAGGAAAGTGTGTCCAGCAGGCTAAGATAAAAGGTAGGGAGGAGGGACTTGGGGGAGGGGCGTCGGAAATGTGATAGGTGGAAAGAAGTCAAGGTGAGGGTGATAGGTCAGACTGGGGTGGGGGCGGAGAGGTCGGGAAGAAGATTGCAGGTTAGGAAGGCGGTGCTGAATTCGATGGATTTGACTGAGACAGGGTGGGGTGAGGGGAAAAGAGGAAACTGGTGAAATCCGAGTTCATCCCTTGTGGTTGGAGGGTTCCTAGGCGGAAGATGAGGCGTTCTTCCTCCAACCGTCATTTTGTTGTGGTCTGACGATGGAGGAGTCCAAAGACCTGCATATCCTTGGTGGAGTGGGAGGGGGAATTGAAATGTTGAGCCACAGGTTGGTTGGGTTGGTTGGTCCGGGTGTCCCAGAGGTGTTCTCTGAAACGCTCCGCAAGTAGCCGGCCTGTCTCCCCAATATAGAGGAGGCCACATCGGGTGCAGAGGATGCAATAGATGATGTGTGTGGAGGTGCAGGTGAATCTGTGGCGGATATGGAAGTTTCCTTTGGGGCCTTGGAGGGAGGTGAGGGGGGAGGTGTGGGCGCAAGTCTTGCACCTCCTGCGGTTGCAGGGGAAGGTGCCGGGAGTGGAGGTTGGGTTGGTGGGGGGAGTGGATCTGACGAGGGAGTCACGGAGGGAGTGGTGTTTACGGAATGCTGATAGGGGAGGGGAGGGAAATATATCCTTGGTGGTGGGGTCCGTTTGAAGGTAGCGGAAATGACGGCGGATGATGCGCTGTACATGGAGATTGGTGGGGTGGTAGGTGAGGACCAGTGGGGTTCTGTCCTGGTGGCGGTTGGAGGGGCGGGGCTCAAGGGCGGAGGAGCGGGAAGTGGAAGAGATGCGGTGGAGGGCATCGTCGACCACGTCGGGGGGGAAATTGCGGTCCTTGAAGAAGGAGGCCATCTGGGTTGTGCGTTTTTGGATATAGGCTGAAGGTTGGTGAGTGGTATGGAAGGAGGGAGAGGGGAAGGAGTAAATAATAGGTGGAGGTGAAGCTCTGGCAGAATGAACAGCAATTGAGCAGATAAAGGAGTGCATAATGGTGTAGTAGAGGGAAAATAAAGATTCTAATGTGGACTGTTAATGGGTGAAAATGTGATGAAAATAGCCCATATCATGACAAGGTCTGGGGCTGAGTAAAGGATATGGTTGGAGGTGTTCAGGCCCTAAGAATATTGAACTCCATATCGAGTCCTGAAGGTCTGCGGTGTTCCCAAGGAGAAAGTAAGAAGCTATTCTTCCAGCTTGCCCTGAGTCTCACTGGAGCACTGCAGTAAGCCAGTTGGCCAGGAATTATGATTGTGTGTTGAAGTGGTAAGGCACTGGAAACTCAAGGTCATTTTTATTAGCCATAATGGGTGGCACTCTGGCGCAGTGGTTAGCACTGCTGCCTCACAGTAATAGGGTCCCAGGTTCGAATCCAGCCTCGGGCGACTGTCTGTGTGAAGTTTGCACATTCTCCCTGCGTCAGTGTGGGTTTCCTCCAGGTGCTCTGGTTTCCTCCCACAGTCACAAAGATGTGCAGGCCAGGTAAATGGGCAATGTTAAATTGCCCATAGTGTTAGGTGCATTAGTCAGAGGGAGGTGTATCTGGGTGGGTTGCTCTTCGGAGGGTCGGTGTTGTCTTGTCAGGCCGAATGGCTTGTTTACGCACTGCAGGGAATCTAATCTAATTTTTACAGACAGATTATAGGTGTTCTGCAAAGCAATTGCCCAGTATGTGTTTTATCTTCCCAATGTAGACATTGTGAGCAGTGAATACAGTAGACTAGATTGAGTAAAGCTGCTTAAATAGCTGCTTCACCTGGAAGGTGTCTGGAACCTTGGACAGTGAGGGAGAAAGTAAACAGGAAGTTGTTACACCTTCTGTGATTTCATGGGAGGTGCTTTAAAGGTGTAGGAAGGCATTGGGAATGGATGAGGACCTCATTCCTTAGTTACTGACCCCGTCACTCTCTCTGGAAACTGTTTGAGACAGAATCAGACTGGTCATTACCTGGATGCCTTATTTAACCTTGAGCTTCCAGCCATTCATCTATATCATCTCTAAAACCAACCATACCCATTTCCACAATGTCATCAGACTATTTAGCTTACTTTCTGTAGAAGTCCTCATCCATTATTTCTTAACAGTTTGAACTTACACCTAAACAGGCTTCGATGCTTTGTAAACATGTTCATCAAAAACTTCAACCTAATTTATACCAAGATCCATTTACCCATCATCAACGAAAATTGAAGGGTGTAGATAAGATAGGAGTAGGGAGGTTGTTTCCACTGGTGGGAGAAACTAGAATTAAGGGCATAGCCTCAAAATAAGGGGGAACAGATTTTGGACCATATTGAGGAGGAACTTCTTCACCCAAAGATGTGTGCATCTGTGGAATTCCTGGCCCAGTGCAGCAGTTGAGGCTGCCTTGTAGAATGTTTTTAAGGCAAAGGTAGATTTTTGAACAGTAAAGCAATTAAGGGTTATGGTAAGCTGACAGGTAAATGCAGCTGCGTTTATGAAAAGATCAGCCATGACTATGGCTTGATGGACCAGATGGCCTGGTCCTGCTTCTATTTCTTACGTTCTCGTTCCTGTGCTTTCTAATCTATATTGTTTCCCAGTTAAGCACTGCCAAATCTCACCGAGGTATCTCCATGCCTTTGATTCTGTTTATGTATCTCTGATTTGAATCACTTTACTATTTGTGGTCATTCCTCCAGCTGTTGATGTCCTTACCTTTGGAATTCCCTCTGTAAAGCTGCCCACCTCCTACTGGTCTGTCTTCCTGAAGGCAATCCTGAAAACCTGCCTCTTTGAAACATTCGATCATTTGGAGCAATATCTCTTTCTTTGTTTGTGTTAAATTTTGTTATATAATTTACCGGATATTGTCCAGACTCAGGAGTTTTAGTTATGAAGGGAGATTGGGACTGGAGTTGTTTTTCTTGTGGTATGATTGCGATATATAAAATTGATGGGCGCGGCCAGATGGGAACTTTTACCTTTGGTGAAGGGACCAATGACCAGGAACATATCTTTTTAAGGTAAGGGCAGAGGTTTAGAGAAGATTTGAAGAAAAAATTTTGACTCGAGGAGGTGGGGACTTGGAACTCTCTGCCAATAAGAATGACAAAGTCATAAACCCTCATAACATTTAACATTTAGATGTGCACTTTACACCGACTTATCGCAATTGGTTTTAATCAGCCAACCTGCTGCTATGATGTATAACAATGACAGCCTTTAGAATTGTAGCGATGTACAGCATGGCAACAGACCCATGGGTCCACTCGTCCATGCCTAAATATCCTAATTGATCTAGTGCCATTTGAGCATTTGGCCCATATCCCTCTTAAAACCCTGCTATTCATATACCCATCCAGATGTCTTTTATGTGTTGTAATTATACCAGCTTCCACCATTTCCCCAGGCAGCTCATTCCATATGCGCCTCACCGTTTGTGTGAAAAAGGTGTCCCTTAGGTCCCTTTTAAATCTTTGCCCTCTCACCTTAAACCTATGCCCTCTAGTTTTGGACTCTCTCAATCCTGGGGAAAAGACCTTGTCTATTTACCCCATCCATGCCCCTCGTGATTTTATAAACCTCAGTCTCCGACCCTCCAGGGAAATAGCCACAGCCTCTTGAGCCTCTCCTTAATGCTTCAACCCTGGCAACATCCTTGTAAATCTTTCCTAATCCCTTTCAAATTTCACAGCATCCTTTGTAAATGAGGGAGATCAGAATTGAACACAATATTCCAAAAGTGGTCTATTCGATGTCCTGTATAGCCACAACATGACCTTCCAACTCCTAACATCAATGCACTGATCAACAAAGGAAAGCATATCAAATGTCGTCTTCACTATCCTATCTACCTGCGACTCTGCTTTCAAGGAACAATGCACCTGCACTCCAAAGTCTCTTTGTTCAGCAACATTCACCAGGACTTTTATCATTAGGTGTATAAGTCCTGCCCTGATTTGCCTTTCCAAATGCAGCACCTCACATTTATCTAAACTAAACTCCATCTGCCACTCCTCCAGCCAATTGGCCCATCTGATCAAGGTCCTATTGTACTCTTGAGGTAACCTTCTTCACTGTCCACTTCACCTCCAATTTTCATGTCACCTATGAACTTACCAGCCATACCTCCTATTTTTACATCCAAATCACTTACAAGTCATGGGCTTCCAGTATGAAAGGCAACTCTCCACCACCACCCTCTGTCTTCTACCTTCGATGCAGTTTTATATCCAACTGGTTAGTTCTCCCTGTATTCCATGGATCTAACCTTGCTAACCACTCTACCTTGTTGAACGCCTTACTGAAATCCACATGATCACGTCCACTGCTCTGCCCTCATCAATCCTCTTTCTTGCATTTTTTTTAAGTTGTAATAAAGTTAGTGAGTCACAATTTCCCACACTCTAAGCCATGTTGACTATCCCGAATTAATCCTTACCTTTCCAAATACTTGTAAATCCAGTTCCTCGGGATTCCCTCCAACAGCTGACCCACCACTGACATCCGGCTCACCGGTCTATAGTTCCCTGGCTTTTCCTTACCACCTTTCTTAAATAGTGGCACCAGATTAGCCAATCTTCAGACTTCTAGCACCTTACCTCTGTCTATTGATGATAGAAATACTTCAGCTGGGGGCCCACCATTCACTTCCCTACATTACACTTGATCAGGTCCTTTATTCCTTTATAAAGTTGGAATTTATCCATTTTTATGCGTTTTAAGACATCCAGCACCACCACCTCTGTAATATGGACATTTTTTCAAGATGTTGCTATTTATTTTCAAATGTTCTCCATCTTCCATAACCTTCTGTACAGTAAACACTGAGGCAAAATACTTATTTAATATCTTCCCCCATCTCCTGCGGTTCCACACAGAGGCTGCCTTGCTGTTCTTTAAGGGGTCCTGTTCTCTTCCTTGTTACTCTTTTGTCCTTAATGTATTTGCAGAATCCCTTTTGGATTCTCCTTAACCATATTTGGCAAAGCTATCTCGTGGTTTGCCATCTTGACTTCCCTCTTAAGTATACTCCTACTGCCTTTATACTCTTTTGGGTATCACTCACTCCCTGCTGTTTATACTTGACATATGCTTCCATCTTTTTCTTGACCATTTGTACTACATTTGGCATGTGACAAACCCCATCAACACTATTAAACCTGATTTTTACAGGGGAGTTGAATTTCTTCCAATGCATAGAAATGGAGGTGTGAGATGATCATCTGACTGGGTTATACTGCCATTCTTAAGTTAAAGTATTACACTGCTGCAGAATTGGTATTAAAACCACATTTCTACCAGAATCAGTCAACACAGTCAGGGAATCATGGTGAAAGAATGGGGGATGTTGAAACATTTTTTGGAGCTGCAAGAAAATGAGGCACAGCCTGCTATGTTTGAAGACCTATTGTGAAACTTGAAAGGGTTCAGAAAGGATTTACAAGGATGTTGCCAGGGTTGGAGGATCTGAGCTACAGGGAGAGGCTGAACAGACTGGGCCTGTTTTCCCTGGAGCGTCGGAGGCTGAGGGGTGACCTTGTAGAGGTTTACAAAATTGAGGGGCATAGGATAAATAGTCAAAGTCTTTTCCCTGGGGTCGGGGAGACCAGAACTAGAGGGCATAGGTTTAGGGTGAGAGGGGAAAGATATAAAAGAGACCTAAGGGGCAACTTGTTCACGCAGAGGGTGGTACGTGTATGGAATGAGCTGCCAGAGGATGTGGCGGAGGCTGGTACAATTGCAACATTTAAGAGGCATTTGGATGGGTATATGAATAGGAAGGGTTTGGAGGGATATGGGCCAGGTGCTGGTAAGTGGGACTAGATTGGGTTGGGATATCTGGTCGGCATGGACGGGTTGGACCGAAGGGTCTGTTTCCATGCTGTACATCTCTGACTCTATGAGCTGAATGTCATTTAACTTTTAGATTAAAGAGTAACTTGTACACTAAAAATACCCAGTGTCACTGGCCAAATTTCATTCTGATAACATAGCTTGTCTCTGCTCTTGCCTCAGCCCATCTGTTTTTTCAAATCTTCATCTATGCCTTTGTCATCTCTGAACACAGCTATTCCAGTGCTTCCTGGTGAGTCTGTCAGGTTTCCATCTCTGAACACGCTCATTCAAAACTCTAAACTCGGCGAACTTGCTATTAGTCTGTCCAAATCCTGATCACTTCATTATCGTCGTGCTTGGTGACCTGCATTTACTCCTAATCAATCTTTTGAAAAATTCTTGTTAATGTGTGGTTTTGTATTTGTTAGACTGTGTAAGCCGCACCAGTTAATCGGGTTCTTCTGACTCAGTTTGTCTTGAAACTTCTTTACAAAACTAATGATTTACACAACTCCCAAACCTCTGACTTAAGATGAAGTTTGGGTTTTGTGCTTACTGATGGTGTATGTTACACCCTGGTGATGGAAACAATTAGTTTCAATCTTGTATTATGTCTCAGAATGAATGTCATGTGGATGAAAAGTTTATCTTGATTGTGGAGGTTGATGGAATTGACATGCTTCACGCAGTTTGATTAGTTGATCCATGTCCTTATTTATTCCAGTCCAATATGTGGATTCTGCACCAATGTAACATATGTGTATATGGTATAATTATGTTGTAAGCTTGCAGAATTATGATTTGTTTACAGATGAAGATGACATTCTGGGAAAGTCCTTGCTTGTCTCCGAATGACCAGAGTGAATGTACTCTGTAGAGTTTGAGTGAAAGGAGATCTAACTGAGATGTATAAAATGTGAAAGGTGATTGACAAAGTAGCCAGAGGATGTTTCTTCATATGGGGCAAGCTACAATGAGCAGTTGTGCTTTTAGAAAAAGGAGTAGCAGGTGTAAAACAAATGAGGAGAAGCTACTTCTCTCAATGGATTATGAAGTCATAACCTCAGTGTGTGTGGTGGATGCTGGGACATGGTGTAAATTTAAGGAGGATATAGACAGATTTTTAATTAGTAATGGGTTGAAGGATTATGGAGAGCTGGCAGGAAAGTGGATATGAGACCGAGCTGAGATCAGCCATGACCGTATCAAATGGCAGAACAGGCTCCTAGAATTGCCTACTCTAGCTCCTAGTTCTTATGTTCTTATCGTCTGCAATCTGTTAGGTGCATTCAAGTCAGCTGTTGCTGATAATTTACTTGAGTTGCTGTGGCTGGTCGTCACCTTCTGAATCTATTTTGTTTGGCTTCAAATGTTAAAATTACTCTCTAGTTCAGTTTCAATAGATTTAATGGAATTTATTTTTTTCTTAGTGGGGTTTGTAAGTCAGCTAAGAGGATCAGAGATGGTCATTTAGGAACATTGCTTGTATTGTTCTTCTAAATAGTACCCTTGGATTTTCACAAATAGGTGTGGTGGTAATGGAGGTGCACTAGTAAGAGGTTTTCAGATAATTTCGAACAGCTTGTGGTCTCAATGATGAAATGCTTGCTGAATGTGGATGTATGAAACTGTTGTATTCTGAAATGTAGAACAAGAGTTTCTCTTTATATGTTTGTATAATGAGCCTGAACTGGCCGAAGGACAATAGGCTTGTGATTGTTTAGTAGACATGCTCTGAAGCCTTTCTGAAATGCATCTTTTTGAATGTAATGAATTGGGAAGATCAACAATATTGAAGTACACATTTACTGCGTGGTGGGGCATGTGATGAGAGATTTAAAAATGTGCTGGTGATCTTTCTGCCTTGCATAGTGTGTTTTTGCAGAGAGGATTAAGAACATATAGAGCTAAAAAGTTAAAGAAATGGAGACAACTTTTTTAGTCTTGTGGTATAAGTGTACCTCCGATAAGTATTCTATTTTGGTAAGATAAAATATTTTTAAGAGTAGATTTAAAGAAATTTATTTGATTCATATTGATTTGACACTGCTCTATCATTGAAAAGAAGACATGTTTGCTTGCTGATGCCATGAACTGATGGTGCTTTATGTCATGTTAATGTTTTAATCTTCTAAGAACTGTGATGCCATCAGTGAAACCAAAATAACCTATTAGATTCTCACTGATACAGTCAATATATTGTTGGAATATGTCCTAGCTGATGGATAATCCACACAGTAATCTGAGGAAACTGTATCTATCAAAAAGTAGTCATTCCTATAATTTCAGGAAAGGTGCACAGACCGATATTCATTCTTCGCAGTATGCATGGGAAAGTACTTGTCACCTTGATCATGGGATAAAGTTTGTCCAGTATAGGAATTTTTTTCGTGCTGTCTTCAATCATCTTGGATCTAAGCATTCATGTATAGTGCTGTTATTCTTCAAAACAATAATGAAGCAGCACCAATTGAAATGACGCTTGAATTCCTGGGTGCTGCTGCTTTGGATCATGGAATACAATTTCATTTTGACCATTTCTTGAACGTGAATGTTGCACTTTAAAAGGAGAGTTAATGCTGAGATAGTCATCATTTTTCAGATATAAACTGCATTTTTCATTAAAGTTGCATTCAAACTGATCAGGATTAACATTAGTCAGGTGATGGATAGACTCTCTTGTGACCTGGTGTGTTTGCTAACTCATGGATTGAAATAATAAATAGATTCATGCTGCTAGAATGTATAAGATTAATCTGTTTCTATTATACAAATTTGTTTCACATCTGTTTCGAGAATCTAGCAGTTATGACAAATAACGGCTATGTATGGGATTTCTTTTTAATTTGTTTGTGGGAAGTGGGCTTTGCTGGCAAGCCCAACATTTATAGCCCATCTCCAAGCCTTGGAGCTGAATGGCTTGCTAGGCCATTTCAGAGACACAAGAGTCAACCACATTACTGTGGATTTGGAGTCATATGTTGGCCAGGCCAGATAGGAACAACAGATTTCCTTCCCTAAACATTATTAAACCAGATGGGTTTTTATAATGATCAATGATTACATCACTGCCTTCAGCTAACTTTTCAATTCCAGGTTTTCATTGAAATTAAATTTCGCCATCTGGCACGGTTTGTTTCAAACCCATGTCCCCAGAACTGTGGTACCTTGAATCCCTCATTCATTGTCCAGTGATATTGCCACTGCCTCACAATTATATCGGACTCTTTGGAAGCAGCTTATTTTGTGTGGACTTCGCCATGCAGTGCCAATTCTGTGTACATCTGTAATGCATAAAGGGATGATATTTGCAATTGCATCAGCCTCGATCTTGGCATAACAACCTTGTGGTTCATTCCTTTCAGGGTATATCACTTAGATCAGGGTAAAGGCTTCAATTATTCTAATAACATTTATACAGTATGTCAATTGATCACATGTACTGTCTGAATAAGGATGCAGTTACTAGTTTAGCTTTGTTGAAATGTGGCATGGACAGAATGTTTGAAGCTTCTTTGTCTTTTTAGATTAGATTAGATTACTTTACAGTGTGGAAACAGGCCCTTCGGCCCAACAAGTCCACACCGACCCGCCGAAGCGCAACCCACCCAGACCCATTCCCCTACATTTACCCCTGCACCTCACACTACGGGCAATTTAGCATGGCCAATTCACCTGACCTGCACATTTTTGGACTGTGGGAGGAAACCGGAGCACCCGGAGGAAACCCACGCAGACACTGGGAGAATGTGCAAACTCCAGACAGTCAGTCGCCTGAGGCGGGAATTGAACCCGGGTCTCTGGCGCTGTGAGGCAGCAGTGCTAACTGCTGTGCTACCGTGCCGCCCACGGTGGCACAGTGTTCCTTGCTTGAGCCTCTTCACACTCTACTGTTGGACCATTGTGTTGTAGCTTCAGTTTCTGTGAATGATTGATTGGATTTCTTCTATATTTTTAGCCTCTTTGACATATTCAAGTTATGTTCTTTGATACTGTACACTGACTTGGGTGAGACTGTCATCCTCATTGATGGCTACAGTAATTGTTCCAAAGTTAAGCACTTGCCGAAGCTACTGGCCAGTAACTTTTCTTCCATATTCCAACTTTTGTTTAGCACAGCATTGATTCTTCTTTGTGTTTGTGCAGAAATGTCTTCCAAAAAGATTTGATGGGTGTTGAAGCATGACTACTTCCATCTGCCTTTCAGCTAAATTAGCTTTAACAGAATCACATTCTGCACCTTTGCATCAACATCTGCCTATGAATTAATTGATTGCCTCAAACAGTAAGCTGTTCTTCTGAAGAGTGGTATCAGTGATATTTGTGGTTATCAGCAGATGTAATGGAGAATTTTATTCTCCTCAACCCTAAGTGCCCAATGTAAGAAGGAGTTCTGCTGCCTGGCATTCTTTGTCAGCTGACCACTGATCTACGACTTTGTTTCCTTGAAATAACTCAAATAACTGACAGTGATTGGCATTCCATCAACATGCTTTTGTGCTTCCTTTCCATCTGTTTGCTCTTTAAAATGCCAATGTAAGAATCTGTTGTAGTACAGTGCTTTTCTAAGTTTTTGTTTGTTCTCTTTTCTAAAATATATGCTGCTGCCCCTTTACGAATTTCAGGTTTGTGTTAGCATGATTTTGCCTACAGATGGCATTTATGTCAAAAAAAAAAGTGCGATACAGGTTTTTTTTGAAGGTTTTGTGCTCATTTTGGGAAAAGCGAATCATAGACTTGAACGCCATCTGGACGCAGGTAAGCCATTTTAATGTAATTTTTTTTCCCCAATGAATGATTTACATAGGCCAGGTTGATCCTTTTAGCACTTGTAATAACTGTTTTAGAACATAGAACATAGAAGAATACAGCGCAGTACAGGCCCTTGGGCCCTCGATGTTGCGCCGATCCAAGCCCACCTAAACTACACTAACCCACTATCCTCCATATACCTATCCAATGCCCTCTTAAATGCCCATAAAGAGGGAGAGTCCACCACTGTTACTGGCAGGGCATTCCATGAACTAACGACTCGCTGAGTGAAGAACCTACCCCTAACATCAGTCCTATATCTACCCCCCCTTAATTTAAAGCTATGCCCCCTTGTAATACCCGACTCAATACGCGGGAAAGGGTTCATACTGTCGACCCTATCTAACCCCCTAATCATCTTGTACACCTCAATCAAGTCACCCCTAAACCTTCTTTTCTCTAGTGAAAACAGCCCCAAGTGCCTCAGTCTTTCCTCATACGATTTTCCTTCCATACCAGGCAACATCCTGGTAAACCTCCTCTGCACCCGTTCCAATGCCTCCACATCCTTCCTATAGTATGGCGACCAAAACTGCACACAATATTCCAGATGCGGCCGTACCAGAGTATTATACAACTGCATCATGACCTCAGGACTCCGGAACTCAATTCCTCTACCAATAAAAGCCAGTACGCCATATGCCTTCCTCACCGCACTATTTACCTGGGTGGCAACTTTCAGAGATCTGTGTACATGGACACCAAGATCCCTCTGCTCATCCACACTACCAAGTATCCGACCATTAGCCCAGTACCCCATCTTTTTGTTATTCTTCCCAAAGTGAATCACCTCGCACTTAGCTACATTGAATTCCATCTGCCACCTTTCTGCCCAGCTCTGCTGCTTCTCTATATCCTGCTGTAACCTGCCACATGCTTCCTCACTGTCAACAACTCCTCCGACTTTCGTATCATCCGCAAACTTGCTCACCCAACCTTCTAACCCCTCTTCCAGGTCATTTATAAAAATGACAAACAGCAATGGTCCCAAAACAGATCCTTGCGGAACACCGCTAGTGACGGCACTCCATGAAGAAACTTTGCCATCAACTACTACCCTCTGTCTTCTTCCATCCAGCCAATTCCTAATCCAAACCTCCAACTCACCCTCAATGCCATATCTCCGTATTTTCTGCAGTAGCCTACCATGGGGAACCTTATCAAACGCCTTACTAAAATCCATATATACCACATCTACCGCTTTCCCCTCATCAACCTCCTTCGTCACCTTTTCAAAGAATTCAATAAGGTTTGTGAGGCACGACTTGCCCTTCACAAAACCATGCTGACTATCCTTGATCACATTATTCCTATCTAGATGTGCATAAATCCTATCCCTTACAATTCTCTCTAAGACTTTGCCCACAACAGAAGTGAGACTCACCGGCCTATAGTTACTAGGGCTATCCCTACTCCCCTTTTTGAACAAGGGAACCACATTTGCTATCCTCCAGTCTTCTGGCACTACTCCTGTAGACAAAGAGGACATAAAAATCAAGGCCAATGGCTCTGCAATCTCCTCCCTTGCTTCCCAGAGAATCCTAGGATAAATGCCATCAGGCCCAGGGGACTTATCTATTTTCACCCTTTCCAGAATTTCCAACACCTCTTCTCTACATACCTCAAAGCCATCCATTCTACTTATTTGTGCCTCAGTATTCTCTTCGACAACAATGCCCTGTTCCTGAGTGAATACTGAAGAAAAGTATTCATTCAGTGTCTCCCCAATCTCCTCCGCCTCCACACGCAACTTCCCCCTACTATCCTTGACTGGACCTATTCCTACCCTAGTCATTCTTTTATTCCTAACATACCTATAGAAAGCCTTAGGGTTTTCCCTAATCCTATCTACTAAGGACCTTTCATGTCCCCTCCTTGCTGCTTTTAGCTCTCTCTTCAGGTCCTTCCTGGCTACCCTATAACTCTCAATCGCCCCAATTGAACCTTCACGTCTCATCTTGAGATAGGCCGCCCTCTTCCATTTAACAAGGGATTCCAATTCCTTATTAAACCACGGCTCCCTCGCACGACCCTTTCCTTCCTGCCTGACAGGAAGGAAATTGGATTTAAATTGGATCACCACTAGCCTCTTATGCTTTTATTCTTTGAGAGAGAGAGAGAGAGAGAGAAAGAAAGAGAGAGCTGAAGAGGTGGAGAACTCCCCTTGTCTCTATGTGCTTCAGTATAGGTTTGTAGTCTTTAGTCTTATTTATCAGCTGTGAACTTGGACAGATTGGATGTCTATTAGGAAAAAAAGACTTTTCACAACTTTCAGAATGTTATGACTTTTTTTGTTTAGCTTTCAGCTTTCAGCTTCCACCTGTTGGCACTAACTAGTCGCCATGACTTACTACCAATATAGAGTCATAGAGATGTACAGCACGGAAACAGACCCTTCGGTCCAACCCGTCCATGCCGACCAGATATCCCAACCCAATCTAGTCCCACCTGCCAGCACCCGGCCCATATCCCTCCAAACCCTTCCTATTCATATACCCATCCAAATGCCTCTTAAATGTTGCAATTGTACCAGCCTCCACCACATCCTCTGGCAGCTCATTCCATACACGTACCACCCTCTGCGTGAAAACGTTGCCCCTTAGGTCTCTTTTATATCTTTCCCCTCTCATCCTAAACCTATGCCCTCGAGTTCTGGTCTCCCCGACCCCAGGGAAAAGACTTTGTCTATTTATCCTATCCATGCCCCTCATAATTTTGTAAACCTCTATAAAGTCACCCCTCAGCCTCCGATGCTCCAGGGAAAACAGGCCCAGCCTGTTCAGCCTGTCCCTGTAGTTCAGATCCTCCAACTCTGGCAACATTCTTGTAAATCTTTTCTGAACCATTTCAAGTTTCACAACATCTTTCCAATAGGAAGGAGACCAGAATTGCACGCAATATTCCAACAGTGGCCTAACCACTGTACAGCCGCAACATGACCTCCCAACTCCTGTACTCAATATACCCATTTTAAACAGGTATGCTGGTTTGGAAAATGTAGGGGGTGATGGATTCTCAGGGGAACATAGCACAAACAGCCAAGTTCCTGGTATTGAGACTGGCTCTAATGCCACGAGTGGTACGTCGGCTTCCAAGAGATCAGTTGTGTTCAGGGATTCTGTAGTCAGAGGTACAGACAGTCGTTTCTGTGGCCAGCAGAGAAAAATCAAAATGGTGTGTTGTTTCCCTGGTGCCAGGATCAAGGATGTCTCAGAGAGGGTGCAGAATGTTCTCACAGGGGAGAGGGGCCAGCAGGAGGTCATTGTCCACATTTGGAACCAACGACGTTAGAAGGAAGAGATTGAGAATCTGAAGGGAGATTACAGAGATTTAAAAAGGAGGTCCTCAAGGGTAATAATATCTGGATTACCCCCAGTGCTACGAGCTAATGAGGGCAGGAATAGGAGGATAGAGCAGATGAATGCATGGCTGAGGAGCTGGTGTATGGGAGAAGGATTCACACTTTTGGATCATTGGAATCTCTTTTGGGGTAGAAGTGACCTGTACAAGAAGGATGGATTGCACCTAAATTGGAAGGGGACTAATATACTGGCAGGGAAATTTGCTAGAACTGCTTGGAAGGATTTAAACTAGCAAGGTTGGGGGGTGGGACCCAGGAAAATAGTGAGGAAAGCGATCGATCTAAGACGGGTACAGCTTAGAACAGAAGTGAGTCAGAGGCAGGGACAAGGTAGGACTAATAAAATAAACAGCATTTATTTCAATGCAAGGGGCCTAACAGGGAAGGCAGATGAACTCAGGGCATGGTTAGGAACATGGGAGTGGGATATCATAGCAATTACGGAAACATGGCTCAGGGATGGGCAGGACTGGCAGCTGAATGTTCCAGGATACAAATGCTGCAGGAAGGATAGAAAGGGAGGCAAGAGAGGAGGGGGAGTAGCATTTTTGATAAGGGATAGCATTACAGCCTTGCTGAGGGAGGATATTCCCGGAAATACATCCAGGGAAGTTATTTGGGTGGAACTGAGAAATAAGAAAGGGATGATCACCTTATTGGGATTGTATTATAGACCCCCCAGTAGTCAGAGGGAAATTGAGACACAAACTTGGAAGGAGATCTCAGCTATCTGTAAGAATAATAGGGTAGTCATGGTAGGGGATTTTAACTTTCCAAACATCGACTGGGACTGCCATAGTGTTAAAGGTTTAGATGGAGAGGAATTTGTTAAGTGCGCACAAGACAATTTTCTGATTCAGTATGTGGATGTACCTACTAGAGAAGGTGCAAAACGTGACCTACAGTTGGGAAATAAGGCAGGGCAGGTGACTGAGGTGTCAGTCGGGGAGCACTTTGGGGCCAGTAACCATAATTCTATTTGTTTTAAAATAGTGATGGAAAAGGTTAGATCAGATCTAAAAATTGAAGTTCTAAATTGGAGAAAGGCCAATTTTGACGGTATTAGGCAAGAACTTTCAAAAGCTGATTGGAGGCAGATCTTCGCAGGTAAAGGGATGGCTGGAAAATGGGAATCCTTCAGAAATGAGATAACAAAGTATATTCCTGTTAGGGTGAAAGTGAAGGCTGGTAGGTATAGGGAATGCTGGATGACTAAAGAAATTGAGGTGGAAATGTGTTGCTGGAAAAGCGCAGCAGGTCAGGCAGCATCTAGGGAACAGGAGGATCGACGTTTCGGGCATTAGCCCTTCTTCAGGAATGGGAAACGTCGATTCTCCTGTTCCCTAGATGCTGCCTGACCTGCTGCGCTTTTCCAGCAACACATTTCCATCTCTGATCTCCAGCATCTGCAGACCTCACTTTCTCCTTAAAGAAATTGAGGGTTTGGTTAAGAAAAAGAAGGAAGCATATGTCAGGTACAGACAGGATAGATCGAGTGAATCCTTAGAGTATAAAGGAAGTAGGAATATACTTAAGAGGAAAATCAGGAGGGCAAAACGGGGACATGAGATAGCTTTGGCAAATAGAATTAAGGAGAATCCAAAGGGGTTTTACAAATACATTAAGGACAAAAGGGTAACTAGGGAGAGAATAGGGCCCCTCAAAGATCAGCAAGGCGGCCTTTGGGTGGAACCACAGAAAATGGGGGAGATACTAAATGAATATTTTGCATCAGTATTTACTGTGGAAAAGGATATGGAAGATATAGACTGTAGGGAAATAGATGGTGACATCTTGCAAAATGTCAAGATTACAGAGGAGGGAGGTGCTGGATGCCTTGAAACAGTTAAAGGTGGATAAATCCCCAGGACCTGATCAGGTGTACCCAAGAACTCTGTGGGAAGCTAGAGAAGTGATTGCTGGGCCTCTTGCTGAGATATTTGTATCATCGATAGTCACAGGTGAGGTGCTGGAAGACCTGGAGTTGGCAAACGTGGTGCCATTGTTTAAGAAGGGCGGTAAGGACAAGCCAGGGAGCTATAGACCAGTGAGCGTGACCTCTGTGGTGGGCAAGTTGTTGGAGGGAATCCTGAGGGACAGGATGTACATGTATTTGGAAAGGCAAGGACTGATGAGGGATAGTCAACATGGCTTTGTTCGTGGGAAATCATGTCTCACAAACTTGATTGAGTTTTTTGAAGAAGTAACAAAGAAGATTGATGAGGGTAGAGCAGTAGATTGATCTGTATGGACTTTAGTAAGGCATTCGACAAGGTTCCCCATGGGAGACTGATTAGCAAGGTTAGATCTCATGGAATACAGGGAGAACTAGCCATTTGGATACAGAACTGGCTCAAAGGTAGAAGACAGAGGGTAGTGGTGGAGGGTTGTTTTTCAGACTTGGAGGCCTGTGAGCAGTGAAGTGCCACAAGGATTGGTGCTGGGTCCTCTTCTTTTTGTCATTTACATATATGATTTGGATGCGAGCATAAGAGGTACAGTTAGGAAGTTTGCAGATGACACCAAAATTGGAGGTGTAGTGGACAGCGAAGAAGGTTACCTCAGATTACAACAGGATTTTGACCAGATGGGCCAATAGGCTGAGAAGTGGCAGATGGAGTTTAATTCAGATAAATGCGAGGTGCTGCATTTTGGGAAAGCAAATCTTAGCAGGACTTATACACTTAATGGTAAGGTCCTAGGGAGTGTTGCTGAACAAAGAGACCTTGGAGTGCAGGTTCATAGCTCCTTGAAAGTGGAATTGCAGGTAGATAGGATAGTGAAGAAGGCATTTAGAATGCTTTCCTTTATTGGTCAGAGTATAAATATGATTGAGTTTGTGATTTTCTAGATGTTAGTCTTCAACATGTACCACAGATATTGGGTTGTCCTTCAGTTAGATATTTTGACAATGATTTAGGACACTAACTATTTGCAAGGCTGCAATATCATAGACGTACACATGCATATGCTGTATGCTGCATATGCTGAGTGTATGTTACGTACACTTCCAACACTGACTGCATAATGCAGAGAGAGAGAGAGAAACTGTAGGCAAGATGGGTGCTTTTATACTGGAACATCACATGTCATCTATCTTAAGGATATATGTCTATCAAGTTTGGAATAATTGCCATAATGCAGCATTTGTCTTTGGTTTCATGTTCTAGTATGGTTTTGCCTTCCTACTGTTGCAAATATGCCCAGTTCCACAACCCTCTGAGCTATCTATGCTGCACCAATTCTGGTCCCCTCAGCATCTCCAATTTTAATCTTTGGTGCTTGGGTCTTTCAGCTACTTGGGCCCTAAGCTCTGGGATTTGTTCCATATTTGCTCTTTCTCACTGTTATTCTTTAAGATACTGTCTCAAATCTAACTGTTAACTAAGCTTTTGGTCATTTGTCTCCGTATTTCTTAGGACTCAATGTCAAATTTTGTTTGGTAAACACACCTTTTGAAGTATCTTAGGATTTAAAAATTTTATTTAACATGCTGTATGAACCCAGGTTGTTGTAACAATTATCAGTGCTGTGATGTATTGCTTCAATTGTAATGCTGCAGTCGATGTTACTTCAGATAAATAAGTGGGCATTTCAAAAGGTTTTGCTTTTGTTCTTAGCCTGATAAACTGGCAGAGATGTGGCAGTCCCTCACAAGGGGAAATGAAAACAGTTGTTGCCTGATTGCACTGTCACTGCCTTTCAACACTATTTCCTCTTTGATTATTTGAGAAATAGAGTACCGTATAAAGATATTTTATCTTAATTCTTTACAAGATATTTATCTAAAATGACACCAATTGAGGCTAGTTTTCAGGGTGATTATGTGTCCTGTACGTGTATTGATTAGATGTTGGAAGTTATGTGGACATGGTACTGGTTTATATATGACAACTTATGGATAAAAGACTGTTTCACAATTACTACACCTCCTAAGTGTTATGTTCCTTCTCTAATCTTTGTTGCCTGATGCTTGATCCTGCAGGCTTGGACATTGAGCATGTTTTTCAAAAATAAAAATGATCTGTGTAAGAGAGGGTTAATGTCAAGCTGCATTTTCCTCATGTGGAGAATGAACTGACTTCCCTTCCTGAGTTTTCACATTTGTCGTACACCAGCTACACCAGAGTACCTTGAAACAATGTACATCATTGCAGTGTCTAACAGCTAAACCCTGTCAGAAGCACTGTCTTGAAGCCAGCGC
This sequence comes from Chiloscyllium plagiosum, assembly GCF_037043375.1. Classification (NCBI taxonomy): domain Eukaryota; kingdom Metazoa; phylum Chordata; class Chondrichthyes; order Orectolobiformes; family Hemiscylliidae; genus Chiloscyllium; species Chiloscyllium plagiosum. Next base: position 55,003,591 of record NW_028270149.1, on the reverse strand, counting down.
GATGTGACGGGCTGAATTACATGTCATCAATGATAATCCGATTTCTGTTACTCAGCAGCATACTGCTCTTTGGCAAATACATAGTCGGAAGAATAACTTTACATAGAATTGAAACCGTTACACAATTCACAAGTGAAAACATTGTTAAATCTCTTTTTTTAATTTTTAATTGTTTTGTTTGCACTGGGATTTGTGTCTCAAGCTGTGGTGGATAATTGGAAGAATCCCAGAGAAAATCCACCTCCAACTGCCTTAGCACTTGTTGAGTAGGTACAGAGCACATTTTGTAGAACATTTGCGAAAGCAAATTTACAGAGGACTTACCTGCATGGTTAACTGCACAGGGAAGAGACTGAGATGTGTAACCAAATTGGATAGCTCTGACAGAAGTAGAATGGGAATATTTTTTCACTCGATGTAATTCTAAAATGACTTTTAAAAAATTTATTTATTAATCAGAAAATCCACATGATTTATCTGATGGTTGTGCCATCGTGGAGATTGGAATTCCAGCAACTTCTTTCACTTCCTGCTCAGGAACAGTTTAATTAATTGTACGACCCCACATCTGAAATTGTTCCTATCCTGCTCTGTGCAGCAGTACACTATCTTCGCAACATTCAAGGATACAAGATTCATCATAGTCTTATGGATTTCCATTATGCTCTATTTACCAGATAAATATTACTTTGTACAAAAACACCAAAAGAACTGCAGATGCTGCAAATCAGAAACTGATGGAAAAACTCAGCAGGTTTGGCAGCATCTGTGGAGAGAAATCACCTTATCATTTCCGGTCCAGTGACTCCTCTTTCGAATCCAAGAGTACATCGTATAGTGTCCACACTTTAAATGCCTTGATCACAGTTTCAAAACCAATGGGATTCACTGTGTCAGCTTCAGAGCTGGAACTATAAAGTGTAATTATAGTGTCCTTACTATTCGTTTACCAGTGGAAAATTAGATATAAAACTCAGAATTTGCAAACGTGTATGGATTCGTATCACATTACCTGATACATTTTCTCAATTCGAGAAGAAGGGAGTTTTGACAGTGCTATTGAAGAGAGGAGGAGATTCAGCTCACAGAGTTGAGACTATCTATTGAGTGACTGGATTCAGTGACCATCTGTACTTTTTACACCATCATGCTCTGTGAGTGCTCCTCCTTATCAGTAGGCTCTTTGGTGTTAAAAATAAAGAGACAGTATTTATAAATACTAAGGCCCAGCTGAATACACAAGGATTTCAAGAAGTGTCTTCTATTTTAAACGTAAAAAATGATTGCCTGAAGCAGAATTTATTAAAATTTTGTTTTTAGTTTAAAGGGATATGGGCTGTTTGGAGGATGGTTCATCAGTAAACCTTGGTTGATGTAAACTATTATGTTCCTGCTACAGCTCTGAATTTTATCTAACTATATGTCTGTCTCTGTCAGTTTTCTATTTGTGGTGTGCCCACTACCTGCCTGATGTTGCATTTCAGGTATCGCACTTTATAAAGAATCAGACATTCCCATTTTCCTATTGGACTTTCTGCCTTTGGGAAATTTCAATCCCCAGAGAAATAATTGACCTGTCATTGGATCTCAAAGTTCAGATGCCTCTTCACTTGAGCAGCAGAATAATATTTTTTATAATGCTTCTATCTCTGAAATAGCATTCCTAAGAAAGTTGGAAGCTATATGGGCATTCTTACTATGCTGCAGACGAAGAGTGAAAATAGCAGGAGAAAGGAGGAGATCTTTTGTTTTTGAGATTTTAGGAAGAAAGCAACACTGAAAAAAATGCTAAACTCCACAAGTTTGAGTTCCTGGGAAATGTATTCATGTAGTTGTGAAATGGATCATGCTATCAGTTTTCAATGAACTATACAGCAAATTTGTTTAGAGTCTGTACAGTTACACTCTGTTTCATTGTGCTTTCTGTTTTGCAGTGCGAATTGATCAGAGTCCTATGTCCCCTACGGAGACTAAAACTGATAGCGAGGAAGACGATGACTCCCCTAATATATCCTTCGATAGTATTCATGAAAGCAGCTCTGCCATTCTCAATTTATCGGGGTCGATGAGAGAGTAAGTAATGTCACTGTCTGTTGCTGCCTATTAACTTGCTGTTGTAATTATTACATAATCCTAACTGCCAGGATTGCGTACCACACCAGCGACTTTGGCCTTTGTGGTTAATACTGGCCGTGGGCTCACCTCTAGTTATCTGATGTGTGACATGTTGAATTTGTATTTCCACATTATCGAGCCTATGCCTTAAATTAATATTTTGCATAAGTTGGGCACTATGCTATGTTTGTACCTGAAATTTCTGAGAGGGGAACAGGTTCATTCACCAGGTCAAATCCAGTGCCTCCTTGTGAGACCACAACAACACAATAAATATAAAATACATTGTAAATGCAACTTGCTTCTTTTTATAAGGCACAACATTTTGAGAACATGTGTAAGCATGTGCTGTTTTTGAGTTCCTTGGTGGCAGATTGTCTACACTGTGCTGTGTGCACTTCAGGTTGAAAGCCATGATAATGGTTTGAGTGACTGAGCAGAGCTCCTTGCTTTCCTTTCCCCAGGGAGGACTCGGTGTGGCCTATTGACCCAAGCCAGCTGCTGGACGATCCATTTGGGTGAGTGTTTTAGGCAAGCAGCAAAGGAGAGAAACGAGAGAGCAGCTATTTTGTTGTAGCTTTCTGCTTGCATTTATATCGGTCATGGAAGGGGTAACCCATGTGTTTGCAGTCGACAATGTTTCTCAAATTTTCTGGTACCCCTGTGACTTCCCTGATGCTGGGATCTTGGTTCACAGTTGATGTCATGTACAAAGCAGAGGCCAGGAACTTGCTCGTTGTAAGGAGGACTGTCGAAGGCCAGGTCCACTATTTCCTATCTCAAACGTGAAGTAATCCATGAAGCTAATGGCAATGCTAAGGAACTGTGGACATGGGAAACATAGAAAACAGGTGTAGGAGTAGGCCATGTGGCCCTTTGAGTCTGCACCATCATTCAATATTGAATTCAGAAAAGGGAAGAAAATAATAAAAATGGAAAAAGTCATGATGGAGATCAGAAAGGTTGGAAATATAATCCTGCATCAGGCAATGAGTTAGCTGACTGAAAGCAGGGCATCTGATGGGAAACTACTTTTGACTGCAGGATCCCTAGATATGGGGGAAGGGAAAAAAGCAGACTCATATATTATAAAGTAACTCCTGCTGTAAGTCTCTGTGCAGATGTCAGTGAGAAATGCTGATCTCCGATGACTCTGTAGTCGGGTAAATAAGCTGCAGAGGCTTCATGAATATTTCAGAGGAGCTTGGAGAGCAGCTGCCTCTGAAGGTGCGATACCTGTGCAAAGAGACAGCACGTCCAGATGAGGAGGGAAGAAAATAGGGGTAAAGAAAATTGAAAAAGCAACGTAGAATCATTTAAAACTGTACTGTTATAGACATGTGATCTAACAGACTCCATTAACTTCACACTACAAAATTGTTTCCTTGTCTGAATTGTTATTTACATATATAAATTATAACTTTAGATTGATGTTGCCTAGATGCTGAGCTGCACCTTTAATAACCTGTGTATTGGTGCTAGCAGTAGTTACATTGCTGAGAGATTGTCAGTACAGCTTTACTGATCGTATTACTGATCCTGTGGGACTTGTATAAAAAGCCCTCCCAGTTCTTAGCCAAAGAACAGCACAACAATTGTTGCTCCACTGCTTAGATCAACCATCTGCACACAGTAGAGGGATCAAATCACAAACCAATGAACTAATGCTATTACCCCGTGAGGTGTACAGTTTGCCACCTTTTATGGTCTTCTCTTGACTATTTAATCTTCAAATTAACATGCAGCAGACTTCAATTGCATGAACTCCTGGTCAACTCATTTTGAGTGCCTAGGACAATAAGAAAATAAATAAAGTTGAGGTTTTATGAATGTGTGTGCTAAACTGGCATCTGCTCCATTCCAACCAGGCACCCACGTGGCTATTAATGCCAAGGCGAGAAGGAATGGTTACACTGCAGAATAGAGGCTGGAGTCCTACTATTAATTAGTAGAATTAAGATCCAAGTGCTTGAGGTTATTGCAGGTAATGCAAAATGCACAGGACGATGGGAACATACTTGAAAATAAAAACATAATAAAGAACAACAAGGGCAGTAGACTCATGGGAATGCCACCACTTATCAGTTCCGTCCCCATCACCAACAGTCCATTCTCCTGAATGTTCCTAACATGTTCTGTGGCTGCGCCAAGACCCCACAGATTACATTATGAAAAAAGAACTGAGGATGTTGAAAATCCGAACCAAAAATTCAAATTACTGGTGAAACTCAGCAGGTTTGGAGACATCCGGGAGGAGAAAGCAAAGTTAACATTTCGAGTCCATTGACTCTCCGTCAGAATCAAAGGATTGCCCCAAGAATTGCAGTTGTTCAAGAAGGTAACACATCACCACCTTATGAAGGGTATTTAGGGATGGGCAATAGACACTGTTTTTGTCAGTGCTGTCCACAATTTACTAAATAATTAAAAGAAAGATTTGAAAGCTCCAGCCAAAGTACTAGTACAGGCTTTCTTATTGGCCATGGACTAATGCAGAATCACAATGTCTGAATCTGAGCACATTATTTAAAAAGTACTAAATATAGAGTACTGAATCTCAAATGGCTGTTGTCTTGGCAACACATGAATGTAGCATTACTACAGTGTGATTATTAAGCCTCTGTTTGAACAAAATCCATTTTATTAATGAAATAAGTATGAGGCTGTCGTCAAGCAAAATTGTTGGCCTTCATTAATGTTGCAGTTTAATTGTTTGACCCCTTTAGTTTGTAAGAAACATATTTTTCTATATCTTCTCAATTGTCATTTTTCCTGTCCCTTCCCTCCACTATCACTAATCAGCTTCCCTTCTGTAGCTGCCTTTGAAGATGCTGATTCACACTAGGATCGAGTTCAATGAATGACAGTAGCCCTCTAACTTCAACAAATAAAAGTTCTTCATTCTTGTGATAGGCTGGTCAGACCTGGAAGGAGTGTAGAAACACAGGAGGTGATCCTGATTATCCATGTGACTTTTCAGTGAGAGAAGATCACAAGACATCAGTGGAGTTACATTTAATTAACCAGTTCAGATATGTTGTGACACATGTCTGAGGCAGGGACTTGACCCCTCTAACCTGGAGATAGGGACATTATCACTGCTCCATAAGGACCTGAGACATCTGTATAGAAACGTCTGATTGGTGACTGCACATTGGCTTCCAATGTAATTAGGCAACACACTGCTCTGCATTATGTTGTCGTCATCTTGAGAAGAAAGACAACCCTGCAGTTGAATCCCACCTAACCTTTTGTGCCCTAAAGGTTTTTAGATGAGCAGGGTCTTTGGATCTGGGTGTAGGTTTGCTTGCTAAGCAGGAAGGTCCATTTTCAGATGTTTTGTCACCATACTAGGTAACATATTCAGTGAGCCTCCGAATGAAGCACTGGTGGTGTAGCCCGCTTTCTATTTATATGTTTGAGTGATGTTGAGTGGGTCAAAACGACATGATTCACTCTCACTAGTATCCTTACATACAGATGAGGAAGGACGCCACTTCGACTGGGACAACACATCCATTCCTAGGACAAGCCAAACAGAGACACGCATGAGAATTCCTAGAAGCATGGCATTCCAACTGGAACTCTATCAACAAACACATTGACCTGGATCCCATTTACCACCCCTGAGAAAAAGAACAGGAAATGACATCACCATAGGAAGTTATGTCACCACAGGAAATGACATCACAAACCCTAGGAAACTCGAACATATAAATAGAAAGTGGGCTACACCACCGTTGCTTCATTCGGAGGCTCGCTGAAGATGTTACCTAGTATGGTGATAAAATGTCTGAAAACGAACCTCCCAGCTCAGCGAGCAAACCTACATCCAGAAACTCAACCATGAGCTACAAATCTTCTCAAACCTCGTTAGGGTCTTTGGATGTGTCCAATAATAGTAATTGCACGTTTCCGTACTCTTCCAACCAAATAGTACAGTGCAGTTGCCCAGAACTAACCTGAGAAGAAAGGCTACAATACAAAATATATCAGAAAATGAAAATCCCCTGGAATGAAACGGAACTGAAATAATCACACAAAAAAAACAGGATGAGGGAAAATGAAAGGAATTACTGCCGAGAACAATGAGAATATAGGAAACATTCAGTTTGGAAGATAGGGTGAAGAGCATGTCATTTAACTCCTTGTGCATGTTCTGTCCTTCAGTTCAAGATTGGCAGTACCTCAACTCTATTTACCAGCCTTCTCTCAGTATTCCTTTGACATCCTTGCCTCAGAAACATTCATCATTATTTTGAAAGTTTTGAGTAACCTAGCTTCAGTAACATTTTTGTGAGAAGGAGCGTTTCAACTTTCCAATGATCTTTGTGTGAAGAAGGCCTTCCTGACATCATCCATCTCGCTCTGAGGTAAAATTGCTCACCAACCGCATCTAGAGCGATACCAAAGATGAAAACAGATAAGGCAGTGATGCATGCTCCCTTTATTCTGTGGTCCTGAGGAGTTAAAACTGTGATATTGAAGTTTGTATGTGTGTTACATATTTCACAAACAACCTGGCAGAGAAGTGGACACCTCAGCATTCCAGTGACATCACCCACCCACTGGGGTAATGATCATGTGCTGTTTACTCACTAGGATCTGTTGTTTAGTTTCTGTAGTCAGTCCGCACTCAAGCGATGCTTTTTGCGTCCCAGTGCACAGTGCTTCCTTGCCACGCCTTGTCCCTGTGCAGCAGGCTTCAATTATGTCTCAGTGCACCACACCCTCTTTGCACACCAGGTCTCTCAGCACTAAGCTTGCTCAGTAAGCCACATCACACTACAGCCCCAGTCTCTATATCCCGCCCTCCCCACCCCACCACCCTCCAACACGCACATGCTTTTTTTCTCTCTTTCTCTCTCTTTTTCTCTCTCTCTTTCTCAACCCATTGAGTGAGAAACATACATCTGTTAAATATCATGTAGACTGGGTTCCATAGTTTGATCAAGGAATAAAAAAAATCAATAAAAGCACAATTGAAAGGGCTCATCAGAGTTTTATCATTAACTTAGGGCAATCTCTTGAACTACGCCTCGATTTCCCGGCACCAATTTACATTTATCTATTTCTATTTTAGCATTAATTAATAATTCTTCATGTCAGTTAGTAAGCCAACTTCTGTTTTAATGATTTCACTACCTGCAGAATGCAGGTGGAACTATGTTTGATATTGTAGCAGTGAGCAGATGTGATTTTTGCAGTTTTCCTTATGTTGTTTGTAACATTATGGAAAAATTCAGATAAACAAGGTTTGATCTCAAAAACTAGAACAGGTTTAGGTTTTCAACTGTGCACACCCAGTAGGGAAGAGGAAGGCCTAATGTTAGCTTACCCCTCCCTACTGAAATGGCTTTCCTGGGTAAACATGTTACGCAAATGTCTGTCTGTGTGCAGCTTAGGCTGTACGCAGTGCAACAGCAGGAAGCAGACTGCTGGCCAAGTTACTTCATAAGGAGGTTAAGTCTGTTTGGCGACTTGTACAAGACAAGAGCTAATATAATTGCATTTTACCAAGTGGGAAAAAAATTGCCAATGGTGCCCTCTGCTGGTAGTTTTGCTTTAATACTCAACAAATAATTTATACATGTTATAAAATCCTTTGATACTTGTCTTAAGGACTTTTCTTTTAAATTATGGTATGATATTTCAGTCATATGATTAGCCTGGTACAGATAGACTTGAAACAGGAGTGTATGTGTGTGCATCTGTGTATATACGTGAGCGAGAGGGACTCTTTAATTTGCATTCTCTGTCTTTCATGCCAGTCCATTTATCTATTTTGCATCAGTCAATTCAAGTGTCTGAGAATCTAAGAAGAACTCCTGTAAAAGGAGAAAAGAGAAAATGAGAATAAGCACATACTCTTATTGTTCTGGAGTAGCTGCAGTCTCTCATGAGGCTGCATGTTCTGTTCATTGATTATAAATGACCATAGTTTTATCTGGTCGTTCAGTTTGAGAAATTTGCCTTGGGCTGGAATTTTGAACTGAAACCAATATTTTTGGCTTGATGTTTTGTATTGCCACAACAATGGGAGAAAAATCGATCATTTTGTTTTGGTCCTGATGAATCTTGTTGGATCTATATTTAGTCCTATCATCATAGAAATCATCGTATATTCTTAAGCTGTTGCATGTGGGGTCAGAATTATTTGCCAAAGGCACCTGTCATATGAAGATTTTATATCAGGCTGATGAGTAATTTCTTTATGATGACATTATAAGTGTGGCTCCTCTCTCAATGCCAGCTGAAACGAATCTCTTGCAAAGTTGGACTGTGGTAGGCTGTAGCATTAATGTAACATCCTGCTGTTTCACTAGATTGGCCTCGAAAGATGGGATAGAATAATATAATACTAATTAAAGTGTCCCTTATGGCTGTCTTTGTTCAGAGTCCGAATGTTCTGCACAAGCACACCAACTTTGGAATCTCCAGTGGTTTTTGCAAATGTTTGGGAATGAAAAATCTCTCTTTGGGGAAGGAAAGGGCCATCATTGAAGAGTTCTGGTAAAGAGCTTTTTAAAAATATTCTTTCACGGGATGTGGGTGTTGCTAGCTAGGTCAGCAGTTATTACTCATTCATTCCTAATTGCCTAGAAGACAGTTGAGATCCATCCACATCACTGGTCTAGAGTCACATGTAGGCCAGACGAGGTCAGGAAGGAAATTTTCTCCCCTGAGTGACATTAGCGAATCAGATGGGTTTTTCCGATTAATCAATTCACGGTCATCTTTTTAATTCAAAATATTTATTGAGTTCAAATTCCAGCATCTGCCATGGCAGAATTTGAGCCAGGGTCCCCAGAACATTATGTGGAATAATGATCTGGTGGTAACACTGTTGGGCCATCACTTCGCCTCTTGCTTGGAGTACTTTCATTTAATTAGGCTGGAGCAAAGTCTTGAACCTGTAGAGGGAAAAAAATGATTTAACACCAAGCTTTTTTTTTAAAAAGTAAATCTGGTGGCTCCATTCATTTGACCTCACCCTGGGCAAGGTACTCTGACCTACCCTCACACATAAGGACAGTCAGCTGTTTCCTCTACTTCTCTTCTCCTCTTCTCTTCCCTTGGATGTTTTATTTGGAGATGTTCACACAGTACGGTTATTTAGAATCATAGAGATGTACAGCACGGAAACAGACCCTTCGGTCCAACCCGTCCATGCCGACCATATATCCCAACCCGACCTAGTCCCACCTACCAGCACCTGGCCCATATCCCTCCAAACCCTTCCTATTCATATATCCATCCAAATGCCTCTTAAATGTTGCAATTGTACCAGCTTCCACCGCATCCTCTGGCAGCTCATTCCATACACATACCACCCTCTGTGTGAAATAGTTGCCCCTTAGGTCTCTTTTATATCTTTCCCCTCTCACCCTAAACCTGTGGCCTCTAGTTCTGGACTCCCTGACCCCAAGGAAAAGACTTTGTCTATTTATCCTATTCATGCCCCTCATAATTTTGTAAACCTCTATAAGGTCACCCCTCAGCCTCCAATGCTCCAGGGAAAACAGGCCCAGCCTGTTCGGCCTCTCCCTGTAGCTCTGATCCTCCAACACTGACAACATCCTTGTAAATATTTTCTGAACCCTTTCAAGTTTCACAACATCTTTCCGATAAGAAGGAGACCAGAATTGCACACAATGTTCCAACAGTGGCCTGACCAATGTTCTATACAGCTGCAACATGACCTCCCAACTCCTGTACTCAATACTCTGACCAATAAAGGAAAGCATACCAAACACCACCTTCACTATCCTATCTACCTGCGATTCCACTTTCAAGGAGCTATGAACCTGTACTCCAAGGTCTCTTTGTTCAGCAACACTCCCTAGGACCTTACCATAAAGTGTATAAGTCCTGCTAAGATTTGCTTTCCCAAAATGCAGCACCTCACATTTATCGAAATTAAACTCCATCTGCCGCTTCTCAGCCCACTTCTCCAGATCCTGTTGTAATCTGAGGTAACCCTCTTCGCTGTCCACTGCATCTCCAATTTTGGTGTCATCTGCAAACTTACAACTGTACCTCTTATGCTCGCATCCAAATCATTTATGTAAATGACAAAAAGTAGAGGGCCCTCTATGGAAGCAATTCCTAGTACATCTCTCTATCTCAATTTCTGCATTTTGCTGCCTGAATGCTGAAAAGCCACTGCTTAGAGAGCTGGACAGTATTCAAGGTTTTAAGTTGGTGAGCAGATAAGAGATCGGTGGATTTTAAGATTTTAATCCCCTAAAACCTGATCAGTAGCTCAACTAGGGCTGGAGAGATAAGTATTAGATTCAGTTTGAGATATCTAGTTGATCTATTTGGTATAACAATGGGCAATAGTTGAGTGATATTTCTGAATTTGAAACTTGATTAGTTGAACACCACGAAGATAGCAAGGCAGATTATATGTTGCAGATATTAATGCCGACCCCACTGTGATCCATAGCAGCCATTTCAACACAAGTGTCCCTTCTTCAGAAACCTATTGTTCTGAAGTGGGGATACTGAACTTGAAACTTTAATTTTGCTTTCTCTCCAAAGAGCTGCCATACCTAAGTTTCTCCAGCAATTTATTTTTATTTCTTGCAATTGGAGAGAGTGAGAGCTACACCTTTGGGATTACTTTCACTTGAATTGTGCTGGGATTGGTGTACAGGCAAACCCTATAACTGAGGTTGTAGGGAGGGCTTTAAATAAAACAGTGAGGTGATGGTAAAGGCTCATGTGAGGGATAGTTGGAACGTTTAACAAGAAAAGCAAGGTAATGAAGCAGTGTAGTGACCTGGGTGTTGACAACCAGAGTGTGGAAGGGAGGGACAAAGCATACAAATATAAGAGTGCATCAGCAAATAAGGTCAGAGTTGGAAAAAACAGGTAAAAATGTAGAATTCTGTAGCATTCAGAACAAGCAGGATGGATTGGATAACACACAGAAATGAATGAGTATGATACAGTAACCTTCACAGGAATGTGGTACCAAAATGATCATGGCGGGACCTGAATACTCAAAGGCATTTGATGTTTCAGAAAAACTGGAGGAAGAGAAAAAGTGTGGGTTGGATTTGTTAATAAGGGATGAGTACAGTAGAGGAGAAAGTGAGGTCTGCAGATGCTGGAGATCAGAGATGGAAATGTGTTGCTGGAAAAGCGCAGCAGGTCAGGCAGCATCTAGGGAACAGGAGAATCGACGTTTCGGGCATTAGCCCTTCTTCAGGAATGAGGAAAGTTGGTCCAGCAGGCTAAGATAAAAGATAGGGAGGAGGGACTTGGGGGAGGGGCGTCGGAAATGTGATAGGTGGAAAGAGGTCAAGGTGAGGGTGATTGGTCAGACTGGGGTGGGGGCGGAGAGGTCGGGAAGAAGATTGCAGGTTAGGAAGGCGGTGCTGAATTTGATGGATTTGACTGAGACAGGCTGGGGGGAGGGGAAATGAGGAAACTGGTGAAATCCGAGTTCATCCCTTGTGGTTGGAGGGTTCGTAGCCGGATTCACCTGTACCTCCACACATATCATCTATTGCATCCTTTGCACCCGATGTGGCCTCCTCTATATTGGGGAGACGGGCCGCCTACTTGCGGAGCATTTCAGGGAACACCTCTGGGACACCCGGACCAACCAACCCAACCACCCTGTAGCTCAACATTTCAATTCCCCCTCCCACTCCACCAAGGATATGCAGGTCTTTGGACTCCTCCATCGTCAGACCACAGCGAAACGACGGTTGGAGGAAGAACGCCTCATCTTCCGGCTTGGAACCCTCCAACCACAAGGGATGAACTCGGATTTCACCAGTTTCCTCATTTCCCCTCCCCCCACCCTGTCTCAGTCAAATCCATCAAATTCAGCACCGCCTTCCTAACCTGCAATCTTCTTCCCGACCTCTCCGCCCCCACCCCAGTCTGACCTATCACCCTCACCTTGACCTCTTTCCACCTATCACATTTCCGACGCCCCTCCCCCAGGTCCCTCCTCCCTATCTTTTATCTTAGCCTGCTGGACCAACTTTCCTCATTCCTGAAGAAGGGCTAATGCCCGAAACGTCGATTCTCCTGTTCCCTAGATGCTGCCTGACCTGCTGCGCTTTTCCAGCAACACATTTCCATGAGTACAGTAGAAACAAGTGATCTTGGCTCAGAAGAATGAAACATTGAGTCTTTTTAAGTGGAGATCAGAAATCACGAAGGAAAGAAGTCACCAGTAGGAATAGGCCTCCTGACTGGATGTACACTGTAGATCACTATAAGTGGAATAAATGGTTTATCTGCAGTTTGGAAATCCGTAACTACTGGCTGCAGGGATCAGTTCTGAGACCTCCAGTTATTTATGAGCCATATTATTAAATTAGATGAAGGGGCGAATTATATGTAGCTAAATTTGCTGCTGATACCAAAACAAAAGTAAGTGAGTGTGAAGAGGATACACAGAATTAGTGTATAGATTATGACAGGCTGATTGAGTATAATGGTGTGAGGTTGTCCACTTTGGCATGAAGATTTGTAAAGTAGGATATTATTTAAATGGAGAGATGCTGCAGTATAGAAGGATCTGGATATCCTTATGCATGTTGCACAGAATGTTGGCATTCAGATACAACAGGCAATTAAGGAGACAAATGGAATATTGAATTTTATGCAAGGGAAGTGTAGTAAACTATAGGGATATCTTGCTTTAGCTGTACACACCATTGGTGAGATTGAACCTGCAGTTCCATGTGCACATTTTTGTTTGGCCTTCCTACTTAAGGAGGGAGACGCATTAGAAGCAGTTCAAAGAAGGTTCATTGACTGATTCCTGAAGTGAAGGGATTCTCTTCTGAGGAAAGACTAAGCAGTTTCCAGGGTTTGGAGTTTCGAAGATTAAGAGGTGATCTTATTGAAACCGAACATTCTGAAGGGGCACAACAAGACTGATGTTTCCTTCCACGGGAGAAATCTAAAAGTAGAGGGGTCTTCTTTTTTATATTTAAAAAGTGTTCCCCATTTATAATGTAAATAAAGAGGAATTTATTTTGAGAGATTGTCAGCATATGAAATTCTCTGCCCCCAGCAAGCAGTGGAAACTTGATCATTTAATGTATTAAAGTTCGAGTGAGACATGTTCAATTGATGAGTTAGTTGAGGGTTTTGCAGGAGAGGCGGGAAAGTGGTATTTAGGCCAAATCAGCAGTTGAATGGTGCAACCAAGTTCGTGGGTGAAGTGGGCTTTGCTTGCTTCTGTTTCTTATGGACCTCTTTGTGTCGAAGATAGAAAACACTGTTGACTAAAAGTCTGAAATTGCTTGTTTTTGTAACTGCTTTCAAAACCCTGAATTTCAACCTGGCTATTGTGGACTCCTTTGCTCAACACAGTCTGTTTTAACTCCTGGGTTTTGGAGACCAAAGCTGGCTCACAAGGAATTCTCAAAGCAGTTTTAAAACTGACGCACACCTTGATCTCTTCTGCTTCCTTCTGTTAGGTTATACAGGTAGCACTGTGCAGTCTCTCCCATGCTTTCAAATTAAATCAATGGCAGTGATGTCCAACAGGCTGTGTGACTTCCACATCTTAATTCTGCCCACAGGTGGAAACACCCTTACTACCTGAACCCTGCAGGTTGAAATGGTGAGGCCAAGAATGTAGCAACTTTCACGCAGCCCCTTTTCAAAATTTATTGGTTTTGTTCTTGCTGAGCAGATTGCTTTTAAAGTCAGAGCATAGATATTAATCACAGTTGCCAACAAGAAATGGATTATTTTGGAATCCTTGTACAATAGTTCACTTTTGACATTTAAATTAGACATAGTTAAGGTCAAATGGGACAGCATTTGTACAGGTGGGTGAGGATAGAGGTGACTTTGTGCTACAGCAGCAACTAGTGATGAAGAAATGGAATGTATCATTCCAGGTGGATGTACTTGTATACATGCCTGTATAGAGGAGTGACTGTGACTCTCCAAAATGGTAGGGAAATGCTTACAATTATTATTCCAATACTTCTAATGCATTAGTCGAGAATACTTTCCCATTACAGGTGGATCAATTTAAGATTCTGAACTTCTGATCATGCTCTTTATCTACAGAACTGAGAAGGCATCTGAGTACAATGCAAGTGCTATCAAAAAGGATTATAGAAGTATTAACAAGATTGAAGTTGCTGTTTTAGCTTGAAAGCTCTAGTTTGTATATCTAACTTTTACACACGCATCCTGATCTGGATATAGGTTTGCTTGCTGAGCTGGAAGGTTCGTTTTCAGACATTTCATCACCATACTGGTAACGTCTTCAGTGAGCCTCTGGATGAAGTGCTGGTGGCATGGCCCGCTTTCTATTTATGGCTTACCACCCATTTCACCTTTAACAACAAAACCGACAGACAAACCAACGATACACCCATGGGATCTCCGATATCAGGTTTCTTAGCAGTGGCAATAATGCAGGGACTCGAACAAACAGCTCTGCCAACCATTCAGTCCAAACTTTGGGTCTGCTACGTGGATGACACCTTAGTCATCATAAACAAAACAATTTAAAGAAAATCTTCAAGACCATCAATAATACCCTTACTGGCATAAAATTCACTAAAGAGGAGGAAAACAACAATAAACTGCCATTCCTAGATGTCACAGTAGAGTGATCAGCCAATGGGGAACTTCAAACCAGCATCTCCAGGAAAACAGCACATGCTGACCAAATATTGAACTACAGAAGCAATCATCCCAACACCCACAAACAAAACTACATTAGAACATTATTTCAACGAGGCACCACACACTGCAACACAGAGGAACTACACAGATCAGAGGAAAATCACCAATACAGTGTATTCAAAAAGAACAGGTACCCAATGAACACAGTCTATCGATTTCTCAGCAACAAACCCAAACATGCAGAAAAAACACATCCAGAAATCCTAGCCACTCTCTCCTACATCAAAGACATCTCGGAAATGACTGCCAGACTACTCAGATCCCTTGGCATCATGGTAGTCCACCAACACACTAAAACAGAAGCTAATGAACTTGAAAGACCCTATGCAGACAAAAAGAAAAAATGTCATTTACAAAATACCTTGCAAGAACTGTAACAAACACTACATTGGACAAACAGACAGAAAACTAGCCACCAAAAGACATGACCCACTCTCACTAGTATCTTTACATACAGATGAGGAAGGACACCACTTCGACTGGGACAAGCCAAACACAGATACGCATGAGAATTCCTTGAAGCATGGCATTCCAACTAGAATGCTATCAACAAACACATTGACTTGGATCCCATTTACCACTCCCTGAGAAAAAAACAGGGAATGACATCACAGGAAATGGCATCACCAACCCAAGGAAACTTAAACACGCAAATAGAAAGCGGGCCATGCCACCTGAGTTTCTTCTGGAGGCTCATTGATGGTGACAAAATGTCTGAAAACGAACCTTCCAGCTCAGCGATCAAATCTACATCCAGAACCTCAACCTGAGCTACAGATCTTCTCAAAACTCGCTAATATCCTGATCTATTTATGAAAGCTGCAATCAAAATCTGGGATTTGGCAGGTCAGATATTTGATTTGGCACCGCTATCTCATTGTTTATCTTTTTTTCTGTTCCTGAAGCAACTAACTAATCCTGTGGTCTGGATTTTGGAGGAAGGTTATCTATGTTAGCTTGCACAAGGCCTTTGTTTTGAGAGAGAGCCTGCTATGTGCACTTGTAGATCAAAATATGTTCCACTCTACTCTGGTCTGATGTCTATCCACATGATTAAATGGTCACTGTAGTTCTACTCTGCATTTTCTCTGAAAGAGCTTTGCATTTAGCTTTAGGGGTTAAATAGCAGGAAGTTTGGTCAGAGGCTCAAACTACCTGTCTTTACTAATCGCAGAAGGAAATCATTAAAACAAATATTTTAATTTTAACCTAAGCTATCCAGTGAGAAACCAATTGGATCAGTTTGGCTGACTGTTTTATATCCTGGTCTAATGACTGGTTAGTTGAAAAAGATAGAGTTAGGAGTTCACAAGCCTAGTAAAATGCCAAGAATGGAAAATTAATAAGAAAGATAGAAATGAGAATTGGGAACGCAGTGGACTCAGGCTCCTGACCAATTGGCTGCACGTCTAATATAAACTTAGGCGAGGGAGGGAAGACCAAAATTTGGAAGATAGACTAAGATGGGTTGTTTTGCTTCCCAGCATATCATATTTATAACTGATTACAGGAATTGGATTTGGTTAAAATCTAGTAATTGTAAACATGTTGACCATTCATTCTGGATGTTTTCAGGCAACATAATTCTTGTGATAATGTGTTGATAAGTCCCTCCCCAAAATCAAGTTTCTTCCTGCTGATTGCCCGTTTCATAGACTCTAGCCACGTGTTCATGGGCGAATCCAGAATTTTTGCACATGGTGCTCACCACCACCAGTATGTAGGGATTTGGCCACAGTGTTGGAAGAAAGTCTGACTACAGTGGTCTTAGTGGTGGTGTGGCTGAGGTGGGCAGAGGAGAAGTGGCAAAGATTAAGGGAAGCCCTTTATGGAGGGGGTTAGGAGGTGAGTTGCATGTGTTGGAATAAGTGTTTGTTCCTGTCCCTTTGGACGAACTTTTTGGAAGAAGCTGCAGCCATGATGAATTGTCAAGTAAACTAGAACAAAATGCGGTATTTGATTTTTCTCTTACTAAATTGGAACCAGAGGGGAGAAACTAGAAACATCCATTTTGAATGTTGGGAAGTGGGTTGGGAGTTAAACGGGAAAGTAAGATTGACGTTTATTGGATAAGAGAGGAGAGAGATGAGAAGCAAGGAGTTTGGGAACATGGATGTTAATGATCTTCTGCAAATTAAATCTCACTTTGCCTTCAATCATAACATCAGATCCTTGTCTTTTGTAAAGGATGCACTCTACCTGTTTAATGTTAACCTAAGCTTTGAATGCAAAGGCTGTAAAATCTCCAAGACTTTGAGAAATGTCTTGAGTTTTGAGAAGCAACAATTTGAAGAAAATTTTCAAAGTTAAATCTGGTGCCTAAAACTGCAATGAAAATGATCTAAAATTTAATGAGATTAAATTTGATTTAAATCCACCGTTTGTTAATTGGGTGTAGTTTTAGAAAATAACTTTTTTTTATACCCCTCCAGCAATAGATCATTTGCAGCTACAGCTAGAAATATCTTTTAAAAGCTTAAAGGAAAAATAATTAATTCCCCAGAGCAGCAGTTTTATCATAGTTTTTAATGTAATGGAATCCTTTCCATCCGTGCTCTCAATGCTCAGTACAAATTCCAACGTTTTGGTAATTACACCAATTAAAATATCAAACGACTGAATGTATTGTCTCATTCTCTTGTAGAAAATCAACCTTGTTCCTTCAAATCTCCCCTTTTCATTAATGAATTACATGCGGGTTAACTGACAAATCTGATGTCATACACATTGCAAACACAGTAGGTGCAACGCTTGTCCTTTGACCTCCTCCCTCCTCACTGTCAAAGGTCCCAACTCCACCTTGTCAGGAGAATAAGTAATCTATTGTGCTTCTTTCAACCTACAGCATTTGCTGCTCACATTGTGGTTTCATTTACATTGGTGAGACTAAACATAGACTGGGTGACTACATTGTGGAGCACTTCTATTCTGTAAGAATGATCCTAACCTTCCAGCTACTTGCTATTTTAATATACAATCATGCCCTCATGGTAATGTTTCTGTCAAAAGCCTGCTCCCAGAAACTGCAATGCAATTTGGAAGAACTGCAATTAATTTTCCATTTAAACACTTCATAGCTTTCAGGACTCAACATTTGAGTTCAACAACTTCAGACCATGGTCGCTGTCCTCCATTTTGATTATACTCCTTTCCTTCCCTTCCCTAGTGTCTTCTTTGTGTTGGTTTGCTATCAGTAGAGCTGACTTTTTTTTGCTATTGACACCTACCAATAGCATCTGTCCTGCATCTAAATCTCCAGTGCATTAACATCCTCTGTCTTTTGCTGCAGGTACGTTTACATTCTGTTTCACCTAATCCTCCTCCCCCTTTGCCAATAGCATAAAATCCTTTCTTCCAGCCCCCCCTTCAGTTCCAAAGTAGTGTCATTTTTGGACTTGAAACATTGGCTCAGTTACCCTCTCTAGAGATGATCCCAGATCCATGTTTTCTCCAGCAAATTCTATTTTTATTAATCTCCAGCATCTGAATTACTTTGCTTTTACACCCATTTACCAATTCACTGTTCTCCTATATCATAACTTTTTTAAAGGCCTGTTTGGGATTGTATCTTTTCCTAGTTTTTTTTTTGCCAGCTTTTCTAGATTTTTCTAGGTTTACTTCTTGGTATGAGTATACTTACCGAACAATCAAGCAATAAAGTGGGATACTTGCTGGGAAGCTAATTGAGTTGAAAAAAAGAGTCTATTAACTCTAAATAGTCTTGAGGTGCAGGAGAAATTGAATATCAAAAGAGAAAAAGAAAGCTGCACTGATAAAACCATGATCTTCAGACGTTTTTAATTTACCTAGGTTGTTAACATTGATATTTATTTTTATATAATTTTTTGTAACCATTTTGCTAACTCTGTAACTGCAAGGTGTCTTACTGTTATGTTGCTGTTGGTGGCAATATCAGTCTATGGATAGTCAGATCTGTTCCAGCATTGCCACTCTGAGGAATGTGTGCACAACTGCAGCCATGTATAACCAAGCGGAACCCAAACCAAAGCAAACTTTCTGCTTGTTCTTCAGAAACAGAAGCGATCCTTCAGGTAGCTGTCAGAGTGAAGGAAATCAATCACATTTCCGATTTCATTTAATGAACCAGCTCAAATGAGATTTTGAAGACATAATGAAGGCATTCTCTTGAGGATTCTGGGTAAATCCAAGATGGGGGGGGTGGGAAAAATTTCTAGCTGTAATAGGCTGCTTCTTTCTTGAGGTATTTTAGATGTTGGAGGGGATTTCCTCAAATTCCAGGAGCAGCAATTACTGTTTTATGTGCTGTTGCATTGTTTTGGAACTTTGGAGAGAAAAAAAGTCAAAACAGTGGTACTTTTAAAAGGGAGAGGGACAGACAAAGCAACGCATGGTCAGGTCAGGTCAGTGCAGTGGTGGGGGGAGGAGGAGAAAGTGAGGTAGAGAAACCCACACTGCTAACTGACACAGTAGTGAACCTGCACAGTTACTGCCTTTGCTGTTGAATTCTTGTATCGCTGGACATCAGAGTGCGTCTAGGACAATTAACAGTGAAATTCACAACTAATCTTGGAGGCACCTGTTTGGGAGAGGTCACAGAACAGAAACAGATAAGTGGATAGTTATAGCCTTGCTGTAAATCTATAATAGTAAGTAGCGTGGGTTCTTTCTTGATTATATGTTTTATTTGAGATATTTGTCGTGATTAAACTTCAAAATATATGCCATAAGTATTAAGTTAGCCTGGAGCAGTGTTTTGTAGAGGAATAAGACAGGGCTATTTTCTGGGTCTGTAGGTTGGAACAAGCAAAAGTGGCCTTTAGGAGAGTGATATGCTATTCTTGTTGGATGTGGGAGTTTAGAGAGAGTTTACATGTTACTGAGGATTATATCTGCCGTTGGTTGTGAATCCTGTCAAATCAAATGGAATGGTTGGAAAGACAGAGGCGATGAGGAATTTACAAGAGCAAGGGGGGTGTGATGGATGGCAGTTATAGGAAGGGAGAAAAGTCACAGTTACAGTCACATAGATGGCTTGACTCAGGAAAGGTAAGATAGATAGGCAGGTGGTGCAGGAGTCTTTTGTGGCTATCCCCATTTCAAACAAGTATGCCGTTTTGGAAAATGTAGGGAGTGATGGATTCTCAGGGGAATGTAGCATGAACAGCCAAGTTTCTGGTATTGAGACTGGCTGTAATGCAATGAGGGGTACGCTGGGTTCCAAGAGATTGATTGTGTCAGGAAACTCTCCAGTCCGAGGTACAGACAGATGTTTCTGTGGCCAGCAGCGAAAAATCAGAATGGTGTGTTGCTTCCCTGGTGCCAGGATCAAAGATATCTCAGAGAGGGTGCAGAATACTCTTGAGGAGAGGGCCCAGCAGGAGGCCATTGTACACATTGGAATCAATGACATAGGAAGGGCAAAGGATGAGATTCTGAAGAGAGAATATAGAGAGTTAGGTGGAATTTAACAAGGAGATCCTCGAGAGCAATAATATCTGGATTACTCCCGGTGCTATGAGCTAGTAAGGGTAGGAATAGCAGGATAGAGCAGATGAATGCATGGCTGAGAGGCTGGTGTATGAGAGGTTGACATTGTTGGATCATTGGACTCTCTTCTGGTAGAAGTGACGTGTGCAAGAAGGACTGATTGCACCTAAATTGGAAGGGGGCTAATATACTGGCAGGGAGATTTGCTAGAGCTGCTCAGGAAGATTTAAAGTAGTAAGGTGTGTTGGGGGGGGGGGGGAGAGGTGGGACGATCAATCTGAGACTGATACAGTTGAGAACAGAAGCAAGTCAGGGCAGGCAGGGACCAAGCAGAGAACAACGCAGGACTGATAAATTAAACTACATTTATTTCAATGCAAAAGGCTTAACAGGGAAGGCAGGTAAACTCGGCATGGTTAGGAACATGGGACTGCGATATCACAGCAATTACAGAAACATGGCTCAGAGATGGACAGGACTGGCAGCTTAATGTTCCAGGATACAAATGCTACAGGAAGGACAGAAAGGGAGGCAAGAGAAGAGGGAATGGCCTTTTTGATAAGGGATAGCATTACACCTGTCCTGATGGAGGATATTCCCGGAAGTATACAT
Source organism: Chiloscyllium plagiosum (assembly GCF_037043375.1). Taxonomy (NCBI): domain Eukaryota; kingdom Metazoa; phylum Chordata; class Chondrichthyes; order Orectolobiformes; family Hemiscylliidae; genus Chiloscyllium; species Chiloscyllium plagiosum. The sequence goes on along the minus strand of NW_028270149.1, from coordinate 54,982,705 downwards.
CCAGGGAACTTATTTGGGTAGAACTGAGAAATAAGGAAAAGGTGATCGCCTTATTGCAGTTATATTATAAACCCCCTAATAGTCAGCAGGAAATTGAGAAACAAATTTGTAGGGAGATCTCAGTTACCTGTAAGAATAATAGGGTGCTTAGGGTGGTTATGGTGGAGGATTTTAACTTTCCAAACATAGACTGGGACTGCTATAGTGTTAAGGGTTTAGATGGAGAGAAATTTATTAAGTGCGTACAAGAAAAATTGTGAATTCAGTATTTGGATATACCTACTAGAGAAGGTGCAAAACTTGACCTACTCTTGGGAAATAAGGCAGGGCAGGTGACTGAGGTGTCAGTGGGGGAGCACTTTGGGGCCAGCGACAATAATTCTATTAGTTCTAAAATAGTGATGGAAAAAGATAGACCAGATCTAAAAGTTGAAGTTCTAAATTTTGAGGAAGGCTAATTTTGAAGGTATTGAGCAAGAACTTTCAAAATCTGATTGTGGCAGATGTTTGCAGGTAAAGAGAAGAGTTGAAAATGGGAAGCCTTCAGTAATGAAATAATGAGAGTCCAGAGACGGTATATTCCTGTTAGGGTGAAAGGAAAGGCTGGTAGGTATAGGGAATGCTGGATGACTAGAGAAGTTGAGCATTTGGTTAAGAAGAAGAAGGAAGCACATGTCAGGTATAGACAGGATAGATCGAGTGAATCCTTAGAGTATAAACGAAGTAGGAGTATACTTAAGAGGGAAATCAGGAGGGCAAAAAGAGGACATGAGATAGTTCTGGCAAATAGGTTTAAGGAGAATCCAAAGGGGTTTTTACAAATACATTAAGGACAAAGGATAATTAGGAAGAGAATAGGGCCCCTCAGTGATCAAGGCAGCCTTTATGTGGAGTTGCAGGAGATGGGGGAGATACTAAACAAGTATTTTGCATCAGTGTTTACTGTGGAGAAGGACATGAAAGATATAGAATGTAGGGAAATAGATGGTGACATCGTGAACAATGTCCATATTACAGAGGAGGAAGTGTTGGATGTCTTGAAACACATAAAAGTGGACTAATCCCCAGGACCTGATCAAGTGGACCCTAGAAATCTGTGGGAAGGTAGGAGAGTGATTGCTGGGACTCTTGCTGAGATGTTTGTATCATCAATAGTCACAGGTGAGGTGCTGGAAAATTGGAGGTTGACTAACATGGTGCCATTATTTAAGAAAGATGGTAAGGACAAGTAAGTGAACTATAGACCAGTGAGCCTGACGTCAGTGGTGGGCAAGTTGTTGGAGGGAATTCTGAGGGACAGGATGTACATGTATTTGGAAAGGCAAGGACTAATTAGGGATAGTCAACATAGCTTTGTGTGTGGGAAATTATGTCTCACAAACTTGATTGAGGTTTTTGAAGAAGTAACAGAGGATTGATGAGGGCAGAGCGGTGGTGTGATCTATATGAAGGCATTCAACAAGGATCCTCATGGGAGACTGGTTAGCAAGGTTAGATCTCATGGAATACAGGGGAACTAGCCATGTGGATACAGAACTGGCCCAAAGGTGGTAGAAGACAGAAGGTGGTGGTGGAGAGTTGTTTTTCAGACTGGAGGCCTGTGACCAGTGGAGTGCCACAATGGTCGGTGCTGGGTCCACTACTTTCCACCATTTATATAAATGATTTGGATGCGAGCATAAGAGGTACAGTTAGTAAGTTTGCAGATGACTCCAAAATTGGAGGTGTAGTGAACAGTGAAGGAGGTTACCTCAGATTACAACAGGATCTTGATCCAATGGAGTTTAATTTAGTTAAATGTGAGGTGCTGCATTTTTGGGAAATCAAATCTGAACAGGACTTATCCACTTTACCATTAAGTCCTTGGGAATTTTGCTGAACAGAGACCTTGGAGTACAAGTTCATAGCTCCTTGAAAGTAGAGTCACAAGTAGATAGGATAGCAAAGAAGGTATTTGGTATGCTTCCCTTTATTGGTCAGAGTCTGGAGTACAGGAGTTGGGAGGTCATGTTGTGGCAGTACACAACATTGGTTAGGCCACTGTTGGAATATTGCGTGCAATTCTGGTCTCCCTCCTCTTGGAAAAATGTTGTGAAACCTTCTGGATTCAGAAAAGATTCCAAGAATGTTGCCAGGGTTGGAGGATTTGAGCTATAGGGAGAGGCTGAATAGACTGGGGCTGTTTTCCTTGAAGTGTTGGAGGCTGAGGGGTGACCTTAGTGAAGTTTATAAAATCATGAGGGGCATGGATAGGTTAAATAGACAAAGTCTACTTCCTGGGGTGGGGGAGTCCAGAATTAGAGGAGACAGGTTTGGGGTAAGAGGGGAAAGATATAAAAGAGACCTAAGGGGCAACTCTTTCACGCGGAGGGTGGTAAGTGTATGGAATGAGCTGGCAGAGGATGTGGTGGAGGCTGGTACAATTGCAACATTTAAAAGGCATCTGGAATAGGAAGGGTTTGAAGGGATATGGGCCGGGTGCTGGCAAGTGGGACGAGATTGGGTTGGGATATCTGGTTGGCATGGACGAGTTGGAGCAAAGGGTGTGTTTCCGTGCTGTACATCTCGATGACTCTTGGTCCTTTGAAAGCCAACTTGAATTAGCAAGAAATAAAAAAAAATGCCACTATAAGTACTGGATATGTTTTTGAAATAGAGATTTTAAAATAGTTTTTTTTTTAAAATCAGCACATTTTTACACTCCTAACATGACATCCTTTGCTCCTTCTCAGTGCACAGAACATGCATGGAATACGGCGGCTGCCGAGATCAGAGTCACCTGATCCCAAGAGGAGGCGTGTCCACCAGTGCGACTTTGAGGGCTGTAACAAAGTCTATACAAAGAGTTCTCACTTAAAGGCCCACCGAAGGATCCATACAGGTAGATGCAGCTCCCAAAGTGCCGAATCCAGGCTATTTTATTCAAATCGGTTTGATTGTTCGAATTAATGACGTTGTTGTTTGGCAAAGACCAGACTTTTGAAATGTCTTAGGCAAAAGTGAGTACTGCAGATGCTAGAGATTAGAGTGTGGTGCTGGAAAAGCACAGCAGGTCAGGCAGCATCCGAGGAGCAGGAAAATCAGCGTTTCGGGCAAAAGGTTTCCTGATGGAAAGCTTTTGCCCAAAATGTCAATTTTACTGTTCCTCAGATGCTGTCTGACCTGCTGTGCTTTTCAGCATCCCACGTTTGAAATATCTTGTCAGTCTGGATGTTCAACTAAGTGACATAGAAGTAATGTATCTGGAGGAATATCATTGGTGGGAAGGTAATGCACTTTACGTGGTTATTTGTGTGCTGCTTATTCACCATTGTAAATCATTTTCTTGTCCTTTTGAGTATGTTGACCACAGCAAGACCCTGGCCGAGAGGAGGTGGGAAAATTGCCATCTATGGTAAGCCGCTGCAGTGCCTGGGTGTAAACCAGTTCATTCTTTGGGTCTGAGCTGAATCAGAAAACCACTGCATAAAACTATAAGAAATAGAAACAGATGTAGGCCATTTGGCCCCTTGAGCCTGTTGCACCATTCAATTGGGTCATGGCTGAGCTGACATTCCTCATGTCCACTTTCCTACCTTCCACCTTATCACTCATTGGATCAAGCCCATGTGTTAGTCCAGTTAGTTCAGTATGATGTCTATAATATTACTTATTAAAACTGCATCTTTGTTTTACACTTCAAAAGATTGTTCTGCATTCTGATTGGTGATTAACTGAATAACCTTGGACTGAATCACCTCTTTATAAGCTCTTCTTCTGCCTTTGGCTTCCATGTTGTCTGTCTGCAGTCAACTGGAAGATGATTTATCTCCTGGTAAAAGACTGCTGCCAAGATAATTTAATGCTCAAAAGGGTGGGAATTGAACCGAAGTCTTGCTAACTGAGAGGTGAGAGTGCTACTTGCTGAGTATTTCCTGTGTTTTCGCAACACATGTAGAAACACTGCCTGTACATGATAGTCATTCCAGTTGCATTGCTCTTTTGAGGATCAGGCCAGTGAGACCTGGTCCTTAAGCTCCTTGTATAATGCCAAGTGGAATGTCTTTCATCTTTTATTATGACTGATAGATCGTCATGCTCAGTAGCTTCTGCTTCATCCATTGTTAAGCTCACTGTCTCACAAACTAACATCTGCTTTGTCAGGATATTTGCTAATTAAACTAAACTGGGTTTCCAGTCAAGGTCCAGATTGGAGTTGGGTAGGGCTGTGATTTGGAGCACCAGCCAGTGTGGGTCAATTTCCCATCCTCATTCTGACATGCAGCCATTTTGAAAAATGACAGATCATTTGACTGTCCATCAACAAGAAGTTGGCAGCCATTTATCTGCAAATTTGTTTAATTGAGTCAACTCCTACGGTCATGTCCTGACATTAACTGGGTATTTCACTCCATGGTGCAGGCTGCATACTTAACCTAGACCAATATTAGCCCTCTGTGATGGGCTCTGGGCAGGAAGAAGTGGTGGATGCAGTGATTGTTCACAAGTCAAGCAATGATGGCATATTTAGTATGGTGCACTTCCTTGTGTCACCTCTGTCATAGTCCAACTATATGAGATTATCAACAATCAAAAATGCTGTACAAGTTCTTATACCTTTACTAGTACTTTCATCACAGTTCACCACCCGCTTTCAATTACACACAGAGGTTCATTAAACGATAACTCTGTTCCCCTCCACACAAGTTGTCTGACTTGCTGAGCCTTTCCAATATGTCCTGCTTTCATTCCATTGACATGCCATCTGTCTTGTTGGAGACATTGAAAATATATTGAGTAATATAATAGTTTTTTAAAAAAAATTCAAATGTATTTTCAGGAGTGTTTTTTTGAATATTTCAGTTTTCCATTCACAAAGTAATTTGCAGTGACAGAATAATGTGCAAATATTGGACCTTATTGCTCTGCACTGAACTGTGAGGGATAGGAGTCAAACGCAGGCAAGTGGGACTAATTTAGTTCAGAAATGTGATGTGGATTAGTTGGGTCAAAAGATCTGTTTCCATGCTGTATGACTAATCAAATCTGCACTTGCCTAAATATATCTGTACGGCAATTATGTGCCAAAGAATAGTGAATTTCGTCCTGAAAAATTAACTCTTTCTCTCTCTCCACAGATGCTGCTAGACTTGCTGAATTTTTCCAGCATTTTCTATTTTTATTTGGTGCTCTAGTGCGTGAAGGAGGTAACATCAATATGCTCAGCTACTCTCCACCACAATGTTTCCTTTATATCCTGCAGCCCAGTACCAAGAAGCTGCTTGTGTTTCAATTGTGCTTCCACTAGTGGGTCCTGGGTTGGGCAGAAGGTGCTCGTCAGCAGTTCAGGGGGAGCATCACCTTATCTGTCTGCTCATAGAAATCCCAGTACATTAGCCTCATTTACATAGGGAGGAGTGGACAACAGAACACTGCTCTTTTACCCAGTGCCATAGCTAGTTTTAGTTGCTCAACCATTGTCACAAAAACAGATTATGTAATCACCACATTCCTGTTTGTGAAATTTTGCAGTGCACCTTATTGCTTGCTGTGTTTCCTAAATTCCCACAGTAACTACACTACCATTAAAGTACTTTTATTTCCATTAAAGCACTTCTAATGTTTGACGACGTTGAAAAATTCTATATGCCTGCAAGTCTAGGGTGGTTTTGGCATGGTCACAGTTTCCCTACCTCTGAGATAGAAGGCCTGGGTTCAAGTTGCACCTGCTCACGAGATGTGTAATAATATCTCTGAACAGGTTGATTAGAAAATATTGAAACTCCAAGTCTTCAAATAAAAGTATTGATGCGTCTGCTTTCAGCCAGTCTCTCTGGACCGTCATGATACAGGCAAAAGATAATGTAGATACAGCTATTAACGACTTGGGTCTCTCGGCCTGGCTTGGTGGTCTTTCAGGGATATGTGGCTCTCGGCCTGGCCTCAGTATGGACTTCCATTCTTGGGGTAATTCCTCAAAGTGCGGTCTGACTGTGGCTAAGCACTTAAGGAAGATTGTGTAATGTTTGAACTTTTGGCTTTATTTCTTTATTTTCTACTTAAAACTAAAAGTCTGCAATGTGAAACTTTTAACATTATTTCTTATGTTTTACGCTATACTATAATTACTGTAATGTTTAAATATTAACTTTGTTCTTTCTTTCTAACTTATTCTTGAGATTCTGTACTTAGGCACTAAGTACCTAAGATGGCACCTTTTCCCTGTACTTGGGTAAACATGACAATAAAATCAAAATTAAGTCAAATAATTAAGATCAAGGCTCCTCCCTCTATTTCTAAGAGATTGTGTCCCAAATTTTGGACCTCTTTCCATGTGAAAGTATCATGTAGAAGCTGGTTTTGATTGAAATCACTGTGTTGCTTCAACTACCTCAGTCAGTGTAGGAAGAAGATGTTTACCCCAGTCAGTAGATACCAACAAGCGATTCCTTCTGCAAGTTTCAACTTGATCTAATCTCATGTCTGGGTTGCCAGGTGTCTGGGTTTGAATCCATCACTTGCCAATTTTCTTTTCTGTAAGATGCAAATTAGGTGAAGTATTCAAGATGTTCCTTTTGAATTATGCAGAAGAGCTGTGCGTTGTCAGCAGAAAAATCTCAGCTTCACTGTGAACTCTGAGGAGTGCCATTGGATTGTTGAACTTGAATGGTTGGAGAGAGTGAGAAATTATTACAGCTAAGACAGGCAATAGCTGTCCCCTTGAGAATGAAAGTACACTAACACAAGGGAATTTGCAAAAGAAACAAATGTGATGTGAGAAAATACTTTTTCACACAATATTCAGAGTTGTGAAGAAAGGCAGGAGAGTTGCATTTTAAGTCATTATGTCTATTCAGAGAGCCAGTGCAGACATGATGGATTGAATGGCCTTCGTCTGCACTGCAACAACTCTGTGATTAAGATACAAGCTTGGACAAAAGAGCTGACCTTGGCATCAAGCCAACATTTGACCAGATATAGTAACAAGGAGCCCTAACAGCACTAAAGTCAATGCAGAATCAAGGGGGAATATCTTCATGGTTAGAATCATAAGCAGCACAAAGGAAGATAGTTGTGTTTGTTGGAGACTAATCACTTCAGTCTCGGAGCATCAGCAAACGAGTTGGTCAGGGTAGATATTTTTAATCAATTTGTTTCTGCTGTGCTGCTGGAATAGATGGGATCTGAACCTGGGCCTTCTGGTTCAAAGTTGGGACGCTAGTACTGCACCACAAGAGCCCTTTCCTCAGGTTAGCATCTTAGGGCAAGCCATCTTCAACTGCTTCCCCCCATCAAAAAGTCAGAAGTGGGGATGTTTATTGATTGTGCAATGTTCAGCAGCATTTGTAGCGACTCAGATGTTGAAGCAGTCTGTGTCAATATGCAGTAAGACTTGAATAAAATACAGGATTGGGCTGAAACGTTTAATATTTGTTCTACAAATGCCTGGCAATGACCATCTCCAATAGGAGACAATCCACTCTGATTCTCACCTTGACATACAATGGCATTACAATTGCTGAATTCCCCACTGTCAACGTCCTAGGGAGTTGCCATTGAACAGAAAGCAATCTGGACCAAAATCAGGTTGGAGATTAGGTATTCTGTGGGGTGTGATTAACCTGCACCTTCACGGAGTCCGTCGCGGAAAAGCACTAGTCGGGAGTGTAATGGAATACTTTGCATTTGTCTGAATGAGTGAAGCTGCAAAACTTTTCAAAGTCATTGACACCATCCAGGACAAAATGGTCTGACGTGTCAGTACCCCATTTACCATTACCACCCTAAAGTACAGTGGTTGCAGAGTCTATGATATACAGTATACATGGCAACAATTTGCCAAGGTTCCTTCAACAGCATCTTCCAAACCTTAGGAGACCTCGACTACCTAGACAGACAATGGGTAGCAGATGCCTGTAAGTGTACCAGCTGCAAGTTCCACTCCAAGCCATATACCATCCTGCAGTGTAACTGAGTCACTAGTCCTTCACTTTCAGGTGATCAACATCCTGGAGCTCCCTTCCTAACCAATTTCAAGAAATGTTATATTGCTAGAAGATCAAAAGAGTTAAAGCTGACAGTAAGGAGTAAAAACTGCACCTAGAGCCAGCATTAAATGGATTTTTTGAAACTGATGTGAACTTAATGGTGTGCTGTCAGTTCACTTATTCGAATATGAGACTTTACATTTAGAAAATTAGTATTCTGCATTAGTTCAAGGTCGCTGAGAGGATGTTAAATTTGTTCTGGATAATTACGTCTATGTGCTACTTACTGATTGTCTTTCTTTGTTGGAATATTTGGAATCCAAATTGAGAAAATCCTGCTTTCGTTTTCTTCAGAGCATATAGAGTAAATGTTTTGTTTAACAGGCTTCTCTGAGATTTAAGTGTGCACTGATTTGTATCAAGTTTAAATGTATTGTGGTGACAGTGGCTCAGTGTAGGGAAGTGTATCCAGAGCTGGTATATAGTGTCATACGGCATAGAAACAAACCCTTCAGTCCAACCAGTCTATGCCGAATATATTCCCAAACTAAACTAGTCCCACCTCCCTGCTTATAGAACATAGAACGTAGAAGAATACAGCGCAGTACAGGCCCTTTGGCCCTCGATGTTGCGCCGATCCAAGCCCACCGAACCTACACTAGCCCACTATCCTCCATATGCCTATCCAATGCCCGCTTAAATGCCCATAAAGAGGGAGAGTCCACCACTGCTACTGGCAGGGCATTCCATGAACTCACGACTCGCTGAGTAAAGAACCTACCCTTAACATCTGTCCTATACCTACCACCCCTTAATTTAAAGCTATGCCCCCTCGTAATAGCTGACTCCATACGTGGAAAAAGGTTCTCATGGTCAACCCTATCTAAACCCCTAATCATCTTGTACACCTCTATCAAGTCACCCCTAAATCATCTTTTCTCCAATGAAAACAGCCCCAAGTGCCTCAGCCTTTCCTCATACGATCTTCCTACCGTACCAGGCAACATCCTGGTAAACCTCCTCTGCACCTGTTCCAGTGCCTCCACATCCTTCCTATAGTATGGCGACCAAAACTGCACACACTACTCCAGATGCAGCCGCACCAGAGTCTTCTACAACTGCAACATGATCTCAGGACTCGGGAACTCAATTCCTCTACCAATAAAAGCCAGTACGCCATATGCCTTCTTCACCGCACTATTTACCTGGGTGGCAACTTTCAAAGATCTGTGTACATGGGCACCAAGATCCCTCTGCTCATCCACACTACCAAGTATCCGACCATTAGCCCAGTACCCATCTTTTTGTTACTCTTACCAAAGTGAATCACCTCACACTTAGCTACATTGAACTCCATTTGCCACCTTTCTGCCCAGTTCTGCAGCTTATCTATATCCCGCTGTAACCTGCCACATCCTTCCTCACTGTCAACAACTCCTCCGACTTTCGTATCATCCGCAAACTTGCTCACCCAACCTTCTAGCTCCTCCTCCAGGTCATTTATAAAAATGACAAACAGCAATGGTCCCAAAACAGATCCTTGCGGAACACCGCTAGTAACGGCACTCCAGGATGAACCTTTACCATCGACTACTACCCTCTGTCTTCTTCCAGCCAGCCAAATCTTAATCCAAACCTCCAACTCACCCTCAATGCCATACCTCCGTATTTTTTGAAGTAGCCTACCATGGGGAACCTTATCAAATGCCTTACTAAAATCCATATACACCACATCTACCGCTTTCCCCTCGTCCACCTCCTTAGTCACCTTCTCAAAGAATTCAATAAGGTTTGTGAGGCACGACCTGCCCTTCACAAAACCATGCTGACTATCCTTGATCACATTATTCCCATCCAGATGTTCATAAATCCTATCCCTTACAATTCTCTAAGACTTTGCCCACAACAGAAGTGAGACTCACCGGCTTATAGTTACTAGGGTTATCCCTACTGCCCTTCTTGAACAAGGGAACCACATTTGCTAGCCTCCAGTCTTCTGGCACTACTCCTGTAGACAAATAGGACATAAAAATCAAGGCCAATGGCTCTGCAATCTCCTCCCTTGCTTCCCAGAGAATCCTAGGATAAATGCCATCAGGCCTAGGGGACTTATCTATTTTCACCCTTTCCAGAATTTCCAACACCTTTTCCCTACATACCTCAAAGCCATTCATTCTACTTAATTGTGACTCAGTATCCACATCGGCAACAATGTCCTGTTCCTGAGTGAATACTGACGAAAAGTATTCATTCAGTGTCTCCCCAATCTCTTCAGCCTCCACACGCAACTTCCCACTACTATCCTTGACTGGACCTATTCCTACCCTAGTCATTCTTTTATTCCTGACATACCTATAGAAAGCCTTAGGGTTTTCCCTAATCCTACCAACTAAGGACCTTTCATGTCCCCTCCTTGCTGCTCTTAGCTCTCTCTTCAGGTCCTTCCTGGTTACCTTATAACTCTCAATCGCCCCAATTGAACCTTCACGCCTCATCTTTACATAGGCCGCCCTCTTCCATTTAACAAGGGATTCCAATTCCTTATTAAACCACGGCTCCCTCACACGACCCTTTCCTCCCTGCCTGACAGATACATACTTATCAAGGATACTCAATAGTTGCTCCTTGAACAAGCTCCACATATCAATTACGCCCTTGCCTTGAAGCCTACTTTTCCAAGCCACGCACCCTAAGTCATGCCTCACCGCATCATAATTTCCCTGCTCCCAGCTATAACTCTTGCCCTGCAGTGCACACTTATCCCTCTCCATCAGTAGAGTAAAAGTCACCGAATTGTGGTCACTGTCCCCAAAGTGCTCACCTACCTCTAATTCTAACACCTGGCCTGGTTCGTTACCCAGAACCAAATCCAGTATGGCCTCACCTCTTGTTGGCCTATCTACATATTGTGTCAGGAAACCCTCCTGCACACATTGGACAAACACCGACCCATCTAACGAACTAGAGCTATAGCTTTCCCAATCAATATCAGGAAAGTTAAAGTCCCCCATAACAACCACCCTATTACTTTCACTCTTCTCCTGAATCATCCTCGCAATCCTTTCTTCTACATTTCTAGGACTATTAGGAGGCCTGTAAAAAACTCCTAACAGGGTGACCTCACCTTTCCTATTCCTAACCTCAGCCCAAACTACCTCAGATGGCGAGTCTTCATCCATCGTCCTTTCCACCGCTGTAATACGATCTTTGACAAGCAATGCCACACCTCCCCCTCTTTTACCCCCACCTCTGACCCTACTAAAACATTCAAACCCTGGAACCTGCAACAGCCAATCCTGTCCCTGTTCTAGCCATGTCTCCGTAATAGCCACAACATCGAAGTCCCAGGTACCAACCCACGCTGCAAGTTCACCTACCTTATTTCGTATACTTCTTGCATTGAAGTATACACACTTCAAGCCACTTTTCTGTTTACAGGCACCCTCCTTTGAGATTGATGCCATGTTCCTAACCTCCCTACACTCCAGGTCCTGCACCCTAAAGCTACAGTCTAGGTTCCCCATGCTCCTGCAGAGTTAGTTTAAACCCCCCCCCCCCCCACCAAGAGCACTAGCAAACCTCCCACCAAGGATACTGGTGCCCCTCAGGTCAGGTGTAGACCATCCTGTTTATAGAGGTCCCACCTTCCCCAGAAAGAACCCCAGTTATCCAAATACCGGAATCCCTCCCTCCTGCACCATCCCTGTAGCCACGCATTTAACTGTTCTCTCTCCCTATTCCTCGACTCTCTATCACGTGGCACGGGTAACAAACCAGAGACAACAACTCTGTTCGTTCTAACTTTGAGCTTCCAACCTAGCTCCCTGAAAGCCTGTCTAACATCCTCAGCCCTCCTCCTACCTATTTCATTGGTGCCAATGTGGACCACGACTTCGGGCTGCTCCCCCTCCCCCTTAAGGACCCGGAAAACACGATCAGAGACATCACGTACCCTTGCACCTGGGATGCAACATACCAAACGTGAGTCTCTCTCTCCCCCACAAAACCGCCTATCTGTGCCCCGAACTATCAAGTCCCCAATTACTATTGCTCTGCTCTTCTCCACCCTTCCCTTCTGAACAACGGGGACAGGCTCTGTGCCAGAGGCTTAAGCCCCATTACTTACCCCTGGTAAGTCGTTCCCCCCCCCCACAAGTATCCAAAACGGTATACTTGTTCTTGAGGGGAACGGCCCAGGGGGTCCCTGCACTGGCTGCTTCCTCCCTGTCACCCATCTGTCTGCAATCTTTGGAGTTACTACATCCCTAAAGCTCCGATCTATGACCCCCTCTGCCTCCTGAAAGATCCTAAGTTCATCCAACTCCAGCTCCAGTTCCCTAACACGGTCTTGGAGGAGCTGGAGATGGATGCACTTCCTGGAAGTGTAATCAGCAGGGAGGGCGATGGCATCCCTCACCTCAAACATGTTGCAAGAGGAACATTGCACTGCCTTCACTGCCATCCCTCTAAAAGTAACTTTTTTAAAAAAAACTGGGTCTAAAGAATAGAACAAGCAAAATGCAGCACTTACCTACTTATCACAACGAGTCTTATTATTAGGTTAGAGGAGGAGGGCGGGTGGGAGGCACTACCTCTGTAGTGCCTTGGGTTCTTCTGCGCGCTTTCATCGGGAAAAAACCTACCCGGCTGCCCCTCTGGTCTTCGTCACTTCCCCCTGCTGCTCCCGCTCTCTCTCTGAAGAGAAAAAAAAACACCACTGCCCGCTACAGGTAAGTAATTTTAAAACAAACTGTCTCACCTTAGCTGTAGCCTTCTGGGTTCCTTTACACTCTGCTGCTGCTCGCACTCAAAATGACCATTGGCGTCGAAGGGTGAGTATTTATACTCACTGCTTTCCTTCCTGGCTGCCCCTCTGGTCTTCGTCACTTCCCCCTGCTGCTCCTGCTCTTTCTGTGAAGAGAAAACAAAAACACCGCTGCCTGCTTCTGGCTCATATCCCTCCAAACCTTTCCTATTCATCTATCTATCTAAATGTTTTTAAATGTTGTAACTGTGCCCACGTCCACCACTTCCTCAGGAAGTTCATTCCACATGCGAACCACCCTCTGTCTCAAGAATATGCCTCGGGTCTTTTTTAAATCTCTCTCCTTTCACCATAGAAAAGTGCTCCCTCGCCTTGAAATCTTCCATCCTAGGGAAAAGACAACTACCATTAACTCTATCTGTACCTCTCATTTTATAAACTTGTATCAGATCGGCTGTCAACCTCCTGCACTCCAGTGAAAAAGTCCCAGCCTATCCAGCCTTTCTTTATACATCAAACCTTCCATACCCGGCAACATCCTGGTAAATTTCTTCTGAACCCTCTCCAGCTTGATAATATCCTTCCAATAACTGGGTGACCAGAACTGGACCCAGTATTCCAGAAGAATGTCCTGTACAACCTCACTTCTATACTCAAAGGACTGAGTAATGAAGGCAAGCATGCCAAAGGCCTTTTTAACCACCCTATAAATGTGTGATGCAAACTGCAAAGAAACAGGTAGCTGCACCCCAAGACCCTTGGGAAGCACAATATATGGGATTGATCTTAGGGAATTGTCCTTGATATGAACTGGACAAATCCCCTCATCCACAAGGGAGTAGCCAGCTCTCTCCTTTTCCATCCTTGCATCAACTCCTCCCATCTTCAGTTGGCCAGCGCATAATGGCCCTGGAGATGGATTGAGATCTATGGTTGCCAGTTAACTGGGCAATCTAACAAGTGTCTTGCTCATTCTCCATTATGGAATCTGGTTGGGATAGAGGGTTTTTTTAAAACAAAATTGTCTAATCAATTTGTTCAGAGATGTTATTACACACCTCTGGGACAGGTGGGACTTGAATCCAGGTCCCCTGACCCAAAGATAGGGGCACTATCACTGTCCAGATATATTTATCACTGGTACTAAAAAGCTGCAAATTATTTCAACTCTGGCAGAGACTGAAATAAATATATTTAAACCCTGATTAAATGGGTTTTCACAGCTAGGTTTGGTTACGTTCGCAACTGATGAGCAAATGTTCAGTTCCAGCAGGATTCTTTCCAAAAAAAAGTCAGAATCCTACGAATTTCATATTACTTTTCCCCACTGCCTAAATTAATCTGAAGTCATCGAAGCAAACCGCAATCCTTACCATTACCCTGACAGAGATCAACAGACTCAAAGACATACCCAGAATCTTCTGGTCCCTGTGTCTCAATGCTACACCACACTCTTCTTACATCCACCCAGCCATCAAGTGAACAGCCATGACCTTGTCAGTCACATTATGCTGTAAAACACTGTTCCAGTAAAAATAATTTCTGGATATTAAATGGATCAAGTGAACGTCAGTCCGATAAAACTGACAGACAATGATTGTAGATTGGTTTTGGAGTATGGTGACAGTACACATTCTTTATAAAAGCCTTTATTTGTTTAAGATCTTACTAAGGTGCAGAGCTGGCAGTTGGGGTTTGTGGTAGGTAGTAATCTGAGTCAGATCAAGCAGTTTGATTGTTTAAGCTGGTCATTTAAAATTAATCTAGATGAAACTACTTTTTTTTAAAAAAAGCTGTGTTTAGACAATTCATTGGGAATATATTTTACAGAAATGAAACTGAACTAGTAAAGTACTTAATCACCATGAGGGGTTTGCTGGTACCTCTCTTTCCTGCAACCCATTCATGTCAGATTCATTTGATGATCATCGTATGAGCTGAAAAATGTGTTGCTGGAAAAGCACAGCAGGTCAGGCAGCATCCAAGGAGCAGGAGAATCGACGTTTTGGGCATAAGCCCTTCTTCAGGATTCCTGAAGAAGGGCTCATGCCCGAAACGTCGATTCTCCTGTTCCTTGGATGCTGCCTGACCTGCTGCGCTTTTCCAGCAACACATTTTTCAGCTCTGATCTCCAGCCTCTGCAGTCCTCACTTTCTCCTAGATGATCATTGTATGAGTTCAGTTTTGTTCCCATAAATGTATGTTAGACCAGCTTGAACTCCTTATAAGAAGCTGATAAAGTTTGTTAGTGATGTTTAATTTTGAAGCAAAACCTGAATAAATCTGTCATGAAGCAGTGAAGAGTTTAGATAGTAGAACATTTTTATAATGTCTCCTGTGCAGGTCTGAGAACAGCAGGAAAAGCTGAAATTCAAATTCTTTTGTTATGCCCAGACTATGCAAAGGTGCTCGGTTATGTGGAATAGTTTGCATATTTTCACAAAGCAGCATTGATATGCCAGTGAAAGGTACTGAGATTTGCATAATAGTAAGCCAGGTTCCACCTACGCAGTTTGTTCCTAATTTGGTTTTGTTGATTTTTCTGTGGGAAGGGTGAAAATCATGAGGGACATTAGATCATCTCGTTAAAGCAGGGTTCCTATTCAGTGCTTTTTAAAACAGCCACAACTCTATAATTGAGTCATGTTGTTCCTTGACTGACTGAGTAAAGTTGCTGTTTACTGCACTCCTGTCTTATTTAGAATAGCAAGTACAGTATTCACCAATAGACCTGGGGCCTTAGTTTCTGCATTCAATCCTTTCAGTAATAAGGTTTTCCTTCATGATTAAGTAATTGAAAAGATTTCCACTTTTAAAGTTGTGCAGCCCAATTAATCATTCTGTGATCTCCTTTGAACAGATTTATGCTGTAGACTGCTATTGATTTTTTATTCTTTAATTCCATTCCTAAAGGAGATCACAAAATTAAAATAAAAACCTAACTCTTGATACTTTATTAAATTGCTGATATTCAAATGTGTGTGTCAAGTTTGCATTCCTTTATTCTTGCATTATTGTTCCTTTGCAGTTGAAGTGTTTCACCACTTCCAAGCCAGTTCATGTCCCTCATACCACCCACCCACTCCCAGCTAAGCAGATTGTGTTCTTTTTAACAGTTTAATTTCCTCTCCAAGTTTGAAAAGCAGGGGATTGAAAACTTCAGATCATGACATTAATCAAACCTTATTTACACCACTATCGCATTTACATCCAGTCTACTAATTTCTAACTCTCACAAGTAGGTTAAAGCCTTTTGCAACAGTCAAAATGGGGTCTGTTTGAACATGACACTAAGTTCAATTGGTTCTGCAGAATTCAGGTTTCCTGCTTTAGTCAATTATACCGCACCCATTCCTTTACTGACGAAAATAAGAGTAAGAATTCCTTTGCTGGTCCCCTCCATTATTTTAACCACTCAGGGAATCTTTCCTGCTCTACAAAAATCTAATGCTAAGCTGATTTTTCCATCATTGTTCCATGTGCTTGAGCCTCAACCGTCCTAGGTTTTGTGACACAACACACACTTACTTAATTCCCGGTCAGCTGAGTGGGTAAATCCAATACAATTTTAGCAAGGAAGCATTTAACATTAAGCTTTGTATAATAGTATTTAATGAATTCTGGAATGAAGTGTGATCTGTAATTAAAAAGACACATTTACTTTTATGTAGGACACTAAATATCAAAAAGTAGAACTAAATTGACCACTGAATCAACAAGTTTGCACTTGGGTATATGTCTTTTCTTTCAATCCTCTTCATTGTCATTTTTAAAGAATACAAAACAAGACCTGCAATAAATGTCAATCCAAAACTATCAATTTCTTTTTGTTTGAACTTTGTGAAATCTATACCTTTTGCCTTTTATAATTCCTTAAGAAAGTGAACGAAAAGTACTCCAATCTAAAGAAAAATAATCCAACATTACAGTGACTGGCACTGATATATCTTGGAAAATTGTGACCTACATGCACTTATACTGCAGAGTCCATGAGAAAGCTGAGACTCGTGTAAAGACTTTACTGGAAGGCTTCTAGTTGTACAGATGATAAATGCATTCAGTAGTAAGATTTTGTATAAAATGTATAAACATTGATTACATACAAAAGGAAATAGAATAGGTAATTGGTACCGATCAATTTTAACAACACCATTAGACATACATTTTCTTTGTCCTTTTTATAAGAACAATTTCTCTGTTCCTGTGAAATGAGTGAAAGGTACTGTATAATCTTGGAGTACTATTTGTGAAAATTTTGCAGCATTTAACATTTTATTCTGCTTTTCTAGGAGAGAAACCCTACAGATGCACTTGGGAAGGCTGTACATGGAAGTTTGCACGTTCTGACGAGCTGACGAGGCATTTTCGCAAGCACACGGGCGTTAAGCCTTTCAAATGCACGGACTGTGACCGGAGTTTTTCCCGCTCAGACCATCTTGCACTGCACCGCAGAAGACACTTGATGATGTGAAAGGTACTTAAAGGCCAGCTTCACATCAGAGCCCTGGCTCTGCCTCCATCCCGTTATTCAGCATTGCTGAATTCTGACAGTACCTGCTGTGAGATGGCACCTGTGGATGCCAATTCAGAGAGAAAGAGAGAGCCCGCCCGCCCGCCCTCAAAAGACTGTGGAACTGTTCACACCAGCTTTCCTTTTGATGTTAAGTACTGACTGCATTTATGTAATTTAAGCTAGGCCTGTCATTTTTGTCATAATTTTTTCTTCTTGATTATGTTAACACAGGGCAGAAAAAAAGCAGGCAGTCCATTACTTGCAGCCAAAATAATGTTTAAGGGCATTTAAATCTTCATTGGCTTGTGAATGACCTTAAGGCTAAGGAAAAGCAACACTGAGGTTGGTGTTAATTATTGGTGGTGAATTCTTCAAAGAACAGAAGATTGACTTTCTAGGTTGTGTCATTGTATTTTTCATTTAATGTGAGCAATTCATACAGTGGGAAGTCTTGACATTTTGTCCAATTTTAACAGTTATCCTATTTTAATGTGTGCTTTATTAATTTGGTGGTATTTAGCCAAGATGCATAAATATTGCTGACAAAGATATGGTTGCTTTTCCCATGTTTCAGCTCTGTGCACCCCATGAAATTGTTGAGTAGATACAAATGTCAAAAGAAAAGGGCCTTCTATTCTCCGGGGTATACAGCAATGTTGCAAAACAGGTTTTCTTTTCGTCCTGCCTCCAGTCTCTACTGAAACAGATCGAACTGGTTATTCGATTTGATTCACTGTAAACAATCCCTCTTTTATTCAGGCTTGTGGGAGGTTTTTGATAAAGCAGCATTCTCTTTCCACCACTGAATGTGATCAGCACAGTGATGTTAACTGTGGTTAAGGAGACTGGCGCTCGTGTTTTTCACTGCTGCAATTCCAGCAGTATTTCAGTTTCTGCAGCAACATAAAAGCTGGATCTGAGGCCCACGCAGCCTTTTGCTTCCACAAGTACTGACTGAGATGTCTTGGCAGCATTATCTGTGATGTGCCAGTGGTCTTAGTTGCTTACTGTGAATATCTCTGCCTGTTACAACATGATACAGTTCTGGAGTCAAATGATATAAATAAAGAGCATATGAACATAGAACTCGGTCATTGAAAGCTAACTCTGAATGTGTATTAATAGACACAATTAATAAATTATTAGTAATTTTCACACACATTTTCATTCAGTTTGATGAACTGTGAAGCCAGATGTAAAGTTTTAGATCTCTTTCTAAGCACCTTGTGCTTCTGCTTTATTGCGTATAAAAAGAGGCAGGTTAGGGTGCAGACCTTTAGCATTGAATGACTTGCTGCTGGGATGAGTGAAAGCTGCAGCAGTCTGCGTTTGCAAACATATGCCCCATCTGCCTTTCGCGTGCTGTTTTTACTGCCCTGTGAGGTATTGTTTTGATTGTGTAATCTATTTATCTTGCGTGGTAGTTTGTAGGTTTAAAAAAAAAATCAGCCAGACCAGCGAATCACATTTTAATCTAAGTATATGGGAATATTTCTCGAATGCTCTTCAAGCTTTTGTTGGTGTAAGAGTGATCTCTAGATTTCATTAATAAATGACTAATGCTGATCAACAATCACCATGCACACATTTAATTTTACTTGCCGCTGTTTAACCCGAGTGTACTGGCCTGGAGCAGAGACTTAAATAAGTGATTACAGTTCATTTAGGGGAATTGTAATGACATTACAGGAATAATGGGTGAGCAACTGTACCCCACAAACTCAGCAATTGTTTTGTACCATTTCAAAAGAGAAATCTCATTCTTGCTACCCCTTTTAAAACACATTTTGTTTTTTTATGCCTGTTGTTTTTGATGTCTCTAATGGAGTGGTGTTGATCTCGGGTAGGGAGAGAGATTACTGGCTGGGAATAGAGATCAACCCCAGGATGTGGGTAATCCACACAGAGTAAAACTGGCAGCATCCAAAGATGATGAATATTGTTATTCAATCTTTGTTCATTTCCATTATTTTTGCCGTACAGTTTCCCCAGTGATGCTGCCAGTTGCTGTTTAAACACAATATCATGGTCATTTTGAAAAGAGGAATCAGCCTTTGTGTAAATGGTGCTAACAGTGAGATTACCTCTTAATGTAAAGAGAAAACTGAAGATGGACATTGTACCTCCGTTCTCATTCGTAGGGAGCTGGATGTCCATGAATTAAAAGAACCGACTTGTAAAAGTGTAATTTCTGTAATAAATGTTGCAACTTTACACCTCTTTGGATTCAATCTTTTATAATTGCAGATATAATTAGTTACAGATATGATGTTGTTTGGAGCTTTATAGTAAAGGGTACTGTACTGCACTACAAAAGACAGCACTTCCCAGTATAGACTGTCACATGGTGTAACAGAACTCCATAATATCTTTGAAAACACCATCACATCTGCAGCCTCTGTCACATAATTGTTTGTGGTTTTCTCACTTTTGCAATGATATGGGATTTGACTAGTTGCAGTGTGCTAGCTCACTAAACAAGTCAATTTGAAGAACGCATTAATTCTTTCCTTCCAACTACTCTGGGAAGGAAATGTGAACAGGTCGGAAATAATCAGCTTGAATAAATTATAGGAAAGCTAAAATTCCTTACAAACCAGTGAAGTGAAGTTGTTAGAATTTGAGATCTCAGGCATTTTCTTGAGTGAATTCAAAAACGTCCAATCTTTAAGATGTTGTCTGTAGTGAGGCACGATAGCCTTAGGAAATGAAAAGTTTTTAATTCTCTGATTCTAAATATTATTCTTCTGTTCATGTAAACAGACCAATTTAAATAGAGCTCTGTTGTTATACATCTTAATCCACAAAAGTGAGTTTTCTCAGCATTTAACAATTTATCTGCAATGTTCTCACTACACCAATGCAACTTTATGTTTCGTGGTACTTGTGAAATATACGGAGAATTTTAATCTTGTAGAATTTACTGAACTGAAAAGCTGCAGTTCGACCTGTAGCCTTAATGCAATAAATTGGCAGAAGTGTTAATAGTTATTACTGAAATGAAGTAGCTTGCCTTAGCTGTTTGGTTAATGTTGTTTCTCTATTACTAAAGTCAGTTAAATGAGTTCAAACATGGGATGAGAATAGTTAGGTGCTGTTTTTGACTGGCTTAGATTCAATGGGCCGAAGAGTCTTTTTCCGTAATGAAGATCTTTGTTAATCTAAATTTAAAAAGTAGAGGAAAAACCTCCTTATCTCACCTGAACCAAAAGCTTGGAGATGGGAGGTAAAACCAGATCGTGACTCCATATTCACAAGCACCAATATCCTGATTTACATTGTACTTGTACTTGTTTCAGTATTGATGGTCTCATTGTCTCCAACTTCCCGGATATAATGGAAGCCTGTCACTCAAAACTCCTCTTTCACTGTTAATTCATTGTATACAATTTTGATAAAAATGTTTGAATAATATTTTTTCGGGGAGAAAGTGAGGACTGCAGATGCTGGAGATCAGTCGAGGAGAAAGTGAGGATGGACCTGCTGCGCTTTTCCAGCAACACATTTTCAGCTAATATTTTTTCGGATTGTATTGAATTTTTTGAGTATTTTTAACTTCAGTCTGGCTGGTGGGTTGTTAAAATGGAGCAGGTTAAACCCCAGGCTGTCACAGTTTTTAAAAAGCATGATTTTTTAGGTCAATGAAGAGCTGGCTGCCCCCAGCACCTTCTATGATTTGGACTCCTAATACCACAGTCTGAACATTGAAGAGAGTAGCAGCAGTCCCTTCGCAACTATAAAGCAAGTCTAAAGATCAAACAGACTTTTCAAGTTAACTTAGAACTTGCCTTGGGACCAAAATGAAAAGAATGATGGAAATCGGCAAAAGAGCCAGTTTTGGAACTTTTTCTATTCTATGCTTTCAACCAGTTTTCAGTGTTTCTTGTAGGCTCCTAAACCAGGCCTGAGCTACCTTGATATTAAAGTTTGATATCTGACCAGATTCCTAGCATACTCCACTGACTATTTCTCATCAGTGACTTATTCCAAGTTATGAATCTATGTTTTTTTGAAGGAATTGAAGAGCCTTGGGCAACCAAGTGTTTTCCTGTAGCTCCACAGATTGCAAATGGCTCCCGCTACTCACAGCTGTTATCACCACCATCACCATGACTACAATCCTTTTGCTCCTCACAGCACTCTCCCCTCCAATAAACCATTGCCAATGTTCAGTTATTCAAATCTTCAGTTATCCAAAGTAATTTGGACATAGAAAACCAATTTAATTAGAACTAAAAGAAAGCTTCTTCAACCTTTTAAAAAATACTTAGCATGCAAAAAGACTTGAAGTTGCGCTCATCAGAACTAGCACACAAGAAACCTACTTGAAAAAAGAAGCAGTGTTTCATACAATATGAGCGTGCTGATCAGTTAGGCCATCATTACTGTGGAGATGCAGCAAGAAGGGTTCACTGTCAATCTTAATCCTCAGGACAGAGAGATTCTGATTGGTCAGTGTGTTATCATGGAGATGCAGCAGAGATTGACTGTCTTCATGACCCCTTTTGTCTTTTGGAAAAAGTGTAATGTATCTATAAATTCCTGTTCTCTCCAAAAAAAAAGGGTCCTCTATTTTAAATATGTGGGTTTTAGCACACACAAATGCATTATAATTTACATAAGTACATTGGGGCAATAGAACAGAATGCAGAATATAGTGTACAGCTACAGAGAAAGTGCAGAGAAAGATCAACTCTAATATGAGAGGTCTGTTCAAAAGCCTGATAGCAGCGTGAAGAAGCTGTTCTTGAGACGAGGTTCACAAAGTTGCCAATAAGTTGATCTTTTAGTGTGCGCGACTGTAGGACTCAATGTGTATATTGACCAGTGAATGTAGGCTTTCTTTGGTAGTATTGGTAGTTCTTCTATAATGTGATGGTTGCTTTCTTGGGCAACCGTACATTATAGAAAAATTGGGCTTTAGAAACAGTACTTAGTGTTGCCGATGTAATCGCGTTACAGGCACACACGTTTTAAAAGTTCACACTTTAGAAACCGTGTCCCTAATTTGTCAATTGTGTTACCCTGAATTTGTTTTAATGAAATGCACGTTACAGCAGAATGACTTGTAGTTAAGAACCCGTGATTTCTCAACTGATACATCAAGGAAAGGGAGAACATTAGTTTACTCCATTTCAGTGGGAAATTTGAGCTCAGGATGGAGTTTTGTTTTAAAACCTAAAACCAATTCAAAGTCACCCTGAGGGATGGAATGCTTTATTTTTCTAATCAACCTGTTTAGATATTATTACACAACTCTGAATGCTTGTGGGACTTGGATCCTGACTTCCTGATGCACAACCACTGTGTTACAAGGACGCACTTCACAAAAAAATAGTTATATGGTTTCCATTAGACAAACTTTTTAAACTTGGATATTTATTGCTTATTAACGGTCCAGCTTACCTTGTTCATTTTTCAAACTGAACTCAAATTCCACCATCTGCCATATTAGGACTTGAACCTATGTCATCAGGTCATTGACCTGGGAGTCTGAATTTTGAGTCCAGTGGCATTACCACTATGCCATAAACTCCCCATGGAATTTATTAAAGCTATGTGTCAAATTTTTTGCAACCGTGAATTGAAATATTGCAAACGTGTTATTTACATACTGGAGATTTGCAAGGGCGAAGAGATTAGTGATCTTTCCTTCGAAGATGCATTTCCCATGGTAACCAACAAAGATAGTAACAGACCTGGACCAAGGAGGAATCCCATGGTGATGCCATTTATTTGGGTCTCCATGATGTCATTGATACCGAACGAAAATAGTTTCAACAGTACATTAATTGAACTGGGAGGTTCCACAGTAACATTTGCTGAGGGCAATAACGATGAACTTCAGTCCAAACGTTTTCTATTGTTTTCAGACAAATAATGTATTAATTTTTAAAATTGATTAATATCTCACTGCTTCTTTAGCATTCCACAGGAGATAATTGAAAACAGACGTGGACTGAATAATACCCAGCTATATAATAATGAACCAGAAGCTGGAGAAGAGAAACCAAGGGGTTGCAATTATGCAAAGATTGTGTAGAAATAAAAGTGAGTTTTATTAGCTCTGTCATGTTCTGTGGCCTTTGTTTTGCACTTTTGCAGCACAATGAGCAATATTTGCCAGGTAATATCACTTTGTACAGTCTATTCTCTGCAACCCTGATGAGCAATGATAATTACAATAGCTACATTTTTCAGTACAATTTTTAATTTGTTCGACAGGTTAAAGTCCCAAGTCTTCCCCAATTTTGTATGCAAATCAATGTTAACATTGCATTTAGCAGAATTAGACAATAAAAATACTCCAGTGGTCGTGAAACATTTTGAACAATCTGAGCTCATAATGGTGCTATAGAAATGCAAGTCATTTATTTCTTTACATTACTCCATTAATTTAAAGCAAAAATGTTCACCAAACAGTCATGCCATATCGGCTCATAATTTTGAGGAAATGGCAAGGTTCCCATGTTATCTAAAATGGATGTCACGTTCCTCCTCCAAGGAGGTGGGAGTGAAGAGTGGGACATGTTTGACACAAATGCAGTTCACTATGTTTAAAGCTGTAACTGCCTTCACCCATAAGTAATTTTCACAATCTGGCTTTCTGAAACGCAACTTATGAGCTTTACAAATTTAAGGAAAAAAAGCCTAAATATACCTCCGTTCTTTGGTAGCCTTTTGGGATTGGCTGCACTTTCTGCCACCCTGAAGTATGTGTACTAGCAGGGATATCCCTCAAATATATTTTAATAGAGTGATAAATATCTGATAATCTTAATCAAAGTGTAATTTGGATCAAAAATTAATTGTTAAAGTATAACTTCTTAAAGGCTTTAAACCTTGGCTTAAAAGTGTACACATACATGTTTGGAAATAATTGGCTGCTCAGTCGGCAGTCATCACTGGAAAGTTAATATCAGCAAATATGTAATTTTGATTGATTAATAGTAAATTTATAAAAGGTTGATAAGGTGTGTGGAATTATCAAATTGTCTTTTGAAATCCCTGTCCTTTGAAACAAAAACATGCTGCCATGTATCTCCGTGGGTGGAAAAAGGTGCCTTTTAGTTTCTGAAGCTGTTTGTTGACATATGCCTGAGGGCTATCCATGTTCATACTACTTGACTGCTTCTATAACCTATATTCGCAATGAACGCTCTGTAAGTTCCATATGTGATTAACTAGAAATGAAGGGGTTAACTGTCTTATGATGTGGGGCTATAAGTACAAATGTTTGTCAGTATACAACTTGAACTAACCTAAAACGAAACAGGAAGTTGAAGCTTTACGACTAGCCCCAATCAGAACCTGGACACAAAAAACAGACTTGAACAGGGACGTCGCTTTATACAGCATGAGAGGAGGCTGCAACGTCCCACTAGCAACGTTCAACTAGCCTGGTCTAGGAAATGTGTATCCACCATTAGATTTTGCTATTGGAAATCTTTCATTGTATAATTTGAATGAGAGTACTAAGAGTTGCACAAATCAGTTTAACATCAGCTGAGTTTCTCGTGTGATATATTTGCATATGCTAGAAACTACATGCATAAGTACATAGATGTAGGCAAAAGGAATTGGACATGTATTACTTCTTTGTTTCTTTAAAAAAAAAGGATAGCCAATCTTTGCATCCCCTTTGCAATGCCCCAACCAATTCGAATTTATCTGCCTACTCTGAGAAAATAAGATTGATGGTTGACTGGCGAAAGTGTTTGAAAAATAGTTAAACATATCAGTGAGGTTTCTAAAAATATTGTGAAGTCTCTGGTGCGGAAGGGTATTTCATTTTACCTTATGCCTCCCGATATGGGCATGGAACGAATTGGCATGGAGAATGTAAGAGCACAATGTAGATAGAGGGCATGGAATTTTAAGGGATCATGGGGTTTGTGGATCTTGGGATGGCATGAATTGCAGCCAGGTTAGCAGATGAACCATTGGAGATTGCGCAGAAGGGCATGGATTAGTATGGAGGGTGGGAGGGGATATGGGTAGTTGAAAGGGGAGAGCTTTTTAATTTTCATCACTGGGACCATGTTAATATTGTTATGATTCCAGCTAATGTTATTGCACAAAGTAGATCTCGAACTGAAACCTGGCTTGAAACATCAGTGTTTATTTTGCTTTCAATAGGGTGGTCTTTCACAGAAATATTAGCAAGCAATGTTGCAGTTTTGGTTTTAACAATCAACCAGAAATTTACTTTCAAAAGAAATGAAGGTGAAATAGAATAAACCAATTATTTATTTTTGGCAAAATGTAAAAAGGATTGAAACAAATGGTAATAAACCTCAGATGTTTGAATTCCTTTTAATTCCCATTTGTTTGAACCTTCTGCAACTTGATTTAATTAAGGGACTTTTCTAATTGTAGGTCAAGATGAGCTAAGTTTGCTCTTCAAAATTATTTAAGAATTGAGCATTTAGTGAACTTGCATGATGGAGCAGTTCATTTAAAGCCTTTGAGTATGTTTGTAGTCTCACTAAATATATGCAATAGTGGTAAGTTGGTTAAGATTTTGTTTTGATAAAGTATTTGCTGTCTGTAGGTTTATAATGTACCACTTTTCAAATTCTAAGTTATTTATCCAGAACTAAAGGGAAATCCCATTAGGACTGACAATAACGCATCCAACTGCAACAGTGTGCGAATATCTTGAACAACAGTAATTTTAATGAGTTCTGCCTTTTTCTCCATGCTAGGCTTGTTTGATACTTGATTGAATTGATTAGGGGAGAAAAAGCTGTGAATTTTAATGTAATTTTGTGCAGAACTATCATGTCTCAATAGACAGGTGATGTGTTCCCTTTTAAAATGTTCAATAAAGATGTTGTTTACATAAATGTCAAAACTGAGAGACTGAAAATGTGCAAATTGGTGTTTTCTTTCCTAGTTTGCATTTAATTTTTTTAAAAAAGTGAATGATTTGAAATATAAAAGTGTTTTGCATTTTTTTTGCAACAAGAGCAAGGTCACAAATTCCAGATTGTGATTCTGTAATACCAGGTGCTGAAGATTGAGGGCATTATTGCACAGAGCAATAATTTGCAGACTGGAGCCTGATGATTGCAATCATTAGATGTTTTTTAATGTATAGTTTTTGAGGTAAATATTATAAAGATTTTTTACTTGCATCAGCAAACCACCTAGACAGGATAATATCATTGGGCAGTTATCCTGAGGGTGTTGGCATTGGGCAGACCTTGTTTTAAGATGTGCTGACATTACACTGAGGAAGCATTTACCCAACTTCAAAAATATTTGTTCATGAAATGCTGACAAGGCCTCATTTATTGCCCAGCACTGGAGATGATAATGGTACTCCTTGAACTGCTGCAATTATCGAATACTTAATGGCATAGAAGGAGGCTCTTCAGTTCATCCTTAAGGTAGGGATGCTCTCATGTTAATGGTCAAAGTTTTGACCAAATAAGGAAGAATCAATGATTGCATGTCCCTTTAGGATGATAGCACTCTAATAAGAGATCAGCAACTTACTGATGACACATTGAATGAACTAAATTGGTTAACCCTATTTTTCTCTTCACAGATGCTGCCATATTGACTGAATGTTTCCAGCTTTTTATCTTGTTTCGGATTTTCAGCATCAGAATATTTTGCTTTAGTAGTAGGTTTGTTTCCCTTATGGCAGATGGAGAGAATACAAACCAGCTCATTCTCAAAAACAGGGCGGATCCCACTGAGCTGCTTTGGGTGACGGCCATTTGAGGTTTCTCACCCAGAGTATACTTGCTGCCCACTTCCCAGGGTAATTTGATGTCGATTGGAAACTTTTCAAGTTTCCACATGGCTGCCTTTAGTGATTTTGTGATTTGTGAGTTTGTGCGACATATAGTGAGCAATGATCTGAATGGGGTAGCCATTATCCCACACGATGGCTCTGATGCAACTGTGTGAAAGAAGTTCCTATGTTTGCTGTACTGAAACCTTTGCATTTAATCTGGTCGTGTCGCAACTTTAAATTATCTCACCCTTAACCATGAAAAACAATCTGCTTCTGTCTGTAAAATAAACAAAATGTTGAAAACAGTCTACAGGTCAGGCAGCATCTGTGGAGGGAAGCAGAGATAATTTTTCAGGTTGATGACTCTTCTTCCAATCTCACCTGTCTAACCTATCCCACCTTTTTGTAACTTTAAATAGTGGTCGCATTATTCTGTAAACTTGGTTCTTCAAACAAGAAAACACAATCTTTAAATCTGTCTCTTTTTGTATTTTCTTAAACTTGGCAATGTTCTATTACCTCAACATTCTTGGAACAGTATGATGCCCAATGGAATTGACATCTTTGATAGATTTTATATGCATTCATTTCTACCTTCTTAAATATTCCAGGCCTCTAGTGTTTATGCTGAGCACCAATTGGATACAAAGTTGGCTTGACTGTAGGTGACAGAAGGTGCTGGTAGGGGTTTGTTTTTCAGACTGGAGGTCTGTGATTAGCAGTGTACAACAGGGATCGGTGCTAGGTTTACTTTTGTTTGTCATTTATATATAAATGAGTTGGATGAAAGTACAGAAGACATAATTAGTAAGTTTACGAATGACACCAAAATTGGTTGTATGGTGGACATTGAAGATTATCTAAGATGACAAGAGGATCTTGATCTATTGGGTCAATGGGCTGAGGAGTGGCAGATGGAGTTTACTTTGGATAAAAACAAGGTATTGCGTTTTGGTAAAACAAGGGCAGGATTTACGCAATTAATGGTAGGTAGTGGGTAATGTTGTAGAACAGAGAGACCCAGGGGTTCAGGTACATAATTCTTTGCAATTTGCATCACAGGTAGACAGGGTCAGAAAGAAGGTGTTTAGAACGTTTGCCTTCATTGCTCAGACCTTTGAGTATAAGAGTTGGGATGTCATGTTGAGTTTGTACAGGATGTTGGTGAGGCCTCTTCTGGAGTACTGTGTGCAGTTCTGGTCATCCTGTTATAGGAAGTGGTGGATGTAGGTACATTTACAAGATTTAAAAGACATTTGAAAATGTACTTGAATAGGAAAGGTTTGGATGGATATGGGCCAAATGCAGGCATGGGGGACTAGTTTAGTTGGGGAACATGGTTGGCCTAGACTAATTATACCAAAGTGTCTGTTTCCATGCTGTATGACTCTATAGTGCCCTATTTTAGCATTGCGTTTACACTGTGAGCAAATGGTTTAGCCTCTCTTTATGAAATTTCAATGCCAGAGGGTTTGCTTTCCTGCTGTGAAATGTGGCTAAGGAGCAGCTTCCTTTTGCTACAGCCATCTATGATAATGATCAGGACCTATAATATTTGCTGGATCCACTGTACTCTTAACGTCTCAACAGCGCATGGAATGAACTGAGTTTGTTCATCCCCGTGAAGATTAGACTAAGTTTTCAGAAGAATGGTCACTTCCACAGGACTATGCAACTATGTCCTTGCCCCTGATGTGTCCTGAAGTTTGAAGAACAGTTTCACCAGGAATGACAATGGAAGGTTGAGGATTTTTGTTTTATCGAATCTGGGACAGCTTTCCCATTTTCTAATACGCTGAGCAGGTTGAGCTTGTCTTAATAAGTGGGTCATTGCCATTAGTTTTATGGATTTTTTTTTCTTGCTCATTATAGGATTTGGGTGGCTCTGTCTAGTCAACATTTATTGCCTTCTCTAACTATGTAACACTTCTAAAGCTATGTATGCAGAAGGAGGAGAGAGGACAAATTCATCTGTGATTGTCATCAACTGCCATCTCTTTTGTCTTTTCATAAATCCAAATGTTAAAATCCATTCTGACAGCTGGCAATGGATGACACGGTGGCTCAGTGGCTAACACTGCTGCAGCCGTATTAAATTGTCCATACTGTCCAGGAATGTATTGATTAGGTGGATTAACCATGGGAAATGTAGGACTAAGGGATAGAGTAGTGGAGTGGGGGGGGGGGGGAGAATGCGAAGGGAGGTGAGACTGGGTGGGATGCTCTTCAGAGAGTCAGTGTGGACTTGAGGTCTGAATCCAAATAGCCTGTTTCAATACTGTAGGGATTCTTTGAAAAGTAGGCTTGTTGGAGGAGTTAGTTGATTATCTGCTTTCCCTGACCAATGAATGGCCTCTGAGTCCACTAAGTGTCTCCAACTCACCAGTTGTATGCTAATGAGACCAAACCTTCTGTGTTGGGGCTATATTCACCCTCTTTCCTGATTATTGCAGCAGACTCAGGATGTATTCTTTGAAATGCAATGATATTTTAAATCAGAAAAATAAAATCTGGTTTTAATATCCAGAGCATTCTGCAGTTGTGTCTTGTTCAATAATCTAATCCGACCTGTATTGGTGGTGCAAGGGCAGGACAGATGGTGAGCTGACCGGAATGAGTAAGTAGCAAGCTCGACAGCAGGACAGCTCAGTAGTAAAGGAGGATTTTGGACCAATTAGGTGCCAAGGTCTCCTCTAGGTAAGGGGAAGGCTGTCCTCACCACCATCCTATCCACCAGAACCTCCAGGTACCTGTATACCAAGGGGGATGCCAGCTCCCCCCTCTTGACCACCTCTTTTCACAATGTCACAAATGGCTTGGAATGGTTGCTCCTGCCTTGCAGTGTTTGAACTGATATGATGCTGAGTTTTAAATGTGGCGTCCATGCTTTCTACACTAAGGTCCTGGTAGCAATAAACACTTCTGCCTCTGTCCACACAGTTCAACAAGAAGGGCCCTGTGGAGGCCGGAGGCATACCTAATGAAGTGAACAATAGTAGGTCGTGTGAGAAATGCTGCCAAGGCTCACAGGAAGAAACTGTCCATGTAGCTCCCCAAAATCGACACTGAGCTAAAACATGGGAAGTGTAATCTGAGATACTGGTGTGCTGCCATGTTCAGGAAACACACATTTTGACATCCCTTGAAGTCTTCTCAACATATCCATTTTTCTAATGGTCAAACATTCACCTTGGTGAAATGAAAGCATGAAGGACTAGAAGTACTCAGCAGGACTGGCAGCATCTGTAAAAAGAGGAACAGAGTTAATATTTCTGGCACCTTTCACAAGGCTGATCTTAATGAGATGGAAAAGGCATGGAAATGCTGGGTCCTGACTGTAATTGCCATACACAGGGTTACAAAGTTCAAGTTCAAACACCACCAGCCTTGGAGGTGGGTCACAGCATGTCTGAGCTGGTAAATTAAATTAACCAATGGTTTCGATTCTAGGCTACTTAGTATTTTGCATCATTATTTTAGCTCCCACCAGCTTCCCAGAGGTACCCACTGGCTGGCAAACCTAGCTCGATCAAACCCAGAAATGAGAGGCAACATGTTGGGTTCCTGAAAGTGTCAGCTTGAGCACCACATCTTGCACCTAAAAGGGCAACTGCTAAACCTAGAATCCCTGTGAATGTCAAGAAATAAGAGATAGCAAAAGAGAATGTTTGTCAATCAACTGATCGTTCAGTGACTCCAAAAGGGTAGGCAACTCGAGAAAGTGCAATGACAAAATTGAACTGACAATTAGGAGAGCAAAAAAAAGAGATTGAGAGGTAAACATTGAATAAATGAAGGAAAACCCAAAAATGTTTTCCAAACAGATGAAGAGTAAGTGGATGACTAAGGAATGAGTAAGGTCTATTTCAGGTCAAACATGCAACCCCATGTAGAAGCAGAATATCTGGGGATGGGATCTTGATGAAAACCTGTGATTATCCTTATAAAAGTTGGGCGGGGGAGCAATGTAACGAAGGTGAACGTTTTGGCTAGGTAAACCTTCTGACAGGGGAAATATTAAGGATTATTGTAACTTTGGAAGCAGGTGAACCACATTTCAAGTTAGATATGACCTTTTTTTCCCCAGAAGGTTACAAAGTGAAAAATGAGATGTTGTTCCTCCAGCTTGCATTGATCTTCTTTGGGACACTGCCGGAAGCGGCAGGGACAGACCACTATAAACACCGGAGGAAACATCAAAGAAGCGCTTTGCAGGAGGCTCCCAAGCACTGATGATGTCGCCTAGCCAGGGGACGAAACGTTTGCAACAAAAACTTCCAGCTCGGCGAACAGAACCACAACAACGAGCACCCGAGCTACAAATCTTCGCACAAACTTTGAACAGAACATAAATGTTAGGATGAGACCAAGTTGTTTTTTTGAAATGACAAGCAACTGGATAGTTGGGGTCATCCTGTGTACAGAGCGAAGTCGTTTTAAAATATGGTCACCCAACGTGAGTTTGATCTTGCTAATGTAAAGGAGACTTTATTGCATACCGTAAATACAACAGATTTGATTGAAAAGTTTGTGTTGCACATTGAGGAGGGAAGAGCTGGGACCGGAAGTGATCTGCCTTCTACGACTGCATGGGAAGGTGCCATGGTGGGTAACAGAATATTAGGAGTGAAGGAAAATGATCTAGGGTAATCCAC
The DNA here is from genome assembly GCF_037043375.1 of Chiloscyllium plagiosum. Taxonomy (NCBI): domain Eukaryota; kingdom Metazoa; phylum Chordata; class Chondrichthyes; order Orectolobiformes; family Hemiscylliidae; genus Chiloscyllium; species Chiloscyllium plagiosum. Next base: position 54,951,054 of record NW_028270149.1, on the reverse strand, counting down.
CACATCATGATAATGAGCCTCCGAGAAAGAAAAGCCCCCATCTGTTTAAAATGGATGACCCCTTCTATAGTGACTCCTAGTTCTTGATTCTCCTGTGATAAAGTATCTTCTTCACATCTTTTATGTTACAATTCATTCCACCTCTGACTCTTTTTAAAAAATACCCCAGAATATATAAGCCTCAGATGTTCAACTTTTTCTCGTAAGGCAACCCGCCTATTCCAGTGAGCACTCTATGAACTGCTCATGTATTTACATCCTTTATTGAATAAGGAGACCAATACTGTACATGGTATCCCAGATTAGGTCTTACCAGTATCCTGTGGAACTGAAGCATATCCTTCCTGATTTTGTATTCCATTCCCCTCACAAAACATTACAATCTTACATTAGCTTTTCAAATTATTTGTCGTACCTAATACTAACCTTAGTATTTCAAGCAAGAGGACACTCAGACCCTTCCCCATCTCTGAGCTCTGCAATCCCTCACAATTTAGATAACACACTTCTTGTTTATTCTTCCTGCCAAAAACCGACAGTTTTGCATTTTCCAACATTATACTCCAAAAATCTTTGCTAAATCTTTACACATTCACTAAACGTATCTATATTTTACTGTAGCCTCTGCAATTTATTTTGCCACTTTCCTTTGTATCCTTGGCAAAGTCGGCAGCCTTGCCTCCTCTCCCTTCAATCAAGCCATTTATATAAATTGTAAATAGCTGAGGTCTCAGCTGTCTTCATTACAGTTAATAGCCTTTGATACCAGTTCCTAATATTATGTTTGGTTTTGTCGTCAGTGATTCAACAATAATATTAATCAAAGATTTGTTCCCAACATAACAACGGAAATTTCAGTGAAATGCAAAAGCTTTTGCCATCCAAGAAAGAGCTGACTCTAACACCGAGTTGGCAGTTAAACATGTAATATCATAAATCTAGCTGTTTTAATAGTTTTGTCTTCAAGTTTGCAATAACAAATGAACGTATGGATTATTTTCCCACCTTCCAATTTTACTGTTGTTTTTCAAGAAATGGGCCTTTTTGACCACATAAAAGTCTGTGAATCCTTTGTTGGACTATTAAATGTAGTTGGGTCTAAAACTCATTGTGGGATAAGCAAAATGTTGAGCCTATGAACTTGTGGGAACAGCTGTGCTTCAGACTGGAGTGCACGTCAACCTGCCAGGACTTGATTCTTCTGCATCGTGTTCTCCATTATCAGGGACTCGGAACTGCATGTCAGATGAAGTATATTTATTACATTCCTTAGTATAATGTGATGAAAGACTTACCCTATAAAATATCCAATTTAAGGAATTTGAAAGTTTTTCTGCAGCTCTACTGCCATCTTACAGCAGTTACCTTTATCGATAATACCTTTTACAGAATGCAACTGCCTAGGAAAATATTAAAACACCCTTGAAGTCCGAAGTGTTGCAGTACCCAGCTGGTCATTTCTTTCTGCCCTTGCCTGCCTGATGATTGAGTCATACAGCATGGAAACAGGCCCTTCAGCCCAACTCATTCATGCCGACTCGGTTCCCTAAACTGAACCAGTCCCACTTGTCACGATTTGACCCCTATCTGTCTGAGCCTGTCCAAATGTCTTTTAAATATTGTAATTTTGTCAGCCTCCACCACCTCATCTTGCAGCTCATTCTATACACGCTCTACCCTTTGTGAAAACATTGCCCCTCAGGTCCTTTTCCAACCTTTCCCCTTTCACCTTAAACCTATGCCCTCTAGTTTTGGCCTCCCTACCCTGCAAAAAATGACCCTAGTTATTCAACTAATCCACGCCCCTCATGACTTTGTAAACCTCAATAAGGTTACCATCTTAGCCTCCGACACCCAGTGAAAGAAGTCCCAGCCTATCCAGCATTTCTAATAATCCAAGCTTTCTAGTCTCCGTAATATCCTTGTAAATCTTTTTGCACCTTTTTCCAGTTTAATAACATCCTTCCTATAGCAGGGCAACCAGAATTGTAAAAAGTACTCGAAATGTGGCCTCAACGTCTTGTACAGCTATAGCATGACATCCCAACTCCTACTCTCAAGGCTTTGACAGATGAAGACAGGTGTTGCAAACACCTCCTTCACCACCCTGTCTATCTGTGGCGCCACTTTCAAGGAACTATGTTTGATGTGATTTATTTATTGTCACATATTTTGTTACAAAGTACAGTGAAAAGCATTCTATAGTGTCGCCACTTTCCAGCACTATCTTAAGACACGGTAAAATAAAACAAAACATAGAATATAAAGGCATTAAAAGGGAAGAAATAAAGAATAAGTGCCCAACTTTGCCATTGTCCTTGTTAAGTGGGCCAGGGGCCTGGTGACCAGACACAAGTCCCCTTAGCCATGTCACCATTGGAACAAAAGTTGCCCACTCTTCAGTGCCATCTTGCCTCACCAATGTGGATGCTACCGATGCCACTTCAGACTCCCCTCATCGATGTGGCCATTGCTGATACCATCGGGTCTTGTCTTTCATCACATTATACTGAGGAATGTAATAAATATACGTCATCTGACATGCAATTCAGAGTCCCTGATAATGGAGAGCAAGATGCAGAAGAATCAAGACTTGGCAGGTTCAAACTCGCCTAGGCAGGCACCTCCATGAATTCATGCTGGACATTGTCGAGAACCAATACTTACCTCTGCCGCAGCAGCCATGAGCCAGTGCTAGGACTGCCTCGCCGATGCAAAAGTCAAACCTGCTGTCAACTGTTGTTGGACCTACTTGAGTCTCCAGGGCACTAACATTAACTGTTCTCAGCTAATACCACTGTAAATTACAGTTTTGGGCTAAGTAGAATTTCCATCTGGTTAAAAATACATTGAACTTTATTGTCAGTAATTTTAAAGTAGCTGAATAACTCTAGGCTTCTTGGATTTATTCTTTACAAAGCCTTGGGTCTGGATGTTCAGAGGAATGTGATCCAGCAAGTACAGAAACATTCTATTTAACTTTAAAGAAACATCAAGTGTATTAGAAGTTACTGGAGTTTGAGAGATGGTATTCTTAGTTTTGATGTTGTCATTCTTCACAAAATGTAAGGTTATTAGGAATTCTCTAGGGAAACACTTTCTATGAACAAAATGGCCATATTTACTACTTGAGGGCTTTGTGCCACCATTCCTAGTATTTTACTGTCTCTGATGGTGGTGATGGGGATCTTATGCTTTACTTGCATAGCTGTTGTCAGGTAAAAGGGCCCTCTTTTTTGGGGAATGATCAAACAGAGCCTCTAGGAAGCATACCTCCAGGTCAGGCCTTTAACCTCCCCCGGCCTCTTGAACCTGGCCCCCTCATCATGCTTAGAAGGCTGGCCCACGACTTATGTGGGCTCCTAACCATAGTAGTACTGTCCATCACTGGCTACACTGGAAACAGAACTGCCAGCCATCTTACCAATCAGACTGGCAGTTGGCATAAGGTGGAATAAAATGGGATTCCTCCTGAGATGGGACAACATCTCACTTTTATGTAAGTAATGCTATTCCTATTGTTAAATTGCCAAGAAGCAACCATTGAGATTGTGGAAGGACCAGATTTTGCCTTAGGTATGGGTGTCGAACCTCAGTATCTCATAGCATTTAGTGCCAGATATCAGGTAAATGCTTAAGATCGAACACATATCAATATATGCAATTAATATATTATTAATGTATAAATACAACTTATGGATATATTTTTAGAGCATTAATATATAGCATCTGATATCAATGTGTAATCAAGTTTATTGACAAAAATATACAAAAAAACTCTGTTTACATTCTAACTTTACTATTAATTTAAAAATCCTCCCTTGAAAAGGGTGACCATCTTAGCTGTAATTATCCTCAAAGTTTGGAAATCAGGTTGTCATATCCAGAATTGTGTGCATATACCAGTGTCGCCCTTTCGTTTTTGGCAATGGTCCTACACAATTTACTAACACTCTGTTGAATGGAGGATACCTTCCATGTGGACTGCAGTGGTTCAGGAAGAAAACTGAACTCACCTGTTCAAGGGCTAATGGAAATGGGCAATAAATAATTTCTTTACCCGTGAGAATAAGCTGAGGATATATTATATGCTGATAAGGATTTTTAAATATGCTTTATTCAGAGAGTTGTTAACATTCTTTATCAATGCATTTGACAGTCCAGTATTCATTATCTTTGCATGTCTGAGCTTATTTGAATTGGCTGCTGAATCAGTGGCTATGGAAATGGGTGTTTGGAATACTACACTGTACAAAATGTTCATTCTTTGTGTATTTGGAACAGGCTTTATCTAATATTGCATCAGAGGATAGTAACATCTGAAACAGCGATAGACAAACAATAAAATGGTGGACTGGAGAGGATTGTGGCTGTAAATGCTGCTGGTTTTCTTTTGAGGTTTTTTTTTCCGTGCTGGAGCTGATTTCCTTGCTTTCTTGGATCAGCAATTACTGTTTTGTAAGTTTTTGCACTGTTCTTGGAATTGCTTTTAAAGAAAATCAAAAATGAAGAATGGGTTACCAGAGGAGGTGGTGGATGCAAGTACGATTACAACATTTAAAAGATGCCTAGATTGGTCTATGAATAGGAAGAGTTTGGAGGAATATGGGCCAAATGCTGGCAAAGGGGTCAAGATCAGTTTAGGATGTCTGGTCAGCACAGGCAGGTTGGACTGAAGGATCTGTTTCCATGCTGTATAACTCTGACCTCCAATTAGCAGATTTGGAAACAGCTAACGAGAGAGAATTAAAGCTCCCGTTGCAGGTTAATTGTCCAGTTTCTGTTCTCATGAACTTTCTTTGAAGTGATAACTCTCCACCAATGCTACCTGACTTGCAGATATTTCCAACATTTTATCTGTTAATGGTTGATTGACTTTGTTGATTCACTCCAACTGGCACATTTACAGTTTTGTTCTTAGAAAGAACAAAGATGTAGTGTGTAAATAATTCAGGATACTGAAGTATAAATATGACAATTCCCAGTGACTAAGCACTTGGCACTGGATCCACGAATTTCGTTTTACTTTTTAGGTTCTCAATTGATTACATATTACATCTCCTTATTGCTCCAAATGAATTTTTATGCTACATTTACTGGATAGTACCACAATCAATTGCAATTTTGAAGTGGTTAGCATGTCACAAGGTGAATGAGATGACCCTGTTACTTCAGAAAGCTCTAAGATATTCCCAAAGAGGTGAATTTTTCTCATTATTCTGGAGTCAATCAGGATTGTATTGTACTGACATTGTTGGAAGCAGTCTTTATTTATTCTGATTTATTTGAAGGTAGAGTACAATGATTCTGTAAAGAAAATGTTAATTTAAACTCCTCTTTGGCCATTATATTGAACATTGTGGCCAGAATTAAAAGCTTTACCATAAGCCCTGCCGAAAACCCCAACTAATGGGAGACTTTTAGATATAAAATTTTTAAAAAGCACTCCCTGGCTTTCATATACAAACTGTCTCTATGACAGTAGGCTGTGTTGCGCACACATTTCCAATCTAACAGAGGCAGGGCACTTTGTTAAAATCACTCTGCACAGCTTGGTTGGAAGTCTGATTTTAATTTAATAGCTGCTGGACTGTGTTTTCCAGGGCTTTAGTAACCTGCCAATGATATGGTGATGAGATAGCACTTTTAGTTATCCTTAAAGCATATTCTATAAGGAGTGCTCAACCTTTCACCCCAGAATGAATACTTACAATTATAGTTGACAGTTCTTCTCCTTCACTACACATGATCTTGGTGTCTCTATCGTTCTCCATTCCTTCTGACGACTTCCACCACCCATGCTGGGAACTGTACAAGTTTGTCCTCCGTTGTAGCCTCCTGTATTGCTTGCTTTCCAATCACACTCAGTCCCACTGACTGCCAGGCAACTGGAGAGGCAAATAACAATGAGGCCCTGTTACCAAGAGTGATGTTGCCTCCTATTGCTGGCCTCTCTTTATTTCCCCTCCTTAACTACACTTCCAGTAAATATTGAGGCTAAATCCACAACCTGTGACTGTACAAAAATTCACAAACGATATTTTTGAGAGGTTCTTGGCTGAGTGGCAGGTTGTTAGGATTTGAAAACAGCTCCACAAACCAATGTACAATGGCCGTTTAATTAATAAGTCCTCCAAGTATCTAGTTATGAGCTCATAAGACAACTGTTTTGCATGTGCAATGTTTTCACTGAATTGATTGTTAAATGCAATGAGTACCTGATGGTTAAGGTCACACGAATATGGTAAGCTAGGAAGTACATCATGCCAGGAGACAAATTAGAATAACATTTAATTTCTAGTGGAACATTCTACTTTCCATACAAAAAAACTTGTGCAAGCATTATCTTTTATACTGAGTTATCCAAGTTACCCAGTGTGTTATACCTAACATATTTCTCACAGCTGTTTGTCAGTCTCTGTGGTCTGTACATATGGTTTGCACATACAAATTGTGCCAGTCTCTTAACTGTATGCATTGTCACTCATTGCCCATCTGGGTGATGTTCCTTTTCCAGGGAGTGTTGTATTTGATATCAAAGTAACTGTTCTATTTTCATTGTTGAGGTGCTGTGGACCTGTGGGACTAATGACTCTTATTTCTTTTTACAATATGCTATCTTGAGTTGTAAATTAATCTCGGTATGCCAATACACATTTGTGAGCATGAGTGTCCTTGCTGCTTTCAGGCCATCCTTTCATCAATACTCTCCCAACACTTGGAGAGTTGTCTGTGATTGTTTAGTTTGCTTGATTTTAGCAAGGTATTTCTCTGTTCATTTCAACGTCTCTGTTGAGTGGTTGTTTCAGAATACGCAGACTGCTGCTTCACCTTGGATCTGGAAGATTTCACACTCTGACATAGCATCCTTTACTTTCTTCATGAGACAGCATGCCAGTGATCTATCTATTTCCCTTACTTGTACATCACACCTAGATAATAGCTCTAGTAACTATAATATCTTTTTTTTTGTAAATGCTTTAGAGCAGATAGTGTGGAGAAAATGCTTTGAAGTAGCTTGTGGTCAAACATGACTGCAAATTCCAAGTAAGTATTGATAAAAATGTTCACAAGCAAAGACAGTGGCCAGTCACTCATTGTTGATCTGAGTGTAGCATCAGTTACTTGCATGGTTGCTCTGGATGCAATTATAGATTGTGTCCTTGCAGGATTCGTGTGGTTCCAAATCTTAGCTCCTTACAGGGTAACTTGTTCATTTACATCAGAGCATACCAGCACTGGCATTGCTATTGGAAGTTTCTTGAATTTAATGAATGTTGCTTTTTATAGAACATTACAGTGCAGTACAGGCCCTTCGGCCCTCGATGTTGCGCTGACCTGTGAAACTATGCTGAAATCCATCTAAATTACCCCATTCCATTATCAATCATATGTTTATCTAATGACTATTCAAATGCCCTTAAAGTTGGAGTGTCTACTATTGTTGCAGGCAGGGCATTCCAGACCCCTATTACTCTGAGTAAAGAAACTATCTCTCACATCTGTCCTATTTCTGTCCTTCCTATAATGCAGTGACCAGAACTGGGAGTGCGCCCACACCAGAGTTTTGTTCAGCAGCAACATGACCTCATGGTTCTCAAACTCACTCCCTCTACCAATAATAGTTAACACACCATATGCCTGGATGTACGTTTGCTCATTGAGCTGGAAGGTTTATTTCCAGGCGTTTCACCACTCTACTAGGTAACATCTTAAGTGGGGTTCAGAAGAAGCACGGCTGATAAGTCCTGCTTTCTATTTTTGTTTGGGTTTCTTTGGGTTGGTGATGTCATTTCCTGTGGTGAAGTCACTTCCTGTTCTTTTTCTTGGGGGTGGTAAATGGGGTCTAACTCTATGTATTTGTTGGGTTGCACCCTCATCCAGGTCATTTATAAAGATGACAAACAGCAGTGGCCCCAAAACACTTTTTTGTGGTACAGCTTCTTCTATTCTGTCTGCATCCTTAAACAAGCAGATCATCTACTAGAACTTCTGAAACAATCATGGAAAATCTTATGTTGTTTGCAGCCATGGAAATGCCAAATGGCATGTGCAACCAGCTGTATCTCCCAAGGTATCAAGAACATAGTTAGAAAGTCATTGTTTTATCCATCTTGCCAGTAACCATCCTTAGTATCTAGAATTAATGTACGTAAGGACATAACGAATACGGGCAGGAATAGGCCATCTGGCCAATTGAGCCAGCTCCACCATTCAATAAGGTCACGGCTAATCTTTCCGTGGACTGAGCTCCGCTTACCCGTCTGCTCACCACAGCCCTTAATTTCTTTACTGTTCAAAAATCTACATATCTTTGCCATTTCTGCCTTTGGAAATTGTGGCAAAATTCCTTCAATGATGGGCATGGGGTAGTGAGAGAATTTCAGAGCTTTAGTTGTATTGTTTTTGATTAATACTCTTAGCTGTCCAGGTTATTTCAATGCTACTACACTGTCAATCCATTCTGTAGTTGTCTCTTTCTTGATTACTCCCTTCTTTTCCAGCTCTTCTATCTTGCCTTTCAAACTGACTTTGAGGGCAGCTGAAACTTTCTTAAGCAGTTGCTGAATTGCCTTTGCATTCTCATCAATGTTGAAATGATATATGCCAGGGGACCATCCTATACCCATAAACATATTGCTGTACTACTCTTGGATCTGATTAAAACAAAAACTGCAAATGCTGGAATCTAAAGTAGACTGAAAGGAGGCTGGAAAAACACAGCAAGCCAGGCAGTATCAGAAGTGCAGAAGTCGACGTTTCAGGTGTAACCCTTCTTCAGGACTCTACGATCTGGCCTGTGATCAAATAGTTCAGTCACTGCAGGTCATTTCAAATCTCTTTTGGTATGTTGAGGTTAATAATTGATTTGCTTTGGCTAAGATGAGTGGCATTTGTTTATCATCTATAGTCTGGAACTCCAGATCTTTGTTCTTGTCTTTGCATTGGGCTCTAAGTAAGCTGAGTGTGGTGTCATCATATAACCTTAACTGTAATTCTGAGGGCTTCATTTGGAGTGCCATTTTGAACCACTTCATACAGGTCATGGTACACTTTAATTTGATGTGTTCTTTCTGTAGTCATTTCTTCCAACTACCATAAACCATTTATCACCTATTGAACTGACTGAACCAATTTGTTGAATGATCTAGAGAGAGATTCCCTTCAAATCCTCTCTATTCCTTCTGTCTCTTGCCCTGAATTTAAAACTCTCGATACAGTATTGGATTTCTTAATTGAGGGAATATCTTGTACTTTTCCTATTCACACTGTTTAAAACTTTCATAATTTCTGTATTTCAGAATTAGATCTCCTCTGTTCCAAAGAGCAAAACATATTCCTAGCCTATCCAATCTTTCCTCATAACTTTTATTCTTTGATCCAGGCAAAATTCTCAGAAACCTCTTTTCCACCCTCTCTAATGTAATCCTACCTTTCATATAGTGCAGTGAGCTGACTGCATGCTATACTGCCCTGTGGCTGAACTAGTTTTTTTATATACACAATTCCCACATAACTTCCTAACTTTTCTATTCTGTATCTTGGCTAATACAGTATCCCATAAACCTCCTTGATCACTTATTAATCTGTCTAGCCACCTTCAGTGATCTGAGGACTCAAACTTCCTCTGTTTCTCATGATTTGGAGGTGCCAGTGTTGGATTGGGTGCAGAAAATGTGTTGCTGGAAAAGCGCAGCAGGTTAGGCAACATCCAAGGAGCAGGAGAATCGACGTTTCAGGCATGAGCCCTTCTTCAGGAATGGATTGGATGCACGAAGTTAAAAATCAACACCAGGTTATAGTCCAACAGGTTATTTGGAAGCACTAGCTTTCGGAGCGCCGCACCTACAGCAGCCCAACTTGCCTTCTCCAAATGCCATGTCACATTTCTCCAGATTGAATTCCATTCGATACCTGACTGGACCATTAATAACTTGCTGTTCGCTACAGTTTTCTTCTTCACTATCAACCACATGATTTTTTTTCTTTTGTAAGCAAACTTCTTAATCATGCATCCTTCTATTCAAGTCCAGATTATGGATATAGAGATCTCACACTGAGCCCTATGAAACCCCCTCAGGAAGTCGTCTTTCAGTCACAAAAGTTGAAACTTACCCTGGGTTTCCTGCCTCTGAGCTAATTTTGGGTCCAACTTGTCAATTTGACTTGGACCTCTGAGCAGTCTGCTAAGTAAATAATGTTAAAATTCAGATAAACATTTTATAATCCCTGTAGGGACTGATGTTTGAAAAGAGATTGAATTTGTGATAACTGGAGCAAAATGATCATGCAACAAAATTTCATCTTTTTAAGATTTTTAAGCATCAAACTAAAATCATTGACTCAACATTTTTTAGACAACTAATAAGATAAACTATAAAAAGATATCACCATTAAATTTTGAATATGACTGACAATGTTGTGCGTACTTATGGATTTCACCACACTCAGCAGAACTTAAGGAAGCAATGGCCGAATGGTATTGTTATTAGATTATCAACCCAGAGACCCAGGCAATGTTCTGGGGACCTGGGTTCAAATCCCACTAGGGTTGATGGTAGAATTTGAATTCAATAAAAAAAACCTGGAAGTAAGAGGCGAATTATGGGCATGAATCCATTGCCAATTGTTGGGGGAAAAACACATCTGGTTTACTCATGTCTTTTAGGTAAGGAAACTGTTATCCTTACCTGATCTGGCCTACATGTGACTCCAGACTCTGGACAATAAATAATTGGTGCAGTGATGCCCACATTCAATAATTGAATTAAATAAAAAAAGCTGTGGTCCTTACAAAAAACAATCCAAGCCACTCCCAGCTTTTAAAACCCTCATTTCTCCCCATCTTGCATTCCAAATAGAGGTAGATAATGTTTTGTTCAACAAAAGTATTAAGGATATGGAGTTAGACCATAAATTAGCCATGTTGTCATTGAATGATGGAACAGGCTGTAGAAGCCGAATGGCCACCTTCTGTTTCCATGTTCCTATTTTGCTATATCATCACAACCAGTGTCCATCAAAAGTACATTCAGCTTTCAACTATTTGAGAAACAATTTGGAGCCACGAAACTCACTGCAATGATACTATTTTCTTTCTGGCCAGGCCAGAATCTTCTGATGTCTTTAAATCTTCACAGCTCTTGCCTTTTGAATCACTAGGTTCACACTAATGTTTTGACTGGTGGCTGTCAGGAAACTTCCTGTACCTTCTGTCATTCACAACACTTGCTGTCCTTCTGTTTGTTTTTCTGCCTATCTGTGTGTGTCCGTCCAGGACACACTGTTCCCCCTCTCTGTCTTGCATTTCTGAGTCAGTAATTCTGTAATGCAGGTCAGCTGTATTTACCTTTGTGTTCGGATGTTAAACCCAGCACCTGATTTTCAATAAAACTTAATCTGGCCCATGTTCCCCATGGTAACCAGATCATATTTGCTTGTTGCTATTGCAGAACTAAAGGAGACAGTTTAAAACACACATATCTTTAAACTCTCATTTCTAACAACTGTTTTGAATGCACTACCCTCTTCAACCCTCTTCTGTACCTCTTGAAAAATTCAATGACGTGACACAGGCATGATCACCCCCTTAAATCAATTTTAGAACATAGAACATAGAAGAATACAGCGCAGTACAGGCCCTTTGGCCCTCGATGTTGCGCCGATCCAAGCCCACCTAACCTATACTAACCCACTATCCTCCATATACCTATCCAATGCCCGCTTAAATGCCCATAAAGAGGGAGAGTCCACCACTGCTACTGGCAGGGCATTCCATGAACTTACGACTCGCTGAGTGAAAAACCTACTCCTAACTTCAGTCCTATATCTACCCCCCCTTAATTTAAAGCTATGCCCCCTTGTAATACCCGACTCCATACGCGGAAAAAGGTTCACACTGTCAACCCTATCTAACCCCCTAATCATCTTGTACACCTCAATCAAGTCACCCCTAAACCTTCTTTTCTCTAATGAAAACAGCCCCAAGTGTCTCAGTCTTTCCTCATACGATCTTCCTTCCATACCAGGCAACATCCTGGTAAACCTCCTCTGCACCCGTTCCAGTGCCTCCACATCCTTCCGATAGTATGGCGACCAAAACTGCACACAATATTCCAGATGCAGCCGCACCAGAGTCTTATACAACTGCATCATGACCTCAGGACTCCGGAACTCAATTCCTCTACCAATAAAAGCCAGTACACCATATGCCTTCCTCACCGCACTATTTACCTGGGTGGCAACTTTCAGAGATCTGTGTACATGGACACCAAGATCCCTCTGCTCATCCACACTACCAAGTATCCGACCATTAGCCCAGTACCCCATCTTTTTGTTATTCTTCCCAAAGTGAATCACCTCACACTTAGCTACATTGAATTCCATTTGCCACCTTTCTGCCCAGCTCTGCAGCTTCTCTATATCCTGCTGTAACCTGCCACATCCTTCCTCACTGTCAACAACTCCTCCGACTTTCGTATCATCCGCAAACTTGCTCACCCAACCTTCTAATCCCTCTTCCAGGTCATTTATAAAAATGACAAACAGCAATGGTCCCAAAACAGATCCTTGCGGAACACCGCTAGTGACGGCACTCCATGAAGAAACTTTGCCATCAACTACTACCCTCTGTCTTCTTCCATCCAGCCAATTCCTAATTCAAACCTCCAACTCACCCTCAATGCCATATCTCCGTATTTTCTGCAGTAGCCTACCATGGGGAACCTTATCAAACGCCTTACTAAAATCCATATATACCACATCTACCGCTTTCCCCTCATCAACCTCCTTCGTCACCTTTTCAAAGAATTCAATAAGGTTTGTGAGGCACGACCTGCCCTTCACAAAACCATGCTGACTATCCTTGATCACATTATTCCTATCCAGATGTGCATAAATCCTATCCCTTACAATTCTCTCTAAGACTTTGCCCACAACAGAAGTGAGACTCACCGGCCTATAGTTACTAGGGTTATCCCTACTCCCCTTTTTGAACAAGGGAACCACATTTGCTATCCTCCAGTCTTCTGGCACTACTCCTGTAGACAAAGAGGACATAAAAATCAAGGCCAATGGCTCTGCAATCTCCTCCCTTGCTTCCCAGAGAATCCTAGAATAAATGCCATCAGGCCCAGGGGACTTATCTATTTTCACCTTTTCCAGGATTTCCAACACCTCTTCTCTACATACCTCAAAGCCATCCATTCTACTTATTTGTGACTCAGTATTCACATCGACGACAATGCCCTGTTCCTGAGTAAATACTGAAGAAAAGTATTCATTCAGTGTCTCCCCAATCTCTTCCGCCTCCACACGCAACTTCCCACTACTATCCTTGACTGGACCTATTCCTACCCTAGTCATTCTTTTATTCCTAACATACCTATAGAAAGCCTTAGGGTTTTCCCTAATCCTACCGACTAAGGACCTTTCATGTCCCCTCCTTGCTGCTCTTAGCTCTCTCTTCAGGTCCTTCCTGGCTACCCTATAACTCTCAATCGCCCCAATTGAACCTTCACGTCTCATCTTGAGATAGGCTGCCCTCTTCCATTTAACAAGGGATTCCAATTCCTTATTAAACCACGGCTCCCTCGCACGACCCTTTCCTCCCTGCCTGACAGGTATATAATTATCAAGGACACTCAATAGTTGCTCCTTGAACAAGCTCCACATATCATTTACACTCTTGCCTTGGAGTCTACTTTTCCAAGCCACACATCCTAAGTCATGCCTCACCGCATCATAATTTCCCTGACCCCAGCTATAACTCTTGCCCTGTAGTGCACACTTATCCCTCTCCATCACTAGAGTAAAGGTCACCAAATTGTGGTCACTGTCCCCAAAGTGCTCACCTACCTCTAATTCTAACACCTGGCCTGGTTCATTACCCAGAACCAAATCCAGTATGGCCTCACCTCTTGTTGGCCTGTCTACATATTGTGTCAGGAAACTCTCCTGCACACATTCAACAAACACTGACCCATCTAACGAACTTGAGCTATAGCTTTCCCAATCAATATCAGGAAAGTTAAAGTCCCCCATAACAACCACCCTATTACTGTCACTCATCTCCTGAATCACCTTCCCTATCCTTTCTTCAATGATTCTAGGACTATTAGGAGGCCTGTAAAAGACTCCTAACAGGGTGACCTCACCTTTCCTATTCCTAACCTCAGCCCAACTACCTCAGATGGCAAGTCCTCATCCATCGTCCTTTCCACCACTGTAATACTATCTTTGACAAGCAATGCCTTCCTTTCTTTCAACCAACTCTTGATCCATGCAAATTTTTACCTTCTATCCCATGTATTTAACTTTGTCCAATAACGTCTTATGCGGGACCTAATCCAAAACCTTCTGAAAATCCAAATACAGGCCATCGTGTCCCCTTGTTCTCCCTTATCTATTCTATTAGTTACACCCTCAAGTTTCTGACTATCAGAACCTGCATTTTGTTTCCACACATCATTTTCTCTTAACATATTTACAGAAGCTGTTATGGTCATAGAACAGAGAATATAGACCAGTACAGCACAGTATAGGCCCTTCAGCCCTGGATGTTGTGCTGACCTTTTACACTACTTTAAGACCAAACTAACCTACATATCCTAAATTTACTGTCATCCATGTGCCTGTCCAAGAGTCGCTTAAATGTTCCTAATAAATCTGACTCTACTACCACTGCTGGCAGTGCATACCACACACCCACTACTGTCTGCGTAAAGAACCTACCTCTGACACCTCATCTAGACCTTCCTCCAATCACCTTAAAATTATGGCCCCTCATGATAGCCATTTCCACCCTGGGAAAAAGTCTCTGGCTATCCATTCTATTTATGCCTCTCATCATCTTGTACACTTCTATTAAGTCATCTCTCATCCTTCTTCACTCCAACAAGAAAAGCTCTAGCTCCTTCATACTTTCTTCATAAGGCATGCCCTCCAATTCAGGCAGCATCCTGGTAAATCTCCTCTGCACCCTCTTTGAGGCTTCCACATTCTTTCGATAATGAGGTGAACAAAACTGAACATAATATTCCAAGTGTGGTCTAACCATGGCTTTATAGAGATGCAGCATAACCTCATGGCTCTTAAACTCAATTCCCCTGCTAATGAAAGCCAATACACCATACGCCTTCTTAACAACCCCATCAACATGGGTGGCAACTTTGGGGGATCTATGGAAGTGGACCCCTCTGTTCCTCCACATTGCCAAGAATCCTGCTTTCAACCCTATAATCTATTCAAATTCGACCTTCCAAAATGAATCACTTCACACATTTCCAGGTTGAATTTCATCTGCTACTTTTCAGCCCAGCTCTGCATCCTGTGAATGTCCCGTTGCAAAGCACAACAACCCACCACATTATCCACAATTCCACTGACCTTCATATCATCAGCAAACCTACTAAACCACCCTTCTACTTCCTCATCCCTATTTATAAAAATCACAAAGAGCAGAGCTCCCAGAATCAATCTCAGTGGAACACCACTGGTGACCAAATTTCAGGCTGAATACTTTCCATCTATCACCACCCTCTGTCTTCTATGGGCCAGCCAATTCTGTATCCAGACAGACAGGTTTCCCTGTATCCCATGCTTCCTTACTTTCTCAATGAGCCTACCATAGGGAACCTTGTTCAACACCTTGCTAAAATCCCCACAAAGTTTCTATATTTCCTACAATTTTGCTCTCATACTCCATTTAGGGCAATGGGCAACACCGCGATAATCTGCTGGTAAAGGCTGGTGGCTGAGGAATGACCAAACGAGACAAACCCTAATTTTAACCCAGCAGCGTTGAAACTGAGCACCACTACACCCAAGGACAGGACCCCAAGACTGGCGGAAGAGAAATAAAAGACAGTTCCAATCACTGCAGTGGCAGCAGTGTGGTGGATCCGGACATACATTCCTCATGGCCACAGTGGCTTTATCGAAGGCATTATTGTAGGTGAGTGTGGTCCGTTCCTCCTTATTAGCAGTGTGACAGTTTTGCCAGTACTTATAGTGGTGGCAGCACGGTGGTTTCAGTTCGATCTTCATGGCTATTGCGGCAATGCAGTGGCTTGGGGCAGCGACTGAATTGGCGATGGCTTCAGTATTGGCAGCTTAGTGGGTCCGGTCTGTCCCTCTTTGCTGCTATGGCGGTGATGCAGTGGCTTCGGTGTTAGCTTTGGCGGTGGTAGTGCAGTGGGTCCGGTCTGGAAGTCCTTGCTTTGGCAGCCCCAGGGCCAGTTTCAGCAGCAGCTTCCCATAGATACACTATAAACCCTGGTCACTGTTGTGGGGGGGGGGGGGGGGGGAGAGAAAAAGATGAACTTTGTCCTAACTTTGTCTCTACAATTTCTTTTTATAATTTCAGTAATCAAAATGGCACTGAATTGTGGTGACTTATATACATCTCATTGTATTTTCATAAACACCAGTGATTTTTTGCTATTTTACTCTATTCTCACTCTTGATCTGGAGAGAGGTTTTTTTCCATTTTTTGCTGAATTCTAAAATGGTCCCAATCCTCAGACGTGTTGCTTTTTATAGCAATTTTCTTTGGATCTAATACAATTCCTAATTTATTTTGTAAGCCATGGTTGAGCCATCTTTTTTTTATTTTAGTTTTGTGCTGGAGAGGAAAGAAGAATTATTATAATTCATGATCATATTGTTAAAATATGAACCTTTGCTATCCTTTTAGTGAGGCTCTCCAATCCATCATGACCAACTTTGTGCCTGAAACACTCATAGTTCCCTCTATTTCGATTCATGATGATGATGATGACCAGGACATTGAGCAGGTGGACACACAGAGACAGCATAACAGAACAATGTATCAGCGAACACAAGAAACCAGACAGAGTCATATTGAAACCTGCTTTCATGATGAATGAATTGGATTTGAACTTCTTCTAACTGGTTAAGAGAATGTGGGCAATACTGCAAGAAGCCTCTGCTTAGTGGGAAGGACATGTGGACATTTTTATTCTTGCAGTTCTTAATCTTTTCTGTTACTGAATAAATGTCCATTATCTATCTAATTGTATGTTTTCTAGCTTTGGGGTCTGGACCCACTTTTAAACAATCAATGCAATACATGTCTGACTGACTGTTCGGGAAAAAGCAACAGTGGGCAGGTGAAGTAATATTGATTGGTGCAAAGGTCGAGTAGTACATAAGGATCCCATCAGGATGTTATATCCTAATGCTGGGCAGCAAAATCTCTCATGATAGCCAACAGGTTTACAAGAATCTTCAGGAATCTCCTTTGAATTTTATTCTGTCCCTTCTAATTTTGTCCTGAATTAGAATTAAGATAAAGAAGAAAACAAGTGCTTGTGGGAGGTATTGGGTAGAAAATACAATCAAGAACCAAAAATGAGGTAAAAAAACAAATAAAAGAAGAATTATGGAAAAAATGACTGGCAGCTAAGATAAAGGAGAATCCCAAAGTCTTCTACAGGCACTTAAATAATAAAAGGGCTCTTACAAATAAGACTAGGGCCAAATAGGGATTTCCAAATGAGAGTATGGGAAGGTGGATGGCTGGGGTATTAAATAAATATTTTGCGTCTGTCTTTCCCAGAGAAACTCTAAACCTAACTCAGGCAATAAAGGAAACTCAGTCACTATGAGGATTCGTAAGGATAATGGATAAGCCGTTGGTACTTAAAATTGACAGAACACTAGAACAGATATGATGCATCCAAGAACATTTAAGGAAATAAGATTGGAAATTTCAGAAGCACTGATCCTTGTCTTTTAATATTTGGGAGTGGTAGTGAGTTTTGAGATGATTTGTAGCTCAGGTTGAGGTTTTGGATGTAGGTTTGCCCGCTGAGCGGGAAGGTTTATTTCCAGACGTTTCGTCACCGTACTAGGTAACATCTTCAGTGGGCCTCCAGATGAAGCACTTCGCCCAGAGGCCCACTGAAGATGTTATCTAGTGGGGTGACGAAACGTCCGGAAATGAACCTTCCAGCTCAGAGAGCAAATCTACATCCAGATTTGGGAGTGGTGCCATAGGACTGAAGAGTCACAAATGTTACAATTTTGCTTGTACGGATAGACAACCCTTTATCCGAAATCTGAAAAACACTGAAGTCTGAAGGTTTTTTTGTGATGTTTTTTTCTTATTAACAAGGTTGTTTGGCAAACAGTTAACCCAAGTCGACACCCACTCGATGTATGTCACTCAGATACGACCTGGGAGAGTTGTGGACCAGCACTGGCAGGCCTCAATTCTATCTCAAGACCCATTTTACTCAGTGAGTTTGCTCCTCCAATAAGATTTTTAAAAGTTTCACCATCAAATTGTTACTTATTCTGAAATTTGAAAAATTTTGAATTCTGAAAACCAGCTGGTCCCGAGCATTTTGGATAAAGGATTGTGCACCTGTACAAGGATGTAAGGATTAACCAGTCATTTAACATCTGTGGAGAAACCTCTGCAAACAATGGCTCAGATATTCTGATGGCCAGAGCATCTTTGGAACAGCACAGTCTGGAGTTGTACTTTGGGACCATGCAGAATCCTGGATGTAGCTGACACCATGAGAGTTGCCTGGGGCAATTGAGTTTTCCATACGTAACTCCCCTACACTGAGAACCCTCCGAACGTGTCCAGTAAAGATGGGACATTATAGAGGGTTCAATTTCAGTTAAGCTAATTGTTGACCAGAAAAAGTTAAAATTCAGAAACCTACACTACCTCCTGCAAACAATTATAAGCTACCCCACCCCGACTCACCACTGACAATCCCACCCCTGCCAAGTGACTCGCAGTGTGTGACTTCACAAGTGAGTGGTTTGGGTTTGGAATGTGTTATCTGGGATCATGGTAGAATCAGGTATAATTAGGAGCTCAAGAAGGCATTAAGTGATTACTTAAATAGAAATAACATGCAGTGGTATGGAGAAAGTGCCATTCTCCCACTCTAAGTCATGATGCTCACTTAGAACATGGGTGCAGTCATGATGGGCTGAATGTCCTCCTTCCACAGCGACACTGATTTTCCTGATGAAATTAGGATGACTGGTCTTTAATTACTCAATTTATCTCTTTCTCCCTTGCTTAAACAATTGTACAAGTATGCTGTCCTCCAGCTCCAGTCCTCTGGCACAATGCCTACTGCTAGAGAAAATTGGAAAGAGTTATTATTTAACTTATTTTTGTGTGCGTCAGCTTTATGTTAAGCCAATAAGCTTTTGGATTAGCTTTTCTGAAATATGCCATTTTCTTTTGAGAGCATAATTGCATTGTGTTCTTCTGCAAATTGTAACATGTCTGAAAAAATTACAAGTAAAGAGAAATGTACAGCACAGATTGTGATTGCAATGATACAAGTTAATACGGGATTTGAACCCATGCTGTTGGCATCACTTTGCATTGTAAACCAGCAATTCAGCCATCCTAGCTAAGCTTCTATCTTCTCAACCTCATCATCTGAGGTATGGTGACACTTTTTTTAATTAACCAATTTTTCAAAATAACCTGTTCAGAGATGTTACTACACAACTGGGTGAGCCTTGAACCTAGGCCTCCTTTTTCAGGAGTAGGGTCATTACCACTGCACCAAGACGGCTCCTTAGGTTAAACCACCAGCAGACGTCCCTTTCTAATGAGAGAGCAAAATTAAGGCCCTCTGGTACTATGGCAGCTTTACCTTTATAAGTTAGTGTACACAGAAGGTTGGCATTACTTTGGCTGTTCTATTTTTTATCAGTCATGTAGACGAATCAGATGAAAAAACTAATTGCCAATGTGGATCTCAGTTGATAGAAACCTTGAATTAGTCAGGGCTCAGGAGAAGCAAAACATCTCCATTTCCTCCTCTTGATTGCTAACTAATCAATCCTGCTGAAGAGTTCATGTGTGATCTAACAGAACTGTTTTATCTCGAGCTGTCCAAGTGAATGGCTTGTTAAAACTGTGTGCTTCCTTGCTTAAGCACCTCAGACATTACCATCCAGAGTGGTTTCATGCTGAGTTCCTGGATGCCATCTAAAGCAGGTGACATTCTTCTTTAGGTAACGATGATATGATTGCGCATTGACTCAACTTTAACTCAAACAATCTGAGGAAGCGGTTGAAGATTCTCCTCCAGGCTGTAAATATTTTGTAACTTCAAGAAGTTGAACAGACCAAAACAGGAAAATGTTCCTACTTCCCTCGCTGGGGCCAGGAGGAGCATCATGTTCTGAAGGAAAGTCCGAACAGATATGAAATGTTAACTATTTTCTCTCCACGGATGCTACCAATCCCTCCAGCATTCTGTTTTTATGTCTGATGTCCAGCATTCTGTGTTTTGATTTTATTTATGTGCATTTCCAGTGCTACCAAAAACATCTTAAATCTCCACTGCCCTGGATTCTCCCCCTTCCCCTCTTTTCTTCCAATGGAATTTCAAGACTAAGGGGCACACCATGTGAGACTGATTAGCAAGGTTAGATCTCACGGAATAAAGGGAGAACTGGCCATTTGGAGACAGAACTGGCTGAAAGATAGAAGACAGAGGGTGGTGGTGGAGGGTTGTTTTTCAGACTGGAGGCCTGTGACCAGTGGAGTGCCACAAGGATCGGTGCTGGGTCCTCTACTTTTTGTCATTTACATAAGTGATTTGGATGCTGGCATAAGAGGTACAGTTAGTAAGTTTGCAAATGCCACCAAAATTGGAGGTATACTGGACAGCAAAGAAGGTTACCTCAGAGTACAACAGGATCTGGACGAGATGGGCCAATGGGCAGAGAAGTGGCAGATTGAGTTTAATTCAGATAAATGCGAGGAGCTGCATTTTGGGAAAGCAAATCTTAGCAGGACTTATACACTTAATGGTAAGGTCCTAGGGAGTGTTGCTGAACAAAGAGACCTTGGAGTGCAGATTCATAGCTCCTTGAAAGTGGAGTCGCAGGTAGATAGGATAGTGAAGAAGGCGTTTGATATGCTTTCTTTTAGTGGTCAGAGTATTGAGTACAGGAATTGAAATGTCATGTGTGGCTGTACAGGACATTCGTTAGGCCACTGTTGGAACATTGTGTGCAATTCTGGTCTCCTTCTATCAGAAAGATGTTGTGAAACTTGAAAGGGTTCAGAAAAGATTTACAAGGATGTTGCCAGGGTTGGAGGATTTGAGCTAATAGGGAGAGGCTGAACAGGCTGGGGCTGTTTTCCCTGGAGTGTCGGAGGCTGAGGGGTGACCTTATAATTTTGTAAACCTCTATAAATAGACCAAGTCTTTTCCCCGGAGTCGGGGAGTCCAGAACTAGAGGGCATAGGTTTAGGGTGAGGGGAAAGATATAAAAGAGACCTAAGGGGCAACTTTTTCACGCAGAGGGTGGTACGTGTATGGAATGAGCTGCCAGAGGAAGTGGTGGAGGCTGGTACAATTGCAACATTTTAAAAGGCATCTGGATGGGTATATGAATAGGAAGGGTTTGGAGGGATATGAGCCGGGTGCTGGCAGGTGGGACTAGGTTGGGTTGTGATATCTGGTCGGCGTGGACGGGTTGGACCGAAGGTCTGTTTCCATGCTGTACATCTCTGACTCTATTTTATTGTCACGTATACTCTCGTACAGGAGTTCAGTAAAAAATGGTATAATGCTGCCACACGTGGTGCCATCTTAGATACCAAGGTACTTAAGTATATAACAACCTAGGTACAAAGTAGTTAGAGAATGCAAGTTAAAAAGTTAAGCATCATTTTTCTACTATTCTATGAAGTAAAGAAATAGGTAATGCAGTTTACAATAACATATTTTGTAGTTTAAACTAGGAAAGTCAAGGAATAAGTTAAAAGTTGAACTGTCTTTGATGAGCCCACCACTTATCTCACTCTGCTGTCTGTTCTTGTTGTCGCCACCACAGATACGGTTGGTGCTGCTGAAGCTGCCGGCTCCCCTGGTGACCTAGGAACTTGCCTAGGTAGGGTCGACTCACGCTCAGCTGAAACACCCCCAAGAGTTGTGGGGAAACCAGGCTGAGATCTGCCACAAGCCTCTGAGAGACCAGGCAGAGACCTGTGACCTCCGACGAACCACCGAGAGACCAGGCCAAAACTTGCCAAGAAACCAAAGGGGGAAAAGAACAAAAACAAAGAGAAGGATCAGAAGGAGCGGGGGAGCTCCATTTGGAGAGTCCTCCTCTGCTGCCATCTTGACCAGTGAGAGGAGAGAAATTTAAAAAGAGACATGAGGGACAAATCTTTTTACACCGAGGGTGGTTCGCGTGTGGAATGATCTTTCTGAGAAAATGGTCAATGTGGGCCAAATTACAACATTTAAAAGAGACTTGGATAAGTACATGAATGGAAAAGGCTTGGAGGGATATGGGCCAGGAGCAGACAGGTGGGGAAAGTTTAGTTTGGGATTATGTTCAGCATGGACTTGTTGGACCAAAGGTCCCATTTCCATGCTGTATGACTCTGAGATCCTCCCAGAACTCAGCATAAATTAATGGGACCTGAGCAACAGGTGAGTTTCCAATTTACCCTCCTTCCCCTCCAACTAACATTAGCCCAGAGTTCAAATTGAGGGCTTGCAAGCGAATACCAGGTTTAAATTGTTCCTGACTAAATATGATTACTATCAAACAACATGGCAACACTTATTGTTGAACTTGCAAATAAAATACAATCACTTAGATGAGGTGATTGTGGGATGCAGGTGGCTGTATAACTGCATGAGTCAGCACTTTTAAAAGTTCAGAAAAACAAATACTGTGCTGTATGCTCCCACGAGAGAGTTACAAACTTCTATACTTGGTTGAAGTCTAAAAGCTGCTGAAAATGTTGGACCCTGCACTTTTGCCAAATTATCAGTTGATTAGTCATGCTCAGGATATTGACTTCACAGGCTATGCATTGATTAATTCTAATTAAGCAATCCATAATAGCCACCACATTGCAACTTGAGATAAGCTATACTGGACCTGTGCAATTTGTGTTTACAGTCACTGAAGACTGGGCCCACTAATTGACAGGTTGTGTTCTGGTTGCTTGATCACTCCCTCCTTTTAAGTATTTTGCTTCCTAACAAAAAGAAGCAGAATTCCTGACTTATCACTACAAGCTCTTTGCATTGCTAAAACTGGAATAATCCATTCTTTTGTGTTCTGTTTCACAGAAACTCTCAACTCACATTCACTTTTCCCTAGTCTGCTTGTGAGGCTGGATTTAAAATTCCGTGAAGGCTGAGATTTTCCAGTTTGAAGTTGAAATATGGCATTGAGTTCTTTGGATGGTATCATATCGATCATGGGGACAGTTATTTCACATGGTGTATGTCTCCACTCATTATTTGTGCACATTGTTTGAATTTCTTGGGGAATCATGTGATGAGTAAGCTGGATGTTCTCACTACTGGTGAGACCTTCTGGGCTGAAAATTTTGACACCATATTTAAAGACAGCCAGACACCACTTCCAATGCAATGGTTTCCTCTGTACAGTCTCTGTACCCTGTCTTTAATAAAGTGCCCTTTTAGAAACTCCGTGTACTATGTACATACAATAGTGCGACTTTTCCCACTGTACCCAGACCCACATACCAACCTGATCTCCATCTCCTCCCCACCCCACCCAGAACCTGACCACCTCACCCCCTCAGGACCAAACAACCCAACCCTTTCTGCCAGATTCCACCATCCTGGTCCATGTCTGACAGCCACCAGCCCCGGATCATCGCCAGATTCATTATTTCACATTCATGCTGACCTACTCTAAACATTCCATCACTTATCTGGATCACTTGGCAGTTGTGCCCTTGGCATTTTACCTACCTGACATGCTGCCTACCTGGTCTTTACCCACCTAGCACCTAGCACCCAACTTCACACTTGCTTTGAGTGATTACCCTTTGACAGCAGCTGTGATGATGGGTCTTTACATAATCAGGTAACTGAGTGCTGAGAGTGAGACAGGCGGCTGGTTTCCCTGCTGCTTGACTGTTCCACAATGTCAGAGTCCTGTCAGAATGGAAGCACAACTTCAAATTTTTGAAGCCCTGAACAGCATCTGCCAGAAATGTGAACCTCTTTGCTTTTGTAAAAGAAGGACCAGGGAGGCACTCTGCATGAGACAGCCACTGCTGGATAAATCCATCCCAGTGTGTTTTACTGTTCTAACTAAACTAACCCACAGAGTTAAGCAATCCTTCATGAATGATCGAATGATAATCATTATCATTAGTATGATAGTGGCTGCTCTGAGAATTCCAGTGAGGCCTCCTTACAAGTCCAAGCCCCTCAAATAATTGATGCCAATGGTCAGGGTCTCTCTCTTCCCGGCTAACTGCTCCAGGAGGCCACTCTGACAGATGTGTCTGGCTTGGGCGGAGATAAGGATCAGTGCCTGAACTGAGGTCCCACATCAAAAGCGTGGAAAATAACATGGAGAAATGTCAATCATCTACATCTGCAAGGGTGAGTGACACCATCTCACGCTCTCGCTCTCTTGCGCTCTTGCTTTCTCTCTCTCTCGCTCGCTCTCTTGCACTCTCACTCTCTCTCTCCCCCCTCCCCTTCTTTCTCTCTCTTCCACTCACCGAGTCTGAATGTCTCACCACCTCAAATAGTTATGCACAATTGTTGGCTGCTCCTTGCACCCATTCCTACCGTGCACAGTCCTTTTCTTTGCTTCATTGCAGAAAACATTTGTTCCAGTTACTGGGGGCTGGGGATCAAGATCCTCTTCCACTTAGAGGAAGAAGCCATTGAGTTGATTTGGAAAGATTGGGACAGTTCCTGTGGGGACAAGGGGACATCACTGGACCAGCAGTCCAATATTGCGCTTTGCTCTTCTCTGTGCTCAAAGGGATATTGTTCTGTATAAAATGTTCTGCTTTCTATAAAATGTTCTGCATTTATCATCTATATGGTATTATTTGTTTATCTTCTGCAGGCATTGGCATCTCCCAGGAGATCATGGAGGAGGCCATAGTATGAACCCCTCTCTGTCAGCATTACCTTTGAAGAGGGAAACTGTGAACCCTTGGAGGATGCATGAGCCTGGCACGTTTGCTCTCTTTTCCAGCCTTGAGACTGTCTCTTCAATTATACTCTTTGCTCGGGTAGACCAGGAGCACGACCTGGTGAGCAATTCACTGATATGTGTCCAAGAGGGAGAAGCCCCAAGGATTGTTAGAGACATGGTACCTGTTCAGCCCCATGCAGAAGCTGTGCCTCAGAAATTTGGGAATGGGTATTCCCAGCCCCTAAACAGCATGTGCAACAATGACTCAGGTGGGGAAATACGGCAAGATTAGAAAAATGAGATTCTTGATACAGAGATTAAAAAGTCTAATATTGCAAACAAGTTTTAAACAGTGAGATGAGAATCTCGCTCGTGAGCAGCGAAAGGCCCATTTGCATGCAATAACATGTCACCAGTACCTAATCGTGCACAATTGATATGCAGTTTTCTATGCTCTCTCACCCCAGATAGAAATTAGATGGTGGAAAATTCTCCGGCTGGGTACCTGGCAGCTTTAGCTTGCTGCTTGCTCCTCCAGGCCTCCATCTTGGACTGCAGTTTGTAACATCACAGGTTTGTGCAACAATTCCTTTCACAATACTTCATGTTGAAACCCTCCTTTTTCCACTTGAGCAGAAAATCAAAAATATGGAAAATAAAAGGATATAGTCTTTTCATCTCTTAAGGGTGCAAGCATGTAAATGCTATTTCTGAACAAATGTTTCATCACAAGATATATGACTTGCAAATGACAAACACATTACTTATATCTGTTCATCCTTCCTCCCCCAACAACTTTATATTATCTTTCAGGATTTCTTAATCCTTTACCATCATTTTACTCTCAATCACATTATTGTTTCCAGAAATGTGAACAATCTTTACATTAAATGGTTGAAAAAACACACTCCATTTAAGTAGTCTTACATTTCAAGTTTTAATGTTTTTAGTTAATGCTAATGGTTATGGTCACGATGTATTAATGTTACAGTGTCAGACATAGTCTACAATGTTTTGAAAAGTCAATGATAATTCCGAGGTATGTTGTACTGTGGTAATGTATTTCCTATGAGACTGATGTAATTTCTTAGAAAAGTGTTACACTGGCTTCTCTATTCATGACTTATTATTTTGTAACAAGATTACACCAACCCCCATGTCATTATCATCAATCATCTGAAGCATTTTGAAAGGACTGTCAATTTAAAAAAAAATTTAAAGTTGCTCTCTTGCTGCAGCAGCTTGGCTACGTATATGGCAGGTTCTGGAAAGTTATTGGGGCCCACAACCTTTGCAGTAGCATTTGATTGCAGCTATTTCTTAATAACGTGGAGTGAGTTCAATTGGCTGAAGGTGCACAACTGTGATCTGTTCAGATTAGATTCCCTATAGTGGCCCAACAAATCTTCACCGACCCTCTGAAGAGTAACCCACCCAGACCCATTCCGCTATGGGGAGACATGGGGAGAATGTGCGAACTCCAAATCGACAGTCACCCAAGGTGGGAATCGAACCTGGGTTCCTAGTGCTGTGAGGCAGCAGTGCTAACCACTGAGCCACCATGCTGCCCTAAGAGGATTGTCGTTGGGAACCTCTGGAGGTGACCATATGGATACATCACTCGTGCTTCTGGCTGAAGATTGTTGCAAGTGCTTCAGCCTTATCTTTTTATATTCTCCCATTGGATATTGACATCGCTCACTGACCAGCATTTATTGCCCATTCCTAGTTGCACTTAAATTGGCGGTGAGCTGCCTCCCTGAACCACTTCAATCCACATGCTGTGGGTAAACCAATCAATGCTGTCAGGGGCAGAATTCTTGGATTTTGACCCAGCGACAGTGAAGGAATGGTAATATATTTCCAAGTCAGGACAGTGAGTGACTTGGAGGAGAACTTGCAGGTGGTATTGTTCCTGTGTATCTGCTGCTCTTGTCCTTCTAGATGAAAGTAGTCATCAGTTTGGAAGATGCTGTGTAAGAATGCCAATCAAGCTTGATGGTGTCACTCCAACTTGAATTGTTGTTGGAGCTGCAGTTATCCAGTCAAGTGAGAAATATTCCATCAGACTCCAGATTTGTGCCTCGAAGATGGTGGATGGGCTTTGGGGAGTCGGGAGATGAATTACTTGCTGCAGTATTCTTAGCACCTGATCTGCTCTTACAGCCACTGTGTTTATATGGCAAGTCCAGTTCAATTTTTGGTCAATGGTAACACAAAGGATGGGAATTCAGTGACAGTAATGCCATTTATTGTTCAAGAGCAATAGTTAAATTGTCTCTTATTGAAGATAGAACATTGAATTGTACAGCACAGGATTGGGCCCTTTGGCCCATGATATTGTGCTGAACATAATGCCAAATTAAACTAATCCTTTCTGCCTGCCTTTTGTCCATATCCCTCCAATCTTTTCATACACATGAGCCTATCTATAAGTGTCTTAAACACCCCTTTTGTATCTGTCAATGTGTTCCAGACTCCTAACACTGTGTTTAAAAAAAAGTGCCCTCACATCTCCTTTGAACTTCTCCCTCTCACCTTAAATACATATTTCCTATTTTTAGACATTCAACTCTTGGGGGGGGGGGGGAAAAGATTCTGACTGTCAACCCTATCTATGCATCTCATAACTTTATAGACTTCTATCAAGGAGCCTCTCACCCTCCGCTGCTCCAAAGAAAATAACACAAGTTCTTCTAGTCTCTCCTTATAGCTCATACCCTATAATCCAGGAAATATCCTGGTAAGCCTCTTCTGCACCCTCTTCATTGCCACAGTACAGAAAGGATGTGGAGGCTATCAGAATTGAATGCAGTACTCCAAGTATGGTCTAACCAAATTCTTTTAAAGCTGCAACATGACATCCTGACTCTTGAACTCAATTCCCCGACCAATAAAGGCAATTTGCCTTCTTCACCACCCTATCTGCTTGCGTGGTCACTTTCAGGGAGCTATAGACTTGAATTCCAAGATCCCTTTGTATATCAATGCTGTTCAGGATCCTGTCACTAACTGTATTCTTTCCCTTAACATTTGGTCTCCCAAAGTGCAGCACCTCACACTAACATGGATTAAACTCCATCTGTCATTTCTCTGCCCATATATGCTTATCTATATCTGTCTGTAACCTTTGAAAAATGTCTACACTATCCACAGCTCCACCAATCTTTGTATCATCTGCAAACTCACTAACACACACTCTACATTTTCATCCACGTCACTTATAAATATCACAAACAGCACAGGTCCAAATATGGATCTATGTGGAACAATACTCGCCACAGACCTCTAGCCTGAAAGTTCCCTTTCCACCACTACCCTCGGTCTTCTATGGCCAAGCCAATTCTAAATCCACATTGTCAAGTAACCATGGATCCCATGCATCTTAATCTTCTGGATGAGCCAACCATGAGGGATGTTGTTGAAATTCTTACTAAAATCGATGTAAACAACATTCACTGACCTACTGTCATCAATCACCTTTCTCACCTCCTCGAGAACTCTAATCAAGTTAGTAAGGCATGATCTGCCCTGCACAAAGTCACGCTGATTGCCCCTAATTCGGCTAAGCATTTTCCAAACGCGTGTAAATCCTATACATATGAATTCTCTACAATAGCTTCCCAACCACTGATGTGAGACTTACCTGTCTCTATTTCCCTTCTTTCCCTGGGGACTTATCCACCTTATGGCTCTTCAAGAGACACAATACCACTTCTTCTTTGATCTCAAAATGCCCGAGTATGTTAACATGCTCCACACATTGGTCATTGCCTCGCATTTGTGTGGTGCAAATGTTACTTGCCACTTGTCAGCTCAAGCCTGGATGTTGTCCAGATCTGGTTGCATTTGAACATAGATTGCATCAGCATCTGAGTTGCGAATCATGCTGAACATTGTGCAATCATCGGTGAACGTCTCCACTTCTGACCTTCTGATGAAGCAGCTGAAGATGGTTAGGCCAAGAACACTACCCTGAGGAACTCCTGCTGAAATGACTGACCTCCAACAACCACAATTATCTTCCTATGTGTCAGGTATCACTCCAACCAGCAGAGATTTTGCCCTCTGATTCCCATTGACTCCAGTTTTGCAGGGCTTCTTGATGCTACAGTCGGTTGAATGCAGCCTGGAACCTAAGCGCCGCTGAGCAGGTGCTGCTGGATAGCACTGTTGATTACACCTTCCATCACTGATGATTAAGCGTAGACTGAAGGGGCAATGATTGACCGGTTTGGATTTGTCCTGCATTTTATGTACAGGACATACCTGGACAATTTTTCACATTGTTGGGTAGTTGCCAATGCTTTAACTGGACTGGAACAGTTTGGCAATGGGAGTGGCAAGTTCTGGAGCATAAGCCTTCAGTGCTATTGCCAGAATGTTGTCAGGGCCCATAGCCTTTGGAATAGTCAGTGTCTCCAACTATTTCTTGATGTCATGTGGAGTGAATTTAGTTGACTAAAGGCTGGCATCTGTGATGCTGGGGACCACTGGAGGAAGTAAAGGTGGATCATCCAATTAACACTTCTGGTTGAACATTTGTTATGAAATTTTCAGTCTTATCTTTGACACTGTGTTGCCCACTTCTGTCATTGAGGTTGGGGATATTTATGGAGCCACCTCCTCCGGTGAGATGTTTAATGTTCCACCATCGTTCAAGACTGGATACAGAGCTTACATCTGATTGGTTGAGTGGGGGATATGTCTGGCTATGAGGTTACAGATTGTGCTGCAGTACAGTCCATGTGGTAATAAGAGAAAGTGCTGACCCACCCTCAACACCTGGCACCTTCCCTTGCTGCCGAAAGAGGTGTAAAATGTGCACCCATACCTCTACCCACACAGGAGGTTAGTGAGTAAAATTAGGGTGCATGGTATTGGGGGCAAAGTACTAGATTGGATTGAAAATTGGTTGGCTAATAGGAAACAAAGGGTAGTGATAAACGGCTCCATTTCGGAATGGCAGGCAGTGACCAGTGGGGTACCGCAGGGATCCGTGCTGGGACCACAGCTTTTTACAATATATGTTAATGATATAGAAGATGGTATCAGCAATAACATTAGCAAATTTGCTGATGATACAAAGCTGGGTGGCAGGGTGAAAAGTGATGATGTTAAGAGATTACAGGGTGACCTG
Source organism: Chiloscyllium plagiosum (assembly GCF_037043375.1). Lineage (NCBI taxonomy): Eukaryota > Metazoa > Chordata > Chondrichthyes > Orectolobiformes > Hemiscylliidae > Chiloscyllium > Chiloscyllium plagiosum. Next base: position 54,920,951 of record NW_028270149.1, on the reverse strand, counting down.
GACAAGTTAGGTGAGTGGGCAGATGCATGGCAGATGCAGTTTAATGTGGATAAATGTATAGTTATCCACTTTGGTAGCAAGAACAGGAAGGCAGATTACTACCTAAATGGAATCAATTTATGTAAAGGGGCAGTACAGAGAGATCTGGGTGTTCTTGTACACCAGTCAATGAAGGCAAGCATGCAGGTACAGCAGGTAGTGAAGAAGGCTAACAGCATGCTGGCCTTCATAACAAGAGGAATTGAGTATAGAAGCAAAGAGGTGCTTCTGCAGCTGTACAGGGCCCTGGTGAGACCACATCTGGAGTACTGTGTGCAGTTCTGGTCTCCAAATTTGAGAAAAGACATTCTGGCTATTGAGGGAGTGCAGCGTAGGTTCACGAGGTCAATTCCTGGAATGGCAGGATTACCTTACACTGAAAGACTGAAGCGACTGGGCTTGTATACCCTTGAGTTTCGAAGATTGAGAGGGGATCTGATTGAGATGTATAAGATTATGAAAGGATTTGACACTCTGGCAGTAGGAAACATATTTCCACTGATGGGTGAGTACCGAACCAGAGGACACAGCTTAAAAATACGGGGTAGACCATTTAGGACAGAGCTCAGGAGAAACTTCTTCACCCAGAGAGTGGTGGCTGTGTGGAATGCTCTGCCACAGGGGGCAGTGGAGGCCCACTCTCTGGATTCATTTAAGAAGGAGTTGGATAGAGCTCTCAAAGATAGGGGAATCAAGGGTTATGGAGATAAGGCAGGAACAGGATACTGATTAGGAATGGTCAGCCATGATTATATTGAATGGCGGTGCAGGCTCGAAGGGCTGAATGGCCTACTCCTGCATCTATTGTCTATTGTCTACCCTCACCTTCATCCAAGGCCTCAAAGGACCTTTTAAAAACAAGCATAGATTTTCCTGCACATCTACCCACCTCATCTACTTTCCCTGTTACTGTCTGAGGTCTCCTGTACATCAGGGAGACCGAATGCCAACTCTCACAATGTTTCAGGGAACATCTCTGGGACACACACAACAAACAACTCCACTGCCCTGTGGCCAACCACTTCAACTTCCCCTCCCAGTTCCCCAAGGACATGCAAGTCCTGGGCTGCCTCCACGGCCAAATTCAAGCCACCTGACAACATCTTCCACCTCGGGACCTAACGACCACATGGCATCAACATTGAATTCACTAAATTCCAAATCTCCTCTCCCCCCACTTCTTCCCAGATCCAACCCTCCAACTCAGCCTCTTGACCTGTCCACCTTCCTTCCCACCTATCCGTTCCATCCTCCCCACCAATCCATCACAATTACCTCTCTCCTGCATCTACCTATCGCCTTCCCAGCTACCTTCCCCTAGCCCCACCCCCACCCCCAATCAGCCCGCTTCCCTCTTCACATTCCTGATGAAGGGCTTATGCCTGAAATGTCAACTATCCCTGCTCCTTGGATGCTGCCTGACCTGCTGTGCTTTTCCAGCGCCACACTCTTATCAGTGCAGCTGTCTGGCTTATTTCCTTTGACGAGGATGCTAATCTGAGACCTTTATTATCTGATTGGATGAACGTTACTGATCCTTTGGCATTGGTCAAAGAAGAACAGCAAGTTCTCTGGATCCAAGCCAACATTTCTCCCTCGAGCAGAACAAAACTGCTCATTCATCTTATTGTTTTCTGTGGTCTTCTTGCTGTGCACAAAATACAATTGTTTTAACTTTGAAAAATGAATGCAATCAACTGTTGGACTGCATACACAACAGTTGAGTGGATTAATGAAAACAAAGACAGTACCACAATCTTATTGATTGTAGCAATGGTTACTGGTACACAAAGAAAACTGGAGAAGGAATAAAGAGATCATTTTCATACATACTTTGAATCATACAGGGATAGGAGGGCATTGACCCCATATGGCCACACCAGCTTTTTGTCAGAGCACACCAAAACTAATCCCTCAGTCCTGTTCTTTCCCAAGGCCATGTGTATTCCTTTGCTTTAAATGCCTAACCAATTTTTCATGAAATTGCAATTACCACATCCTGTGACAAAGCATTCTGTGCTCTAACAAATCCCTGAGTGCTGAAATATCTCTGAATCTACCTTTTCACTCACACAGTGATGGTTTTCCATCAATTACCTCTCATCACTAGTCTTTCTCCATCTACCTGAACAAACCCTCAGTAACTTTATTTTGTAAACTACTTGTTAATTGAGTGTGAGTGATATTGACAAAGCTGCAGTTTAATATTTAACATGTCAAGTAGCCCAAAGGAGGTAATGGGCCTTCACCTTGAGCCATAATAGTGTTTGGCCTGATTGTGCTGGGAAAGGGTATGGGTAGTGTCATATAAGGTAATGAAAGGGTTAAGGTTGGACACTGCATGAAGCTCCACCCAATCTGATAATGTCATACTGTTTTGTGGGGAAAACAGGAATCTAGCTTGAGAACCTGATGGAGACAGATGCGTCACTTCTGGCTCCATTTGACTAGATACATATGGTTGGAATTTTTCCAGCCCCTAAATGATGGGGCCATTGATGGGTCAGTTCATAAAAGGTGGAATAATCGGCAGAAATGAGATTCTCCACGTTAAGAAACTCTTGTCTAATTTTGCAACCAGGTTTTGAATGGCAAGATGAGAATCTCATTAGTGAGCAGTGAGAGGCCTATTTACATGTATTTGTGTGCCATCAGTACCTAATTTCATTTCATTGGCATGCATTTTTCTTTTGTCTCACTTGCCAGAGTAAAAATATGCAACAACAATTCCCAACATGAGAGTCAGTACAGGTCCCAGTGATCCCAGCTCGCAGGTTGCTTATCTGGGCTTCTATCTTGGACATTATATCACCAACATCTCGGGGCATACTCTGTGGGCACTGACCACTCTCACCCCCATGCATGGAGGTTGCATTGGACATGAACCAGCCTCTCCAATACCTCGTGGCTCATCTTCAACTTAAATACAGTTCTCCACTTTAACTCTGTCCTTGGAGCACATGGACAGCTTTCATTGTAATGCTGCTGCAAGGAAACTTTTGCACCCAGGGACAGGCCCTCCAGCTCCTGGATTGGAGCAGGGTGCATCTAATATTTAACATGATATCAATTAACAGAACATAAGAACAATGGCAATTGGAAAACGTATGACATCCACACAGACATACCCGTGGGCTCACACTCTCATCTAGTCACTTCATTACAGTCAGAATGGGAGTATTTTATTTTAAAAAGTGGGTGGCACGGTGGCTCAGTGGTTAGCACTGCTGCCTCACAGCGCCAGAGACCAGGGTTCAATTCCTGCCTCAGGTGATTGCCTGTGTGGAGTTTGCACAAATACCCTGTGTCTGCGTGGGTTTCCTCCGGATGCTCTGGTTTCCTCCCACAGTCCAAAAATGTGCAGGTTAGGTGAATTGGCCATGCTAAATTGCCCGTAGTGTTAGGTGAAGGGGTATATATAGGGGAATGGGTCTGGGTGGGTTGCGCTTTGGTGGGTCGGTGTGGACTTGTTGGGCCGAAGGGCCTGTTTCCACACTGTAAGTAATCCAATCTAATCTCTGGGCTTCTCACTTGTTGTCTTGGCACTCACTCACTTTCCATCTGTTTGGATGATCCCAGCATCCCTGCCTTGTGCATCGACCATTCATTCAGAACTTACAATCTGACAGCAATTCTGCCTTGTTTTGCCTGTCTAAGCCAGGCAGTGTGTCATGGATGTCAGCAGAGATCAGTCAAGGGTGGGGACATGTTGCTGACTACATAATGCTAGGTTGGTATAACACCAGCAAAGTTCAATGGCAAGTGCCTTACATATGCTTCAACCAAATGGCTATGTCTCAAAGTCTAATGGGAGAAGTCCGCAGTCAGATCAAGGGAGACCGTTTTCAGTCAGGGGGGCCCTGACTCAGTAAGTGAAGGGCAATGTCCAATATTGGTGCAGGGGTGGACCTGGTCAGCCATTTAGAGTACTCAGGATCTGTACCACTACAGTCTGGGGAGTGGGCTATATTCAATTCCACAGATTGTGCAACCTGCTCAGAGATTTTTGGGGAAAGAAATAGTTAAACAAAAAAAATAGAAATGAACATAGTGATTATTCTAAAGCTCCATCTTGAGGCATACAAGACAAGTTGGACCAGTACATACCATTCTCAAGTGTTAGTGGGCTTTCCTTTTGGGCAGAGTTTGGTCATGGCCCCAGTCGCTTATCAACTGAAACTGTAAATCCAAGTGAGCCAGGGGGTGGGTCATGGTCAATCCTGGGGGTCAAAACAATGAATGTCGAGGGGATATATCAAGAGCTACTATTGTGATTGGGAAGTTGAGGAAATCAATTTTAGGGATTGGAAGTAGCATGCTAGGATGCAGAGGTAGCAATAATTGTAAAGGAGGGAGAAGAGCTGTTGTGGTGAAGTGGGAGTGTCTCTACCTCTGAACCAGGTTTTAAGCTCACCTGCTTCGGAGTTGTCATAACATCTCAGAACAGGTTAATTTGACAATTTCTATAGAGGTGAGATTGGGAATATCCAGATACAGTAATCTCTCAGGGCAGTAACACTGAACTGGACTTACCACATGAACACAAACAGATCAGAGGCTAGAAATACTGCAGCGAGTAACTCAGCTCCTGACACCTCAAACCTATCTACCATCTACAACTTAAAAGTCAGGAATGTGATGGAATACTCCTCACTTGCCTGGATGAGTGCAGCCCCAAAAACACTTAAGAAGCTTGACACTATCCAGGACAAAGCGGCCTGCATGATTGGCACTGTATCCACAAGTATCTACTCCCTCCATCACTGACGTTCAGTAGCAGCAATGTGTACTATCTACAAGATGCACTGCAGAAATTCACCAATGATCCTCAGACAGCACCTTCTACACCCATGACCATTTCCATCTAGCAAGACAAGGGCACCTGATACATGGGAACACCACCACCTTTAAGTTAACCTTCAAGCCACTCACCATATTTTACCATTCCTTCACTGTCGTTAGGTTATAATCCTGGAACTCCCTCCCTAATGGCATTGTGGGATTGCAACGGTTCAAGAAGGCAGCCCACCACCACCACCACCTTAAGGGCAACTAGGGACAAGCAGTAAATGCTGGCCAGCCAGAAATGCCCACATCTCACAAATGATCTTTTTAAAAGTGTGTACACTCTGATCTTCCCTGACATAATGAAAAAGGGTATAGAATGGAGCCCACAAGAGCAGGAAAACTGATTTTAAGAGGTGAGTTAATTAGCAAAGATGTGAAATTTAAATTTTACAATAGAAGGTTAAGATGCAGCAAGAGAGTCAGTGGAAGACTTGTGGTGTGTCAAAAATTATAAAGGCCTGCGGCTGGTTCATTCTGTGAATGCATTTGCATGTAGGTGAAACTGTTTTCAATAAAGGTAAAGTCAATGATGGACAAGACTTTCATGGCACCTGGAGGTGAGCAGGAAAATGGACTCTTGCAAAGAAGCTCAGAACTGGATCGGGTTAGTCAGTGGTGAGGGTGCTTGGAGAGCGGTCTAGGGGCATAGAGGAGTGAAATGGAGTCCTGACTGTAGCATGTGGGTGTGCTGGAGACAGTCAGCCAGTCAGGGTGAGAAAGTGAGAGGCTGAAGGATGATGCCAATACTACCTAAATATATGTGCCCATCACAAGGAGCTGGCCAATAGAGTCATTTAGAAGTTTAATATTTCAATTGACCCAAACTATGATTGCTGTCATACTTTATAATCCATAGAAGAGAGAGCTAGCTGATCTTTTAAGTTTGGCAAAGCCCCCTTAGAGAGACAATTGCAACTCTGGACATGAAAATTAATATTCAGGAAATGGTGAATACGAAAACACCACATCTTCTGCACCTCAGGTAATCTTCCTAATTTGGCAGAGGCATTTCTAATCAATCTGTCCAGGGATGTTATTGCACACCTCTGCAGCAGGTGGGACTTGAACCCAGGCCTCCTGGATCAGAGGTAGGGATACTACCACTGTATCACATCAGCCCTCCACTAATTTGACTATGACCATTGGTGCGTGCTGACCATGGGGCATGCTCGTGCGTTTAGCTCTTTGAGTAAGCTAGGGGAAATGCCAGAGTGGGGGTGTAGGAGAGACGAACATAAGTGTCAACTTTTGCCAATGACTTGACCTGTGAGAATTTTATTCCAATATCATTAGTCAAAATTTGCGAAGAAAACACATTCAAATGAAATTCTATCATTATAATTGGGGTGGCATAGTGGCTCAGTGGTTAGCATTGCTGGCTTACAGCGCCAGGTTCATTTCCAGCCTTTGGTGGAGTTTGCACATTATCCTCATATTAGGTCTCTGCCAGCTGTTCCAGTTTCCTCCCACAGTCCAAAGAGATGCTGGTTAGGTAGATTGGCCAATGCTAAATTGCCCCATAATGTCCAAGGATTTGCAGATTGGGTAGATTAGCCACAAGAAATGCAGGGTTACGAGGATAGGATTGGGTTGGTGGGGTTGCTCTTTTGAAGGGCCTCCTGGAAGATTGCCCGTCTTCATGTCAGAATCTGAATTCCCCAGACCCAGATATCTGCAAACTCTTCTGTCTGAAATTCTTCATTTTGACCAATATAAGCTGATTCTAGCAGGTGCTGAACCTGATAAAATCAGGTATAACTTACCCAGAAGGTCCTTGGAAAAACCAGGAAACGTACATTCACAGTACCACTGTTTAACAAGCTGTATGCAGTTTGGGCCCTGGAAACTCATCAAATGGTTCTTGGAGAAACTCAGATGAAACCTTTGAGAGAAATAGCTTCCATTTGAGTTTTCTCATTGGGAAGTTTAGACAGTCAAAAACGGCAAGAAAATTCATCTCCATTAACTTATACTGTTTACTGTTGATTTATTTAAGTGAAACAGATAAACCACAGTGCATCGAAACCTGCCAGTGCATATTCAATCCTCTACTAATCATCCTCATAACTGGCTGAATAACTTATTCTATTTTTACTTTGTCTAACATCTTTGCTGTTCCTCATTTCCTATTATAACTTCATCTGTCTCCGATTCTAATCGGGCCAATACAAGTGTATATAATTTGTTTTCCTGTCTATTGAATCTCACATTTACTTTTCACTTTCTTTATCAATTTTTGGTGCTGCTTTGATAAAATGTAAAATCCTCCCAGTCCTCAGGCTGACCCTTTTACTCTCAACATAAATAGCCTCTACCTTTGATTTAATACAGTCTTTAAACTCCTCTTGTCAGCTACAATTGGGCTGCTTTATGTTTGAGGCTTTTGTGTCTTAAAGAAAGTGCGAATGGGCAATTTAGCTGCATTTGTTTTGAACTTTTTCATAGATTAATGTTGCTACACATAGCTGTGCTGCCATTTAAATCACTGATCTGTCAATGTTGAGTTTGATATTGAGCATGATTCCGACAGATTATCAACAGTGATATATTTCTGTGACTGAGGATTGTTGGATTTATGGACTAATGCATAATTCATTCCTAATAGTGAAACAGCATAGCAGTAAGCAAAATTGTTCATCAATGTTGTGATTATTTTTGTGAATTTGTTTTGTACTTATAGGGTGGAATCTTATAGTGCCCACATTAGGCGGCCTTTGGGTGGAGCCGCAGAAAATGGGGGAGATACTAAATGCGTATTTTGCATCAGTATTGACTGTGGAAAAGGATATCGAAGATATAGACTGTAATGAAATAGATGGTGACATCTTGCAAAATGTCCAGATTACAGAGGAGGAAGTGCTGGATGTCTTGAAATGCATAAAAGGGGATAAATCCCCAGGACCTGATCAGGTGTACCATGGAACTCTGTGGGAAGCTAGGGAAGTGATTGCTGGGCCTCTTGCTGAGATATTTGCATCATCAATAGACACAGGTAAGGTGCCGGAAGACTAGAGGTTGACAAACGTGGTGCCACTGTTTAAGAAGGGCGGTAAGGACAAGCCAGGGAACTATAGACCAGTGAGCCTGATGTCAGTGGTGGGCAAGTTGTTGGAGGGAATCCTGAGGGACAGGATGTACATGTATTTGGAAAGGCAAGGACTGATTAGGGATAGTCAACATGGTTTTGTGTATGGGAAATCATGTCTCACAAACTTGATTGAGTTTTTTGAAGAAGTAACAAAGAAGATTGATGAGGGTAGAGCAGTAGATGTGATCAATATGGACTTCAGTAAGGCGTTCAACAAGGTTCGAACATGGGAGACTGATTAGCAAGGTTACATCTCATAGAATACAGGGAGAACTAGCTATTTGGGATACAGAACTGGCTCAAAGGTAGAAGATAGAGGATGGTGGTGGAGGGTTGTTTTTCAGACTGGAGGCCTGTGACCAGTGGAGTGCCACAAGGATTGGTGCTGGGTCCTCTACTTTTTGTCATTTACATAAATGTTTTGGATGCGAACATAAGAGGTACACTTAGGACGTTTGCAGATGACACCAAAATTGGAGGTGTAGTGAACAGTGAAGAGGGTTACCTCAGTTTACAACAGGATCTTGACCAGATGTGCCAATGGGCTGAGAAGTAGCAGATGGAGTTTAATTCAGATAAATGCGAGGTGCTACATTTTGGGAAAGCAAATCTTAGCAGGACTTATACGCTTAAGGTAAGGTCCGAGGGAGTGTTGCTGAACAAAGAGACCTTGGAGTGCAGATTCATCGCTCCTTGAAAGTGGAGTCGCAGGTAGATAGGATAGTGAAGAAGGCGTTTGGTATGCTTTCCTTTATTGGTCAGAGTATTGAGTACAGGAGTTGGGAGGCCATGTTGCGGCTGTACAGAACATTGGTTAGACCACTGTTGTAATATTGCGTGCAATTCTGGTCTCCTTCCTATCGGAAAGATGTGAAACTTGAAAGGGTTCAGAAAAGATTTACAAGGATGTTGCCAGGGTTGGAGGATTTGAGTTATAGGGAGAGGCTGAACAGGCTGGGACTGTTTTCCCTGGAGCGTTGAAGGCTGAGGGGTGACCGTAGAGGTTTACAAAATTATGAGGGGCATGGATAGGATAAATAGACAAAGTCTTTTCCCTGGGGTTGGGCAGTCCAGAACTAGAGGGCATAGGTTTAGGGTGAGAGGGGAAAGATATAAAAGAGACCTAAGGGGCAACTTTGTTCAAGCAGAGGGTGGTACGTGTATGGAATGAGCTTCCAGAGGAAGTAGTGGATGCTGGTACAATTGCAACATTTAAGAGGCATTTGGATGGGTATATGAATAGGAAGTGTTTGGAAGGATATGGGCCGGGTGCTGGCAGGTGGGACTAGATTGGGTTGGGATATCTGGTCGGCATGGACGAGTTGGACCGAAGGGTCTGTTTCCATGCTGTACATGTCTATGACTATGGATATGATGGCATTGGCAAAATATGTGGCAGAATTGGACAAGAATTCCAGTAAGGCCTATCTCGACATCAGGAGCAATTCTTTGCACCTTCCTCCAAGATTCATAGATATATATGGAAAATCTTTTGCTAAACAATAGTAAGCAGCCTATTAAAGAAGATGATTGCTCATTAACCACCTCACTAACAGCACTTCACACCTCATTAATATGTAGCTTCCTCGCTTACCAAATGTGCCAAACAAGAATCTCGAGATTAAAGTCAGAGCAATACCTGGTGCTTATCTCCATGTTGGACACCCGGAACCAATGACTCAAGGCATGCTCCAAGTGTACTAGGCACGTTTTTTAAAATTCAATTACAGGATATGATGGCCACTGGTCAGACCAGTATTAATTGCCCATCCCTATTTGCCCAGAGGTTAGTTGAATGTTAACCACATTGTTGTGGGTCTAGAGACACATATAAGCCAGACCAGGTAAGGATAGCAGTTCCCTTCTCTGAAGAACATTAGTGAACGAGATGGATTTTTCTCAAAATCCACAGACATTAGCTTCCAACATGTGCCTATTTCTAAGAATCAACAAGGTAAAAACAATGACTGCAGATGCTGGAAACCAGATTCTGGATCAATGATGCTGGAAGAGCACAGCAGTTCGGGCAGCATCGAGGAGCTTCAGCAAAATCGACGTTTCGGGCAAAAGCCCTTCATCAGGAATAAAGGCAGAGAGGCTGAAGCGTGGAGAGATAAGCTAGAGGAGGGTGGGGGTGGGGAGAGAGTAGCATAGAGTACAATGGGTGAGTGGGGGAGGAGATGAAGGTGATAGGTCAGGGAGGAGAGGGTGGAGTGGATAGGTGTAAAAGGAGCTAGGCAGGTCGGACAAGTCCGGACAAGTCAAGGGGACTGGAAGTTTGAAACTAGGATGAGGTGGGGGAAGGGGAAATGAGGAAGCTGTTGAAGTCCACATTGATGACCTGGGGTTGAAGTGTTCCGAGGCGGAAGATGAAGCGTTCTTCCTCCAGGCGTCTGGTGGTGAGGGAGCGGCGGTGAAGGAGGCCCAGGACCTCCATATCCTCGGCAGAGTGGGAGGGGGAGTTGAAATGTTGGGCCACGGGGCGGATTGGTGATTGGTGCAGGTGTCTCGGAGAATTTCCCTAAAGCGCTCTGCTAGGAGGCGCCCAGTCTCCCCAATGTAGAGGAGACCGCATCGGGAGCAACGGATACAATAGATGATATTAGTGGATGTGCAGGTAAAACTTTGATGGATATGGAAGGCTCCTTTAGGGCCTTGGATAGAGGTGAGGGAGGAGGTGTGGGCACAGGTTTTACAGTTCCTGCGGTGGCAGGGGAAAGTGCCAGGAGGTGAGGGTGGGTCGTAGGGGGTCGTGGACCTGACCAGGTAGTCACGGAGGGAACGGTCTTGGCGGAAAGGGGTGGGGAGAGAAATATATCCCTGGTGATGGGGTCTTTTTGGAGGTGGCGGAAATGTCGGCGGATGATTTGGTTTATGCGGAGGTTTGTAGGGTGGAAGGTGAACACCAGGGGCGTTCTGTCCTTGTTACAGTTGGAGGGGTGGGGTCTGAGGGCGGAGGTGCGGGATGTGGACGAGATGCGTTGGAGGGCACCTTTAACCACGTGGGATGTGAAATTGTGGTCTCTAAAGAAGGAGGCCATCTGGTGTGTTCTGTGGTGGAACTGGTCCTCCTGGGAGCAAATACGGTGGAGGCGGAGGAATTGGGAATACAGGATGGCATTTTTGCAAGAGATAGAGTGGAAAGAGGTGTAATCCAGGTAGCTGTGGGAATCGGTGAGTTTGTAATAAATGTCAGTGTCAAGTCGGTCTTCACTAATGGAGATGGAGAGGTCCAGGAAGGGGAGGGAGGTGTCAGAGATGGTCCAGGTAAATTTAAGGTCAGGGTGGAATGTATTGGTGAAGTTGATGAATTGCTCAACCTCCTCGCGGGAGCACGAGGTGGCGCCAATGCAGTCATCAATGTAGCAGAGGAAGAGGTGGGGAGTGGTGCCGGTGTAATTACAGAAGATCAACTGTTCTACGTAGCCAACAAAGAGACAGGCATAGCTGGGGCCCATACGTGTGCCCATGGCTACCCCTTTGGTCTGGAGGAAGTGGGAGGATTCAAAGGAGAAATTGTTAAGGGTGAGGACCAGTTCGGCCAAACGAATGAGAGTGTCGGTGGAAGTGTACTGTTGAGGACGTTTGGAGAGCAAAAAATGGAGGGCTTGGAGGCCCTGGTCAAGGCGGATGGAGGTGTAGAGGGATTGGATATCCATGGTGAAGATGAGGCGTTGGGGGCCAGGGAAACGGAAGTCTTGGAGGAGGTGGAGTGTGTGGGTGGTGTCTCAAATGTATGTGGGGAGTTCCTGGACTAGGGGGGATAGGACAGTGTCAAGGTAGGTAGAGATAAGTTCAGTGGGGCAGGAGCATGCTGAGACAATGGGTCGGCCAGGGTGGTCAGGCTTGTGGATCTTGGGAAGGAGGTAGAACCGGGCAGTGCGGGGTTCCCGGACTATGAGGTTGGAAGCTGTGGGTGGGAGATCTCCTGAGGTGATGAGGTTCTGTGTGGTCTGGGAGATGATGGTTTGGTGATGGGGGGTGGGGTCATGGTCGAGAGGGCAGTAGGAAGAGGTGCCCTCGAGTTGGCGTTTGGCTTCAGCGGTGTAGAGGTCAGTGCGCCAGACTACCACCGCGCCCCCTTTATCCGCTGGCTTGATGGTGAGGTTGGGATTAGAGCAGAGGGATTGGAGGGCTGCGCGTTGTGAGGGTGAGAGGTTGGAGTGGGGGAGGGGGGGTAGACAGGTCGAGTCGGTTAATGTCCCGGCAGCAGTTGGAAATGAAGAGGTCGAGGGCAGGTAATAGGCCAGCGCGGGGTGTCCAGGTGGATGCAGTGTGTTGGAGGTGGACGAAGGGGTCCTCGGAAGGTGGGCAGGGATCCTGATTGTGAAAGTAAGCTCGGAGGCGGAGACGACGGAAGAAGTGTTCGATGTCACGGCGTGTATTAAATTCATTGATGCGTGGACGGAGGGGGATGAATGTGAGTCCTTTGCTGAGGACTGATCGTTCATCCTCAGTGAGTGGGAGGTCCGGGGGGATGGTGCAAACTTGGCAGGGCTGGGAGCTGGGATCTGGTGTGGGTGTGGAGCTGGGAGTGGGGTCAGAGCCAGTACCTGGAGTGGGTGTGATGATGGGGGGAATGGAGGTGGAGGCATGAGCATGGGTAGTGCTCCCCTCGGGGTTCTGGGGGTGGAGATAGTGACAGTGGGGTCTGTGGGGGGCGTGTCAGCAGAATGCAGGTGAGTGGCGTTGGTGGGGGCTTAAGTGGTGGCAGACACAGCAGTCGAGGTGGCGGAAGTCACTGAGCATGTGGCATCGGCAATGATGTGAGGGCCGGAAGTGGCTGTGGGAGTGGCCATGATGGGATCGGAAGTGACATCATCAATCAGCGTGGGGGTGGCAGCTGCATCAGCCACATGGCTAATGGCGTTTCCGAGGCCAGGGGAATCTTCTGGAATGTTTGAGGAGCGCTAGTTATGGAGGTGGGTGGATAAAAGTTTGTTGTACTTATAGTTTTTGATGTTTAAGATGGAATTGAAATACTGTTTGTTGAGAGTATGGATTCTCCTGAGGATGTAGTACCGAGTGGGTCCTTTGCAATTCTGAGAGAGTGTGGCACTCAGCTGAGGCAGGGCAGACTGTAGAGAGGTTAGGTGCCGGCGCATTGCTGCGAGCGTGGAGAGGAGGATCTTGAAGGAGAACTGTTGCTGGTGTTTTTGAATCTGTAGTCTGTACTGCTTGTCCTGTTCGGGTCCGAACGCTGCCGGTTTAAAGGTGGTCCGGAGTTCGTGTGCGATGAGTTGGTTATGGAGGCAGGCACTGAGGAAGCAGATGTGGCTGTGGTTACGGAGGCAGGCACTATTTCTATTTCTAAGAATCCCCTAGTGCACCTCCAGTCCACTGTTACCTTCTGCACTTCAAAACTCTACCTCAGGCTGCACCGGCAAATTTTTAATTCACCCATGGGATGTGACTGTCACTGGCTGCCCATCATTTATTGCTCATTCCAGTTTGCCCTTGAGAAGGTGCTGGTGAGCTCTCGTCTTGAACCATTGCGGTCCATGAGCGGTGGGTTGACTCACCATGCCCTGAGGGAGGGAATTCCAGGAGTTTGACCTAGTGACAGTTAAGGAACGGTGATATATTTCCAATTCAGAATGGTGAGTGGCTTGAACGGGAACTTGCAGGTGGTGGTGTTCCAATATATCTGCTGCCCTTGTCCTTCTAGATGGAACTGGCTATGGATTTGGTACTGCCTAAGGATTTTTGGGGAATTTGTGTAATGCATCTTGTAGCTAGTACACACTACTGCTTCACAGCAGTAGAGTAACTGAATGCCTGTGGATGGTGGTGCCAATCAAGTGGGCAGCTTTGTCCTGGATAGTGTCAAGCTTCCTGACTGGGTATAGCTCCAGTAACAATCAGGCAAGTGGGGAGTATTCCATCACATTTCTTACTTTTGTGGAGAATTCAGTGATGGTAACACCTTTGAATGTCAAGGGCCAGTGGTTAGATGGTTATTGCCTGGCATTTATATGGTGCAAATGTTATCTGCCAATTTTCCGCCCAATATTGTCAAGGTCTTGCTACATTTGAACATGGGCTGTTTCAGTATCTAGGAGTCTTGAATAGTGTTGAATATTGCACAGTCATTGGCGAATGTGCCCTCTTCTGATCTTATGTTGGAGGGAAGTTCATTGATGAAGCAGATGAAGGTGGTTTGACCGAGGATACTACTCTGAGGAACTTCTACAGAGATGACTGACCTCCAACAATCATAACCATCTATTTTTGTGCCAAGTATGACTCCAACCAGCAGAGAGCTTTCCTCCAATTACCATTGACTCCAGTTTTGTCAGGGCTCTATTATGCCACGTACATTCAAATGACAGGGACTATCATTCTAAGGCTGCTGCAAGGTCACAGTACACTCGGGGGCATTCACCTAGCCTGTGGACTGGACCAGGCTGAAGCTCCAGGGTCTAAGCTGCTCCCAATGTGCCCCATCACTCTGAGCCTAAATGGACACAACATCCCTGCCTACCATTGCTTTGCTTTTATGCACTTTGCCCCCTCAGTCAATGACAACAGACTATTGTTGTGATACCTTGCTATTTTGAAAAAACACCAAGTCAGGAAGGTTTTCATGGATGTCAGCCATACTCAGTCAGTTCAGAAGTGACAGTCTTTGGTTGAGGAGAGTCCCAACATCGTAAGTAAAGTGCAAACTCCGATACCTTTCTAGGGACGTGGACATGGTCAGTCAGCTTTTCAGAGTGATCGGAGTCAGATTATCTCCACAGAAAGAATGTGGAGCCAAATCCTGGGCAGTGGGTCTTGACTCTTTTTGCCCTATTGTAGACTGCTTTCATCATGGAATGAGAGAGAAGCAGGTATTAAGGGAGATGGAAGTGAGTGGCACAGATGTTCCTGTTGGTGCATGTGTGAACTAGACCCTTCATTCAGGCCTTTATAAGATTCCACTCTATATGTTCAAACAATTTACCCCAAAAAATAATCACAACATTAATTAAAAATATTGCCTACCATTATGTTGCTTCATGATCATGAATGAGTTCTTCAAATGAGTAGGCAGTGTGGAGGGCATTCAGGGTGAGTGGTGTTGGAGGTTTGGGTGAGTGAGGGAAGGAGTCACAGGCAATAGTGGGATGGTGGAGCAGATGAGCTTTGGTGGGAGGTGAGTACAGTATCAGAGCTCATGACTGTGAGACATCTGAAAGAAGATGGTGAACCTTATGCTGATGGAGTGGAGAAGGTCATTAACCTTCTTCTCCAGTGCTGTGCATTTGTTCACTCAGAGACATCTTCTACTGGTCCTGGGAATAAAAGGCATCCCGCCTCTGCACCAGCCTGTCCAGAATCAGGCCCGAAAAACGGAGTGCTATATTTCCTTTGTCTGCCACGTCTGTGGAAAATATCAGGGCAATGCCAGACTGATAGCGATTGGCTGTGTGCGTAATGGCCTATTAAAGATGGCAGCAGTACCACAGATGCCCATTAGTTCTGGGATATTCTGGCAGTGACAAGCTGGTCTGGGAAGAGCAGCTGGTAAGATGATGTTCGAATCAAAAGAGTGACACATGGAAGCGTGGTAGGTAGTTGATGAGGTCAGTTTTGGTAAGATTTGATGAGAGATGTTGCTTGGCATTGTGGTGGAAAATCCCTCCAAAAAAATACTCAACACTGAACTAAAGATAACATGCAATTCAATCCTACATCTCACTTCATGAAGGTAAATAAATTTCCTTGGTGTTTTAAGCACTTTGTTAGTGAGCAAATTTGGGTGAAAACCAAATAGCCAGGGTAAGAACAGATGGTAGTTTGGGAACTGTATTTAAAAATGACTTGCTTTCATTATTGTATGAATTATTATAAGATGATTGATAAGATTATTTGTATGTTCATGTCAAAAAGAAAAAAATATAGGAACCAGCAGGTCAGCTAACATCTGTGGCAAGCATGGATTAGTTTATAGTTTGGGTGTGGACTCTTCAGAATGAACAAATATGACGTAGATCAGTGTGTTATAATGGAAAAGCATATATTTACAAAATTGGTCATTATTAAAATTTATTTTGGTTTTGAATTTCCATGAACATTCACAAGAATTCAAACCCTTTGCATTTTTCCATATCTGAAAATAGAGTAGTGCTGATGTAAATTTCATAATTCATCAAATATTTGTCTATTCTACCTGAAGGAGAACATAGTGAGAGGATCAATGTCATGGTGACATTTTGTTTAACTATAAGTGGAGCCTCCTGTTTTTTATGTTTGAGATTTATTACCCAGATGTAGTTATGGAGATAATGGTTAACTTTAGCAGTGAGCTCAGCTGTCACTTTAATGAATAGATGTTTTCACAGAGACTACTTTGTACAATAATTGTCCCATTCATAAACATTTACATCAGCATAGCAGCATTCTGATAGTGCTATTTTAGCTTGTATTGCGTGCAAAGAAATACATTTAGAAACCTTTTGGAGCTATAAGAAAGGTACTTTTTCAAATAACCTTTCTGTCACCTGTTTTTGTATGATTGAACTTTGAGAACATTTAAAATGTTGAGTTTACTGAAGTATGGTGATATCGTACTTAGTCACGTATAAATCTTGTAATCAACAATGGTGCATTTGTAAAGCTACCATTTCTAAATAGATTGCTTTCTCTTGAATTTATAAAATCTTACCTTTATCAGATCCTACTCAAATTCTGCAAATTAAAATTCAAGTTCTTATTTCACTAAAATCATCAGAGGGCCAAGGAATTGCGACATTTTGCTGTTCAAACCAGGTCTGTCACCTAGCAATTATAGAAAGAACTTCCATTTTTAATAAGTAATACTTTTCACAACCATAATATACCTCAAAGTATCCTGCAATCAACCCCAGTCACTACTGTAATGTTGCTCCCATACATTGCATTGATAGCAACACCCAATTAATCTGTTTCTGATTGTTGTTGAGGGGGCACAAGGGGTGAAGCACCTTTTTTATGAATAATATTATTGTGGGGAGTGGATTTGATAAGGTATACATCTAAACAACTGCAGTAGGATGCAGGGCGTCTTTTTAATTGCTCAAAGATAGGACTGCACTTATGATAGTGAAGCACTCCTGGATGTAAGTTTGCTCGCTGAGCTGGAAGGTTCGTTTTCAGACGTTTCATCACTATACTAGGTAACATCTTCAATGAGCCTCCGGTGAAGCACTGGTGTTATGTCCATGTTCTATTTGTGTGTTTAGGTTTCCTTAGGGTGTTGATGTCATTTCCTAAACTTTTTCTCAGAGGGTGTTAGATGGGGTCCAAATCGATGTGTTTGTTGATAGAGTTCTGGTTGGAATGCCATGCTGCTCGGAATTCTCACGTGTGTCTCTGTTTGGCATATATTAGGATGGATGTTTTGTTCCAGTCAAAGCGGTGTCCTTCCTCATCTGTTTGTAAGGATACTAGCGATAGTGGATCATGTCTTTTTGTGGCTAGTTGATGTTCATGTGTTCTGTTGGCTATTTTCTGCCTGTTTGTCCAATGTAGTATTTGTTTCAGTTCTTGCAAAGTATTTTGTAAACTATGTTTGTTCTGCTTGTTATCTGTATAGGGTCTTTCAAGTTCATTAGCTGCTGTTTTAATGTGTTGGCGGGTTTTTGAGCTACAATGATGCCAAGAGGTCTGAGTAGTCTGGCAGTCATTTCTGAGATGTCTTTGATGTAGGGGAGAATGGCTAACGTTTCTGGATGTGTTTTGTCTGCCTGTTTGGGGTTGTTGCTGAGAAATCAGTGGACTGTGTTCATTCCTGATGAAGGGCTTTTGCCCGAAACGTTGATTTTACTGCTCCTCGGATGCTGCCTGAACTGTTGTGCTCTTCCAGCACCACTCATCCAGAATCTGGTTTCCAGCATCTGCAGTCATTGTTTTTACCCTGTGTTCATTAGGTATCCATTCTTTTTGAATACACTGTATAGGTGATTTTCCTCTGCTCTGCAAAGTTCCTCTCTACTGCAGTGTGTGGTGGCTCATTGGAATAATGTTCTGATGCAGCTTCGTTTGTGGATGTTGGGATGATAACTCCCGCAGTTCAGCATTTGTTCCATATATGGTGTTTTCCTGTAGACGCTGGTTTAAAGTCCTCAATTTGGATGTTTGCTCTACTGTGACATCTAGGAATGGCAGTTTGTTGCTGTTTTCCTCCTCTTTAGTGAATTTTATGCCATTAAGGGTATTATTGATGGTCTAGAAGGTTTCCTCTAAATTGTTTCATTAGTGATGACAAAGTTTGGGTTGGATGGTTGGCATAGCTTTTTTTTTTTGAGTCTTTGCACTACTGCCTCTGCTAAGAACCCAGATATCGGTGATCCTATGGTGTTCTGTTGGTTTGTCTGTAGGTTTTGTTGTTGAAAGTGAAGTGGGTGGTAAGGCATAGGTCAACTAGCTTGACAATGTGTCCTTGCTGATGACATTGGTGGTGTCTGGTGTATGTGTCTTTGGTTCTTCTAATAGTGTAGTCAGTGTTTCATTTCACCAGTTTGATGTTGATGGATGTGAACAGGGCTGTTGTGTCCAAGGCGACCTTTTCATCCTCTTTTATCTTGGTGTCTTTGATCTTCAGGAATTCTTGGTTGGAGTGAATGGAGTGACATGAATCTTCTACTAAGTTTTTTAGTCTTTGGTGCAGTTCCTTGATTAATCTGTACATTGGTGTTACAGGTAGCAAGACTATAGATCTGAGGGTGACTCCTGGTTTGTGAATTTTGGGTAATCCGTAGGAGTGTGGTATGTTGGATCAGTCTGGTTTCATTTTTTGCTAGTTTGGCTTGTTTAATTCTCCAGATTTCTGGAGTTTCTTGAGTAAGGCTGTGATTCGATTCTCTAGTCATGGGGTCGGGTCTATCACCATCTGTTGGTAAGTGTCGGCATCTGCCAGCAGAGTGTTCACTTTCTCAATGTAGTCTGTTTGGTTTAAAATGATTGACTGTAAGTCATCCTTTGTCTGCAGGTAGGATAACAATGTTTTTATCTTTTTTGATTCCTTCTAGTGCTTTGTTTTCTTGGGTATCAAGTGTTTTCTTCTTTTTTCCTGCTTAATGTCGGTACAACTATCTGTCTGATGGTTTGCTGAAGTTTTTCTGTGAGTTCTTGTATTTCAGAGTTGTTTCTAATGCTGCTAAGAAATCTTTCTTGTTCACATCCCGAAGGTAATAATTTAATCCTCTTACTAAAATGGCTTTTTCAGTGTCTGTCAGGTAAGTTTTTTTAAAATCCATGCTTCTGTATTGTCTGTGTTGTTACTTTCTGTGAGTTTGTTTAATTTTTTCATTTTCTGTGTTTGCCACTGTCTTATGTCCATGGCTCGTTCTACTGTTCATTCATGGTTTGTCACATTAGTAAGTAAAGTTTTTTGGTGCAAAATTCCCCAGTTGTATTTATGGAGTCTGTTGTGGGTATCATTAATCATTTCTCTAAGCATTCTGTGGCCATTGTGTTCTGCTATTCTTTGGCTAGTGGAGTGTTAAGGGGAGGTTTGTATTTAAGCCATTTAGGTCGTACCTGTTTCCTTAGGTATTTGTGCAGGATGTACAGCTATTTGCTGGTGGCACTCTGTCAGATGGCATTGGTTTCCCATCTTCGGGCCAGTTTTAGCATTTTAGGACAACACATTCATTCTCGGACATGCCAAACAGAGACACGCATGAGAATTCCTAGAAGCATGACCTTCCAACCAGAACTCTATCAACCGGACCCCATCTACCACCCTCTGAGGGGGAAAAAAAAAATGGGAAATGATATCACCAACCCAAGAAAACCTAAATACATAAATAGAAAGTTGGACATATCACCAACGCTTCACCGCTTCATGTTACCCAGTATGGTAACAAAACATCTGAAAATAAACCTTCTAGCTCAGCGAGCAAACTTACATTCAGAACAGCAATCTGAGCTACAAATCTTCTCAAAACTGACTAAGTGATGCACTCCTTTCAGTAATGCACTAAAACACTGACCCACTTAGTATCTTAATGTTCAAGTGAAGCTTTAAGCCATAATTGTAGTATATCTGCATAAGGATATGTTAATAGTGATGTAAATGCTGATGCTACTCTGACATTACCAAAGATAAGTATAAGACAGCAGACTATAAGGAGAAGCCTGTAGTAGAGAATTTTATTCAGTAACATGTATATCCAAGTAGACATAAAAAATGTATGAGAAAGTGAGGACTGCAGATGCTGGAGATCAGAGTTGAGAGTGTGATGCTGGAAAAGCACAGCAGGTCAGGCAGCATCTGAGGAGCAGGAGAATCGGCACTTTGGGAATAAGCCCTTCATCAGGAATGAGGTTTTTGGGTTGGGGCTGAGAGATAAATGGGAGGGGGTTGGGGTTGGGGCGAGGTGGCTGTGAAAGTGATAAGTGGATGAAGGTGAGGGAGAAGGTGATAGGTCAGAGAGGGCAGTGAAGGACCGGTCCGGAGGGTGGTGCCGAGTTGGAGGCTTGGGACTGGGATAATGTGGGGAGAGGGGAAATGGTAAGCTGTTGAAATCTACATTTATCCCGTGTGGTTGCAGGGTCCCAAGGCAGAATATGAGGTGTTCCTCCTCCAGGTGTTGGATGGTAACAGTTTGGTGGTGGAGGCGGTCCAGGACCTGCATGTTCTTGACGGAGTGGGAGGGGGAGTTGAAGTGTTCAGCCACAGGGCAGTGGGGTTGGTGGGTGCCGGTGTCCCAGAGATGTTCTCTGAAATGATCTGCAAGAAGGCGTCCTATCTCCCTATGTGCAATGAATGCAGTAGATGACATTGGTTGGACGCCTTCTTGCAGATTGTTTCAAAGAACATCTGTAGGACACTTCAACACGGGACAAATGTGGATTTCAACAGCTTCCTTATTTCCCCTCCTCCCCACATTATCCCAGTCCCAAGCCTCCAACTCGGCACCGCCCTCCGGACCCGTCCATCACTGCCCCCTCTGACCTATCACCTTTTCTCTAACCTTCTTCCACCTTTTGCTTTCCCAGCAACCTCCCCTCCACCTCATCCCCTCCCATTAATCTCTCAGCCCCGACCCACAAGCCTCATTCCTGATGAAGGGCTTAAGCCCAAAATGTCAATTCTCCTGCTCCTCGGATGCTGTCTGACCTGCTGTGCCTTTCCAGCACCACACACTCGTACATTTAAAAAAATGTTTCACAACTGGAAGGAGTGAGTGAGCCTTACACTAGCATAAGGACAAACTAGGGAGGGACTTGAAATTGAACAATAAGATAGAACAACTTTTAAGGAACAAGTGTTGATCCATAGAGGATAGAGTCCATGAAAAGGCAAACAGCCGAAGACATGACCATTGCAGAATTCTTTCAAATCAGTAGCTTCTAACTTGGGCAAAAGTGTGACTGGCTCAGACCAAACATGAATATTGAATTACTGGGGCCATTCCTCATCTTGAGGTCGGTTTCAAATAAGTTTACATATTCGTTACAAACCTATGCACTGAGAGCTTTATACAAAATGTAATTTTAGGTGCTTTTATTTAATAATAGGATTGAACAGGAATTTTCTTTCCTCGGTAAGTTTAAATCTTACTTTTCTAAGTGTCGCTGCTAAATACTGTTGTAAAGTAATGATGGCCTTGGTACTTGGAGCTGACAACAGAGCAGAATCTTTTATAGGTTTGGTAGGGCATTTTATGAGGAATACCTTTGTATTTTACTGAGATGATTGTGAAAATGCAAAGAAATGAGTCAGAGATTGAGATGAGGTCTAATGGATGTCCATCTGTTTTAACCATCTTTTCTTCAGGAGACTTGAATTGAGTTTTATTCAATGAGAATGTTTTCCTGTTGATTTTATCTGTACATTTGTTGCAGTGCATTACTGTCACTGATAGGAAGTTTGAGTAATTCTCTCTTTAGTTTGATTATGCAGAAGTCATGATATTTAGTTAGTGCTCACAGTTAGTTGTAGTTAACCACTTGTTGACATTTGAATCTCAAACAGAAAAACCCTTTGACACTGTCTGACACACTGTTTGGAGGAACTGAGTTTATAATCTGTCTTTCCACACAATCTGTTCCTTCATTCAGCAATGTTGCAGGATCTGGCCCAGGCAAATGTCAAGTTTGGTAAAATCAATGACTGCAGATGCTGGAAACCAGATTCTGGATTAGTGGTGCTGGAAGAGCACAGCAGTTCAGGCAGCATCCAAGGAGCTTCGAAATCAATGTTTCGGGCAAAAGCCCTTCATCAGGAATAAAGGCAGTGAGCCTGAAGTGTGAAGAGATAAGCTGGAGGAGGATGGGGGTGGGGAGAAAGTAGCATAGAGTACAATGGGTGAGTGGGGGAGGGGATGAAGGTGAGGGAGGAGAGGGTGGAGTGGATAGATGGAAAAGGAGATAGGCAGGTAGGACAAGTCCGGACAAGTCATGGGGACAGTGCTAAGCTGGAAGTTTAGAACTAGGGTGAGGTGGGGGAAGGGGAAATGAGGAAACTGTTGAAGTCCACATTGATGCCCTGGGGTTGAAGTGTTCCGAGGCGGAAGATGAGGCGTTCTTCCTCCAGGCGTCTGGTGGTGAGGGAGCGGCGGTGAAGGACCTCCATGTCCTCGGCAGAGTGGGAGGGGGAGTTTAAACGTTGGGCCATGGGGCGGTGTGGTTGATTGGTGTGGGTGTCCCGGAGATGTTCCCTAAAGCGCACTGCTAGGAAGCGCCCAGTCTCCCCAATGTAGAGGAGACTGCATCGGGAGCAACGGATACAATAAATGATATTAGTGGATGTGCAAGTAAAACATGATGGATGTGGAAGGCTCCTTTAGGGCCTTGGATAGAGGTGAGGGAGGAGGTGTGGGCGCAGGTTTTACAGTTCCTGCGGTGGCAGGGGAAAGTGCCAGGATGGGAGGGTGGGTTGTAGGGGGGCGTGGACCGGACCAGGTAGTCACGGAGGGAACGGTCTTTGCGGAAGGCGGAAAGGGGTGGGGAGGGAAATATATCCCTGGTGGTGGGGTCTGTTTGGAGGTGGCGGAAATGTCGGCAGATGGTTTGGTTTATGCGAAAGTTGGTAGGGTGGAAGGTGAGCACCAGGGGCGTTCTGTTCTTGTTACAGTTGGAGGGGTGGGGTCAGAGTGCGGAGGTGCGGGATGTAGATGAGATGCGTTGGAGGGCATCTTTAACCACATGGGAAGGGAAATTGCGGTCTCTAAAGAAGGAGGCCATCTGGTGTGTTCTGTGGTGGAACTGGTCCTCCTAGGAGCAGATACGGCGGAGGTGGAGGAATTGGGAATACGGGATGGCATTTTTGCAAGAGGTAGGGTGGGAAGAGGTGTAATTCAGGTAGCTGTGGGAGTCGGTGGGTTTGTAAAATAATGTCAGTGTCAAGTCGGTCGTCATTAATGGAGATGGAGAGGTCCAGGAAGGGGAGGGAGGTGTCAGAGATGGTCCAGGTAAATTTAAGGTCAGGGAGGAATGTGTTGGTGAAGTTGATGAATTGCTCAACCTCCTCATGGGAGCACGAGGTGGCACCAATGCAGTCATCAATGTAGCGGAGGAAGAGATGGGGAGTGGTGCCGGTGTAATTACGGAAGATCAACTGCTCTATGTAGGCAACAAAGAGACAGGCATAGCTGGGGCCCATATGTGTGCCCATGGCTACCCCTTTGGTCTGGAGAAAGTGGGAGGATTCAAAGTTGTTAAGGGTGAGGACCAGTTCGGCCAAACGAATGAGAGTGTCGGTGGAAGGGTACTGTTGGGATCGTCTGAAGAGGAAAAAACGGAGGGCTTGGAGGCCCTAGTCATAGCGGATGGAGGTGTAGAGGGATTGGATATCCATGGTGAAGATGAGGCGTTGGGGGCCGGGGAAACGGAAGTCTTGGAGGAGGTGGAGGGCGTGGGTGGTGTCTCAAATGTATGTGGGGAGTTCCTGGACTAGGGGGGATAGGACAGTGTCGAGGTAGGTAGAGATGAGTTCAGTGGGGCAGGAGCATGCTGAGACAATGGGTCGGCCAGGGTGGTCAGGCTTGTGGATCTTGGGAAGGAGGTAGAACCAGACAGTGCGGGGTTCCCGGACCATGAGGTTGGAAGCTGTGGGTGGGAGATCTCCTGAGGTGATGAGGTTATGTATGGTCTGGGAGATGATGGTTTGGTGAAGGGGGTGGGGTCATGGTCGAGAGGGCAGTAGGAAGAGGTGCCCTCGAGTTGACGTTTGGCTTCAGCGGTGCTCCAGACTACCACTGCGCCCCCTTTATCCACTGGCTTGATGGTGAGGTTGGGATTGGAGCAGAGGGAGTGGAGGGCAGCGCGTTGTGAGGGTGAGAGGTTGGAGTGGGGGAGGGAGGTAGACAGGTTGAGGCGGTTAATGTCCTGGCGGCAGTTGGAAATGAAGAGATCGAGGGCAGGTAATAGGCCAGCGCGGGGTGTCCAGGTGGATGCAGTGTGTTGGAGGTGGGCGAAGGGGTCCTCGGAAGGTGGGCGGGAGTCCTGATTGTGAAAGTAAGCTCGGAGGCGACGGAAGAATTGTTCGACCCCACGGCGTGTATTAAATTCATTGATGCGTGGACGGAGGGGGATGAAGGTGAGTCCTTTGCTGAGGACTGATCGTTCGTCCTCAGTGAGGGGGAGGTCTGGGGGGATGGTGAAAACTCGGCAGGGCTGGGAGCTGGGATCTGGTGTGGGTGTGGAGCTGGGAGTGGGGGCTGAACCTGTAACTGGAGTGGGTGTGATGGTGGGGGGAATGGGGGTGGGGTCATGAGCAGGGGTAGTGTTCCCCTCAGGATTCTGGGGAGTGGGGATAGTGACAGTGGGGTCTGTGGGGGGCATGTCAGCAGAATGCAGGTGAGTGGCGCTGGTGAGGGCGGAAGTGGTGGTGACCATGGCAGTAGGGGTGGCGGACGTCACTAAGCATGTGGCATCAGCGATGATGTGAAGGGAGGAAGTGATGTCAGGTGTGATGCATGAGGAATTGTGAGAGGTGGAAGTGGTTGTGGAAGAGGCCATGATGGGGGCGGAAGTGACATCATCAATCACCGTGGGGGTGGCAGCTGCTTCAGCCGCATGGCTAATGGCGGAATAGATTCCGAGGCCAGGGGAATCTTCTGGAACGTTTGAGGAGCACTGGTTATGGAGATGGGTGGATAAAAGTTTGTTGTATTTACAGTTTTTGATGTTTGAGATGGAGTTGAAATACTGTTTGTTGAGAGTATGAATTCTCCTGAGGATGTGGTACAGAGTGGGTCCTTTGCAATTCTGAGAGAGTGTGGTCCTCAGCTGAGGCAGGGCTGACTGTAGAGAGGTTAGGTGCCAGCGCATTGCTGCAAGCATGGAGCGGAGGATCTTGAAGGAGAACTGTTGCTGGTGTGTTTGTTTGTCAACTCATGTTGGATAAATTCCTGGTGATTTCATCACATGATCTCCAGCTTGTAACTGCACTGCCCCATCCTCCCACCACTGTCCCCCAACATATATATCCTTGTGGTGCATCAGACCCTTAATTACCTGATTCCTTTTATTGTCAGCCAGTCTTTTCTCCCTACATCCATTTGGATTTTAACTAGTTACTAAAGATGTTCAAGATTCACTGTTTTTAAAGCACAAGTTTTTACTGTCCTAATTATTTTTCTCCTGGGTGGCTTGCAACAATCTCCTGGGAATTAATCTTTACCTCCTGAAGAATTCAGGGCAATCACAACCAGATGCAAAACTCAGCACTTGGCTTGAAGTCCTGAGACTAGCATTCCAGTTTGAACTCCAACCAGGAGTTGCAGATGTCATGGACAAACTATTTCCCTCCCAGAGAATGAGACTCTAGATTTTAACTCCCCCTTTAGTACTTTCCAACACTTAGTCCCACCTAAAGCCCACAGGAAGATAAGAATACAAAAAAATTCAAATATTTTCTGTCTGATCATGTGACAGCAATAAGACACTTCCTTGCTGTGAGGGTAATTGGAGCTACTGTTATTTCTAATACAAGTAGAAGGAAGAAATTTCACATTAGGGTATACGTGGGTGCAGAGCGGGTTTGAGTCCTGATATCGATATGGCAAAATATCATGTTACACTGGTGTAGAGCCGATTTCACTGGATTAATAATCCAGATAAAAAGGACCCTGTTTGGAAAAGGTACAATCTCAGGCTATTGCATCCCTGCAGTCATGGTACTGTCTCACTGCTATTCCTGGTCTATACTTTATCTTCACATTTCAACATGGGCAGGTCATGAACAGGTGGGTGAAGATGCAAGTGTGGTGGATGGGTAGCTGGGTGAGGGGTAGGTGCTATGTAGATGAGTGCTTAAGTGGCAGGTGGCTGTGGTGGAGAGTTTATTGTGGGTTATGCCAGTTGGGGGCATTCAGTGCTGAATGGGCTGATTTTTAAAGAATTTGCCTTGCAACAATAACATGCCGTGGGTAGCATGAGCCAGACTGATGGTTCCACTTCTGTCCCTCATTGACAGAAGGTTTCACCATTGAGAGCTGTTAGAAGTGATATCTTGGGGGAGAAAGGAGGAGGGCTGTTGACAGAGTTTGCCTGATGCACACGAGGATTCCACAAATGAAGTGTGCATAATCCCCACTCACCCTGCATTTTCAAAAGCAGTCTGTCTGCTTACCACTGCCCAGCAATTTTTGGCAGTGGAGATACACTGAGGCACTTAATTGTCACTT
This sequence comes from Chiloscyllium plagiosum, assembly GCF_037043375.1. Classification (NCBI taxonomy): domain Eukaryota; kingdom Metazoa; phylum Chordata; class Chondrichthyes; order Orectolobiformes; family Hemiscylliidae; genus Chiloscyllium; species Chiloscyllium plagiosum. The sequence continues at coordinate 54,894,371 of NW_028270149.1, read as the reverse complement.
CACTAGGCAGTTAAGGGCTTTGATAAACATAAAGGTAGGCAGCTAAGTGGGGACCTTACCCGTACCCTGTACTGTGAGCAAGAGGCTGACAGTGTGCATGAAGCAGATCAGCTAGTCACCTGATATATTGTACTTTCACTCATCCCAGCCCACCTCATCAGACTGAAACGCACACCTCATAGGTGACTGTAGCATCCAGGCCAAAGGGAAATTTCTTTGCTCAAGTAGTTGCAGATCTATGAATCTGTGAAACTGGATAACTGTGGATGCACAGTCATCCAGTTGCTCATGATAATGATCAATAAGTTTTAAATGTAAAGAAAATTTTGGGCTACAACTATGGTCTTATTGAAGACAATGTAACTTCCCCTGCTCCTATTTCTCCTGTGGTTATGCATACTTCTGTACTGATGTACAACCACTGACTCACTATGATCAACACTACCATACATTTGTCATTACACACACATTTTTCAATGAGAGCTTGAGAAAACTTGATGCTTTGTGAATATACAGATTGATTGTTAATGATAGCTTCAGTTTTTACAGACATTATTTTCTCCTGTTGGGTGTTTTGTAATGTAGCACAATGAATTGACCTGGATTGGGTTCTATTTAAATTAAAGGTAGGTCCCAACAATAGAGCCATTTATAGAGTGCTCTGTCATGTGAAATTCTGATGTAGATGCTACAGCTGGAGACTGTCCAATTTGGACAAACAGCTCCTCCTGATACAATCCATTTCTACCAGGGTGTACTGACAGGAAAGTAATGTGGTTTAATGCATAGAGCAGTGTGAAAAGATGGTAGAATAAAAATTAGAAGATATATTGTGGTAATGAACATGACTTTTTCCATGAAGTAACTAAAATTCTTGTGATACTGTTGCATAAGAAACAGGAGGAGAAGATGACCATTGGGCCTGATGAGCCTGTTCCACCACTCAATATGATCATGCTGTAAAGGTTATGAGAACTGTAAGGCAAAAACTACAATTGAAAATCAACTGGAATGGTGAAGGCTTACAGGGAAGGTGGAAAAGCTTTAAGAGGAGTGAAGAAGAGCAATGAGAAAAAACTAGAAGCTCGCATATAGGGAAATCCTAAAGTCTTCTAAAGGCATAAAAACAGTGAACGAGTATTTAAAGGTGGAGTAGTGCTGATTAGAGACCAAGAGGGGGACACAGAGGCAGGGTCATGGCTGAGCTGTTAAATCAATATTTTGCATATGTTCTTACAATAGAGGATGCTGTTGCCCAGGCCCAGGTGATGGAGGAGGAAACTTGTCACTGGAAATGTTCAAAATTAGTAAGGAAGAAGTCTTGGATCGATTGTTAGCACTCAGCGTTGGCAAAAAAAAACAAGGATCAGATGAGATTCATCCAAGGATATTGAAGGAAATGACTGTAGAAACTGTGGGGGCATTGGCCAGACCCTTCCCTGGAATCCAGGAGGAGGTGCCAGAAGGCTGGAGAATTGCAAACATTACAGCCTTGTTCAAGAAAGGATTATCAGGATAATCCCAGCAAGTACAGATCAGTTAGTTTAACTTCAGCAGTGGGGAAATTTTCTAGAAACAATTATTTGGGATAGAATTAGTAATAACATGGAAAAAGGTTGGATTTATAGGATGGCTTAGCATGGATTTCCAAAGGTGAAGTCAAGGCTAACTAACGAGCTGGAGTTTTCTGAAAAGGTAAAACAGGCTGAATGAGTGTAACACAATTGATGCAGTATACCTAAATTTCCAGAAGATGTTTGATACAGTGCCAGTTGTGAGGAAAGTTTTAAGTCATGGTATAAAGAGGACCATAGCATTTTGGATTAAAAAAAAAGAGTATTACGAAACAGAGGGTAATGGCCAATGGATATATTTTGGGTGAAGGAGTTTTTGTTGTGTAGTTCCTCAGGATTTAGTGTTGGGACCCTTGCTTTTCCTGATGTATATTAATGTTTTGGATTGTGGTATACAGGGCTCTTCTACAAAGTTTGCAGATGAGACAAAATTTGGAAGAATTGTAGACTGTAACGAAGACAATGTGAAACTCCAAATGGGCATTGTCATGTTGATAGATTTGGCAGTTGAAGGGGTATAAGTGTAAAGAGGGAACAGGGGCATAGATCATTGAAGATGGCAGAGAGAGCAATTAACGTAACACATTCAATATTCTCAGCTTTATTTTTAGTGGCATGTATTACAAGAGCAAGTAGGTGATGTCGAATGTGTACGAGACACTTGCTAGATCTCAGAAGGAGTATTATGTAGAGTGAGGGGCACTACATTCTGGAAAGTAACTGAATGTATTGGAGTGCAGAAGCAATTTGCAAGAAGTATTCCAGGAATGGGAAACATTAGCTCTAAGGATAGATTGAAGAAATTGGCTCTGTTCTCCTTGAATAGAAGACAGGTGAGAGGGGATTTGATAAAAGTTTCCAAAATCATTAATGGGCTAGATAAGGAGAAGCTGTTCCCACTCATAAAAGTAAAAAAAGAATAAGAGGATACAGATTTGAAGAGATATGCAAACAAAACATGGGTCTTGTGAGGAAAAAAAAACTTTCTCATAGTGTGAGTGTGGAATGTACTGAGGAAGGTTCAATTCAGGCATTCAAAAAGGCTTTGGATGATTATTTGATTAGAAATGTGTGCAGGGTCATGCAGAAAAGGCAGGATTTTGGCACTAGGTAATAGAACTGGTATGGACACATTAGGCCTTTTGGCTTTTGTAGCAATTCTGTGATTCTGTTATTCATGGCTGATCGTGAGCTTCAAATCGGTGTTCCTGCCCATTCCTAATACCCCTTGATTCTTTGAGAGATCAACAATCCATTTTTCTTCTTTTACATTGTTAAATGTAGTCCATGATGAAGCGTTCACAACTGGCTGAAGAAGGGTGGTAAGGACAAGCCAGGGAACTATAGACCAGTGAGCCTGATGTCGGTGTTGGGCAAGTTGTTGGATGGAATCCTGAGGGACAGGATGTACGTGTATTTGGAAAGGCAAGGACTGATGAGGAATAGTCAACATGGCTTTGTGCTTGGGAAATCATATCTCTCAAACTTGATTGAGTTTTTTGAGGAAGCAACAAAGAGGATTGATGGGGGCAGAGCAGTAGATGTGATCTATATGGACTTCAGTAAGGCATTCAACAAGGTTCCCCATGGGAGACTGGTTAGCAAGGTTAGATCTCACGGATTACCGGGAGAACTAGCCATTTGGATACAGAACTGGCTCAAAGATAGAAGATAGAGGATGGTGGGGGAGGGTTGTTTTTCAGACTGGAGGCCTGTGACCAGTGGAGTGCCACAAGGTACTGGGTCCTCTACTTTTGTCATTTACATAAATGATTTGGATGCGAGCATAAGAGATACAGTCAGTAAGTTTGCAGATGATACCAAAATTGGAGGTGTAGTGGACAGTGACCAGATGTGCCAATGGGCTGAGAAGTGGCAGATGGAGTTTAATTCAGATAAATGCGAGGTGCTACATTTTGGGAAAGCAAATCTTAGCAGAACCTATACACTTAATGGTAAGGTCTAGGGAGTGTTGCTGAACAAAGAAACCTTGGAGTGCAGTTTCATAGCTCCTTGAAAGTGGAATTGCAGGTAGATAGGATAGTGAAGAAGGCATTTGGTATGCTTTCCTTTATTGGTCAGAGTATTGAGTACAGGAGTTGGGAGGTCATGTTGTGGCTGTACAGGACATTGGTTAGGCCACTGTTGGAATATTGCGAGCAATTCTGGTCTCCTTCCTATTGGAAAAATGTTGTGAAACTTGAAAAGGTTCAGAAAAGATTTACAAGGATGTTGCTAGGATGTTGGAGGATTTAAGCTATAGGGTGAGGCTGAACAGGCTGGGCCTGTTACTCCTGGAGCATCGGAGGCTGAGGGGTGACCTTATAGAGGTTTACAAAATTATGAGGGGCATGGATAGGATAAATAGACAAAGTCTTTTCCCTGGGCTGGGGGAGTCCAGAACTAGAGGGCATAGGTTTAGGGTGAGAGGGGAAAGATATAAAAGAGACCTAAGGGGCAACGTTTTCACACAGAGGGTGGTTCGTGTATGGAATGAGCTGCCAGAAGAAGTGGAGACTGGTACAATTGTAACATTTAAGAGGCATTTGGATGGGCATTGTAAATAGGAAGGGTTTGGAGGGATATGGGCCGGGTGCTGGCAGGTGGGACTAGATCGGGTTGGAATATATGGTCGGCATGGACGGGTTGGACCGAAGGGTCTGTTTCCATGCTGTATATCTCTACGACTCTATAAAGAATGTATAGATATCAATCTCTTTGATCAATCTCTCATCTTAAAACTCTCATTTACCTTCCTATTTATTTTTGTTTCATCAGCAAATTTAGTTACAATATGTTTGATCCTTTCAATCAAATCAATGATATAAATCATAAAGGGATGAGGGCACTGCACTGACCCTTGCAACACCCCACTCATGATACCCTGCCTGCCTAATAAAGACCCATTTGTTTCAATTCTCTGCTTCCTGTTCGTGAATCAATGTTCTATCTACGCCAGTATATTATCCTCTAAACCATGAGCTTTTGATTTCTGCAATAACCTTTGATGTGGCACCTTATCAAATCTCCAATAAGTCAATTAAACATGATTTCCTGTTGACAAACCATGTTAGCTCTGAAACAAAAACAAATTGCTGGAGAAGCTCAGACTATGGCAGCATCTATGGAGAGAAAACCGAGTTAACGTTTTGAGACCAGTGACCCTTCTTCAGAACATGTTGACTTTGCCTGATTACCTTAAAATTATCCAAATGCCATGTTATAAGGTCTTTAATAATAGCTTCTAACATTTTCCCTATGACAGATGTTTAGCTAACTGGCCTGTAGTTTCCACACTTACTGCCTCCCTTTTTGAATAATTATATTCATATATAATTATCTGAATATATATTATTTTCCAATCTAAAGGAAACTTCTCCAAATCTAAGGACTTGGCAATTAAAACCCCCACATCAACTATCTCATTAGCTACTTCTTTCAAGACACTAAGATGAAATCTATAACTTGTCAACTCCCAGTTCCAACAATTACTCAGTACTATTTTTCTGGTGATTGTAATTTTCTTGAATTCCTCCCTCCCTTTTAATTCCTGATTTACAGCTATTACTGGGATGCTACTTGAATCCGCTCTAGTGAAGACTGACTCCAGACATCCATTCAATTCATTTGCCTTCACTAATTTTCTATAGGATCAACATTTAGGTTGTTAACTCTTTTCTTTTATAAATATGTGAATAAACTTTGAATTTTTAAAATTTTTGGGCTAACTTTATTTTTCTTGCCTTCTACTTTTTCCCTCCTTATTAATCTTCTGTTTGTTTTTTGCTGCTTATTACATTTTATCCAAGCTTCTGACCTGCCATCTATCTTTTTTTCAGTTCACTCATGGGACGCGGGAGTTACTGTCTGCGCTAGCATTTATTCCCCATCTCTAGTTGCTCTTAAGAATATAGCGGTGAGCTGCCTTCTTGAAATGCAGCGGTCCATACGATGTAGGTTGACCTACAACATTCTTAGAAAGGGTATTCCATGATTTTTGACCCAGCAACAGTGAAGGAATGTTAATACATTTCTAAGTCAGGATGGTGAGTGCTTTGGAGGGGAAGCTGCTGGTGGTGGCATGTACCTGTTGCCCTTATACTTCTGGATGGAAATGGTTATGGGTTTGGTAGGTGCTGTATAAAGATCTTTGAATTTCTGTCGTGAATCTTGTAGATAGTAGACACTACTGTTACTGAGTGTCGGTGGTGGGTGTTGTAGCCAATCAAGTGGGCTGTTTTTTTTTCTGGATGGTGTTAAGCTTCTGGAGTGTTGTTGGAGCTACACACATCCAGGCAAGTGGGCAGTATTCCATCACAGTCCTGACTTGTGTCTTGTAGATGATGGACAGTCTTTGGGGAGTCAGGAAGTGAGTTACTTGCCACTGTATTCCTAATTTCTGACCTGCTCTTGTAGCCATTGTTTATGTGGCAAGTCCAGTTGAGTCTCTGGTCACTTTTTTAATTTCAAAAGTATATTTTTATGAATAAAGTATATTTATATACATGCAAAGTCGCTAAAGCAGTTCATTTCTATACCATTATTGCATATGGAGAAACAAACAAACATTGGAATTTGACTTTCCTGAGGCATTTCTGATTTATGCAGGATACTATATACATACACCTGAGGCACCAGGAGGGTCCGATAACTGAACAGACTCCAATTGTACTTTGGCTGAAAGACCTTAAATGATCTTTCTCCACTGTGCCCAAGCTTTATTGTGTCCCTCAGCACATAGTCCTGACCTTGGAACGTGCCAGTCTGCAACACTTGGTCGAGGCTAACTCCTTGCCTTGGAAGACCAACAAGCTTTGGGAAGACCAAAGAGGGTCCTTCACCAAATTGATCGTCCACTGGGCGCAGTCGATGTTTATCTCGGTGTTGAGTTTCTGGTCAATGGTAACACCCACGATGTTGACAGCTGATGATTCAGCGATGGTAACACCATTGAATGTCAAGGGGTTATTTATTTCCTTCCTTGTTATTGCCTGATATTTGTGTTCTGTGAATGTTAGATGCCACTTTTCAAACTAAGCCTGGGTATTGCATAGGTCTTATTGCATTTGAACGTAGACTGCTTCAGTATTTGAGGAGTTGCAAATAATGCTGAACAGTATGCAATCATTGGCAAATGTCCACACTTCTGATGTCACAATTCTCATCCCAGACTCACTGTGTGTGTCGAAAATCAAGACTCAGCCTGCAATTAACCTCCAGGTCTGGCCTCTCAATCAAACAAAAGCTTGTTTGGTCTGTTCTTTTCCTTTTACTTCAGGATATTTCCAAATCCATAAGAGATCTTCAATCCAAACCAAAATTGATAAAAGAAAAAAAACATTGAGGGTTCTAAAAAAAACCAAAGTGAAAATTGTCACAAATTCCTGTATTATATTCCATCTTCTAACTTCTGAAGCATTCACTTAACCTTTCAGTATTTCTACAGTCCTTGAAACAGCATACCTTTTTCACCTGGTCTTGTATGATCAGCAAACTTTGACACATTACTCACTGTCACTTTGACTAAGCCATTAATGTAAATTGTAAATAGCTGTACTCCAACACTGATCCTTGCTGAATACCATTATTCATAACGTGCCAATTTGAAAATGCCCAATTTAAAGAAATAACTCAAAATGTGCAACACAATCACATTCCACTAAAAGAAAATGAAAATTCAGCAAGAAGCATGCATCCATGACTTAGTCAGGAAATTTGATTATAGGAAGATACTTACAATGCTACAAAAAATGACTTGCAAGTCTCAGGATTGGGAATGTTTTAGAAATCGGCAAAGGAATAGTTAAAAGTTCAGAAGAATGGGAAAAGGAATGTAAAGTGTGAAATTATCCAGTTTGGCAAGAAAAATAAATAAATCTATCATCTAAATGGTGAGGGATTGTAGAGCTCTGAGATGCAATGGATTTGAAAGTCTTAGTTTATGAATCACACAAGATTAGAATGCAGGTAATTTGGAAAGCTGATTGTATGTTACCATTTATGGTGAGGGAAATTGAATACAAAAGTAGGAAAGTTATGCTTCATTTATGCAGGGCCCTGGTGAAACCAATTCTAGAGTACTGTGTACAATATTGATCTATTTTAAGGAAGGATATAAATGTGATGGACCCAATTCAGAGAAGATTTACCAAACTAATACCTAAAATAGATGTGTTATCTCATGATGAAGGTTTGGACAGGCCTCACTTGTATCTGCTGCAATTTAGAAGTGCTAATTTGTCCTGCTGAGTCTTGACAGAACAGATGCAGAAACAATGTCTTTCCTCGTGGGAGAATCCAGAACCAGGGGTGACTGCTTCAAAATCAGGGCCACACGTTTAAGATATAGAGGAGGAATTTTTACTCCCCCACAGAGTCTTTGAAGATTTTAATAAAGAGATAAAGATTTTTGATCAGCAAAGATTTGAAAATGTTTATTGAGGGAGACAGGAAAATGTGCATAAGGTTTGTAAGCTGCCTGTTCCATGGTAAAATCATGATCTTCCAATACCTAAATTTCTGACTCTTAGTCTTGTCAACCTGAACAAGGGCTTTTTAATGAGTGAGAGTCTTTGGATCATTCCTGTTATATTTCAAATTCTGGTAGAGCTTGTGCTATAATGGCTTCAAAATAATGCTTGTGATTAAAAGTTAAAAGAATAGCAATAAGAGTGGCTAAAATGGGCATTCTTTTTGAAAAATATATATAACTTGCTTTAAGTGGTTGTTTGATAGACAACATGTATTCCCTGTCCCTGGCCATTGTGCAAGTCTCAACTGAAGTACTTGCAGGATTAGTCATTTATTAAATCGTGAACTGATCTTCCAATTCCATATCCTCACAATCAAGACTTCCTTCCTATGCCTCAGTCATATCACTGGTCTTCTCCCCATCTCAGCGTATCTGCTCAAACCCTCATGCGTGGTTCTTAATTAATTTCGGCACCACGTCCTGTATACGATCACCTCTGTGATCTCTGACCTTCCTTAGAGGCCAGTCCAATAATGCCAGAAACCTGAAATCTTTCAGTTCAAATCCCTTTCTATCTCTGCAGCTTATCATAACCATCAAACCCTCCCAGAAAACTGCACTCTCTAGTTCCCTGATTTCCTTACCATCATTGGTGATTATGTCTTTATGTGCCTATATGTGCACGTGTAGGAGAGACAGAATGTGTGCGTGCTTGTGGGTGTGAGTGCATGTGATAATTGAGTGTCTGTACATGTGTACGCTTGGTCAGGTGTGTGGAGGGGTAAAGGCCAGTGAGAGAGTGTGTGCATGGGTGAGAGTGCAGGGAATGTATGTGCATATGAGAGAAGGTCTGTTTGTGTGTGTGTGTGTGTGTGTAATGCAATGGGATGACCTGTAGTGCGACATGAACCCAAGGTCCCGGTTGAGGTCATCCTCATGGGTACTGAACTTGGCTTTCAGCCTCTACTCAGCCACTCTGTTGTTGCTTGTCCTGAAATCTGCCTTGGATGATGGTCACACAAAGATCCAAGGCCGAATGTCCCAAACCTCTGAAGTGTTCCCTGCCTGGTGATTGTTCTGCAGTGTCCATTCATCCATTGTAGTAGCCTCTGCTTGGTCTTGCCAACGTACCATGTCTCAGGGCATCCTTGCCTGCAGTGGATGAGATAGACAATGTCACCCGAGTCAAATGAGTACCTGCTGCGTACATGGTGGGAGGGGTCCCCATGTGCAATGGTGGAATCGATATCGACACTCTGACATGTGTTGCAGCGGTTGCTGTGACAGGGTTGAACGATATTGTTGTCCTGGGCAGTTTGCTGCGAACAATGATCTGTTTAAGGTTTGGCAGTTGTTTAAAGGTGAGAAGTGGAGGCATGGGGAAGGTCTTGGCAAGGTGCTCATCCTCACTGATAATGTGTTGCAGGCTGTAAAGAACATGGCAGAGTCATTTGGCTCCTGGGAAGTACTGGACAACAAAGAGTACTCTGTCTGTTGCAGCCTGTGTCTGTCTCCTGAGGAGATCATTATGGTTTCTCACTGTGGCACGTCAGAACTGTAATGACCTTCTCAGGAGACAGACACAGGATGCAACCAATATGGTACGCTTTCTTGTCCCATACTTCCTGGGAGCTGAACGACTCTACCATGTTTTTCGCAGCCTGCAACACATTGATGAGGATGAGCACCTCACCAGGATCTTCTCCACGCCTCCACTTCTCACATTTAAGCAACTGTCAAACCTTAAACAAATCATTGTTTGCAGCAAAGTGCCTAGCCTTCAGGACAACAACACTGTACAACTCTGTCATGGCAGCCATTGCAAGATGTGTCAGAATATCGACACATATTCCACCATTACACATGGGGACACCTCCCACCATGTACGGGGCAGGTTTTCATGTGACTCGGCCAACATTGTCTCTCTCATATGCTGCAGGCAAGGATGCCCTGAAGCATGATACTTTGGTGAGATCGAGCAGACGCTATGACAATGGATAAATGGATACTTGCGCAACAATCACCAGGCATGACTGTTCCCTCTGAATCAGGGAACACTTCAGCGGTCCAGGAAATTCGGACACTGATCTTCGGGTGACCATCCACCAAAGCGGACTTCAGGACAGGCAACAATGTAAAGTGGCCAAGCAGAAGCTGATCGCCAAGTTTGGTACCCATGGAGATCGCCTCAAACGGGACCTTGGATTCATGTCATACTACAGGTGAACCCATTGCCGCGCACACCCTGCACTCTCTCACACACAACACACACACCCTGCACTCTCTCTCACACACACACACACACACACACACACACACACACACAGCACTCTCTCTCACACACACACACACCCTGCACTCTCTCTCTCACATACACATACACACACACACGCACACATACACCTGCACTCTCTCTCACACACACACACCCTGCACTCTCACACCCTGCACTCACATGCACACACCCTGCACTCTTACACACACACCCTGCGCGCACACACATACACACACACTCCCTGCACTCACACCCTCTCACAGGTGTTTATACTACCGCACACACTTAACCAAGCTTACACACTCACTCACACACTCTATCACACGCACTCACACCCACATGCACACACTCTGCTGCTCCTACATGTGCACACATAAGTTTGAAGTGAATTTGTATTTGCAGAATTACATTTTATTTTGCTCAAAAACTGCATGAATCCATGTAAGAATCTGTAAATCGTTGAACCAGCCACTGACACCTCCAAGTCATTGGGACTCAGACATATTTTATCCTCACACCTTAATGCAACTCTGAGCTGAGATGGCATCTATTGTTAGAAAAGCTGGAGTAGAAATTCTGGGATATTCATATCAAAGAACTGGAACTAGCACACCCCATTCTAAAGGATGAAAGACTTAATCTGAAATTGTTTAATTCCTTTTACTATAAATTCTGTCTCTATAGTTCTGCTCCACAACCACCTAATGAAGGAGCAGCGCTTTGAAAGCTAGTGCTTCCAAATAAACCTGTTGGATGATAGCCTGGTGTTGTGTGATTTTTAACTTTGTCCTCCCCAGTGCAACACAGTTATCTCCAAGTCATACCTTCTATCAGGCAGGAGATGGTTTGTAGCACAAAGTACTTTAGGTTGCAGTTATGCTGCTACTTTTGTATGAGGACACATTGAAATGATATTAATAGCTTAATTCCAGCTTCCGTCTTGATGCAACTCTAATTCTCTAAAAGATCCCCTCTAGGAGGCAGTCTCACGCCATTTAGGTTGATCAATGGTGTGGAGAATGCAGGGCGGTGAGAGACTGGGAAAAAAAAGTCAATGCTCTGGAATGTATGTCGAATGTGATGAGAAAGCTTACATTGTATTTAGTCCTGTGACAGGGCTGAGTATGCTGCATTGCAGCACGTAATGGGTAATGCATTAAGCTGGCCATACTCCTTTCTCTATTGCCACCTGTCTTTGACTGACACTGGTGAAGTTCAGTGCTTGAGAATATTAATGTGGATGGATTTCAAATCATGGTCCCAGGAGAGTGTCCAATGTTGTAGAATGATAATGACTGGAGTGCATAAAAAAAGTTGTGTTATTGGTTGAAACTAGTTGCAATCTTGACATGATTAGTGATCTGTTCACAATGCAATTAACTTAATCGCTGCCTTTTGTAAGTCACTAATTATAGAAATTTTATAAATATTAACCTTTGGATCTCAAGGAGAGTGAACAGGAGCCTTATTCTCATTCAAAACTTCATAATGCCTCTTTATTCTTCTTGAGATTCGTTCCTTTTTGGCATTACCTTCCACTGAATTAATTTGCACTGAAAACTGAATAACAGTATGCATCACCACGTAGGTTACACTACATTCAGATATATACACAAAAAGCTCCGCATAGCTCTGTACCTGTTCATGCTCGGTTGGGGTTACAATCTTACAAGGTCATGACCTTTTGGTAGAGGCGAAGGGATAGTCTCATCTGGATATTTGTTTGGCTGGGAGCTAAGGTGAGAGGTTGCATTGGGTCTGTCAAGTCAGGGTTTGATCTAGTCGAGGTGTATACATGCAAACAAAATATCCAAACTTCCTGGTGTTTTGCTGGCTGTAAGAGCAGTTTCCTTCATTTGCGTAGCTTGATGGATTTTCTGGAGGCCTCTGGCCACTTTATTGGAGTTGAGGAATGCACTCTGCTGTTGTTTGGATAAATAAATCAGCAGCTTGCGAATTGCAGACATTTCTCACTCAGTAGGCTGGAGGACAACTACCATTAGATAACCAGTCATTTGTTCTAGATTACCTTTACACTGCAAGAAGAATCAAGACAGAACATATTTGCAGCTACAATCCTGACCGTGTATTTTCTGAATGATGTGACATGTCTGGAGTTTCAATGAGAGCAATTAATGGGGAGATCAGTGTTGCCTGCTTCTGGTAGAAGCTGAGAGCACTATTCTCTAGGAGTCAGTGACCTTAGTCGTATTCCCATGTATAATGGAAGATTTCTGTGTCTCCTGATGACAACGCAGATATTAAGTACAAACAACAGGACACGTTAGTGGAATGGAAATTTCTAATGAAGTAGATTTCTATTAGATTGTCAAACATACTGTTGTCTGGTAATGCAGTTTGCTTGGGACAGCTACAGCCAGTCAAAGAGCAAGGCTGAAGCATTTCCAAAACCAGTGCAGGTAAGCTGAGTGGGCTAATGTATTGGGAATGATGTGCCAGATTTGGGCTTGTTCCAGAGAGGTAGCTAATATGGGGTGGATGCTATCTAGATCCTGTAATACTTTTATAACATGAAGTTAATCATCCATGTCTCCTGATACTGACTCTTGGTTGCATCTCACTGGAACTCAAGCATTACAGAAATTAATCAATTTTGGATAGCTAAGGCATGTAGAGTGTCATGAAAAGTTTGGCTAATGTTCAATTTTTGGAGTTGTGGATGTAGGAGAGTACCTTTTTTTTAATGCTCCTTCCGGAAGTCACTAAGGAGTCCTCTGAATGATACTTGTAGTACTGTCTTCAGACTGAAAGTGAAAAGCCTGGGCCTTCATGGTGACAAACTAACTGAAGGAGTGTAACTCTGAAGGAGGGTCACTAGACCTAAAATGTAAACTCTGCTTTCTCTCCACAGATGCTGCCAGATCTGCTGAGGTTTTCCATCAGTTTCTGTTTTTGTTTCAGAGTTCCAGCATCCCCTGTCTTTTGATTTATGTTTTGAAGGAGTGTGATTGTTTGTCTTGCACAAGGCAAGTGAATTCTGGCACTATTATATGTTAAACTATGTTATACTAATGACCATGAGCAATAGATTTTTTAAATATTAAAGAAGTGAAGGGATGTAGGAACTGTGGGGTAAAATGCATTGAGGTGAGAGATCAGTTACCAACGCTTGAAAGATGGAGCAGGCTTGAGAGGCCAGATGGTCTAATCTGGCTGTTGTTTTCTCTGTTCATATATTTCAAAGCCATTAAGGTCACCTCCCCAGATGAAACTATACAGGACAAGGATATAAGCTCTACTAAGTGGGACATTTAAGTGGGGCTGCAAAATACAGTCCCTGCTTTGCCAAGGCAATGAATGACCATTTAAAACCTTGATGACACTTTGGTGGAGATATCTACTTCATTGCACTTCAATATTTAACCACTGTAAAGAAAAAACAGTGACTGTAATTATTGGAACTTTAATAGAACCACTGTAAAATATTTTTGGTATTATCTACTGCATTGACAATTGAATCACCAATAGCATTTGAGAATCCTACTATTTTGTATAGTGTATTTGTTAGTTATTTGATCTTTAGTATTCAAGAAGTGCATGCTGCAAGAAAATGACTGGTGCAGAATCACTTGGTCTTTTTTCCTGAAGTGGAGTTTGTGTTCCTTCTGAGCCTACCCTAGTAACCTCCAGCTAGGATGTATGTCCTTTTGAAGTGTAGTGTGTGCTATCCACACCACTAGACTGGCCAGTGGAGGAAAAGGAACTGGGTATTGGGCTAACTTGCATTGATGAATCATTGGCTCAATTAACACTGCCTGAACCACCTGCACATTATATTGCAAGGATATAAGGGCACTTTGAAGCCTAGTAATATTATCAATGTTGCATAATCATTTATAGTGCCAATGTTTTCAATTGTTTCTAGATCTAGGAAGTTGGGAGGGAAATGAGTGAGCAAGACTGATGTAGCTGATATGTCTATTCATGTTTTATAGATTGCATAATGGACAATGTCATCATTTTTTGTGGGATGGTTGTATGAAAATTATGCATTTCAGATGATGCCCTTTTATTCATTATCTTACCTTGTTTTGAAGTTTTCTGCATTTTTTTGTTATCAGCTGCCTTCACATTTCTTTAATTCTGTTTACTCCAATCGCTTGTGAAAAACGAAGATAGTTTTTCTGATGATCTTTAGGAAGGTGGAGGGGAGTGGAGCAAGGAGCAGGGTGTGACATTGGCAGGCTCTTGGTTGCAGATTAATGTCGAGATAGAGGCCTTTCAACAAAGAAGAAGAGGTGAATTGATACATTCCCGTGTAACATGCCATGACACCCACAGCTTTGATTTACTTACTTCATCAGTAATGAACTTGCATGATGTGCGCAATCTGAATTACACAATTATATTTTTCAGGAGTGGGTTAGATTTTGCTAGGAGCATTGGGTCCAACACAAGGACCAAATGAGTATCCCAACCACTTGCTAGGACTGAAGCTGGCAGAGCAAACCTCCTTAAGCCACCCTCCTAATCGAGGATATTTGGCAGGTTTGCAATGCTGAAGAGCCAGTCAGAAGGCTGGCAGCATTTGAACCTTGGCTTCTCCACCAGTAAAGTAGGTGCTGCTAAAACAGATGAAAGACTAGATGGAAGCCTTACCGACAAAGCACCCTTGGAGGCATTGATAAAATGAAGAGGCTGGAAGGACTCTAACCAGAAATTTGTACTTGATCATGAACGCTGCCTTTCATGTCATTGGACACGTTGTTGAATCTTCCAACAACAGTCAATACTGACATAAAGAGGAGAGCATTTAGAAAGCAATATCTGCACTACTGTTTCTTGATAAAGTCATTAATAAGATGTGTAGAATAAGAATTTGGAATAGAATTGCATTTGTGGTTGTGAAATAGTTAACAAGTCGTCTTGTACAATGCATGTATAGGTGACTTCATATAAACCTGTGGAGAATGAATTGATATATTTTCTGTTCTGTTTGAAGAGGACTACACCTCCCCAATTGTATGGCTACTGAAAAACCATTGCATACACAAACCTGAAGTTTGTTACGATGGTAACAGACCTTTCACATGCAATCTGAAATAATGGTTGCTTTTATAAGCAACTATGTTATAACTGGGATACAAAGTTGTTAATGTGCCCAAAGTCTACACTATAATCTTTACAACCTAGCTGTTTGTTTGTTAGACATTCCGACAGCATGTGATTACTCGAAACCTGCTTAACTTAGAGAATGTTGTGCAGGTCATGGAGGTTTACTGACTTTATTCCAAAAAGTTGAAGGAAATATATTTTATCAAAACCTCCTGGAAGATGAGCATGAGTTTTTTTAATGCCTGAATATCTGAAAGAAATCTGCTCGTTTAGAAGATCGATTGCAGTACTTTATTCACAATCTGCCTTTTAACTCATTGCATGTCTCAATAACAGATTTCAACCAGCCCTTATGAAATAAATGTTGATAGCACATTTAAGATTTAGCAAATTGAACATTAGCAAGAGCGTAGTTTAGTCAAAACACCAATGGAATACCTGTTAATGTGCAACCATCTGAGCTTTTCTTATTCTGTGTGTACTGTATATTTCATCAAATTGTATCCTAATCTCTGTGTTGAGCTAATGTGATATCCACTCAAGTTATCTGAATTATTTATTCGTTCAATAAATCAGGGGTGTTTCACAAACTTAGGATGATTAATGTAGGGAAAACAGCCTGATAGCCAATATAATTCAATGTAACCATCCTGATTCAAAATAAGCTCAATTCCATGGAGCAACTAACTTCAGGTAACCATTAAGCTGTCAGAGGGGCCAGTAGCAGATTAAACTAGCTTCCTATCCTGACTTTCTCTTTGGAATACCAGCCGCTTTTATGCTTCAGCAATATCATGGAAATAATCCAATATCACTATACAGGCCCTAACAATAAAAGATTAGGATGACTGAGAAGTCAAATTCCATTTTTAATTACATAGTTTTGGAATTTTTTTACTGTTTTTGAGGTTTCTCAAAATCACACTCACTTTTCCACAATAATATAAAATCATTGTCAGCATGAAAATATGAAAACATTTAAAGTATACCAGCTGTTACCCAAAAAATAATTTACAGAAGATTTCCATTAAGTTCCTCCTGTCAGTAAGTACAAACTTGGTAATCAATTTAGGACTTTGTTACTGATTAATTATTAGGATCTTTTCATTTATGTAATGAAAATGGTACTACACTTTCTCATCTCCATGTCTGACTAAATACCACATTACACTGGTGCTGAAAGTCAATGGAAAAGTACATTGGTCTCCTCAAAGTTAGACAAATGATAAACTATATCCTTTGACACATTTGAAAACTTTCTTAATTCTCGGATTTTAATATAAGATTTTCATTTTATCTTAAACATTAAGAAGCTAGACTGCCTCAAGTCATTCACAAAATTTACTATTTATGAAGTGCAGTGAGCATTATTATATTAAAGCATTATTTTCGTCCTCATGTGCTGTTATTGAACTAGATCTGTGTTTATCTTGAGGTTTTAATTTTACGTTTATAATACTGAAACCTATGCACAAAAGAAAATTGTAAAATATGTGTAAAAGTACTTAGGGTGTCTCACTTAGTTGGTAATGCTTCCTCAGTAAACAGTTTATTTGAAAAGCTTCATAATTTAATATGTGTTAAATATCAGTGGGATATATAGTCTGTCTCCTGATTAAGAATTCTTTTAACATTATGCAATTATTTGACCCATTAGTCTGCATTATGAATTTATGCTAATGCAAGTTTTAGTCATTCGATTAATGGAACAGCTACTGATTAGTTGTTTTCAAGTTGAGGGCACAGCTTACTGTTCAAAACTTTGCTTTACTGATGTCTCAAATTTCTCCTATTTGTTAACTTTACAGAGGTTGTGTCAGCCTTGAAGTAAAATATTCACTTTTCAATTTGATTTAATATCTACATTTTTTACTTCTGACTTTTTGTTTAGATATTGAACTAGGAGTGCAATTTCCTTCATTAGTTTGTTCCTCAAAGTCAATTCCTCTTTTTACGGCTTCATATATGCACAGGCTGAAAGAGTTAAAGTAGAGTCAAATGGAGACAAATATTGATTTCAACTTTCTTTCTTCACTTCACTGATTTATTTCACATTTTTTATGAAAATCAGCTTAAGTATTACCTTAGGGACAAAATGGGCAGATGTGGGCATTTGGTGACAGGGTACAGCTGCTGGGTCAAATGACTATTTCCTTAATTTTGTAGATTTCATAATAACAGGTTTTAAATGATAAGGAAAGACTTAAAACTGAATTTGTATGGTGAAACCTTTTATTGCTTTGATCATGAAAACCAAGAACAATTTTGGTTGGTTTGCATTCAATGCTTAACTGCTCATCATTTTTCAATTCGAGATTCACTTCTTGAAAATTCAGTCATGTGGGAAATAAGTAGTTGTGCCAAGGATTCTGTTTAGTACATGTAAAGCAAACAACTGCTCTCCCACACACACTTTTATCTTATCAGAATTCGTTTTCAGGATATTGTGAAATTGCCCCATAGAAACTTATTGAATACATAGTAAACAGATGGAAAGAGGATACACTTCAGTGACCCGACTGAGAGAACAAATAAAGTGCAGAACAGTGAAGCAAATGCAACTCAGGAGAACGAGGTTTATCATTGATCAAGCTGTTAATATGTCCCAACTCCTCTTCTGGAACTTGTGGGAATTAATACCTTCATAGTACACTCAGACCTTGATATTAACACACCTAAGATGGCTTACAGAATCACAGCATTGTTTCAGTGCAGAAGGATGCCAACTGGCCTATCATGTCTGCACTAGCTGTCCAAATGAGCATCATTATTTAGTGCCATTCTCTTGCCATTTCACCATAGCCTTACTCATTGTTTTTGTTTAAATAATCATTTACTGATGTCTTGAACGCTTTAATAGAAATTGCCACAACACTTCAAGTAATATGTCCACATCCCAACTAAACTAAAAAGATTTTTCACACAGCACACTTCCTCCATTTCAAAGTTAGTTCAAATCTGTGCCATCCCATTCTTGATTATTTTACGTATTGTAACAGTTTCTCCCCATCTAATCTCTCCAGACCCCTCACAATTTTGAGAAGTTCAATCAAATCTCTTCTTATAGCCTTCTCCTCTCTAAGGAAAATGATCCCACCCTTTCCACTCTCTTCAGAATCGAAGTTTCTCATCAGCGGAACCATTCTCAAAAATATCTTTAGCTCTCTCTCCAATATGTTCACATCCTGCCTGAAGTATGGCACTCAAAGTGTACATAATACTCCAGCAGAGGTCGAACTAGTTCAACAGGTTCAACATAATTCCCATGCTTTTCTTTATAGTTCACATGCTATTGGTTGACCCGTAATGCCCTTAGGGAGGGAATTCCAGGATTTTGACCAAGCAACAATGAAGGAACAATGACATATTTTGAAGTCAGAATGGTGAGTGACTTGGAGGGGAACTTACAGAAGGTGATGTTCCCATGTATCTTGCCCATGTCCTTCTAGATGGAATAGGTTGTGAGTTTGTAAGGTGCTGTCTGAGGATCTTTGGTGAATTTCTGCAGTATATCAGGTACGACTCTAATCAGAGGAGAGTTTATCCCTGACACCCATTGATTCCAGTTTTGCTGGGGCTCCTTGATATCACACTCAAACTCAGCCTTGATGTCCTGAGCTGTCATTCTCCCATCACCTCTTGTAATTTATGCCTCTACTAATAAGGTTGAGAATGCAGATCCTTTATTAACTGATCACTCCACCTATCCTGCCACTTTTACTGACTTCTGCATGTGTACATTCATGTCTGTCTGCTCCTGCACACTATCGCGAGAAGCACTTTTCATTTTATACTCTTTCTCCATGGTCTTTCTACCAAAATACATTACTTCATTCTTCTCCATACTGAAGTAACTCCACCAAATTTTTAATGTCTTTTGAGGTTTTGTCCTCTTCACAGTTAACAAACTTTGAAATTGTCATCTGTATACGAAGGTCTAGATCATTAAAAAATATCAAAAAAAGCAATACTGCCCTGGGGAAATTTATGATAAAACCTCCGCAATCCAGAAAAACATCCATTCACCATTTTGCAGCTTCCTACTGTTTAGCCAATTTTGAAGAGCAACCTATTTGCTTTATTGTCGAATTGCACTTCACTTAAAATGCAAGTTACTTTTTTTTCCTAGACATTGGAGAGAAACTAGATGATGACAATTCCTAATGGGGAAAGTCAGAGTTGATACCTGACAGGTACAGATTGTCAGCACCTTCTCCAGGCCTTCAACTTGGCCAACGTACTCAATGCCTCTGGGCACACTTTGTGGCAAGCGCGTGCCCTCCATCTACAGAGACTGGTATTCATCAAGCACCGGCTTCATCACTTCATCATGGCACTTCTCAGACCTCATTTTGAGTTCCCTACTTCAGCACTGCAACTTGGTGCTCACTGACACTTTTCATTGTCGTGCTGCTGCTAGGGACAGGCACTCACCTCATTCCTCAGGGATCTTAGTTTATTCTCTTAGTGCTTGCCTTTTTTGCACTTTGCTGACTCATTTGGAGTTTACAGCCCATAATATTTCATATTGCCTTGTCTTTAAGCACAGACAGCCTGTCACATTTGCCAGTAATGATCAATCAAAAAACATTTTGCTCTACGGAATTGTGTTATCAGTGTCACATGATGCCATGTCCCAGCAGCCTATGCAGCAAACACACTGTGCTTCAACCAAATGGCCATGTGTTACAGTCCAAGGGAAATAGTCCTCAGTCAAGACTACGAATTGTTGTCAGTCAGGTGTCGGCCACAGATAATGTTATTCAGTACGAAATCTCTAAACCAGAAATGTTTGCTTCGAACTCTGAAGGGTTTATTTGAAGTTGAGAAAGTCTAAACTCAGCTACATGAGTAATTGGGGAGAGGCTATCAAATTCCCTCAAGACTGGGAATTGAAAGAAACAGTAAAATCAAACCTACGGATATTTTAGAGAAAGGAACCTTTGGGATAGGTGTGATAATATCGTACCTGCATTTTAAAATCTTTTAAATTGTTTTATACAGAAATAGTTTGGTTTATTCTATTTTATCTTCACCACTCTTGTATAATAAGTTGCTGTTTTATTGTTAAAACCAAATCTGCAACATTGTGCTCTTGTCTTTCAGTGAAAGACCAATTTGTTAAATTTTAAAATATGATCTACATTTCAATATGGGATTGACTTATCCAGTAACATCAGCTGGGATCATTATGTACTGCATTTGAAATTTCCTACTTTATTTGAGTCACTTGGGCTTGTGCAGAATATATCAGAATAAGGTTCACTATGTCAAAGCGTCTTGTTCAGGTTATCCAAGGCCTTTTCTGTTGGAGTCCTAAATGTCTATCTGTATTAAAGATTCAGTAAACTCTCACTTTTAGGTGACTTCTCACATTATTGATGAGCTGCATTGTTTCTGATAGTCCCCTTTAAGGTTCATTGGAACCGTGCCAGTGGATCCAGCCAAAGTAGGGGTTATCGTCACTTCAGATGAATGAGGTACACTGTCACCACAATGTTAGTGTGTCCTGTGATACTGTCACAGAACCACATTGTCTTCTACAGTGACCTGAGGATGGCCATCCTCTCTGAGTGGCTGTCAGGGTGACAGCTGTGCTACATTTTTAGGTGACAAGGCTGTTTCCAAGGATTGATTGGGGAGCAGCATGGGATCTCTCAGTCCTTAACCCACAAGTATATCAAGGCAGTTATTGATGCAATTTGTGTCAGATCACACCACTACCTCTCAATTTCCTGTGGCAAGGTCAGTGCTGCAGCCCACGCAGTAAGCTTTGCAATGTAGCGGGCTTCATCCAAGTGCTGGGCATATTGTACTGACATAGCTATATTGTAACGGGTGGCTTCATGAACAGATACGGATTATGTTCAGTCAACGTACAAGTCATCTGTGATAATCTTAACAGATCTGTAGAAGGTAACCTGGAAGCTGGCATGACATCTAAGTCCTCGTGCACTTCCAGTTTCCTGCATTATTTGAAGGGCTAGATGCCCAATGAGGATGGCTATTGGGAGACCAGGCCTTCCACCTGCCACCATGACTGATGACTGCATTATACAATCTCCTGACTGAGGTCAATGGTAAATTGCAGCCCATTCTTCCACCAGGGCTATGGTGGAGTACATAATATGTCTGCTGTTCGTGAAGTTCTGGTGCATGCCTTGGTCTGCAGGAGCTGGGGTGAGGGTTGGGGGCAGGAGTACTTGAGTACACACTCCAGAACAGGGTGTTCCTGGCATGTTCTGCCCTGCCAACTGGAGCAGGCAAAAAGGGAATGTGATGGACGTTGAAGAGCTGGGAGAGTGACAGTAGTCTTCTGAGGAGGAGGAACATCATCTTCAAGCCTGACTGAGCATTGCAGTGTCAGACACAAGATACCAGATAGGATTTCATTAACACTGCCTTCCAATGGGGTGACATCATCATTCACTGACTGTAAATTTCTGGCAAACAGCCCCCATTTATTCCAAGTAGCAAATGGAACTTTTTCTGTTTTTGCTTTGCTTTTTGTATTGTTTAATAAAAGTAAATGTTCAAAAGATTGATAAATGTTAAAGATGATGCTTTTGCGGGCTTTACAACATCCGATGTTCCCACATTCAACAGCGACAAGACGCTATGCTATGCTGGGCATTGAGGAAACCCTTTTGCCAGGGTTCTAATATGATATGGTGCTAAGGACAGGTAACGTCTGTAACTTCCTCCTTGTAACTGCAGCTGCAATATCAGTTGCTTAGACTGGTCATGATTTAAAGTGCCAATGTATTTACAAAGGTGATTTCAATTTACAATGAAGTTTCATGTGTGCTTTCAGAAGTTGTTCTTCTTGACACTTTAGTCTGGACTAGCTTCTTTGGAAGAGGTCATTAGAAGCTCACCTTGCCCACTGGAGATAGTTCAAAAGGTGGTTAACTAAAGTAGTGGAAGCAGTGTCTTTCTAGACTGCCCATTGTCACCCATTCCCTTTCCGGAATATAGGAATGAGGAGCGGGAGTAGGCAGCTCAGCCCTTCGAGCCTTTTCCACCATTTAACATGATCATGGCTGTACTTCTTCTGGTCTCAACTCCACTCTCCTGCCTGTACTCATAGCCTTTTATCTCAGTTTTCATCAGAGGCATATCTATTTATTTTTAAATCTGTTGGTTGTTTCTGCCTCCATTGCACTCTGGGGCAGATTCTCTACCCTCTGAGAGATGTACTCTCTTCTCATTACAGTTTTGAACCTACCTCCTCTCATTCTATATCTATGACTGCTTGTTTGAGACTGTCCCATAAAGGGAAGGTCTGTTTAATGTCCACCTTGTCAGTCCCCTTTAGTATTTTATATACCTCAATCAGATTTCCTTCGCCCCCTCATTCTCCCAAACTCAAGTGAGTACAAGCCCAAGCTATTCAACCGCTCTTCATACAACAGCCCTTTCATCTCTGGAATCAATCTGGTGAACCTCTGAACTGCTTCCAGTGCCACCACAAGTAAGGAGACCAAAATTGGACACACCACTCCAGATGTGGTATCACCAAAGCCTTATATAATTGTAACAACACTTCTTTACTTGTATAATCCAGTTCTTTTGCAATAAACGGCAGGATTCCATTTGCCTTTCTCATTATCTGCTGTAGCTACATCCCCATTTCCTGCGATTCTTGAATCTGCTTCCCATTAGAATAATAATTTGCCCTGTTATTTTTCAGGCCAAAATGGACAAGCTCACACTTATTCATCTTAAACTCCATCTGCTAGATTCTGCCCATTCTCCTAACCTATCAATATCCATATATAAATTCTTTATCTCCTCATCACAGGCTACTTTTCCACGTATTTTAGTATCATCTGTGAAATTTGCCATATTGCACTCTGTCCCTGTCAGCAGATCATTAGTGTAGATTGTAAATAGTTAAGATTTGAGAACTGAATCCTGTGGCATCCTACTAGTTACAGTTTACCATCCAGAGAAGGACCCATTTATCCTGACCCTCTGTTTTCTGTCAGTCGGCCAATCCTCTATCCAAGTCAATATTCTACCATTAACCCCATAAAATCTAACCTTTTGGATCAGTCTTTTATGCTGTACATTGTCAAATGCCTTCTGGAAGACCAGAAAAGGAGGATTCTGGGTAATCCAAGATGGAGGACGGGAAACATTTCTGGCTGTAACAGCTCCTTTTTTTGAGGTATTCTAGGTGTTGGAGGTGATTTCCTTGAATTCCAGGATTAGCAATTACTGTTGCATTTGCTGTTGCATTGTTTTGGAACTTTGGGGGTGGAAAAAAGTCAAAACAGCAGCACTTTTAAAAGGGAGAAGGACAGACAAAGGAAGCACATGGTGATGACAGTGCAGAAGAGAGAGAGAGAGAGAGAAAGAAACTGACACCACAGTGAACCTGCACAGTTACTGCCTTTGCTGTTTGAATTAATCTATCGCTGGACATCGAAGTGCGTCTGGGAAAATTAACGAACAGTGAAATTCACTGATCTTCGAGGAACTGTTTGGGTGAAGTCACAGCACAGAAACAGATAAGTGAATAGTTTTAAGTGTGGCCTACAGAAAGTCTGCAGTAGTGAGTAGAATGGCTTCTTTCTTGATTATATGTTTTTTGAGATATGTCTCTTGATTAAACTTAAAATGTAAGCCATAACTATTAATTTAACCTGCGGCAGTGTTTTGTTGGGGAATAAGATGGTGTTATTTTCTGGGTCTGTAGATTATGAAGGAGCAAAAATGGCCTTTAGTAGAGGGATATACGCTTCTTGTCAGATGTGGGAGTTTAAGGAGAGTTTATGGGTTACTGTGGATTATATCTGCAATAAATGCTGTTGGTTGTGAATCCTATCAGATTGAATGGTTTGGTTGGAGAGACAATTAGAGGCAATGAGGAATTTGCAATAGCAACGGTATGTGATGGATGGTAGTTATAGGAAAGGGGGAAAAGTCACTGGTACAGTCACATAGATGGGTTAACTCCAGGAAAGGTAAGAGAGGTAGGCAGTTAGTGTAGGAGTCTTTTGTGGCTATCCCCATTTCAAGCAAGTGTGATGTTTTGGAAAATGTAGAGAGTGATGGATTCACATTGGAACGCAGCACAAACAGCCAAGTTCCTGGTAATTAGACTGACTCTAATGCAATGAGGGGTACGTTTGGTCCAAGAGATTAATTGTGTTAGAGGACTCGTTAGTCCGAGGTACAGACAGACGTTTCTGTGGCCAGCAGTGAAAAATCAGAATGGTGTGTTGCTTCCCTGGTGCTACGATCAAGGATGTCTCAGAGAGGGTGCAGAATGTTCTCAAGGGGGCGAGGGGCCAGCAAGAGGTCATTGTCCACATTGGAAACAATGACATAGGAAGGGAAAAGGTTGAGATTTTGAAGGGAGATTACAGAGAGTTAAGCAGAAATTTAAAAAGGAGGTCCTTGAGAGTTATAATATCTGGATTACTCCCAGTGCTACGAGCTAGCGTAGGAGGACAGAGCAGATGAATGCATGGCTGAGGAGCTGGTGTATGGGAGAAGGATTCACATTTTTGGAATCTCTTTTGGGGTAGAAATGACCTGTACAAGAAGGATGGATGGCACCTAAATTGGAAAGGGACTAATATACTGGCAGGAATATTTGCTCGAGCTGCTCGGGAGGATTTAAACCAGGAAGGTGGGGGCTTGGCACCCAGGGAGATAGTGAGGAAAGAGGTCAATCTGAGACTGGTACAGTTGAGAAAAGAAGTGAGTCAAACAGTCAGGGCAGGCAGGGACAAAGTAGGACTAATAAATTAAACTGCATTTATTTCAATGCAAGGGGCCTAACAGGGAAGGCAGATGAACTCAGAGCATGGTTAGGAACATGGGACTGGGATAGCATAACAATTGCAGAAACATGGCTCAGGCATGGACAGGACTGGCAGCTTAATGTTCCAGGATACAAATGCTACAGAAAGGATAGAAAGAGAGGCAATAGTGGAGGAGGAGTGGCGTTTTTGATAAGGGATAGCATTACAGCTGTACTGAGGGAGGATATTCCTAGAAATACATCCAGGGAAGTTATTTGGGTGGTACTGAGAAATAAGAAAGGGATGATCACCTTATTGGGATTGTATTATAGACCCCCTAATAGTCAGAGGGAAATTGAGAAACAAATTTGTAAGGAGATCTCAGCTATCTGTAAGAATAATATGGTAGGGGATTTTAACTTTCCAAACATCGACTGCCATAGTGTTAAAGGTTTAGATGGAGAGGAATTTGTTAAGTGTGTACAAGAAAATTTTCTGATTCAGTATGTGGATGTACCTACTAGAGAAGGTGCAAAACGTGACCTACAGTTGGGAAATAAGGCAGGGCAGGTGACTGAGGTGTCAGTGGGAGCGAACTTTGGGACCAGTGACCATAATTCTATTAGATTTAAAATAGTGATAGAAAAGAATAGACCAGATCTAAAAGTTGAAGTTCCAAATTGGAGAAAGGCCAATTTTGACGGTATTAGACAAGAACTTTCAACAGCTGATTAGGGGCAGATGTTCACAGGTAAAGGGACGGCTGGAAAATGGGAAGCCTTCAGAAATGAGATAACGAGAATCCAGAAAAAGTACCTTCCTGTTAGGGTGAGAGGAAAGGCTGGTAGGTATAGGGAATGCTGGATGACTAAAGAAATTGAGGGTTTAGTTAAGAAAAAGAAGGAAGCATATGTCAGGTATTCCCAGAATAGATCGAGTGAATCCTTAGAAGAGTATAAAGGTAGTAGGAGTATACTTAAGAGGGAAATCAGGAGGGCAAAAAGGGGACATGAGATAGCTTTGGCAAATAGAATTAAGGATAATACAAAGGGTTTTTACAAATACATGAAGGACAAAGGGGTAACTAGGGAGAGAATAGGGCCCCTCGAAGATCAGCAAGGCGGCCTTTGTGTGGAGCCACAGAAAATGGGGGAGATAATAAATGAGTATTTTGCATCAGTATTTCCTGTGGAAAAGGATATGGAAGATATAGAATGTAGGGAAATAGATGGTGACATCTTGCAAAATGTCCATATTACAGAGGAGAAAGTGGATGTCTTGAAACGCATAAAAGTGGATAAATCCCCAGGACCTGATCAGGTGTACCCTAGAACTCTTTGGGTAGCTAGGGAAGTGATTTCTGGGCTTTTTGCTGAGATATTTGCATCAGCGATAGTCACAGGTGAGGTTCTGGAAGACTGGAGGTTGGCTAATGTGGTGCCACTGTTTAAGAAGGGTGGTAAGGACAAGCTAGGGAACCATAGCCCAGTGAGCCTGATGTTGGTGTTTGGCAAGTTGTTGGAAGGAATCCTTAGGGACAGGATGTACATTTATTTGGAAAGGCAAGGACTGATTAGGGATAGTCAACACTGCTTTGTCAAATCTCACAAACTTGATTGAGTTTCTGAAGAAGTAACAAAGAGGATTGATGAGGGCAGAGCGGTAGATGTGATCTATATGGACTTCAGTAAGGCGTTCGACAAGGTTCCCCATGGGAGACTGGTTAGCAAAGTTAGATCTCACGGAATACATGGAGAACTAACCATTTGGATACAGAACTGTCTCAAAGATAGAAGACAGAGGGTGGTACTGCAGGGTTGTTTTTCAGACTGGAGGCCTGTGACCAGTGGAGTGCCATGAGGATCGGTGCTGGGTCCACTACTATTCATCATTTATATAAATGATTTGGATGTGAGCATAAGAGATATAGTTAGTAAGTTTGCAGATGATACCAAAATAGGAGGTGCAGTGGGCAGCGAAGATTACCTCAGTTTACAACAGGATCTTGATTAGATGGGCCAATGGGCTGAGAAGTGGTGGATGGCATTTAATTCAGATTAAATGCGAGATGCTGCATTTTGGGAAAGCAAATTTTAGCAGGACTTATACACTTAATGTCCTAGGGAGTGTTGCTGAACAAAAACACCTTGGACTGCAGGTTCATAGCTCCTTGAAAGTGGAGTTGCAGGTAGATAGGATAGTGAAGAAGGCGTTTGGTATGCTTTCCTTTATTGGTCAGAGTATTGAATACAGAAATTGGGAGGTCATGCTGTGGCTGTACAGGACATTGGTTAGGCCACTGTTGGAATATTGCGTTCATTTCTGGTCTCCTAAGATGTTGTCAAACGTGAAAGTGTTCAAAAAAGATTTACAAGGATGTTGCTAGGATTGGAGGATTTGAGTTATAGAGAGAGGCTGAACAGGCTGGGGCTGTTTTCCCTGGAGCGTTGGAGGCTGAGGGGTGACCTTATAGAGTTTTACAAAATTATGAGGGGCATGGATATGGTGAATAGACAAAGTCTTTTCTCTGGGATTGGGAGTCCAGAACTAGAGGGCATAGGTTTAGGGTGAGAGGGGAAAGATATAAAAGAGACCTAAGGGGCAACATTTTCACACAGAGGGTGGTACTCGTATGGAATGAGCTGCCAGAGGATGTAGTGGAGGCTGGTACAATTACATTTAAAAGTCTTTTGGATGGGTATATAAATAGGAAGGGTTTGGAGGGATATGGGCCGGGTGCTGGTAGGTGGGACTAGATTGGTTTGGGATATCTGGTTGGCTTGGACAGGTTAGACCGAAGGGTCTGTTTCCGTGCTGTACATCTCTATGACTCTATGTAGCACATCCACAGGATCCTTATTATCCACCTTGCTGGTTACACCCTCAAAGAACTGCAACAGATTTGTCAAATGCAATCTGCCCTTCATGAAACCGGTATGACAGTGGTGAATTGAGCTTTGTTTTTTCAAGTGTTCGATTATCTCCTCCTTTATGATTGACTGCAGCAACCTCCCCACTGTAGAGGTCAAACTAATGGGCCAATAGTTTCCTACATTTTGCCTACTTCTTTTGTTGAATAAAGGTGTCAGATTCACATGTTTCCAATGCTCTTGTACCTTTCCAGAATCCTAGGAATTTAGGAATATCATAACTAATGCATATATGATATCTGCTGCCATCTAATTTAATACCATCGGGTACAGGCCATCAGGCTCTGGGGCTTAGAAGCTGAAGGGTGACCTTATAGAGGCTTATAAAATCATGAGGGCAGGGATAGGGTAAATAGAAAAGGTCTTTTCCCTGGGTTGGGGGAATCCAGAACTAGAGGGCATAGGTTAGATTAGATTAGATTACTTACAGTGTGGAAATGTAGGGGCATGGGTGGGTTGCGCTTCGGCCCAACAAGTCCACACCGCCCCGCCGAAGCGCAACCCACCCATGCCCCTACATTTACCCCTTACCTAACACTACGGGCAATTTAGCATGGCCAATTCACCTGACCTGCACATCTTTGGACTGTGGGAGGAAACCGGAGCACCCGGAGGAAACCCCCACAGACACGGGGAGAATGTGCAAACTCCACACAGTCAGTTGCCTGAGGCGGGAATTGAACCCGGGTCTCTGGCGCTGTGAGGCAGCAGTGCTAACCACTGTGCCACCGTGCTGCCCACAAGGTTTAGAGTGAGAGGGGAAAGATTTAAAAGAGACTTAAGGGGCAAGTTTTTCACACAGAGCATGGTGCATGTATGCAATGAGCTTTCAGAGGAAGTGATGGATGCTGGTACAATTACAACATTTAAAAGACATTTGGATGGGTATATGAATAGGAATGGTTCAGACGGATATGGACCAAGTGCTGGCAAATGGGATTAGATTAATTTAGGATATCTGGTTGACTTGGATGAATTGGACCAAAGGGTCTGTTTCTGTGCTGTACATTTCCATGAATCTATAACTTGTCTGCCTTTAATCCCTTCAGTTTAATTAATACCTTCTCCCTAGTTATGGTAATTTCAGCAAGTTCCTCTGTAGTAAATACAGTTTTTGAGAAGAAATTATTGTCTCCCACTGTGAAAACAGAGACAGGATATTGGTTTATTACCTCACCATTTCTGTCCTCCATAAGGCCAACATTTACTTTCACTATTCTCGTTCTTTTCATATAGTTATAAGGCTTTTGGTATCAATGCTTATGTCTTCTGTTAGTTTCGTTTCGTGATCCATCTTAGCACTTTTGATTTTGTTTTTAGTAATCCTTTGTTGACATTTAAAGTTCTCCCAATCCTCCAGTGTGCCACTAATGTCTGCAGTTGATATGCACTAGTTTTGCCCTTATGTTATCCTTGTCAAGCCATGGATGAGTTTTCACCTTGTTACATTTCCTCTTCTTCCCAAGAGTATACTATAATTGAGAGGTATTTATCATCTCCCTTACCCATTTGTCGTTGATTTTCAACTGCTCTGTCCTTTAATATTTTTGCCCAGTCCATTAGGGCCAACTCCTTTTTCGAGCCTGTGTAATTATCTTTGCCCAACACTAAAACTCTCGTGTGACTCTGTTTTCACTCTTTCAATTTAAATTTGCAACTCTCGCATGTTGTGATCTGCCTATTGATCTTCACCAGAAATGTGACCGCCTAGTAAAACATGCTATCCACATAGTTCTCTGCTTCTTGGATGTATCACTGCGGCACCAACTGCTAATTAAGTTCCAAAACCCAGATTAGACAGTATTGTAATGATGAAATAAAATATACATTATGGTGAAACAAATGTAAATTAAAGTAATAAATATAAACTGCCATAGCTAAAATCTAAGAATATCTCTTAGGTTTTAAACACTACCGTGCTACATCATAGTGTTGTAAAGTCTTTCAGAACGCAATTTAGATTACATTACAGTGTGGAAACAGGCCTTTCGGCCCAACAAGTCCACACCGACCCGCCGAAGCGTAACCCACCCATACCCCTTACCTAACACTACGGGCAATTTAGCATGGCCAATTCACCTGACCTGCACATTTTGTTTGGACTGTGGGAGGAAACCGGAGCACCCGGAGGAAACCCACGCAGACACGGGGAGAAAGTGCAAACTCCACACAGTCAGTTGCCTGAGGTGGGAATTGAACCCGGGTCTCTGGCGCTGTGAGGCAGCAGTGCTAACCACTGTGCTGCCCACAAATGTGAAAAATGCAATCTGGCAATGCTGAAACATCGCGTATAGAGCAAAAAACTACTTTAGATGATGGGATGTGTCACGTTGGAAATATTTAGATTTGTATGTAGTGTAAATGTTTAAAGATTGCAAAGTTCTCAGCACTTACTCAATGATATGATGTGGTTGCTGACAATAGAGTGTCCTCATGCTCTACAAATCAGATTAATATAGTCATTTGGAATTTGTTCCAATCTCGACTTGGCTCAGCTATTCTTTTCAGCTCCTATATATTTAACATGCAACACTTGTTTTACTGGTTACTGTGACCTCAGACTAGTTTGGGCACACAATGTTTTTCTTGTGTCATGTGCATAGCACAATGTTGAATACGTTTTATAATGTGCTGTTGTTTGTTGCAAGTGTCACTAGTGGAAAAGTTACATTGCTCAAGAGCTGGCTGGAAAGGCTTTACTGAATGTCAGTTTGTAAAACAACATAACTAACCAGCAGAAGACGTGTCTTTCAGAGGGAAAGCAAAACAAAAAGGTAAAAGTTGGAAACAAGTACACTATTTGTGCTGGAACTCCATTTTAAGGTATACAGCATGATTTGGACCAATATACAACATTCACAAGTTTTACTGGTTTTTTTCTATAATTTAACAACTATTTTATGAAGTAAGTGAATAGTTTCACTTTAAATGAACTGATTATACACTAAATAATTCAGGGAAATTGTAATGTTAAAGTTGTTTCTCTCTAGCTGATGTCATCAGCATATCATGCATGTGACCTAACTGAATAAAGGTTTACACCCATCTTTTGCAATGCACAGACTCTCAGAAGTGTTGGTCACAGATAACAGGCCATTATTTACCAGTAGGGAATTTGAGTATTTCCTGAAGTCAAATGGCATTTGACAGATAAGGACAGTACCATATCATCCATCATCCAATGATTTGGCAGAAAGATCAGTTCAACCATTGAAGACAGGCTTAAGGAAACAGCTCTTTTAGATACCAAACTGTCCTGGTTCCTATTTGATGATAGGGCCATCCCTCATGCAACTCCAGGGATAGCTGTGAGAGAGTTGGACCAATGTGAAGGACACTCCATGTGTAAACAAAAGGTGACTTGGTGACAGGTAACAGGCCTCTGTAGAGTTACTTCACCCTTCTGTTTGAAAAATAGGTGTATTTTTCACGAAGAAATGATTTTCTAACTAGAGCAGCTTACCTGTGCATCGTAACCAGTTAGTTCTACCATTTCTCTCCTTCAGTCCCGGAACTGCTATG
The DNA here is from genome assembly GCF_037043375.1 of Chiloscyllium plagiosum. Lineage (NCBI taxonomy): Eukaryota > Metazoa > Chordata > Chondrichthyes > Orectolobiformes > Hemiscylliidae > Chiloscyllium > Chiloscyllium plagiosum. The sequence goes on along the minus strand of NW_028270149.1, from coordinate 54,862,764 downwards.
ATGTCATCACCCCTTATTTAGTACAGGCTCCTTCTAGTGGCAGAAATCAACTACAGCAGACCTTTATCTCTTAAAGACATAGGCACACACTGCAACCAGTCTTAAAGAGATCATAACCGTTAAAAACAAAGCACAGAAGAAGGAAAAATGGAAGAACAGAATAGAAAACAAAGTTTAAAAGATTTTACCCTACATCCACCTGATGAAGGAGCAGCGCTCCGAAAGCTAGTGCTTCCAAATAAACCTGTTGGATTATAACCTGGTTTTGTGTGATTTTAACTTTGTACACTCCAGTCCAGTTTAAAAGGAAGGAACATATAATTCCTGCATTTTCCTTCACAAAACAAAGCCACAGATCTTCAACAAAAGAATGGAAGGTAAGAATTTGACTCTAGATTGGACATTGAGTGACATCTTCACCAAATTAGAGCACTTAAGCAACACATGCAGCTTTGCTCCACAATTCAAGTAATAAATGATCCAAAGATGAGGTCTCTGAGAATATTACTTGCTACTGCCAAGGAGGAGCTTTGCCGAATAGATACATCTGGGCTCTCTGAGAATGATTACAGTGACAAACAAATGACCTGATGAGGACTTGAGGATCAATTTAAGATACAATCAGCTTGCAGGTTAGCAGGTTCCAAATCATTTCATTCAGCCAGAAAGCCTAAGACCCTACTAACGATGTTGTTACCATATACCACAGCAAAGATCATGCGGATTATTTCTCTTGGATTATTTGAAGAAATTTGAAAAAGTAAACTAGATCTGAAAGAGATTTCTTTGTTATAATAATGGCAAACAGGCTATCAATATTCAAATCCCATCATTTAATTTTAAAACTTGAGACCTTTCATAGTGAAAACTTGTTTTTAAAAACTCAAGTACAGACCTAAAGTGGCTACTGTGATCTCCTGACCACATTTTGAGACAGGTCTGAGAAATCCATATGGAATAAACAAAGCCAGCTGCATTGAGATGACTATATTACCTATAGAATGAAGGAACTTGCATCTTTTGTTTAATTCACACTTAGTGATAAATTCACATATTGGGAGATGAATGATTATTTGCAAAATATCCAGTTTGAAAGGATAATGGCAGCCATATACAATTGATCATATATCAATATCAGATTTCAATATCAAAGCAAAGGGAGGAAAGTAAATATAAATTAATAACACAAAGAATCTGAAAGTTTGTCTTTCTTTGTGTGAACTTTGCAGTCAGTCCCTGTTGAGAAAGCAACTTCGGACAACATCCAGTCACAAAGAACCAAGGGTCTCCAAACTTTGCCATTGCTGCAGAATAACAGTCAATAAATAACCAACTGGCCTTAGTATTAAAATTAACACCTCAAGATTCAAAGGACTTAAAACAAAAACTGAGTAGATTTTTCTTCCTGTTTAAAACAATCACTTTCTTTCATTTAAAGTTACTATCTATATATGTGAGCACATTTGATGTTTCATTTTAGGAGATTATAAAATTCCTCTTTCTTGCACAGAAGAAAATCTTGTAACTTGAGTCCTTAGTTTTGATCTAGTTAATTATATTTTCTTTGAAGTGTAATAGATATAGGCATAAAAAGTGCTAAAATACTTTTTGCCGCTAAACAAGAAGCATTTAAAAATGGGGGAGCTGCTTACCCACTATTGACAAAACATAATGAGTCTGGAATCTGACATTCAACACAGGACAATGATGCATAACCAGAACTCTAGATCTAGTAGGCTTGGTTTCTGCAATTCAAGGACGACCACAGGAAAATTTGCTGAGATAAATGGGAAAATCAGTTGTTTTACAAGTGGCTTATATTCAGTTACATTATTTAGATATTTTACATCACAAATGGTCAAATTTTGAAACTGAATTGGAGTGGCTCATGTTGAACAATCTAGTAGTTGTGTAGTTGAGGCAGGTTTGATATCTTGCACAGATGTTATTTTTTGTCTGCATATGTTAGCTTGGGTAAGGTAAGTGTGAGTACATTACAAAAGGGAAGCTTACCAATCCATTATACTTATTTAATAAAAAGTTTAAATGGAACGCTTTGCTTGCATATTGCATGCTTTAAAAATGTTTCAGCTAGTGCTGTGATCTTTTGTTCTAAGTCTATGGTAACGCAAACATTTTGTAAATAGTAACGTTGTTACCTGGAAAATGTGATGTATGTACAGTGACAGTTTAGTGACTGAGGATTTAAAGGTACCACTTACTCAATATTTTCTACAAACTATTACAACTTTATTTGACTATCAGTCTGCTGAGGGCTATTGTGTTTTGTGATAAATTGCAACAATATTGTATGACTTGTTACCAAGAGGATGAGGGAACCAATTCAACTTTAGCAATGTTTAAGTTGATGACTGAAAAGTACACAGTCAATTTGGACAAATGAAAGTAAGCAAGTGTACAATGTAGTCCATGCCACAAAGTTACTATAGAGTTGTGAAAGGCTAAAGTGTTGATACACATTTCAATTATCATGGGTCTCTGCACTTTATTTAGCGATCTTAACTTTGTTCATGGACTTTGATGTGGGATTACAGTGGATTAGAATATGCTTAAAACTATCTTTTGAAAGAGAGCCTGCCTATAACTCTGAAATATTTCCCTCCTAACTCTTTAAATGCTGGAACATGAGAACTGAGAAAGGTGGTAGATATGCATGTCAACTAAATGCTATTTCTGAAACTTGGCAGTCCCAAAATAACATCAGAAAGAAAAGTACAAATGAAGCGCAGCCCTAAATAAAGGATTATGCACAAGGTTACTGCTTCAGACTCTATTAATTGAATTACCATTTATTACACCAGATTTCAGGACTTATATTAGCATTTTGGATTTGCATTCTGCAATTGAGTGCTTTGTTACATTATTCACAATACCACTTGAATTCAATTGTATGAAAATACATTGAAAAAAATGAGAGTACAGTGGAACTTAAACTTTTGTCATGATTTGATATAAAATGGGGGAAAGTGAAGGCATGAAAGAATAGTGTATGCAAATATTATCTAAGGGCAGCAGTAGATAGGAAACATGTTGTGGACCCGAGTATTCTTTAAGGACCATAGGGATTCTGTAATCTGTTACAATACACTCAGAATACCTCAAATTGTTAAGTTCCCACGTGAGGTTTCATGATTTGGCTCCCCTTCTTTATTCATACACTGTCCCTTGGTTGGTCACAACTATGTTCATTTAGAAAGGATCCTTTCCCTCGGGGAAACCTTTTCTCCCAGAACAATAAATTTATGTTTTAAAAGGAACTAACTTGAACAGACTTTCTTGAGTGAATATAAGAGTGGGCCTCACCTAAGCAATTAGATCTGGGCTGAACATTGACAGTCAATATACCATTTTCCTGCATGATGGCTTGCTTCACTCATAGAGTCCTCTAGGATGGAAACAGGCCCTTTCGGCCCAAACTGGTTCATGCTGAACAAAACGTCCATCCACATTAACCCCATTTCTCTGCACTTGGCCCATATCCTTCTAATCCTTTTCTATAAATGTATTTGTCCAAACACATTTTAAATATTGTTAATGTACCTGCCTCAACCACTTCCGCTGGCAGCTCATTCCAAATGCGTACCACCCTCTGTGTAAAAAAAAAAAAAGTTGACCCCTCAGGTTCTCTTTTATTCTTTCTCTTCTAACCTTAAACTGATGCCCTCTCATTCTCTGTTCCCCTGGGAAAAAGACTGAGTGCATTCACCCTATCCATGCCTCTCATGATCTTATACACTTCCATAAGGTCCTCTTCAGTTTCCTTCAAACTAAGGAAAGAAATCCTAGCTTGTCCAACCTCTCCCTATGACTCAGACAATTGTGTCCAGGCAGCATTCTTGTAAATTTCTCCTGCACTCTTTCCAGTTTAATAACATCCTTCCTATAACAAGGTGACCAAATCTGAACACAGTGCTCCAAGTGTGGCCTCACCAATGTCCTGTATAACTGCAACATAACTTCCCAACTTGTATACTCAATGCCCTGACTGATGAAGGCCAGTGTGCCAAAAGCCTTCTTCGCTGCCCTGACTACTTGTGACTCCACTTTTAGAGAACTGTGAACCTGAACTCCAAGATCCGTCCATTCCACTACACTCCTGAAGGCCTTACCATTCACCATAAAACTTCTGTTTTGATTTGACTTTCCAAAATGCAAGATTGCTAGATTCTAAAGGGATAATGAGCATAAGGGTCTTATACTTTATCTGAGTGGCCGTAGTATTTTAAACAAAGTTGTGCAAATCGGTACAAAGGGGTATGGTTTAGTTACCATAACAGAAATATGGTTCAAGGTAGTGATGACTAGGAATTAAGTATCCAAGGATACCAGGTAATTGGGAAGCATGGGCAGGAAGGTGAGGGAGATGGAGGTCATGCTCTTAATTAAGGATGAGATTAGGATGATAGAGAGAGACAATATAGGATCAAAGGAGCAAAATGTTGAATTCATTTTGGTGGAGATCAGAAATAGTAAGGGGAAGAAGTCACTGATGGGAGGCCACTCAATAATAATAATATAGTGGCATAGGCGATCAATCAAAGAATATCTGACATGTAAGAATAGAATGGCAGTAGTCATGGGGGACTTTAACACACATATTGATTGGTTGAATTAGGTTGGTAGAGGTAGTCTTGAAAAGGAACTCATCTGTGATAGGTTTCTTGAACAGCATGTTACTGAACCTACAAGGTTAATCTTAGATCTGGTCCTGTGTAATGAGATAGGTAAAATTAATGATCTCATAATTAAGGATCCTCTCAGAAAGAGTGATCACTGTATGATTGAATCTTGGAAACAAATAGAGGGTGAAATGGTATCATCTAAAACTAGGGTGTTATGTTTAAACAAGGGAGACTCTAATAAGATGAGGAAGAAGTTGGCTAAATTAGACTGGGAACAGTGTATGTTGGAACAGTGGAGGACTTTCAAAGAGACTTTTCACAGTGCTCAATGAAAGTATATTCTGGTCAAAAACAAGGGTAGCAAGATTAGAAATAGTCAGCCTTGGATAACTAAGGAAATAAAGGAAGGCATTCAATTAAAAGCTCAGGCTTGTAATGTAGCCAAGGGTAGTGGGGAACAGCAAGATTAGGAAAACTTTAAAAAGCAACAAAGAATCATGAAGCAAGCAATAAAGAAAGAGAAGATAGATCATGAATGCAAACTAGCACAGAATACAAAAACAGGTAGGAAAAGTTTTTATAAATATATAAAATGGAAAATGGATGTAGGTCCCTTGCAGGACGAGAAAGGGGAATTAATATTGAGTAATGCTGAAATGGCCGAGCCTTTGACTATTTTGTGTCAGTCTTCACAGTGGAAGATGTGTCTAATATGCCAAAGAATGTGTTAAGGATACGATGGGTGGTGAGGACCTCAATTGAATTGTTATCACTGAAGGGGTAGTGTAGAGCAAACTTGAGGTTCTTAAGGTAGGTAACTCCCTCGGTCCTGATGGAATGTATCCCAGGGTGCTGAAGAAATGGTGGAAGTTATAGTATATCCATTTGTGGTAATTTACCAAAATACATTGGACTCCAGGCAGGTCCTGGCAGACTGGAAGACAGTGAATATCATGCCGCTGTTTTAAAAAATGGTGTAGGCAGAAGGCAGTATAGGACAGTTAGCTTAACATCTGTAGTCAGGAAAATGCTGGAGGCTATCATTAAAGAAGAAATAGTGAGATATCTGGATGGAAGGGGTTCCATCAGGCAGATGAAGCATGGATTCAGGAAGGGAAGGTAGTGTTTGACAAACTTATTGGAGCTCTTTGAGGATGTAACAAGCGCAGTGCATTGAGGGGAACAGGTGGATGTTGTACACTTGTAGATCCAGAAGGTGTTCGATAAGGTGCTGCATAAAAGACTCATCCATTAGATAAGGATGCATGGAGTTGCATGGAATGTAGTAGTATGGAAAGAGGACTGGTTAACCGATAGAAAGCAGGGTGTTGGGATAAATGGATATTTCTCTGGTTGGAGATCTTTGGTGAGTGGAGTGCCACAGGGATCGGTGTTGGGCCTGCAACTGTTCATGATATATATAAATGATTTGGAAGAGGAGACAGAGTGTAATGTATCCAAGTTTGGCGATAACACTAAATTGAGTGGAAAGGCAAACTGTGCAGGATTGTGGAGGGTCTGCAGAGAGATTTAGATAGGTTAAGTGAGTGGGCAAGCTTCTAGTAGATGGAGTACAATGTTGGTAAATGTGAGGTTATCCACTTTGGAAGTAAAAATAGGTCAGAGTATTATTTAAATGGTGAAAGGTTGCAACATGTTGTGCAGAGGAACTTAGGAATGCTCCTACATGAATCGCTAAAAGTTGATTTTCAGGTGCAACAGGCAAAAAGGAAAGCAAACAGAATATTGGCTTTCATTGCCAGAGGGATTGAATTTAAGAGCAGGGAGTTTCTGCTGCAATTGTACAAGGTGTTGGTGAGGCTGCACCTGCAGTATTGTGTGCAGTTCTGGTCTCTGTACTTGAGGAAGGATAGACACAATGCAGAGGAAGTTCACCAGGTTGAGTCTGGAGATAGGGGGGTTACCCTATGAGGAGAGCTTGAGCCGCCTGGGACCGTACTCCCTCAAATTTCGAAGAATGAGAGGGGATCTGATAGGATCATATAAAATTATGAAAGAGATAAATATGATAGAGGCAGGCAAGTTGTTTCCACTGGTGGGCAAGACTAGGTCTAAGGGACGTGGCTCAAGATTAAGGGGGGGGGGAAGATTTAGGATAGAGATGAGGAGGAACTGTTTTTCCCAGAGAGTAGTGAATCTATGGAATTCTCTGCCCAATGAAGCAGTACAGGCAGCTTCATTAAATATATTCAAGACACAGTTGGATGGATTTTTGTATGGTAGGGGAATTAAGGATAATATAGATAGGAGGAACTCAGATGATGGATAGATCAGACATGAACTCACAACAAGCCAAATGGCCTACTCCTGCTTCTATTACTATGATACAATGAAACTATTACCTCTATAAACTCCACTTGCCGCTTCTCAGTCCACTTCCCCATGTGAGGAAGATCCTGCTGCAATTTCGGATAACCTTCCTCACTGTCCACAATACCTCTTATTTCAGTTAAACATCACACAACACCAGGTTACAGTCCAACAGGTTTATTTGGAAGCACTAGCTTTCGGAGTGCTGCTCCTTCAGCAAGTGGTCGAAGGAGCAGTGCTCTGAAAGCTATTGCTTCCAAATAAATCTGTTGGACCATAAACTGGTGTTGTGCGATTTTTATCTTTGTCCACCCCAGTCCAACACCAGCTCCTCCACACCCTATTTTAGTTGCATGAGGAAACTTACTAATCATGCCTTGTACATTCTCATCTAAATTATTGATATAGATAACAAACAGGAATGGGCCCAGCATTGACGCTTGAAGAACTTCACTATTCACATGTCTCCACTCCAACAAGCATTCTTCCACTATTACCCTTTGCTTCCAAATTAAGCCAATTCTGTTTGCCAGTTCTCCCTGGATTCCCTGGGATCTAACCTTCCAGAGCAGCCTCCCATGTGGAACCTTATCAAAGGCCTTACTGAAATCCCTATAGGTGAAAGCGAGGACTGCAAATGCTGGAGATTAAAGTCAGGATTAGAGTGGTGCTGGAAAAGCACAGTAGGTCAGGCAGCATCTGAGGAGCAGGAAAATCGATGTTTCAGGCAAAAGCCCTTCATCGGGAATGAGGCTGGAGCCTCTGGGTGGAGAGATAAATTGGAGTGGAGTGGAGTGGGGTGGGGCTTGGAGGGAAGGTAGCTGAGAGTGCATAGGTGGATGGAGGTGGGGGCGAAGGTGATAGGTCGGAGAGGAGGGTGGAGCGGAGAGGTGGGAAGGAAAATTGACAGATGGGACAGGTCATGAGGACGGTGCTGAGCTGGAAGGTTGGAACTGGGGTAAGGTGGGGGGTAGGGGAAATGAAGAAACTGGTTAAGTCCACATTGATGCCATGGGATTGATTGGTCCTGAGGTGTTCTTTTCCAGACATCGGTTGGTAAGGGAGTGGCGATGGAGGAGGCCCAGGACCTGAGTGTCCTCAGCAGAGTGGGAGGGGGAGTTTAAATGTTCAACCACAGGGCGGTGGGGTTGATTAGCTTGAGGAAACTTTTCTGAATGCCCTTAACCAGTTCCATCCCATCTAAGCCCTTAAGACTCTGGCAATCCCATTCTATTTTGGGAAAATTAAAATCCCCTGCCATGACAACACTATTGCTCCTGCAAGTCTCCCCAATCTCCCTGCATATTTGTTCCCTCATTCCCATTGACTATTTGGGGGCCTATAGTAAAACCCCAATAACATCACCATCCCCTTCTTATTTCTTAGCTCCATATGTGCAGGAACATTTTAATCCCTTTGTAAATCCATATTTCCCAATATCTCCATGTAACTAAGACCCTTCCTTTCTGTTTCTCACACCTAAATGTATAACCTCACCTTTATCTACATTGTTTTGCATCTGCCATGTGTAAACCCCACTCTCAACTTGCCTAAGTTACCTTAACACCTCCTCATATCCTCCTCACAACACCTAATCTCTCCACATTTTGTGGCATAATGATAAAAGATCCTGAAGAATAGTCAAGTCAGATTCAGAAAATTAATTCTATTTCTCTGTTCATAGATGCTGCCAGACCAATTGAGTTCTCTAGCACTTTCAGTTTTTATTTCTGATCATCAGCATCAGCACTACATTCCTTTTGTATTATACTATCTATCTTTAGTGGCAACTGTCCTGTAATCACAGCAAGTTCAACAGAAACAAATTTTATGATTAATATTTGAAATGAGTCCTGTCATGTAACAACAATAATAATGGTCTAATAATCAAATACTCATTAGTGATGGTGATTTTGCCTGGAGGTGTTGTTGGTTGCCTACTGAAATCAGTGCTATGGTCAATTGTTCTTGTGTGTGTCATCAAGTTGCTCTTTCTGGAACAGCAACTGTTTATCTTGATGAGCTATAGCCAAATTTTGTTTGAGGTTCGTCACTGATTAATCTCACTTGTCAAGCTGTTTTGAATGATTCAGATCTTCTTGGCATTTATTGTTTCATCCTGTAAGAGCTTCCAGCTCAATTTTGGTTTTGCAGTCTGGATATTTTAAAATTCTACCACAATTGTAGTCTTCTGTTATCTAAGAAACTTTCCCCCTCAATCTGCACTAATAATTGTCCCACCTTTCCAATAATTTTTCTTTTTCATTTTCTTTGAAGATTCACCCTTTTCTACTTGCTGCTTCAGCAGTTATTTGGTTTACTCTATCAATATTGTTAGCATTTATTTCTGCAGAAATAGTCTCATGCATAATTTGTATTTTATGCATATTGTGCACTTCTACTTTGATAGCCTTCACTTTCTGCAGCATTATTTTGAGCTCAAGTGATGTTTCTGTAGCTGCTCATGTTGAGCCTGATCTACTTCAATAAGTAAATTAATCTGGAACTTCCTGTAAAATGGCAGTTCCTTCATTGGATTCATAATACATTGTTTGTAATTCATCCTGCTTCTTTTCTTTCACTCCCAGCTCTTTCTTGATCTTTGTGAGCTAAGCAAACATATGCCCAAAGATTTCTTCATCTCAGTGATGTTAAATCAGAATTTGGAGCTGGTAGTTCTGTCTTTTCCTCCTGAATATTTATTTTTCTCTCCATAGTGGAAAACTGAGATTTCAGCTCCATTATTCAATTCTGCAAATGTTTCTTGAATAGTCAGTTCCAGATTCTGTTGTATCTCTGATGTTGAACTAATTTCATGGATTATGAGTAATGTGAGCTGATGACATGATGATTTACATGGATTGTTGCGCCAGCAATGTCTGTAATGTAGAACATCTCTGATGTCAGGTAGATTAATTGTAAACGCACTCCAGAATATTATCCCTGGTTCTGGACCTTCCCAAATCAAAGCAAACATCTTACATGCTTGTACCCTGTCCATCCCTTTAGGCTTTTGTAACTTTCAATGAGGTCATGTCTCATTCTTTTAAGCTATGGAGAATTCAAACCCAGCTTCCCAAAATTCTCTTCATAGCAGAGTCCTATTATTTCAGGAACAACTTTGGTGAACATCCATTGTTTTCCCTTTATGTTAATATAACCTTCCTGAGATAAGGAGACCAAAACTACACGCAGTACCTTAGGTGTATCTGGCCATGTATACAACTGAAGCAAAACTTCACCACTCCTGTACTCTCTTCTGATAATGCCTAATGTTCCATTAGCCTTTCTAATTGCTTGCTACACTTGAAGAACACCTAGGTCCATTTCTACTCTTTCTAATAATCTACCCTTTCAGACATATTTTGTCCATCTGTTCCTCTTACTAACCTCTCTTTTTTTCCACATTACAGTCTTGTCATGTTTTTCTCCATTCACTGAATTCGTCAAAATCCTCTGGAAGCTACTTTATATCTTCCTCACAGCCCACACTCCCACTCAGCTTGTGTTATTGCATCTTGGAAATATCACATTTAATTATCCCAATACTGATCCATACGTTACCCCACTCGTCAGAGTTTGCCAACTTTTATTCCTAATCAGTTTTCTGATTGGTATCCAAATCAAAATCCATTTTTAAAAATTATCCCTTGTGCTTTAGTTTTGCTAACCAACTTCCTGTGCAAGAATTTATCAAAAACCTTTTGAAAATCCTAGCATATTATGTCCATTGACACCCCTTTGCAAATTGCAAACTCTATGCATCATCAAATCATCATTGTGTGAATGTCCATTTTCTCGCATCATTATAAATATTTTGGCCATGATCTATGAATTCTATAGGTATCTATTTAAATGATATGAATTCTAGTTAATGAATGTAGACAAGTAATCTGGCTCTAAATTTGTCTCTTAATATGGTCCATACATTTTGGGGATCTTTTAGCTGTTGAATGTCAGATTAATAGCTAACCTTTTCCCAAATTGATACATAGTTCTTAATGGCTTCATGCTCTGCGTTAGATACAGCCAAATCGAGAAACTATAGCTTTAAATGCCTTTAGGAAGTTTGCTGTGTCCCAATTTAAATTGGGGAATTTTGTGGCCAAACTTTCCCTTGCTTGCTATCAATCTAGCATATACACTGATCGTTTGCCTTTCTCAAATTAGCTGAACTAACTTCTCAAAAGGGATTTTTCTGAATACCAGCAAATTGTGTTTTCAACATTCTCGGACGCTGTTAATCATCATCCATACATCAATGGAGTGCCCAAGACTGGATCCTGCTAACAGCAATTCAAGTTAGCCTGATGAAAGGTACCTTGTATCTTTTAAAAGGGTGATGCAATGTGTAAAACAGGTTGTGGGGCCATGAACAA